>NC_065532.1:16670217-17339349 GCF_020184175.1 Aphis gossypii | reverse complement strand
GTTCAACAAAAACTGTTACATTCCGACTGATATCATGTAAAGTCATCCAATATATACTAGGAAGTGTCATAGTTTTAGAAACTTCATGAATAAATCCGTTATCTTTCTGGTCTAATTTATCTCCAGGGTTGATATTATTGATTATAAGTTTTGAGGCATTTGAATCACTTGGTATTGGATCTAATAATGAATAATACTCTAATATTTTTAATTCACATGGTTTTGACAACACCTTTTTCTGAGCTGTAGGTACTGCTTTTGATGTTTTATTTGTAGTGGGTCTATGTTTATTTATTGAACTTGGAACATTTAAAGTAGAAATTGATGCTTGTTCATGTTGTGTTGAACTATGTTGTGATTCATTACACACAGAATTATTTGAAGCGGATGAAAGTCTAGGCGCTAAAGTAACAGATGGAGAACTATTAGTTAAAGAAAGGTTATTGTTAACTTTTGGTTGTAATGAAATCGTCATAGAACTTTTAGGAATAGATTTTGGAAGTAAATTTTCTGACGATTCTGTTACTTTAGTATTCTCAACTCGTTCCAAAGTAATGGACAGTGAATTATTAGCTGTAATTTTCTGTATTTTTTGTTTGATATTTGATAATTCAATGGATAAAGAATCATCAATTGAAGTCAGTTGTGGAGGAAGTACTACATCAACATTTTCAACAGGTTCACATTTAATATTTTTTGGTTCTATAATAGGAATAGCATGACATGTTGGGTTTACTATGCTTTGTTGAATAGTTTGTTTTGGTGTTACACTCCAGTTCTGTTCAGACTGTATCATGTTTGCTTGTAAATTATCATGCACAGAATCTTGAGTTTCAGTTGTTTGATCAAAATTTGTGGGTAAAGAGTCAGATGCATTATCATACCCAGGTCCACCTTTGAAAAATGCAGCAGAAGGGTGTTGAATTCGTTTATCCGTTATAACAGTTCCACCATTAGGTGTACAATTGAATCTTAAGTTTTCATTTACTCTTTTTTGATATTCTTCGAGTGATTTGTGTCTAACAATTTCTTCAAAACCACCAATAGTTGTTATCTGACTACTTGTGCTTTGTTCAACATTAGATAAAGATCGAGTACTATTAGCGATAATTTTTGGAAGTGATCCTTCGAAGCATGATTGGGAAGTATTTGATGTAGAAAAGTTATCTGTATTCATTAGAGGAATTTTTACAGTATTTGATTTTAATGTTGGACTTTTACCAGAAGTTGAAGCGCAGTTATTGATGTCATTAGTAGCAGATGTATATATATTATCATTTCCAGAAGTATAAATTGTCTCAGCTGTGGAATTTGATTTTTCTAAAAAATATTGAAATATAATAGATAAAATTATGAAAACGATTATTATTCATTTTTTTTAAACAATAAACATAATTTAAAATATTAATTTTAACTAATTTTTGTAAGAATATTTTACATACTTTCAAAATTGTTTCTGAATTTTTTTACTGACAAATATTTTTCATTTTTATTAGTCTTTGATCTTTTGTAACTTTGATATGTTTTCAATGCTGATCTAGGGTTAGTTTCTAACATCATATCAGTAGTATTTGCAGACTGCAAAGTATTATTATTAACTCGTACTGGTAACGCATTAAGTGCTAATGCTTTTAATACTTTATCTTCCCCATTAAGTTTTATTTTGGAACTAATTATGTCTTGGGGTTTGAAATGATTTCCACACACAACACTGTCCACAGTTAATGGTAGACCTAAATTTGAACTCCAATCACTTACATATTCCTACAAAATAAATAAGTAATTAAAAATACAATGAATTGACATTAAGTATGATTTTAAAATAATATTTATAAATGATTAAATAAATACAGGCGGTGGTTTGAAAAGAGAAAGAAAATCATCGTCAATGTTTAAAGTGTTTTTAATATTTTCTTTAGAATTAATACATCCAGGTACACAACACTCGACACACTCAAGATCCTACATTAATAAAATAAAAATAAATATTAATAACATTAATTTATTAATAAATATAATATAATATTAACATTTAAATGGCTGGGTACACGGGGGGAGGAGCAAACAGTGGAAATCATATTGCATACGAATCTGCAATGAAGTACCACATTTTATGTCTTTGCTGTTCTTGTTATCATATATAATTGGTGTAATAATAATGATGATAATAATAATAATAATGATTCAATGGTTACAAATAACCAAGGCTGGGCATTAAAGAGTTATTTTTTTTTCAAGAAGTAACTTCTATCTTAACAAGTTACTTTTTTTTTTGTACAAACCTCTAAGATTTGTGATTATAATAAAAAAAAAAATAATAATAACAATAATTATTATGTCGAATATAAATTATTCTGCTATATATTATTATTATATAGGTATCGAGTGAGTATTCTAAATATTATAGACTGTTGAAGTGTCCTGCACTACCTATGTCTGGATTTTAAAATAACGTGTTTAAATACAAGTAGAGACCTATTATTGATTAAATATACTATAATATTATAGTTACTGTATTTTTAAACAATGCTAATCAATAGTTAATGGAACTTACAAAATGTCAAAATATACCAAACGACTTGTGAGAAATTAAGAATAATATTTTATATTATTTCTTTTTCATAGAATATAGTGTGTCTAGATATTAAAGATTAGTGCTATGTAGGTAATTATTATTTAGAAAAGAAAAACATATATTTAATATTATCCATACCTAATAATATCCTATATATACGTTAGTAAACTCTCAGTTTTAGTTAAAATTTCAAATGTTTGGTTTGTTATATTTAAATTTATTCATGGAAATGATAAGAATAATTTTGCTTGGAGTGATCAATTATATTTAATATTTACTAATTTAATTAATTTGTTAGATTTCATAATTTATAAGTACCTACAGCAAAAAACATTTTTTTAAGATATTAAAGACCTACATTATAATATTATGTTATTTGTAAATCTTTAACACGAAGTGTACCTGAATGGTGTAATTATAAATTTTATATGAAAAAAAAGTAACTTAAAACTTAGCTTAAAGTTTTTCAAATTAACTTAAATTAACAAGTTAAAAAATAATTGTTAACTTGCCCAGCCTTGCAAATCACCGGGGTAATCACCCGGTATTGCATTTCCATGACGTGTATTTGTAAATATACAATGTCTGTAATGGTTTTTGATTTTATGTGCCAAAGCAAAGACATTAAATGTCAAAATATATAAAAAATTATTAATTAAAATGTATACCTTAGAGAAACAAGTAACTGTTTCTGAAACATATGCTAATTGAGATTGGTTAGTTTCTTCATTTGTACTATAATTTGAAGATGAACAAGATGGTTTATCAACAAAATTAATTATTGATCCATTATTGACAGAAGAACTTGTTGATGGAATATTTCTTTCATCTGTTATATCTGTTAATTAAAATTATACATTATATTTTAAAAATTTAACTTAACTAATATTTATTTATATTTTTTCATAGTTAAAGCTGGATGGTTAAAGACCCAAAATAATTATATATATTTAATAAAAGGCATCAAAAAATTATCTGTTTTTATACCATTTTTTTTTTATAGACTTTATGGACTACACATTTAAACGAGCATTTAAATATATATATATATATATATATATATATATATATGGCTATGGTATATTAACTGATAAAAGTACTAAGAACTAAACAATATGGTGTATAAGTGCTATGCTTTAAACTAATTAATAGTGAGATATTTAGTTTTTAAAACAAGACATTTATTTAAAAAAATGGCTGTAACACGATTGCGCCCAGCTTACCTATTTCCATTCAAAAAACGCATTACGATTGCGCTCGACCAATTAGCAATATTGTGCCCGTCTAACCTTTTTTACCTGTATAAAACGCAACACGATTGCGCTCTAATATATAAATGTTTGTCCCGTATATGTATATGTTAAATGTATATAAATAATATATTCTAACAATTTTCTAGTACACTATTTAAAAATACAGCCGGACTTGGTTTTCCTTGGACTTGATTTCCCTGTATGTACAACCGAGTAATCGAGATAATGTTTTATTGTTAATTTATCTTATTATCCAAATATCCAAATATTTTGACAAAATTGTAATTTGTATTAGTATTTTTATTAAAAAAAAAAAAAATTTAACTCAAAATTTTTAACCAAGCCAACAATTTAATTTTGTTGTCAGTCCTAAGCCCTAAATAACAAATGTCTATTAACTAAGTCCGATTGTATTTTTAAATAGTGTATTGGAAAATTTTTTCAAATTTTTCAAATATATAATATATATTAATATTAGAGCACCATCGTGTTGCGTTTATGCAGGTAAAAAAGGTAAGATGGGCGCGATAGTGCTAATTGGCCGAGCGCAATCGTATTGCGTTTTTTGAATGGAAAAAGGTAAGCTGGGCGCAATCGTGGTTCACCGAAAAAAATACCAAAGTTAGGGGTTAATTGTCTTTTTTTTGGGTACAACTGACTTGTAAAAACCTAGAAGGTCAACCAATATCCAACAAATATGTGTCTTTGTATCCTACACTATTAATCTCTAAGAAAAAAAACTTGGCCACTTTGGCTATTAGTTATGTGATACACTTATAGGGACCATAATATATCAAAACATTTGATATTGTTAATTTTTTACAGAATTTTTTATATTCTTGTAAGCTGGCCCTTTGTGTTTTTTCATGTTTTATGATCTATTTTTGAACTGTTGATCAAATGTCTTGTTTTTTAAAATTACCCATATGTTCAGTTATTGTTACATACATTTTGTTTTTAATAAAGAAATTTAAAAATAATTACTTATTTTTATTTAGTTTTTTTCTGAAAATTTGCTGAAAATATACATAATGAGGTTTGTTTAAAAGTTTTAATCAATTTTTATCGGTGGTTGTCAAGCAAAGCTTGTCAAATTTACTTTTTCTTATCACTATTTTTTTTTTTTTAAAAAGAACAAGTTTAAAGATTACTAACATATTAGTAAACATAATATCTAATATACACGAAAAGGATGTAATTGAATACCTACATAAAAAAAGTTAAAACAAAATAAAATAACAAAACATTAATATATTTCTTACCGTTATCTAAAAACAATGTAGGAACTGCATCAGACTTTAATCGATTCATTTTGGCCGTATTCAAGAAACAATCATCTTCAAAATGTTTGCGGCATACTTTTAAACTATTTTTTATTTTTTTAGTAGGATCTAAGTCTAGTAATCCACATTTTTCAATCCATTGTTTTCTGATTTCAATGTCTTTAGGAAAGCCAAAAAAACTAAGATTTTTTTTATATCTGTTGCTGCAACTTTTAACAGAACAACGTACTCCACTTCCCCAACTATGATCCTTTAAAATTTATACATATTATTCAATAAAAAAAAATAGTAATGAATATTAGGAACAGCATAGGTTGATTGACAAGTACAAAGTACAAATTAAATACAGTTGTCTCGCTGATCCGGACTCTATCCAGATTAAACGGAATGATGTTTTATTTTCTTACTAATAAATATTTTTCAAAAAACACCTTATGTATTCATACAAATTTACACATTATTATTGTCATTAATCGAAACATTAATATCTTTATCATGAGTATTCTCGAATATATACATGAGTAAAAGTACAAAATATAAATTGTCCAGATTAGCGAGACTCTACTGTACCTAAAGCATAAAGTAAACATAAAAGTAATAAAAAGTTTTATGATTACATTCAAGTCTTATTAGTAATAGGTAGTACCAGGTAATAGGGGAAATTAGTTTTTCAAAATTATGTTATTTAATGAACATTAATAAATTATTTTTTGTTATAAATGGAAATTAAAATATTTAGTCTAAATTAAAAATTCAATGACATTTATTCGAGCATTTATTACATAGTGGGTCTTTTTTATAGTTATTATTCAAGTCAATATATATATATTTTTTATCATAATTATTTAATGTAATCTCATGTTCAGTTTTTACTCCACATACAGCTTTTTGGCTTCTACTTATAACTGCTATTTGTAATACCTATTTTATAATATTAATATTATATGATAAATATTTTTATTTTTATAATTATGTATTAATTATTAACAAATATTTACAGCTATTGTTCTTTTAATAATAATAATAAAAAAATACTTGTTTAGGTACAATACATACACAATATTGTAAGAATCACCTTGGTCCTATTTTTTCTCTACTTCCCCCAAAAACCACACCTGAGATCTCTACATATTAGGAGCCTTAATTTCAGATAAACAAATAATCCGCATCACTAGGCACAGAATTAAATACTCTTCCAATAAGTGCAAATTTAATAATCTATAAAGTAACCTTAAAATACTCTTAGCCTTAATCAGATCAGAAAACTTCACTTGACACTTTGTAAGGATTTATCATGCCAACACAAAACTGCATGGAAATCTTTAATTCTTAGCCTTCTGTACGTTTTCTAAAACAACTGATGGAATATAGGCTATTTATGATAATATGGAAAAAGCTAACATATTTTCCCATCACTTTACTTTTACTTTCCAAACACGTACCTAATAATATTATGTGCTCAAAATTAAATTGAAAAAATTAACTATTTCTTATCTTGCCCACTAATGACTCTTCTACTCAAATAAGCAAAATATAATTTGCAATACAACACGCTCACCTTAATACAAAACAATTGTCCAAAAAATCTATACTAGGTAATGCTAACATACCTACATTTATTTAAAATAAGATCTTAATTTTTTTCATAGTAAATGATATTTAATTAGTTTATTTATAATATTAGATATATATAGTTGGTAAGCACAAAGCCTAAGCTATTTCTCTATGTAATCGACATTCACTTCAATAAGCTTCCTCATTTGTATACCTCGCCGCCTTGTACTTGAAGGAAATGATCGCTTCATGCACGTTTTTATCGTTCTTAATTTGTATTCCTCTTAAATGTTAATTAAGGGCAGGAAACAACAGGTTATGGCAACACACGTATTCGTTTAAGGCCAAATAGTTTAAGTAAGCAAAATCCGGTAGTCAAGATATAGCCACCATATTTTGGATCAGAAAAAAGGATGTATTACTGACCACGGGAGTAAGCAGAGTAATTCTGGTTGGAGGAGGGAATGTAGAAATTTGTTATCGGTACAACAAAGTTCTATATTATCCTCTTTCCACATCTGTACATGGAAGCTCATCAAAGTGAATAATGATGACGCAAAGAAACAGCTTAGGCTTCACATTCTCTAAACTTTACAAATAAATGTAATTTATATCTAGTGAAAAAAATTTAAACATCTTACTTTAAAAATTTTAAATACACACCTAATACCTACCTAACTCTTATACTTGTATGATTCGGTCATATAGAGATTTTTTAGTAATTTTAGTAATTATCATGATTAGAGTATGGATTTTAAAGCAAAAGAAACCAAAGAAAAGCACTAGGTAAAAAAGCATCAAAAATAGGGTTTTAAAATAATACCTATTTATCACAAAAAAGTATTAAAATTATTTATTAGTTCATTAAATCATTTAAAAAAAGATATTATACCTAATAAATGTTTTAACATGCCTGCTTCTAAACAAATTTATACTGTACCTATATGAATATTTTAAATTAATCAATTTAATAAAAAAACAACAACTGAAATAAAAGAAACATACGTTGATTATTGGTTATTCAGAAATATTAGAGATCAATTAATTCTTTTGATGCTAAATTCAATATTTGAATATAGAATATAGAAAACTTTAATACTCATAAGTGTAAATAAACAGAAAAATACAAATTATAAATTAAAAAAATATAAAAATTAAAATTAACATTTCATAAACGTTAATTTAGAACAAATTTTGAAAAAATGTACCAAAAATGCTCAAAAAAGCAAAAATATATAAAAAATGCAAAGAAAACAAAAAAAAAATGTTATGCATAGTACCTAGTATAAATCGAAATTGTAGCTGACATAGCTTCGTTTTAGAGTAATAATAAAAAAACAAGCAAATTCCTTCAAAGTCTGTACTGTAATCATGATCTTCAAATCAAGCAAACTACCGCAGACTCACTTAACTCGTATAGGCACTTTTACCATTAACTATTACAATGAGTTCTGCTCGGTTCTGTTTAATGTGATCACTGGTTTATGGAATCAACCATTCATTAGAATCAAATATAAAAATCCCAAACCAAATCGTATGTGTAATGTTGTAAATGTTTTATAGAAGTGGTTATAAATCTTTTTGGTTCCACGTCTCCTTTTGATTTTTAAATAAAATACATAGCTTCCAAATATGTACATAACCAATAACCATAGTGCAAATAACAAAATTAATACAGAGCAGTGTGTATTTCATAACTGATATATTAGGGACAAATCATTAAGTACTTATAAATACGAATTATGCCATTATACTTGATACCGCAAACACATAAATAGACCTAATTCACAGTTAACGTCACACACAACACATATTGGTGTGTGGACTTAACGGCCTCAAAAAAAAATATAACAAAAACTATGTTAAATTATAATTTCATTTGTAGTTTCTACAGCGAACTGCGGCTCCTTTGAATAAATAACCAACGACACCCCCAGGAGCCGCGATGCACAGGTTTGATACCACTGTTTTATAGAATCAATATGACCTGTACCAAAGTGATCACATTAAGAGGAACTCAATGTATTACCCAAAATTTTCGAAAACTTATTTCAAAACAATTCTTTCTAACAGTAAAGCAAATCTAACAAATACTCAATTTAAATTTCATCACAATTACTCAACCATACACCAAATTCATCGTCTAGTAGGTACATCTCTTATAATTAAGATGTGGCTCAAAGCTTTGTAGAGTATGGCATAAAGGCCTCCTCTTCAAGCTAAAATTTATCTTTCCCATTTATTATTTGAATCTTATCTAGAAATCAAGATATTTTTTAGTGCATTTGGGATCCTCTCTATCTGGAACATTGATAAATAATGATATATTCTAAGGAGTGATTGCAACATCATCATTAATTAATGAAATTATTTAGTCCTATACCTAGATCGTTGACTAACTAGAGAAAATCATATCATTTCTAACCTTGAACAATCCTTTTTGAAAGGCTATACTTTACTATCACATTTAAATATGTTAATTACAATAATAAACTCTTTCTCAAATTAAATTAATTTGAATTTATGGTATCCAACTATGGGAAGCAGCCAAACCCATTAAAATACAGGGGGTAGCAGTCAAACCTGACAATTTAAACAAGAACTGATGGCAGAGCTAAAATGGTAGAGATTTCGGTAATGTTCTTATTGCTTTTAAATACTTGGAATTTAGTTATCATGGAGCATTAGTCGAGTTTACAAAGTGTGTTCACGGTAAAAGCGTATTACGAAAAATAATGATACAAGTATAATATGTGTGGCTAACCAAGGAAGGCATTTGCATGACACAATCTTTAAAAATGAAGTTTTTAAATATACCTATAACATAAAATTCCACTTGTATAGTTTTTATTTATTTAGCAAAAAATTAATAAAAATTGTTTTTCTATTTTTTTAAATTGTTGGATTTTACTGCCGTACCTTGTATTAACAAGTTGAATAGGTATTATTAGAATAGGCATAGGTATTTTTCGATATCCTTCAAATTTGTATATACTACACATTTGAAAAAAGTTATAATGATTCCTGCTATGCCATTGTCCTTATTTTAGTGCATTATTCTAATGCCATAGAAAAGTAAATAATATAAAATGGTAGTAATGATGAACTATGGGCACCAGCGCTCACAAATATATAAAAGTGGTAATATGGTAGTTTATGTGTTAATAATCTTAACATTTTATATTATACCCCATGGCCCATACCCCCACCCATACCCTATCTCAAATGATACTCTTCATAAAGATTTATTTTTCTAACAGTACAAAATATTAAACCATTTTCTAAATATCTATACGTCTATACTTCCACAAGCGTAGCAACCCCATGATCTCAGAATTCACTGTCTACTATTCCTGGTAACCCCAGAAGCTGCATAAAACTAACAGGGTATCATGACCTATTGATTGATTAATGACTAGTCCTCTTCACTTCATCACTGGATGGTTCCTTCTACCAAGCCCTAGGTCTCTAAAATGTAGCTAATTTATTTAATATTTAAATATCATTTGTACCTACTTATTATTAAAAAAATATATTTACAGATGGTACAAAATCAAAATTTAAAAAAAAGGTGCTGGTTTGTTACAGGCCTGACACGGCAAGTAAAAACTCGAGTAAAAACTTGAAACACGTCACTCAGATTTGTTATCACCCCGCAGCTCGCTAACCATATTATTCAATAATAACAATAAATAATCTAATAATTCAATGGAAAAAACATACTATTATTAATATAAAGTACCTATCATAAATATTTATCACATATTATGGATCGATATAACATCATCACAGTACGTATTAGTCTGTTGTTTGTTCATGCTTAAAATTAATTTTTATACATTTTTTTAACATTGAATTTTTGAATTTTAATATTTTTAAATATTAAATAAAATATACATTATTTTATATTTATAATCAGTTTATTGCTCGGTTTATTATTAATGTGGATGGAGGGAGGGGGGGGCTATAATAAACCAGTACCGAAACATTAAATAATTAAAGAATGAAAGTTGAAAATCAAGGCCCTAAACTTTCTAAAGAAAGAAATGGGGTAGGAAAGTATGGAAAATCTTGATAAAAATATGATATAGATTATAAAGAAAATAAATAAATATGATCAAAAAATGTAAAAAAAAAAAAAATGAAACTTACCTACCCATAATAATATTGTGAGGACTATTGTAAAGAGATAGCATACACTCTAGGGCATGGGTTCTCAACCTGGCGGGCGCGCCCCCCTAGGGAGGCGTGAAAAAGTTGGAAAAAATTTTTTTTCTTACTTATGCAAAAATAAATTCATTTAATAATAATAAAACCCATATTACCTCATAACCTCATATTAATCCATTAACCAGCATTTAAGTAAATTATAACATATATATTATATATCCATATATTTATATATATTCACACATAAATTTTATGCATACGTCAATCTTATAGTAGTGAGGGGGGCGTGAATTCTTACAACAGTTCGAATGGGGACGTGAACCTTAAAAGGTTGAGAACCCATGCTCTAGGGCCTAGGCCAGTGGTGTGTATTTAAAGGATGTACCTAAGTAGTGATAATTTTTTTTTCAAAAGTGATAGAATACTATACCTAATTATAAATTATGTGTAAAAAATTTCATCCTTTTAACATTTTTACTATTTATAAATAGGTAGGTATATACTTGTTGATTGTACAATATAGAAATTAAATTACAAATTATTAACATTATTATTAACTATTATAAATGTGTATCACTTTTAAAATTCATTAAGGTACGTTTTCCCTGATGCGTCTGACATTGTGTTTGAACGCTGCAAGGAAAATGTATCTTTAGGCTATAGAGTCTATTAGGCGAATGACAGTGTACTGTGTAAATAAGAAAAAACGACTACAGTCTACAACACGTCAGACTACTTGTTTCTCGCGGAAGCAAAATCAAATGTGCTTACAAACACTAGTTAAATACATGACTCTCTCTATGGCTCTATAACATCATAGGCTATTCGAAAACAACAGTTGGGTGTAAGCAATCTCAGAACGTGTTACACTGCAAATCGTATTGTGATATTAAAAATAGACTGTCAATCAATGATTTTCCCAAAATAGTTGGTAATCAGTAGACAGCGTATGACACAAACAAAACGATAACAAATATTACTACTAGGTACTAACTTTAATATATTATGAATAAAAATAAAATTTAAAAAATCATTTATTATGTACCTATTAGTCGTGATTGATCAAATTTATTTTTCCTATAATAGGAGGATTTTAAGTGTAAGCAGTGCTTACAATGTTTACATGCATGCTACACCCTTTTGCTAGACCAATAAAAAGTATATGGAGAACAACAATTAATGATGGTCAACCATAAGGTTTGAAAACAGTCAAATGATCATCTAACCTCTATGTATACAATATGCCGGAAACTAAATTATCTGTTATAAATATGAGCGCATATTAAATATTGCATATTTTGTCTGCTTCATTTATACAAGTAAATTTGGTTAGGTACTTAAAAATAATTAATATTAAAAAAAATATATTGTAGGGCATTAATTAAATATTGTACTAGTAAAATAACTTTTTTTGTACTAAAATAATATTTACAAAATAAGTCATAGTGGAGCCCTTAAAAATATTTTGAATATATTTAAGAACTCACTAAACATCTGATTATAAGATTTTTATATTATATTTACCTTATAAGCTGGTAAAATTGGTGAATGGACAGATTGATTATTTTCAATAGCTTGATCGTTAAGTATATCAGTAGAAACTCTTCTCTCATATTGTTGAGTTTGGAGACTCGGCATATTTTCATAACTCATGTCTTCATTAGTTGTAGTAAGTTTAATTTTTCTAGAAGACCGTCTTGGTGATTCAAAATTATTCACAACAGTTTCAACAGTTTCATTAATTTGTTCTTCTCTGTAAGTTTTTATATTTTTAAGTAATTAATAAATCATAATTTTGTTAAATAACACTTCCATTAACTCACATTAAAATATTTTGGCTCACAGGTAAACTTCTGGGTAAACTTTCATTATTGTCAATTTGCATGCGATTACTTTGAGTACTATAAAATATATAAAAATTAAAATATAGAAAATTAGAAACTAAATAAGAGATTTGAAGCATTACTTATCGGAAAAATTATCTTCATTGTAAATAGGATTATAAGGTTGGGGAACAGTGTTTGGCAATAGATATCGCTTTTGTCCACCTTTATAGTCTGTTTCCAAAAAATGATCACTACATACACGATGCCAATCGTAACATAATGCAATCCCAAAAACTTTAAGCCATTTTCTCCTTCTATAATCATTCTTGGGGAATCTATATTGAAATAAATATTAATTAGTATAACAATTTTGGAGTATTTATGGAAATAATGAATACATACAATAGATACTTACGTATGATAAATAACGTCAGGACGTGATTTCTTGGTATTTTTAGAACAATTAAAACACACTATACACTTATGCATCATTAAAATGTAGTGTTAATCACTGAAAATAAAGTAACAATAGTGAATATACATGTGCTATCACCAATACCAAGTCGACTAATTGGATATTCAACAGTCAGTCATATCGGTAGACAGTAATCTGTATGCTATTGCCATGCAATTGGAACTTAGAAGAAAGAACTCAATCACTTTGATCACCGATAGTTCTATGCTTATGGAGTATAGTTCTTTTCGTAGAGGGTATGATAATTAATACATTTATCCTTAAGAGTTGTTGGGTCTAGTGAGTGGCTTTTAAGAGTATAACACGTTAATCAAAAAAATCACTATAAATCTAGCCACACATACTGTAAAAAAAAAAAAAAAGGTTAATCACTATTTAGTAAACAACTATAAAAATAAATTACAAAATACACAAAACATGACCGGCGTCGGCGCGTTAACCGGCTGAACAAAAACCTACAACCACTGCTACAAGTTACAACGATACAGCGTTATTGCGTCATTCAGTAACCAGTAAATGATGGTCATTTTATACAGTAAGATTATAGATGTATTAAATCTTTAAAGCCAGGAGATTGTATAAAAAAATAAACTACCAATAGTCAGAGACTAGTGTAGTTTATATTATTACCACGGTCTTAGATCTTTACTCTATGGTTTATACCAAATTGCAGCAGCGGCTCAGTGTGACCGCTTTGGAAGACGTGTTGTAAACATCCGCGTGATTCCACTATTCCAGATATTGTATGATGATACCCAGAGTTTGGTCTTAGCACTTATGGGGGGGGGGGTGTTCCTTACAGGCCCTGACTAGTGACTTTCCGATCTCGAAAATCGAAATTCGAATTTATGCTGTGAATTGTGATATGTTATTCGCTCGGGAAGCTCACTGCTCAGGTTTCTGTTTAATCACTATAGCTATTACGATTTTTATACGCGGATGTATGTTTATTCAGAAATTTGGTGATAAATTATTTCTATGTATAAATATATTTATTTATAAAATATAAAATAAAAAATTATCGAAGGACTTCTCGGAAAAAAATTCTAAAAATCGCCAGTAGTCTTATGTATGCTGGTCGTGCAACAGTTTCCGTTGCCACAGCTATTAGCTGTAGTTTGTGCTGGCCCTTTGGACTGTTGTACTGCTGTAGGTACTAGGTAGTAACTAATTGGCGACTCAGTCCTTGTTGAGTTTCTGTGGTTTACCAGGGCACCGAACTTACCGTAATAAGAATAATTGGGGAACAGATTTGAATGCTTTAAAAAATAAGAAAAATACGATTTAATGCAGAAGTAACGGAAATTTTTTTTTAAAAATATGCTATAAATTAATTTTAACTGAAAAAATTTGTTTGTAATTATTTTTATATAAATTATTATTCTTAGGTATTAATTATTCGTATCATTTTCATCATCTTCTAGTTTTTTTTATCTTATTTTTACCCTAAACACTATTTCGGATTTCCAAAACAAAATATACAATTTCTGTTGTATGTAGGTATATAAATTACTGTATGTAATATTGTAATACACTAATACCTTAGTGTCTACCTCTATACCACGATTAAAGATATAATTATATCTATTATATCTTTAATCGTGGTCTACAACACGTGTCAACAATAATTTCGTCTGGCGTCACATTAAATATCTGGTTGTTAAAAATATAATAAATATTTTTTTTTAATCTTTTAGAATAAATGTTACCTAACTAGTTTTTTATCGAATTTAATCCATTTCTATTTAAAAAATGACTTAGAAACATAAAAACGTCAAAAAATGCTCTAAAAATCCAAGAGCCTTGAAATGCAAAATAAAAGTAAATTTTTTTTAATTTCTTGATGTACGAAATGTACTTTGTGCTTGGAAAGCAATGTTATCGCCAATCGGAAAAAAAATGAAATTTGCATTCAAATCCGTTCCCTAATAATAATAATATAGTAACCCAGAACTCTCAACTCGTCACTAGTGTGACGGATTGGCAATTGGCATTTGGCATTTTGGCATTTGCCGTTTTAATCGTTTTGTCAGCACTCTTTAATTTGATCGGCGAAGGGTGCGGAAACAGGCAGCAGCTGTCGTCGCGTATTTTAAATAATATGCAGATAAGGAGATAAGCAGAATAATTTCATAAATCGTGCGCGGCTGTAGCACCATACCGTCATATCGACAGACCGCAATTATTGACAAGACCGAAAACGATAACTACGACTACGACAACTACTGTTAAGTAGGTTGTAACTCGTAATCACGAATTAAAATATTCGTGGTCGTAATTAAACGCGTTCCGCGTTTTGCACTGCCGCATTAGTATTTAGTAGTAATTATGCGTTCGCCGAAACAAAATGGATTGAATGATTAATATTTAACAGTGTCCAACGCGGAACAATATGGTGAGTACTGAGTATACGTGCGACACGTACCTATATATTATTATATCGTATTATTATAATAGTGTTGTGTGAGTAATATTTTTATGTAAATACGTGAACCTCGGACTTGCCGTAAATCATAATATTGTTTCGATGTTTATATAATAAAATAACCAATACCTACCCGCTTGACATACAGCATTTTGAATTATTCGTTTGTCGCGTTCGTTTCAGTACGGACGAGTGTGATGAAAACGTTACGCGGACACGATCTCGTCTATGCTGTTTGGCCGTTGCGATAATGCGATCACATCTCTCTCAATCTCCGTAGTGGATGTGACGTGGTGTTGAGAGCGTGTGTGTGTGTGATCTACTGTCCGTCATGAAAAGTGTTTATATGATCTTAGATATCGAAATTCCATTCAAGATTGAGTGATTGACCTTTGATTTGTTTTTCGTAACGTGCGTGTGTTGTGTGTTTTGTGCTCCACCCATAAATAGTAAATTTATGTTTAATCATCTTAATCGGATTGATCATACTTTGAAAAATAGACGATAATCATTACGTTGTGTCCGTTATTTTGTTGTACAATTTTATAGGTAGGTTTTACAAAATTAACAAAAAAAGTTATCGTTACTAGCATCTACATATTATTTTGTTAACATATTTTTTGGTAACCGGCTGTTATTATTTAGGTTTGAGGATCATGAAAATATAATCATAGGCGAAACTAGATGTTTTCATTAGGACGGGCCAACTGATAAATATGAAAAAAACTTCCAACAGTTTCGCCTATGAATATTGTTATTTCTTAAAACCATCAATCAGTTACCATATCTAATACCATTTACCATTTCAGATATTTATTATACAAATGTATTATTTCAAGTGTTTTCCGTATATATTATATTCTTATATACCTAATACTAAAGTGCTTTATGTATTGTTTAGATGCATTTCATGTTACTATTCAGTCGTCAAGGCAAGCTTCGGCTTCAAAAATGGTATGTTGCTCATCCTGACAAAGTGAAAAAAAAAATTACCAGAGAACTTATAACCACTATTTTAGCCAGAAAGCCTAAAATGTGTAGTTTTCTCGAATGGAAAGAATTAAAAATTGTTTACAAAAGGTACGTTGTTGAAAAAAATAAAATGAAACTATTTTATTTTAAAATTTATTTTCAGGTATGCAAGTCTGTACTTTTGTTGCGCTATTGAACAGAATGACAATGAACTCCTCACTTTAGAAATCATTCACCGCTATGTTGAATTATTAGACAAGTATTTTGGTAGTGTAAGTTTCATATTCTTATTTATTTTTAATAGAATTTTCTTAGTGCCAATATTACTGAAGTATGTTGTTGTAGGTCTGTGAACTGGATATAATATTCAACTTCGAAAAGGCATATTTTATACTGGATGAGTTACTATTGGGTGGGGAGATACAGGAGACTAGTAAGAAAAATGTACTCAAGGCTATTTCAGCTCAGGATCTCTTGCAAGAGGTTAGTTATGGAAACACTCCATTAGAACTTTAATTAATTTCATTAACTAAAATTAATTTTGTCATAAGACAAAATATAGTACATATTTTATTTAATATCGGTACATAATAGGACTATAATATTATAATCAATAATGATACATCTTGCCAATTCATTAGGAAACTAATTTGCTCATATTATTTAAAAACTATTATCATTATCCATCATAATTTGTAATTTAATTAAAATTCATCTTATTTATAATATACATAGATTACATTTTCATTTAATACTGATGTATTTACAAGTTTAATACATACTTATTATGGGAGTATAATGAGTATATACATATTTATTAAGTTCAGTCTAGTCAACTAAAGTTATAGTCAATTTTGAATGTGCTTTAATTTTTTAAATTATATACCATTTATTTAATTACCAAAATACATTGGCCAAATTTATTATTTAGATGATTGAGTCTATATTTTTATATTGACCTGTAGAGTACAAAATCTGGTACATTATATTTAAGTCTATTTATATTGTAAAATATATTTATTTATCCAAAGAACTTGCCTTCCATAACGCCTTTATTATGCTGCTAATGATTAATATTTTTTTAATTTATTATAATCTGTAGAATCCTATGTCTTACCATTATGATTAAACTAATTAAACCTATATATTTTTTTTTATATATAACCCAATGCTGTTATTTTAGTTATATTTTTAGCTAATTATTTTAACACACTTTATAAATCTAATCATCTAAAAAGTTGTGCTTGTTTATGTATTCAGTTGTTTAATCTCCTATGGTTAGCAATTTAACTCTTTAAAATGTATAATATGTGTACATTAATTATTTTATTGTTTATTTTTAAATTTTAATAAAATAATTATAGCAATGCTATTTTCTCTGCTTTTATATTTTTAAACATACAGTAAACACAACTCTATTGTTTGAATGGATATACATTTTTTAAAAATTATTTTCAAATGTCTCTCCAAATACAAAAACATTTAACAGTTAAATTAATCCAACAGTATTAAATTTAACAGGCAATTTTAAATAAAACATATTATTTGGAATTCAAACATTTAATATAAGTATTTATATATAATAATTATTTACAATTAACAAGTACTAAAAAAATTACTTAAAATTTAAATTATCATCTTAAAAATAGAAATTTGATTTATTTAACTTGAAATAAAATTTTATTAAATAATTGTTAATCAACTTAATTTCTTGAGTAGCTATTTATCATTATTTAATAGTTAAATGTTGTTTTCTATTCAACTATTTTACTATTTTATTTTAATTTTTATTCAGAATAATATCTAAGATGCTACCTGCATATCTATATACTAAATGTAGGTTTATCATTTTCAATACAGTTTTTTTTTCAACATAACAGAAAATGTACTTATTATCAAACTTAAAAAAATTAATATCTATACAATCATATTTGTTTTCCACAATATTTTAATTTTAAAGTGCTTTTTTAGTTGATAAAATATAATAATTTCTTAAAACCAACAATTGTTCTAAAATTAAAATATTTATTAATACCAGCAAAAAAATGTATATAATGTTATGTTTTTAAGTTTGACAATAGATAAATATACTCTAATAATAATTATAAAAAAACTAAAAATGTGATACATATACTTAAATATTTGCTTTTATCTGACAAAAATAACAAATGTGTATAGTTTTTTATTAACAAAATCTGTTAAAACATTACTATATTTTTTATTAAATCACTTATTTATCTATGAAATGAAAGCATTTAGTGTTTTTTTTTTCAAAAGCATATTATTAATTTACTAGAGCAGAATATTTCAAAACATTTTTTAGTTTTTCTATTAAAAATACTGTTACTACAGTTGTTTTTGTCATGATATTTTATATTTATAATTCCAGAGTTAAATTGCTAAGTATAACCAAGTATAATTAAATAGTTAATTTAAATGTTGCACGTCTTGTCTAATATTCATTGTAACAATTATCTAGTCCAATAATTTAATATTATCATACTAATATATTTTATCATTGTTCATTGCAATATTAATATTAGTTATTAAAAGAAATGCGATATAAATATAATACTATTAATTCATCCGTTCATTAAAATTCAAAAATGTTGTAATAGTAATTAAGAAAATCAAAATAAGTTAATATATTTTATACTCTTCATCATCACATTTTATGTTAATAATAATCAATTTTTATTTGTAATATTGTTTATTATTATTATTATTATTTTTTTTTTTAAGTGACTAAATATGTTTTACTTAATAAAAAATAACTGTTTTTTATCATTAAAAACAAGATTATTATTATTATTATATGATTAACGGCACATTTTATTTTTGGTTAATATACATTATTCATACATACATTTTATAGTTATATTGTTTTTAAATTAAACTTCATTTTTATCACTTATACTATAACTAAAAAACATGTTAAAAATTAATAATTCTTAAAATGTTTTTCTTTTCTGTTTATATATTTACAATTTAGTTTCATAAAAATTTAATCAAAATATATACATATATATAGTATATTAGTATATTATTTAAGTACAATGGGGTTCATGTATTTAGTTTTTTAAGTATATTTTATTAGTCAATTAGTCAACATTGTTTGAATTCCTTGGGTTTATTAGTAGTACAATGGGTTTTGTTTTGTTTGTTTGTTTGTTTGTTTTTTTTTTTTTTTGATTGATCAATATAAATAAATATATTTAGTAAATTTTTATTTTATTTTTGTAGCTTTAATTTTTTTAAAAAAAATTTAATAGCTATCCATATTATATTACCTTACTTGATTTCTATCATAAATAAATATATTACCTGCATGATTATCAGTTATTTGATGCTTTTCAATTTCAATTTTCAATTTTGGGATATTAATATTAATGTGTTTGTATGTAGGAGGAGGCAGTCGAAGGCGCTCTGAAAGAGATTGGCCTGTTATGAAAGTATTCAATATAATTAACGTTTCATATAATTTTATTACTTGCAATTACAATTGTAATGTTTTTTTTTTTACATAATATATTTATATAAATTCAAACAATGTGTCTTTCAAAAAATATTAGATTTGGATTTGATGTAAAGAGCCTTTGCTGATGCAATGTTATTAATAAATAACTTATCAAAATATCAGGTTTCTACCATTGACATCCTAACATAATATTTAAAAACATAAGTTTAACAAATAGCTATCTCTTATTATCTGTAAACATTCGTGTATACTATTAGTTTTTTTTTAATTCTAATAATTTTTGTTTTATATTGTTGCGTTTTCTCATAAAAAAAATAGACTTCTATTAATGTATTAACTAACATAATATTGAAAAATAAAAATAAATTTTCATGCTTAAGCTGTATGCGCTTTTTACTGACTTGGATTTAACTGATATTAGTTATTTTTTTTTTTTATCAAACAGGTGTTTTCAACCATAACACGGACGTTATGTTTGTTGAAAGGTTTGAGGGTTAATTGATTTTTTTTTAACAGTTCTGTTCTTATTTTAATATAGTTATTTAAATGTATGTTAATACAATAAAATATGTGGCGTTTCAAGAAATGTCAGCAAACATTTTGGTGCTACGGTATGTTTATAAGAGCACACAGTGTTTATATATTAAAACTATTGCCCTATCCATTACCTCTTCAGTTATTTACTAATTGTCTTGTTTATAAAACCCTTTTCTACGTATTTTTATTTTTGCACCCGGTTTTATTTAATCAAATATTATGACATTATGTTACTTATTATAATTATTTATTACTTTATTTTTCAGGAAGAAACACCTCAAACCTTTTTTGAAGACCATGGCCTCGGTTAACAAATGTCAATTGATCACATTCCATAGACATTCCAAACTGATTGATAAATAAATATAACAAAAATTTAAATAAGTATTAGACACAATTTATTATACTTACGCATAATTATTATGATCACTTTTTATTATAATATGTATACAGCTATAGGTGACAGTGCTAAATGTCCGTCCAATTTTATTACAATTTATTTTGTGTCCATAGGCAATAAAAATAAAAAAATTAACTTTTTTCGTTTTATGCTCCTATATATTACAGTAGTATTCGTCTAAAAATAACGTTTGTCTGATTAGAACGTGTGCCAAGCAACAGTTCTCAGTGGTCACTGTATTGTATGTATGTGTTCAGAAACCACACGACAAATGTGTTTGTTACAACATTGAACATTTCAACGAATAGTACCGTTAAAAATATGGTTCACATTATAACGGCGTCGTGTAGTTTGACGTTGATTTACGATTGTGTCCAGTTGTGTGTGGGGTATAGAAGTTAAATAATAATGCCATGAACAAACACCGCTATATATTTCGTAAATGTGAATTCGTATATTTTATAATTTAAACGTTTATTCATCTAAAAATGCACAGTATCATTAATAGGTATCGTAAAAATAATGTACAGAATAATATTATAAGTTATAATATATTATATTATGCGGTTTTCTTAACGAACTCACGTCTATAATTTAGAGTACCTGAGTACATGATAATCATTATAATATATTAGTTGATATCTTTAAAATCAAACGTCACTACAGTATTGTATTGTTTTACAACTTATATCTAAGACGGTACATATATTAAATTGTATAAATCTACATCTATAAGACAAATTTGAGTAACAATAATAATTAAAAAAAAAAGAAACATTCACTTTTAATTTTATGAAATTAGTATCTTTTTTTGGATATGCTTATATTAGGTATATAATAATATTTATAAATTACAATAACTTATGACGATCTAATAGTGTATTCATTGTTTAGGATATATATCAATTAAATGTTATAATATTTACGATGAGACATGAGATATATTAATATGATAATTATTTATTACAGCTTATCAGAGTACATCTCAAAAAATTAATATTATTTTCCGATGTGTGTACTTCGGTGTTAATTATAATAATTTTAAATTGGATGACTGCAGACTTGGTTAAAATACTTTTTAAAAGTATTTTGAATACATGTTCCAAATACTTAAAAAAAAGTATTCAGAATATATATTTGAATACTTTATAATAATAATATTTCCAAATATTTGGAATACTTTTTTTAGTAGATTTAGATTTCAATGACGAAAATATATGTTTTTCAATTCATTCTTTATAAATGAATATTAGGTATAATAATCTCGTTTTATTTATAACTATACACAAGTGCAAAAGCTTCAATGACGAAAAAAGTAATGAAATTATTTTTTAAGTGTGTTTGGACGTTAAAAAAGTATTTAAAAAGTATTCCGAGTATTATCCAAGTCTGTGGATGAGTTTCGACAGTCCGCGAGAGTGGCGTGCGGTGTCGAGGCGGAAATAAATCGCTCGCAGTACACATTGACCTGTCGGTATATAGGTACCTACTTAACGTTTGTGTTGAGTGTGTAAAAATAGCGAACGGTAAATGGCAAACGGAAAACGTCGTCGTGTACGGATTTTGTTGCCAGATATTAAAATTAAAATTTAGTTCACGCGCACGCCATTCTTCCAGTCACCTATTTTAGGTCAAGTACGACAACGATGATTATAATTATTATACTACACGCGTTGTGTAGTACTGTAATACATATAGAGTATACTAAATATACTATGTATTCAAGAGCGGAGAGGAACCATCGAAACTCATTTATATACTGGTTGGGAGATGGGAAGGGAGAAGACTTTTTGGTTTTGTTTTTTGTCCACGATATATATTACAGAGTAATATAAATTTAAGGGTTGGTGAGCACATATCTATTTATTGGGGATGAGGGTGGTGAGGAACCCGTAATCATAATTTAATTGTGTACGTTGCTATGTGGACACCGTATAATAGTAATTGCGATAATGACAATAATAATAATAATAATACGAGACCGCAAACTACGTTATAATACGCGTATAATATGCATGCAGGACAGATCGGCGCTTTGGTCGACGGTTATAAACGGACCTGGCCGTGGTGGCTTTAACACGCGGGTAAAATTTATGTAATTGTATATGTTTAAAAACGCACACATTCACACACGATAATCGTTTTTAAACGAGAGGAAGTATAATTAAGTTAATTTTTTATTTACACTTACGTATATATACGAGTATTTTTTATGGCGACGCCGTGGTCGGTTAAAAAGACTACGACGATAATAATAATATAATATAATGTACTATAATATACTTACACCTTAACAAATAGTAACAAACCACATATATTTATAACTATATTATATCTACGTGTAGTATTAATGATGATAATGTATTATGCGCGTAATGATGAGAGTTGAGGATAATGCAAGTATAATATTATTTACGCCATGCAAGCTTATAGGCATGGAGTAAGTACTTATAGGTTTTTTTATTCATAAATTATGCATAATATGATATACAAAGTTTTGGACACAACACTGGTACCTACATAGACAATTTCAATGCGTATACTTATGCCTAATTATTTTGAAATGTCCGTAGGTACATATTTCAGTTTGTTAAGAGCAACTCAGAACCATAATTTATTATTAAACGTATTTGAATTATCTATAAACCGCTCAGGTACGTAGTATAGCCAATTTATTTTTTAGGGATGGTGAGGGGGGGGGGGTTATAAATAATTATGATTAAGTACAATTTGTATGTTTTTACATGTTTATGATATACAAAACCTTTTTTTTTTATAATTATAATACAATCTAATCTAATTATTTTCAACTAATATCTATTTTTACTCACACTGCTGGATATACAATATAACATTATTCATAACAATATTAATTGTCTGTTCATTTATTTTTTTTTGCTATTGTATCCAATACTTCCTTTATAGAAGTGGATACTTATAAATTTATTGACAGAAAATCAATTAAATGTCCCATTAAAGTTCATTTCCAGTTTTATATGAAGTAATGTTTTTAAGCGTTTCAATATTGAAAAGGAACGCTTTACTGTTGCTGTAGAAACTGGTTGACTTGAACAATGTTTAACAAAACATTTGTTTGGCTAAAAATTCACATCACCTGCATCCAAATTATCTATCATTCAATGGGTTTTTTTACATTTACTCATTTTTCACACCATAAAAAATATTCAGTCATAACCACTTTTTCAGATACCTACACGGTCTTCGTAAATTATGTTTAGATTTTTAAGTTCTGAAACATTTTATTAATAGGATTTCAATTATTGATGACAAAAATCATTGTTTTGTTTAAAACGGTTACCCAGATTTAAAATGAGACTGTACCTATATTAAATTACTGGTGGTACAAATATAAGTGCTCTATAGTATTTTTCCGATGAGTTACAATCATAATTTTCACCATGTTTTTGGTTTTTAATAATACAAAGGCCTAAAATATCTGAATCAAAATAATGGTTTGTTGATTTATTAGCTTCTTGAAAAATAGTTGAAAATGATTTTGAATCCCTATAACGCGTACCTACAATTATATCAGTTACTTAGTCAGCATACCCATGTATATTTTTAAATAATAATTGACGTTATTCAACGTTGCTGACGTGCTTATCTTGTCTCTGCGATAAAATAATGTTCCAAATTTGACCGTTCTACAGTGGTTATTTTTGTACCACAATACATAAAATATTAACATTTTTGAATAACACTTGGCCACTTAGGTACTTAATAAAAAAAGTATTTTAATTTGATTTAAATTATAAAGGATTACGACTTTAAATTCCGATACGAACAAATTTTGGAGGGGGGGGGGGGTTAAATTCAATAAATTTTGGTTTTTAGTATAAACAGATAATCATTAATGTTAATAATGTGGTTTAATTAAATTATTGGTTTTTTGAATAGGTATAATATTGTTAGAACTTTTATTTTATAGTATCAGCTCATGTTTTTTCTCCAAAAATATTTGTTTGTTATTAATCAATTAATATAGGTAGGTAGATTGGAATGTCGGATATCAATAAAAAGTATTACCTATTGGTCCAATGGTCCATCCCTATTATTTATTTTCTGCGTATCGAGTGTTACCGAAACGCGTTCGAGTATCGGGCAGGTTGCAGCATCAAAAATAAACTATAATTTTAACTCTATTTGATATACGTTTATTAAATCGTGCTAATATTATGTACCTATATTAATTTTCATACCACAAAGTACCTACGCTAATAAGTATTATAACATTATTTATGTGATCGATCGCGCTTTTCAAAATTTCAAGCCTGTTGATTAACCGAATTCTGATCTTTTTCCAATTTTCAAGGAAATGATATTTTAACGTTACCGTGATAATAGATTGGTATTTGGACGTGGAGGAGGTAGGACAGGACAATTTAACGTTATTTTTCAACCTAATTATTTTTCCTGACATTTTCAACGTGAATCCGAAAAAAACATTAAAATAAATGCACGAACGACGACTACTGAACGGTATCAGCACTGAGACACTATAGCTAGATTGTATAATACAATATTATCTGCGTTGATTCGGACCCTTGTTTTTATGTCAAGCATTTTAAAGCCCAAGGGAGTAAGACTTCATCTCATTTAAATTTCTCTTTTATTCTCGTATAAAGTGTTATATGTATATAAATTATAATTTTTCTTGATTTTTCTTGAAGGGTCTACGAAAATACTCATACAAACACACACACGTATGTATAATGTAAATATAATGCATATGTGTGTGTGTGTGTTTAGATCCCGAGGATTATTACGCGCTGTCGATCATTAGGTATATGTAATAATATGCTTATTTTATGTGCTAATAAAACTCAATTATTTTATAGTTATATGATGTTAATTGGACAAGTACCTACCTATACTTACAAGAAAGAATACGTGAATGTAGCTAGCAAGAACGAACCTATATTTTACGACATACACACACACACACACACACACACACACACACACACACATATAATATATATACATTATACATATGTAAAGTACAGCACGCGTGACTGCAGTGTGAGTCTGCATCAACTCAAGACTTGGGAGATGGTAATTAGCGTCACTATATTAAACTTATATACTTTATATATATATAGCTACCAGCTAATAATAATTACTGCTTTTGGCGCCAGCAGTAATCGTGTTCAGCGACGCTTTCGCGGACAGATAAAAGGATATAATATAATATAGATACCTACACGCGGGACTGCTGTACTAAAATTGTATATAATCTGCAGCTGCTCTGCCATGAAATTATTTTAATGGTTATAAAATCCTTTTCGAATTGGAAGTATAAATATTATCAATGAGTTTTTATCGTTTATTATATAACGCGTTGGCTGTTGAGCCACGCAGTAGCAACACTGGTTCGGAATTTCGGCGACGAGAGGTGTGCGAAGAAGGTTTTCTTAGGCTATTGTCTTAAATCTTAAATGGACAGGCGTAGATAAATTGTATTAATACTATAGATATAATAATGTTAGTTTGTTGCTGTAAAATAATTATTTACAAATAAGACGTGCAAATCCATATTTTGAGTAGGTAGATATTAATTCTTTGTTTTGCCTCAAATTTAAAAATCGTTCAGCCATCATACCATTGTGAGAATATTATTTCAAGATATATTTTTTTAACGCGTATTGGCACGTATGATAGTAAATTGTCATCTTTACATATACTTTTTGGTTTTTACCACATCGCCTATCGATTCGTACATGTGGAAAAAATGGCTTAGAAACAACGCTACCTTTATACATAGTGTTATATACATGTTTTTTTTTGGGAATAATTTCGAAAACGAAAAGCAATGCGTATTGACAGATTCTTATATAGTATCCGTTACGCGTAGGAGTAGGTTACCTAGCTAAAAAAACGATTTTATATATACACTAGAAATCTATTTGGTCGTTTTCAACGTAAATCGCGATCATTTTGCTCGAATGGAAATCGCGTTGTCGATTAGTAAAGGGGTGATTAATAGGTATCTAAAGGCATGTATATATAATATATATATATATATATTATAGACGATGCGCAGCAATAATGCAACAACAGGGATGGCCGTGTCGTATAATATGAATTGCGGTAGAAAAAAAGTGCGCGGTAAAAAAAAAATAGGACCTTTCTGCAGGAAGTCTACCGCGTAGTGTATTACGATGATTACCTACGTATCGTACGGATTTAGGAGTATAGGGCTGCACGTCATACGTAAGTATCGCGATTCGTGCGGGTGCATAAATGTATATAGTAATAATATGATAACGATATTATATTATTATTATATTATTATAATAACTGTGCAGAGCAGTGTGTGACAGACGTTGTCGTTATTTGTACCTATCGAATAATATTTATACGTCGTACCTACCTAGTCGGACGTCGGTTTTACCTAATAATAATTAATAATTAATAAAGCCTCGAGTTCACTGCAGTTGCATGTATATATTGTATACTATACGCTGTATATTTCATTATCGTCGTCCGTCGCGACCAAAAGTCGAGCTAAACCGGAAATCTCACCCGACAGATCGCGGTCGACGTAAAATATCGTACCATATATAATATTAATATGTATATTATCGGTGCGACGACGTGTCGCGTACAGTCATAGGCGCCGGCAGAAATTTTTTTAGGAGGGGGCAATGTTAGGATTTGTTAAATAATAAATAGTAATTTATCTGTAAACATTCAATTTAAAACATATTTTTGAAAAGCCAGGGGGGGGGGTAAATGCCCCAGCTTGCCCCCCCTTGCGGGCGCCTATGCGTACAGTATATAATATACGGGCGACCGCGGGCGGACTCGCGGCTCTCGACGTACGACCGCGCTCAGAGGACGGCCGTGGCGGTCAGCTTGTTGTTGTTGTTGGCGTGTCTGCCGTGGCCGGTGCCGGATCGCACGAGCAGTTCGCGTTTTCCGGCGGCGGCGGCGGCGGACGGCACGCCGGTGATGTCGGTCATCTGCGTCACCTCGGTGTTCCGCCGGACAATGGTGCCGGTTCGCGGGTAGCTGACCGACGACCGGAGCGTAGCGTTGCGCGCGTGCCGGGCCGCCAGGAACGGCATGAACGTGATCATGAGCGTGCGACGGTACTTGCGGCTCATCGCGCAGTACAGCATGAAGTTGGAAGCGGCGTTCACCACCATCAGGAAGTTGAAGATGGTGTGCAGGCCGCGGTTCACGTAGTACGCGGGCGTCTTCTCGGGCGGCTCGTACACGGACGCGGTGAGCATCATCACGGCCGTGGGCGTCTGACACACGCAGAACATGATCACCACGGCGATCAGCGTCATGGTCATTTTGTTCTCCTGCCGTTGCCTGTTCCACACCATGTTCCCCTGCGAACGACAAAAACGACAACGATAAGTCAATATAATCGGAAGTACAATAAATAGCTAGGCGCGCCCTAGCCTGCTGCTGTCGTATAGCTTCGCGCTAGGTCGGCAGAAGACAAAATATGTCGATACCGCGGCATCTATAGAACTCGTACCGACGAGTTGGGGTTTTAAACGGATTTTCTAAAACCCCGAGACGAACACGTATATTTAATACAGCGCGGAACCTCGTTAACCCGAACCTTTATAAGTCGAATTTTCGATAACTCGAATTTTTTTTTCACCCCCAACCGATTCGAGTTATCGATATTTCACTGCGTAAATAATATTGTCTATGCGAAAATCATCGCGTGTTTTATTAATATATTAGTGCGCATTGATTCCATATAATATAGACTGTAATACTTTATATAGTGTTTAAATCTTTTAAATGTCAGTCCCAAGCCAAATACAAGTAAGCATTGCAGTAGGTATATGTACCTACTGTGGCGTTAGAAATTTATAAATACAAGACAAATTGTATGTAATTATTTATTTTCACAGTTTAATGTGCTTGCGAGGCACTTTGAATCGAACAAAACATTACTTTTCTTACAAGCACATCTATTATAGTTCAGCGTCCTGTTTTACAAATACATCTGCAGTCGTATATCCTCGTGATCCCGCGACTTCACAGCTAGCAGTCTGGCACGAACGGTAACTTTAAATATAGTTATCATAATTTCATACTATATCTTTTACTTAATAGGTACCTAATGTATGACCACCCACGTGTTACAGCCGCGGAAAGTGCGTTATTATATTAGTACTGATTTATAAATGAATCGACTTTGCAACGCTAAATTCAACAAATAATTCAAAATTGATTTAAAATTTTCGAACTCGTTATAATATATAGGTGTATTGCTATTTGAATAAATTTAATAATATAAATAAAAGACTGACAATTTGGTAGGTTGACCGACGCAAAATGTTGTACAAGCTTATGGAGCTGGTAGATTTGGAAACACGACGAACTAAATTACTCGCTGTGCAAGGGCCCGGGGTATCTATTATCCGCGGCTTACTCGCACGCCGCTGTCACAGTAGGACATGGGTTATTGATAATGGTATTTCAACGATCATTTCGTTATTAATTTCTTAATAATATACTATTAGTATATAGTATTCGTATATCGACTGAGTGAAGCAATAATAATGAGATTACAACGCAATATATTATATTGATTGTGCGCCGAGACGTTATATTAAAGTCTCGTATTATTATTGACATGAAAGAGGGTATACCGTATACCTATATCATAGGTTATTGAGGAAAAAAATAACATTGATTTTTATACTTAATATTAATATTATAATATCAATATGTATAATTATATGTATATTAATAAATTTATTAATGTTCATATGGATATGAGTATGATATGCTTGCGAGAGAATTCCACGCGTACCGCTTAAACTCTGTATGCGCACTGCGCAGCTAGTATATAAATTTATAATAAGAGCTACTGAAAACTGAAATAAAACTTATATAAAATATGGAAATAGTTACTAGGATGGTTAAAAAATGTAACGCTCTTGATAGTTACTCCCTTGTTCGAATTAGGTACCTATTATTTATTCACCTCATACGCATAGGTACGCACTAAAATGCACAGTACAGGAAGCTAGACTACGTAGGTCATAGCATTATATACATGTACAGAAACCTAATCATACAAGGTAGATCGTGTACACCTAACCATTTTTTTCCTGGTTTAAATTATTTTAAAAAACGAATTACCTACTGGAAGTGATTTTTTTATCCGCTAAAATAAGCTTTTTTCCCCTCTTCCGCCGAACTATAGATATCATCTCAAAATTATTTTTTCCACACCAAAACAAACGTTTTCTATTTTATTTTTTTGTGCTAAAAATAATAATTTCCTTTTCCACCACAAAATGCAATACAACGAACAATAGTAAATACGTATCTTAAAAAGATGTATGTGTCTTAATTGCTTATATTTTTACATCAAAAATATTATTTTTGTTATTTTTTTTATTATTTTACATGGATTTATATCGGTGAAACAAATTATAAGGCGGAAACTTATAATTAACATGAAAATATAATTTAAAATTGTAAATGAACTAAGAAGAACCAATATAACTAGTAGGTATGAAGTAATAATAAAATAAAAAATCTATGTCTAAAGGCAGACATCAAGATTGTACACATTCAATGTATTGCCTTTTAATCATCGTCCATGTATAGTCCATTTTGTTTCTTTTAAATTTTATTCGTAGTAATTTAAATTTAGGTAAGTAATTAAATTTGCCTTGCTTTGTGTTCGTATTCTATTTAAAGGAGGCCATTTGGCTCTTGGAAAATCAAAACCTGGTAATTTTTGGGTTAGTGGCGTAACTGGAGCTATACTTTTAGTGCTAAGATGCTTAAAAGACTTCGGTAAAGCGCTAAAAAACACCATTCATGCAGGCTATTTCGTATTTTTAAAAGCCTTAAATCGGAAACTACCACATTAAAGCCTTTCATATTTTTTTCTGTTCATATTTGGTTTTTCTTGCTTCTTTGGTTTCATATTTGAAGATTTATAAAGTATATTCGCGAGACGGAGTTTGGTAATGTTTTGTACCCTTTCTGTAATTTTTGAGCTGTTTCTTTTTTGCTTGAAAGTGACCAGCTCTCCCTATTCAAGTGGGTGAAGTCCATTTCATCAATCCTTTCCTCCGTTTCTAATCAAGTAGGTCTTTGAGTTTATTGGCATTGATATAATTTAAATCTCTTTATGTTTCGAATTTCTTCATCCAATAAGTGCTATAACTATTTTTAAAACCTCCGGGTTTTAATTATTTGGTCGTTGTATATATATATAAGTTTGATAAACTTTTTTATTGCTGATAATTATAACCGACTCGAACGCGTTTATATCTCTGTATGTTACAAATTATTTCTACCGTACCGTAACCGTGTCTCGAAATGCTGACGGCTAATTAATTCTATTGCTTTTGTCACTTCATTTCTCCGGGAAAACTCGACAGGTTCATAAAAAAAGTTTAAAAGTAGGTCCGTAAAGAATCATGGAACTTCGTCGTACAATTTCATCAACCCCTTTATACGACACACAGGAGAGAGAGCTAGTAACTGTAGCTGCAGGTATATAATAAGGAATATATAAATACTATGACCATCGCAGGACTCCTCGCAGTTTTATGACTCGTTTATGTCCCGACAAAGGCGTGTAAGGTATATTATATGATATTATATAATATACATAATAACTATTTTCCCTCGCTGCTATCCCCATCACGGGCATCATTATTATTATGACGAGACCGCGGTTAACGAGTTCACTTTATCCCCGCAACGACAATGAAGGATATAATGATTTGCCACAAAATAATAAAATGATCGCCCAAGCGTTATTTCTAATGATTTTTTTTTTTTTTTTTAATTCATCGATAAAAATGTTTTCGCCACCACGTCTTCTTACTATATCGTCTGCATAACGAGTCTTGTTCGTATTCTTTCTCTTTTCAATATCGATATATACGTATGCGTGTTTTCAATAATAAATGTGTGTATAAGGTCGACATTTCCATTATATCACAATCTTTACGAAAAAAACCTTTTTTTTTAAATTCAAAGTACCCATACTACTGCTGGGTATATAGGTACACCACCTACACATCCGACTGAACTCCGCGTATAATGTGTGTTTGTAAAGGGGAAAATGCTGCATCATTGGTTGGCAGTTTTATTTATTCCTTTTCGCATCTAACAAAATGTATACACTGTAACGTATAACTTTTGCTATAGTTATTCTCGATAGTATATGCGACGTATAAATATATTTATATGGTACCTACTTATAATAGTTATAATATTATCGAGTGTCTGCAGAGAGTGTATGTGTTTATATGAGATTTTAAAAGGTATAATAAGTACCTATATGATGCTTACCTTACATAATATACGTACTAGTCGTCGAGTGTTCGATAAACATTTAAAGGTTTATGGTTCTGAGATGCGGTTGAAAACTGTTAACGATTATAACGTTTAATCCAACTAGTCGTCGAACGCGCGTGTTTTTGCCTTTTGTTGTTTTTTCTTTTTTATGCTACGGATGTGAATGTATATACAAAAAAAAAATAAACCGCCGTACAGCTGTATTGTGTTGAAATCGCGTACTGCTAGTCAACTAGTCAACTGTAGTTAAGAATAGAAACATTATATTTTATTAATAGCTTTTCGCATTTTCATATTCAGTTTTTCGTCACGACTTTCTTTTATATATTATTATTATTAACGTAGTAAAGAAAAAAAATTCTATAAGCGTCATAATTTTTTATTATACTAATATAATAAATGCGCGATATAGATAATAAGTATAAAGTAAATATTGATTCCGGTAATTGTAAACATTATAAATTCGAAAAAATGTTATGTTTACGTTATTGTCAACACCGCGGTGATTGAATAATTTAAACAAGAACAAACAAATGTTTATTTAAAAATAAATATAAAGTTTACAACCATTTATTATTTTTATTATTATAGCCTATAGGTATAAATTATTTATTTTATAATATTACAATCATATCAATAGTTATGTGGTTATACTGCTGCAAATTGTAATAAACACTAGGCAGTGGCGGATTTATGATATCTGCAATTCGGCACGAAAAACTAATCGGCACTCAAATTTGTTTCATTCTGTTTATCATATTAAATTTAGGGATATTTTCGATTTACCTAAACTCCTGATTATTTTGAAGTCTTTAGAACTCGTTGACCTTAAATAAACTATTAATTACTAAGCAAAATAAATCATATTTTGTACTTCATAAAAATAGAATATATAATACGAGTATTGAGTTTAAAAAAATTGACAGTTGTTTACTTAATAAATTATTTTTGTTTTTGTTAACGGAAATAGTGATGTCAATAACGTCTTCGACATCAATATTATTAATGTATATTTTACTTTACTGACATAAGCTGCAGGATTGCCTCTAATTAGTATTTGAACGAACAGTCCGCTGCCCATCTTTAAAGGCGGTCCAACAGGAAAAGTCTGTCTCTGGCTAAAGGATGAATACACTAAAATGTAGGTAAGTTATTTTGAGTTAAAATTACATTTTTTAAATACACTCAATACACGTCTTTGTATAGCTTTAAACTGTTACTTTTACATGATACTTAAATATTATAGTAGTTTTTGATTAATATGAATTTAATTTTAAGTGTTGTGTGTATTTATATATATCTTATAATAATGTTTATAAGATATTTCAACACCAAAAATATTTTAAGCGCCGACAAAAGTTGCCAGATATTTCTTCAGAAGTTAGATAGATATTTAGAGGATTAGTATGATTTATCTATGGCTTACATGAGTGATGAGTTAGCTGTGGATTTTTGTACATGAAATTTATTATTTCGGTGTTGGTATTCATTTTAAGTCAGTGTATCTAGTGTCCGAGGGCAGATTAAAATTTTTTTTTAGTACTTATAGTAAAGTCGATCTAGATAGGTACTTAGATTTTGATCTACGGATGAATGTTTTTAGCATATTCATTTCTATAGGTTTTGATCTACCCTCTTAAGTATGGAAATAAACATTATACATTTAGTTTATCGTTTAAAGGCTTGTAGGTTGTTATCATGATAATTATTTGTAACTGTTTTTAAATAAATAGTAAATAATAATATAGTCATTGTATGCTTACTCCTACCGACGTTCATCTAAATTAATTATCTATCGATTGAAAGTTTTAAATCGCTGCACGTTACATTTCAATTTGGCAGTTTCGAAAAACAAAATAAAATGTAAATTGGTTTCTTTTGATTTTGGAAACCTAGGAAATATAACTGAAACGACGCGGCGCTATAACATCTGTTGATATGTTCGATATCAAACTACATTTAATATTTTTACTCGAAACGATAACATCAAAGAAATGTGATGATTAACACTTGTTATAATATACATTTTATGCTTAAAAAAGTCTTGAAGAACATTAAATCTCTACATACACGTCGTAATCAGTTAAGACAGCAATAGCTATGCTATATAGTTATTTTTAATCAGTTTCACTGTTTTTTGTAAAATTATCAATTTTAATTTCTCTTTCTGCTTTACACCGCAAAACGTAAGCTGATAGATAATAATGATTATGCAAAATATTATCAGTCTTAAAAATAAAATTTTTTTGTTATTTATGGATATTTCTAAATTGCAAAGTATAATCATTTTTTCAGATAATATATTTTGGGCACAACGTAGCGATTATGCGCACTATTTATTATTTACTCCACTTTACACATAATTCGAAAAATATTTTGGTGTATTTACATTCAATGAACGTAGAAAACATTTATTTTATCATAAACCGTTTAAATAACACAAAATATATTCAAACGTAGTTATATACACAGTAATAAAAAAATTAAACAGTTTTTATATGAGTTTATTTATTTGCAGACCGATATGTAGTTAAATTATATCTATTTATTTATATACACGCGCACCCCAACCGAAGAATAAAAACCGTTTTTGATGTGCTTTGCAAGGCATTTTTTTTCTGAAACAAGTAATTTAATATGGCAGTATATTATTTACATTATACAATATACGAAATACTTTAACCGTAAAACTGATAAAAATATGTAAATACCATGAAAAATTCCATTTAGAATACAGCATACGATTTAATTAATAGGTAATATTAGTGCCTCAGTGATATATAATAGATAATTAATTTGAACTTGAGTACAAATACCATTAAAATTTTAGAAATATCTAAAGTAGAATCTCGTTAGACTATGAATATCATCAGCTGACAAAAAAAAAATAAAAAAAATAAAACTTATAACTGAAAATAGTATTAATACTTTATTGAGATAATAGTATACATTTTAATTTAGTTTAAAATAAACAAAATCAATAACGATAAACTCATTAAAAAGGAGCTTATTAAATAATAATAATAATAAAAGCATAATATAAGAGAACGTTAATATTCATTATTTAATATAGAACATAGACAGATATCTTATAAAAGTCTAATAAAAGTAGTTGGATACTTAATGTACAAATTATATAATATATACCTCTATATTCTATAAGAAGCACTAAAATATTGTATGTATACAGGAAAACTATATTGGTAAATATAAGTAAAATAATAAAAACCTTATAAAAAAAATTAGTTATTACTGATTACATTACACTAATGTCCAATGCCATAAAACATAAATTTAACTTAAAGTTTAAAAGTAAAATCGTGTATCGTTATGTACCTACATATTATGTTAAAAAACTCTTGTAACTAGGTTTATTCTAATTCAGTGTATTATATACCTAGTATAAATAAAGATGATATTTCGTATTTATTACATTTTAAATTTTTTATTAATAATGAAATGAGTAGTACGCTGCAGTGTAGTTACTGCAGCTACGTGTAGTGGTGAAATACTATTATGATATATTAATTTTAAAATTTTAATGAAGTGTTGATAAGAGATATTTTAATTTAAAATAACGTTTTTTTCCTACTTAATACTCTTTTTGTATTTTTGCAGTCCATAAAAAATATGCTTTCATACAAATGATTGCTCATTTACATTTTACTGCAGTGCCTATTAGTCATTATAAACAGGGCGATTCATTAAGAACGTCTAAATGTTATATATTGCAGCTGTAGAAAATAATTTATTTATAATTTGGTTTAATTTTCTTGGTTTATAATAAAAATATTTTTTTTAGATGTCCTTTTAATTTCTGTCTGTAGACCCCAATTTTAAAGGTTAGTATTTGTGTGACTTTGGGTCTATTTAATTTTTACATTTTTAAATAAGGCTTTTTTAGTCTTATCTATATCTGAGCTCCATAATTAGAATAGATAAGAACTGCATATAACTTCCTATCCTTTTTATAATTTAATAATAATATCGTGGTTCATATATTTTTTTGAATTCAACTTAAATTTAAATAAGTCAATTTTTTTTGTTATATTAATTAATGTTAATCAAAAAAACAATTTTAGTTTTACATTTTAAAAATACGTTTTTATATTCATATACGCATGTACATTAAATATTGATGTATTTTATATCTACCTTACACATAATTCAATTTTTCGCAATAATGTTTAGTTGGTTTATCAGTGGGTATTAATTACTAAGTACCAAGAAAAATTAATTTTATTTTTTTTTTCTGTGAAAAATAATACTTGCAAATAAAATAATATTTTTTCAACATAAATTTATCACTAAACTAAAGGTAGGAATAAAATAATTTTCATTTACATATTATTCTTCCAACATTGTTTTAGCCATTAGAATAATTAAATATATAATATTGTATAGTAATATTAATACAACTAATAAAAGTAATTACTATAGTAAATATAATACAATAATAATACAATAAATATGATAAAACATATTCAAACAATAAATGAATAAAATAAAAGTATATGTCTCAATACATTCTGAATTTACATTTGATTAAATTAAAAAAAAAATCTTACTTTGAAAAATATATCTTATTCACGGGTCATAGCAAATTTAGCACACATGTCATGTTTGGGCCAACAATATTTTGTCTTTATTTTATACATCTTCCCCAACTCCTAAGAGAACTGACCTATATATAATATATAATTATTAATATCGGATAAAATATATGTTATCTACCTACTAACTTTATTCAGTTTATTTTGACTGTTTAAAAAAAAATAAAAATAAAATGATAACATTTATAACACCCTACGCAAATAAAGTAAAATTGTATTTGACATGATTTGATCGATGTGCGTGCATATAGCTCTCACTTTTAGACTCCCAGTAACTGATGAAATTATTCATTATCTAGTGTATTCGATATATTATTATAGTGTATTATAAATTTTTTATTTGACCAGAACAAAAATGAAACTTTATTATCAACGAGTTTATTTTTATAGTTCGCTGCATATGTTGATGCGTAAACAAGTGCATGGCTCAAGGATATATAAAGTCAAAATGTAAACTTAAATAATACACCATTTAGGACTTAAGTTATTACTACAATCGCATTGCTATAATGTAAGTATAGAACGCACTTGATGTGTAGATAATAATTAATAAGTATACTTACCATTTACCAATTTTTGATGGGGTCGTTTTTATAGTTAAGGATCTCTATTTACGGGCGATATTTCTCTCCTCCTACCCCAATTTATAAGCACATACACATCTTTTGCAGATTAAAATTATCTGTTTTATTAAACTATTTTCAACATACGGGCTGATGGATTTCTTATATAGTCATCTATGTATGGGTTTGAATATATTATATCAATATTATTATATATACATTTATATCTACTTTCATACCCATGTGCACACATAAATGTATGTCGTATACTCATGTAATGTATTTAAAATACAAACAGAAAAATACTCTGCTATGCTGATAACAATCTGGATTTGCACCAAATGTACAAATTACTTTAAATGTGTCTATACAGAAAAAATCGGGAATTGTTCCAACCATTTTTTGTACACAAAATAAACGGCAACGGTCAGTAGATGTTTTCTTGAAAACCACCCGAGTGAGCATATTATATAACAAGTATTACGCTTTTTTTTTTTTTTTTATTATAGTACTTTACTCACAGACCATTTAAGTACGTTTATGAACATTTTTTTATGTATGCGAACGATAAGTTTCAGCTTTAATTAGTATACATTAGTCATTTAATATAATTTATATTATGTATAACGATTAAAGGCTATAAAACATGTTTAATGCGTAAATGCGTTTGATTTATTTATTTAAAATGTACTTATTGCCCTAAAGAGATATTATTATTGTAATTTTCGATACTATTATAAATATTTGGTTTACATAGTTTATTCTTGTAGGCCCATTTGTGTAGCTTAATAATTTAAAAAATATTAAAAATATTAAATTAAAATTAAAAAATTTAATTTAATTCTAGAATTAAATTTTTAATATAACAAATACCTATTTAAAGACTTTTTAAATAGTACATACCTAGAACAAGTGACGGGTAAACGGCACAATGCATTTAAATATTATTTATTTTTATATAAATTATATATTAATATATTATATTATAATTATATATTATTTATTATTTATTTGCACCGTAAAAATTTGTGTTATGTAATTATTACTTATTAAAATAATCATAATTGCTTATGTATTTTAATTTTGTAGTGGGATTTCCCAAACGGTCATTATTATTTTTTTATTATTATTACTATTGTCATTATTATCTTAAAGCTATAGTTCATATAGTCAGTATCTATAGGCAGTAGCGGTGTAGTACTCCGGCAAGATTGTATCGCTCTTCTTCCTTTTTTTTCAAAAATAAAGTTGTTATACTTATGTATCAGGTGATCCAGATAGTGGCAGGATACTGGTGGTAGTATTGTCTTTTTATTATTTTTATAAATATTAAATATATATGTATCGTATATTTTCCTATTTTTTATACTAATTAATTATACGTTATTTGAGTGCCCTCTCTCCTCAGTTTTAAAATTATAAATACTGTTAAGTAACTATAATTTACTTATTTAGTAATTTGTGTAGTTATATTATGGAAATGATGAGTAAATAAAATAACAATTATATTTTTATGTTAAAATTTAGCCGTAACCATCTAATTTTAAATATATACATGTATATTATATATAGTTTAAGACTTAAGTATATAATAGTATAATATATTACTCACACATTGAAGATTTTTTTATCAATCATTTGACGACTTTTATTTTTTTTTTCATTATCCGTGGGATTTTTATTTAATTATTAGTTTCACCTTTATCTCACACGCATTTCAAGCTACTGGCTAGTTCAATATGACCACTTAAAGTGATTGAAGATTGTAGGACGCACACGATCGTGGTAATTTAGAAGGTAGAAAGTAGAAACTAAATAAAGTCTATACTCCATTTGGTTTAGTCATCTTAAACCACTAATGCTTCTATTTTTTTTTTCAATTCGTTATAGTCAAAATGAATTATCTAAAACAACATTTAAAAAATAATAATAAATAAAGTAGAAAATCTCATTAAAATTCTATGTCATTTGTAAATGTTGTTATCGCTAGGGATTAGAAAAAGAAGAAATTGCAATCGATTTTGGTTGCTATGGGGAATATTTGGAATCGAATGATTGAGCACGTTTTTGGCTTTTGAATACCAACACAATTGGGCACTAAATTGTCTACACAAAATGTCATAATAAAATTCAACATGTGTTATGAATTCGTGTTTAAGTTTAAAAAAAAAATAAAAATAAACCATGTACTTTTTGAGTGTCCTGTAAATATATAAAAAAAAAATAAATACAAATATCTGAAAGTATAAAAGCAAGATACTATCAACTCCTACGAGTTGAACTATTGTATGACATACTATATAGGTACCTTAATAATATATTACACACTATTTGTTATGCTTTTAAATAATTCACAATTTACAGAGTGATTTCCTAAGCATACTCACCTTTATTTTCCATTAACAATGAATATATTCAAATTCTAATTTTTGTTATTTTTAAGTAGGTATATTTATAAAGGCCAAAACAAATTTTTAATACCTTTTAATAATTGTTCTGTGTCAATATAAACATATCATTTCCAAACAATACGCTTATTATTAATGGGCACTTGCCACTTACCCATTTTTATTGTATATTGGTATATTGATATGCAAATTATTTATTTTTCAATTTTTCAAATACAAGTAGGTATGTAAATTAAAATTTAATCATCGAGTAGTGCCTGAATTATTTAGCTTTATGTAAAGATAATAATTATTAATAGTTTATGATAGGTTTAAATATGATGTCTATGATGTCGATTTGAAAATAATTTTAGTACCTACTTAACATTTACTAACATATTACTATATTAGTAATTCTATGTTTGCAAAGATTATTCAAGTTCAAAAAGTATTAGTGAATTAATATTGGATATATTTTATATAAAATCATTATTAAAAATTAATAATTTTAATTATAATTATATTATTTATTTAATACTTAATTTGGCAACTTACTAATCGTTTATGTTTTGATGTTTTGATTTAGATATGCCAACATTTAAAAAATAGTTTGGTGCTTGATAATTTACGTTGGGTTCTTATTTGAAAAAAAATGATATCGGCACTGGACAGTGGACATTCTTTAAATGGTAACTGAAATTATGGTTTTAAGTAAGTATCTACAGTCGAACATTGAAGAATAAAATGAAAATTATAGCAATCTTGGAGTGAGTTAATCTTTTTATAGATAATGTTATTATAATAACCATGATCAGACATTCATATTACAAAAATCTTACAATTTGCATTATGAAAATTCGACTACTTCGTAATATATATATTTTACTATTAGAGAATAATATTGTATAGGTGTAAAATAGTACATACCTACGGTATACGAATTATAGTGTTTTATTTATTACCGTCGTAAATTAAAAAATACAGATAGTCAGATGGGTATAGATTATTAAATAATAATGGAAACGACTTTGTAGGATTACGTTTTACATGTATTATTTTTTTGTTCGTGAATGAAAAAGGGTGGAATAATAGTACGCATTATATGTTGTTTTCATAGAGTATGAGGGTTGATGCATGTTGTACACATATAGTATGTAAAATATAGACAATAATATAGGTACGCATAGACAAATTGTAAAAAGAAAATTTCATTTTTGAACATGCGGAAAATAAAAAATAGTAGCTTGCGGTATCAATTACTCGTACACCATGCACGTATAAACATTATTGTACGGAATATATTTTGCTTTGTTTCATAAATTCTATCGACGTAGTATTTTGTGGAAATAAAAACTTCCTGTTTCGGTAAATTATCTTCAATTACTCGTATTTTATTTAAGCAAACATTTGAATTGTACTTTTTTTTTACGAACAATAATTACTCTTACAAATAATTTATATTAAAAAAATGTATATTACAGAACACTGTGCCGTTGTTGATTGTAATTATATTGTTATGAATTTTGTTTTTAAACGAGTTGCGTAAAGATTTAAAGTTTTTTCTAATTAAAACTTGGATAATATAATTGTATGTTTAAAGAGCTTACAATGTTGAAATCGGCGTGTTTTTACACAGTGATTATTTTTGATATTCTTAATTTTAGTATGTGTACTTTTATTCAATGTTTACACAGTCAAACTAATTTTTTTTTTTGAATACATTTATATTAAACATACCTACATCATACCTACCACAATAATTACGTGCCCGGCTGTCGTCAATGTATTCTAGAAAAAAATCTATTTATACTCTGTAACAATAATAATTCATATAATTATGAAATATACTCGTATAATATATCCATGGTTTATCCGCCTGACCGTTCCGATCTCTAAAGTCTATATTTGGAATAGGATTTAATACATTTAATGCTATTGGCAGAAAATGTATGTCATCTAAATAATAATCGCAGACAATACCGTTGATCGTGATTGTATATACATTTCGAAAAATTTATTTTATATAACATTGTATTTGAATTCATTACCAATATTACACCTAGAACGCTATAACAGCGTAGTTTATAATATAATATACCTAAGGATAAATATAAAAAATACATTTACCTTATACATACGCGTTTTTGGTAACCATAGATACAATTTAATGTAGGCAAGCACTCAAAATAATAATTCAAGGTATATTTTATTTATTTAATTTATCGATGCATTTATTATTTAGAAATTTGTGTTACGCACGATTTTTCAAAAAGGTTGTTGCATGTTATTCGCACATTTTAAAAATGCCACTAAATTGCAAGTAGACGTTTGCAAAAACATAAAGTTAAAATCGTTATACAACACATTATATTACTATTTTACTGAGTTTTTTTTTGATTTTCAAAACTTATCTATATTGTGATTTATATTATATATATAATATAAATAGTAACATAAAATTAAAAATAGATTTTTTAGTATTAAGTACGCTCAACTTGATAACAACTTTTATCGATTTAATATGATATTTGGTGCTGGTCCAGGTGAATAGAGAAAATCAATTTCGAAATGTATATAAAAAGTTTGATTACCTAAAAAAGTGTCTTAGGTCGTTTTTGTCTACATTTTTTAAGTCATTATGAAGAAGTCGAAGATGCGTTTTTATAGATAATGAGCTACAGTAAAAAAGGTAGAAACAAATTAACCACTGGAGAAATAAAAAAAACACAATGTTCACTTAAAGACGTGATTTATATTCGCAAAAAGAAATTCCAAAAAAGTTAATTTGTAGATACTGTTGAGGAGGGGGTATAACCAGACTCGTCTTAGCGACTTACTTTTATTTTTATTTTACGAGAGAGAAAGATAGAACTGTTGGGCAAATTTAAAAACTCAGCTTACTGCATGTTCTCGGGTTATGTGTACATTATAGTGGTAAAAATGTTTTCGAAGACCTTTTTTATCTAAAACCCTTGTTTTCAACATTTTTACTCGACTGTAAATACGTTTTTCTAGCCACATAATAAAGTTTTTATCGGAAAAGAGGTAGTAACTAGTACATAATAACAACTCGAATAAAAAGAGGATATGTCATTTAAATAAAAATTACAGTGGAATGGGATATAGCCCCTAATCGCTTTGCTCTGAGCACGCCGCTGACGGAGAAACACCGAACGGTTATTGTCGTATTTAGGAAGGTGAACCCCCGGGGACTTGTGCACTCTCAAAAATAAAAATAAAAATTTCAATAACTATTTTGAAGTAAAAATATTATCAAATATTAATGTGTTAAAATAGTCCTTTTTATCGTTTTACAATTTGTTAACTTGAATTGTATCGTCAATATTAAAATAAAGTTCGGCGGATTTGCGAGCTCTTCTCTATTCACGCACATCCAAAAACTTTGGTCTTGTTGAGCCTAAACTCATGTAATATAATCTTGATCGACAAATAACGTGTTATTCGATTACGATTACAGCCACTGTGTGTTGTAATAATTGTATTTATTACGTATTTTTTAGTGGGCGGGTACCGCGGTACCGTTCGCGTGAGCTATACGCCCGTTTCTCGGACGAAAACAACAAAAATTATTCGAATGAAAAACCTTTTCGTAAATTTTGTTCGACGAACAGTGTTTTGAATTTTTTTCGAAATAGGGCGCATTATTGCGTACATCGAGTAGACTACATCGATATCGACGTCGCGGATTCGCGGACTTACCTGGCAGGTGAGCCGCGTCCGGTTCCGGCGGCTCTGATTGACCGCGTTGATCAGGAACCAATTGAGCACGGCGAGCACCAGCAGAGGCACACAAATGAACGTGACGATGCAAAACCAGTTGTACGCTTTCTTGTAGATGTCGTTCCGGCCCAGTTCCGTGCTGCTCTTCTGGAACTTTCCGGTGGCCGCGTTGATGGCTATGTGCCACTCGTACGGCGTGGTGGCCGTGCACGCGATGCAAAACAGGGCCACTATCAGGATGACGCGCTTGGCCCGGGACTCGGTGCACAGCATGCGGCCGCGCAGAGGATGGCACACGGCTATGTACCGCTCGACGGTGAACGACACGGTCAACAGTACCGACGTGTTGCCTGCAAAAAGAAAAACAGGTACGACGAAAATATTATAATCACGGGTGATGATGTATTATACGGCAGTGGCGTATTTAGGATTTTGTCCAGGGGGGGATATAAGTTGAAAAACATAATTTCCTCGACGGTGAGGAGGGTACACTTACCAACGTTATTAAACTTACTAGTAAAAAAAGTACCAAGGGGGGGATGTATCCCCCATATCCCCTCCCCCCGTAAATACGCCACTGCTATACGGGCGATCTGACTTTAAATATCTTATTATGACATAATCTCAGCCGCGCGAGGTGTGACCATCATAGTTTTTCCTCGCTACGCCTATATATAATAATAATATGGTATAATCACTATTGTGTCGCTATATTGTGAATACACGAAAATTTTTCAAAACCGGAAAATCGTTATTTTACGCGTGAATACCCGATTTTGTCAAAATTTAAACTTCCGCAGACGCTCGTGAAAAATATTTATGGATCCCAGCTCGACGTTTTTTTTTTAATAATAATAACAATACGAATTTACGAGGAACCTCGTATTCGGTTGCGAATATGACAAAATATGTCATAAACAGCTGCTCAAAAATAGTAAAAATATTTTAACAACGTAAATATAAACGCAGTTGGTGAACGTTTCGAGCGTCAAAAGTTTTTGGTTTTTTTGAGTTACACGATGAAATTGTTTTTGTCCAATATTGCGTGGTTCTGTGTGAAAATTCTCGTTTTCCTTAATTTTTAATTCGTTTTTTTTCTCGGTTACATTGAAAACGATATGTATAAAACGGACATACTTTTTTATTCATTACCTCCCAAAGTATCGACTAGATCCAATTTTCTACCAAAAACCACATTCGAAAATGAAAATCGATGAATTTTTACTGCCTCGAAAGGCTAGATACGAAAAAATCACATTTTAAAGTCAATACATTTGTACTCAGAATCTAAAATTATAGTTAGAGAATAGAGAATGCACACGATGAAGTAGTTAGTACCGTAGTAGTATGTATATGTCTAACCTAATATATTAAGCTTCATTTTGTTGGCAGCGCTAATGACACATAATATCAAAGTGAAAAAATAGCTTTTGGATTCTGCAGAGTGCAGAGTATAAAGCGATATAACTATTAACGAATTATAACTTGGTAATATAATTAAGCGTTTATTTAATATCAATTTAGAGGCTATAATTGTATAAAATGAATTAATAATTATCAGAATATAGCACAGTGAAATCAGACCCTAACAAACTTGATGCATATAATGATAATTTTAGATAATATACAGAATTACAGAATCATTAAAAATTAATACGTTCAATAAACATTACATTTAACCTTGTTTTTATTAGATTGATTTTGTCATATTATAGTTCTTGAAGTTGATCCTTTTTCATTATATTTTATATGTATATAAATATAATATATATATATATACATTTTGAACATTAAAAATGAAAAATTATTAAATATAATTAAAAAAAAAATTTTAATTTGGTATATGTTAAGAAGATAAAATAAAAAAAACAATATTGAATTATATAATAATAATAATAATAATTATATTTAAAATAATTTTTTTTATACATAGTATTTTTTCAATAACTTATTTTGAATTTTATGATTACTATCTTAGCTATAAGATGTTAACGCTAACTAATAATAAAATAATATTGATCGTGTTTTCTTTTTTTTTTTTTACGTTTTGGAACCAAACTGATAAAACACATAATATCTAAAAATCGATGAAATATTTAATTTATTTATTCAGAAATAATACTTATTTAAATTTCTGATAATAGTTTACAACTATTATTTTTACATGTTTCAGAAATAAAGAAAAAATACAAGAATTATTAAGTAAAGTTATTGATCTATGCCTTTTTTAAGTAAGTATTCATTTAATTATTTATCTTAGGGAGTAGATGTATTAAATACTAATGATCATAAAATATCGAATAGCATTAGATTTATAAAAATGAACAATGGCTCATTATACCATTTATTTTAATCATTTTATCTTCTTAAATTCAAAACTATTTATCAAATATTAAATGTATAATCAATTTAACAAAGAAGATCGTTCGGTATGATAAGCATTAAGATTTAAAGTCATGTCATTAAAGAAGCTATAACTATAGGTATTACATCTATATTGATTTTTAAAAATTTAAGTACATCAAGTTTAATAAAAATAATCATACTCTTCGATTTATTTGATTTTTTTTATTATTATAGTATTATAAAATCAATAATTTATTTTAAAAAACACAGCAACAGTGTAGTTTAATTTAGTGAAAAATAATAATACATAATAATAAAAATGTTAACTATAGTTACTGAGTAAGTGATTTTAATTAGATATTGAAATATTTGTGTGTGTATTAATTCATCATGATAATATGTTTTTTGACATTGATATTCAATTAGTTTGTTTTACTGTTAATATTACAGTAGACTGATTAAATTTTTGTTGAAAAAACATTATAAGTTACATCATTTACAAGGTGATACATTAGCTAGGCATAATCTCAGATCACAATATATTATTATATATATTATTATCTTAGACACAATGCAAAAATTGTACTTCTATTCACCGCCACACTTATATTTTATAGTGTTGTGCTGCATAGTACCTACTATAACAACACACACGCATACAATACAAATGATTTACAGGACACTTTCAAACATAAAAAGCACGGTAATTTTTTTTCGTGCACTTTTGCATCCTTAAGATACAGGACATTGTACATCGTCGAGAAAAGATTACATTTTTTTATAAAAGTAATTATTATAACTCGCGAGGAACTTATGTATTTAAATGGTTTTCGACACGCTGCTGGTACCGTGGCGCTCGCATTGTGCACTGTGCGAGATAACCCATACTAAACCTAGAAAATGTAACTCGTGGTACTAATTTTTTGCTGTGCTATATTAAATAATGGACCTATTAGTTAGTACACATCTATGTGAAATACCCCGCTGTCTAGTTCACATTTACACAGCAAACAATAATTTAACTGAACATTATTCTAAAGAGGAAATTCAAATAACCCTTTCACTGTTGTGGATTGTACTATTATGTCGTGCGCAAATATACCGTTGAACTGTTCCCTGCTGCAGACCATAGATAACATAATATAACGGAGCTAGTACGTACTATTATTATACTCCTTTAGTCCTTGGTCTATAAAATAAAAAAAAATATGTGAGCTATTGGCGGCTTTGTGATTATACTAAAAAATATAGAAAAAAAAATAATGAATATAACGGAAAAAAAATGTTTCTATATTATGATTATTTAGGTAGCATTGATACACATTTTAATATTTATTATCGTGCTTAATGCTTATTATTATTTTTTAGTAGTTACAATGATACGTATTTTATTCTATGGTTTCATTAACCAGTTAATCATATTGAAAATTAATACTGTTTAGTATGTACTATATGTAGGTACTATGTAGTCCTCGTGTATAATACGTTGATTTGAAATACATTTTTATAAAATTCTGTCTGACAGCGATGATGTATCAGCACATTTGAATGCGAATGCGACTTTAATTGATTATGATTCAGATGATAAGTAGGTACATTAATGGAATTGAATTATTTTATTAAAAATACTAAAAAAGTTGATACGTATTTTTTTTTTTTTTAGTTTATTTGATTTTTTTTTGAAAGACTTTGATTTGAGGTCATTAGCCTTTAAAAGTGTACATATCATTTATAAATAGGTATATAAAGCTATACTAAAATGGTTTTGTACAATTGTAGAAATTTAATTTATAGATAATTTAATAGCTGAGCTTATTCCGAAGTAAAAACTCAAGTTAAACTAAAACCATTATGAAATAAACTCATGCTATAATAGAAAATATACGAAATCAGAAACCTATCAGATTACAAAAGATTATAAAAAAAATTAAATATATTATATTACTATGCAGTATGCGTTTATATAAATGAGAAAATAAAATTATTAACTAATTAAAAAAGTTAACATACAGGATAATAAGTTATACAATGGGCAAATGTAAAAGAGAACAAATCATATGTAGGTATATATAATATAACAGTAATTTATTATTTTAGAAATATTAACCCCAACCTCATAATCATGAATTTCGAGTATACCGACTTAAGAAAAAAAAATATGTTTATATTATAGGAGCTCGGGAAATAAAAATATGGATACGCGCGATTACTAAACTTAAAAAGAGGGTTACTCTAGGAAAATAGGCTAATAACGAAAGCCGCACAGTTTGAACTAGAGGATGGTGGTATAAATTGTACGATTTTTTTACACAAATGTCCCTGACTCGCTCAAAATATGCGGCTTAGCCCATAAAAATTTACATACCCTAAATGTCAATTATATTAACCACAGACTTTACTACGACGAACATACGTTTATATAGTCCCATCAGGTAACATATTTTATAACGTACAACGGCAATAACAATTTATGATCTACACCAACGGCGGTTAAATGCACGCAACTCGTGATATCTAAATGAAAAGTTATATTATGATAATATTCTAAACACTTATATCTGATAAAATATAATATATTATATTGCCGTTGTATGATGTTATTTTGCTTAAATAGTTACGTAATATTTTTAGACTTGTGCCAAGTATAATTCGTACGTATTATATTGTATTTGTACTTCTTATATTGAAACGATTTATACTGTTTCATCGACTTAGAGGTAGGTATTCAATATTATGTTTAAATCGCCGATCTCGTGCGGACATCGTCTGGTTTCAATAAAACAACTATTCAAATAAGAAGACAGACAAGAAATAATCGACAATATTTTTAAACGATTTTATTATTTAAAAAACTTCGTAGAAAATATTCTAACGAAATATTTTTTTTTTACAGATTAAAAGGATTTAAAAGTATACAACTACTGGACGTCATCCGAAGACCACTGCACCGGCGGCCCCGACCAATTTGCGGACTATCGAGGCCGATGGTCGACCGATCACCAAACACACGGGACCGATCACGATACCGAAGTACGTCAACCACAGCCCCAGTGCAAAACAGGTGGTCGTGATCGACCGGATCAACGGCCGTCTTAGAAACGACACGGCCGCACACGTTTTCGGTTGCGGACAGGCTGCGTCCGTCGTGGCTTGGATGACCGCGTTCAGAACGCCCTCGGCCAGCATGGCGGTGACGACGACCGCGGACCACAGGACGCCCAACAGGGTCGCTGCGGCCACCGCGAACTGCACCGTCTCGTCCATGATCATCTTCAAGATCGACCGGAAGTCGTCCAATGGGCTGGTCGTGTACCACGCGTCGGTTGCCGTCGTCGAATTCATGGTGATGAGCTTATTTTTACGCGCTCTTAAGGTAATTAATTAATAGTATCGCAATGCGACGTTTCCTGTCGAATTTGCACCGCTCAGAGATGAACAAACAAACACGACAACAAGTGTTTTGACGTTTTTCGATTTATACGAAGATTCTGCGTCCGAATTTCGTGTCGGGTAAATAACAATGCGTCTCCCAGGAAACGCGACGTAAAAAAAAATAATGCTGTACGCAACGACCTACATCACAAATCGCAATGTCGAACATAATATATTATTATATTATACCGTCTTACCGTCTACATCGAACCCGTACGGGGGGCGGTGGCGGCTGTGTTGTCCGCTAAAGATTAATAAATAATATTTTAATTCGGATTTACTCTGTCCTAAACGTGGTTGAAACGTGTATGATTTTTAATACAAAGTCGTTTGGACGGCAGTGGCGACAGTGGTTTTAACCGAACGTAGAGTACAGGTCTACAATTTATTGTATCCAATCGTGCGACTTCTATTTTGTTTTCTGTAACCAGTGACAACCCTATACAAACAAGACAATATTTGTTTTTTCGTCAGTCGACAAATCCCTCTGTGAGCCCCTCTTTAAAATGCGAATTTCGGAAAATCCTTTCTTATTGCCATCCCTTACCGTGAAAAATTTCAGTCTTAGGCTACACACAGTGTTTAATGTACTTTGACTACTACGAATCAATCAGTCAAGACTTTTTTTTTGTATATGCATATTTTTTACACGTGGGTTATAGGTAATCGTTGTGGTTTTTATTAATAATACACTCAATTTTTAATTTTTTTTTTTTAATCTTATATTTTTATAATGCATTTATTGGATTACTTTTTTAATTAAAATTTCTATAATCAATGGACACGCTAAACAAACAAAAAATAATATTTGTTTTTCGTTAAAAAATAAATTCCCTGTATGAGTTTCTCCATAAAATGCAAAATTTGAGGTGCACATCATTGGGTACATACATGTTTCAGAACCACTATAGGGGATAGACTTGACTTTGTATTGTTTACACACACACACAAATATTGTTTTTCAATACCGAACAGAGACTACCATGATATGGATTTAATATAAACTTCCGATTTTTTAAAAACATCTTATGGTTTGTTATTAAGCCTTAATAATATAATTTTTTTATTTATCACTTTCTACCAGCGTATTTCCAAATGTTTAGAAAAAAGTATTCTATTTCTCAAATTTGTTGAAAATTAAAGCTATAAAATAATATGAGACATTTTTAGAAAATTTCTAAATTTTCAATTACACCAAGATTATTAAACTTATTATTTCTAATGTACTAATTAACAATATACCATCACTCATGGGCCACTGCACTGTTTTTTTTTCTATCGAAACATTTAATTTCTACTAATTCATTTAATTTATTATTTTATAATTTAAAATGTTTTATTATCTAAACTTTAGAACACTGTTATAAATTTTATGATATCTATACATACTTATAGTCTATATAGAAGATTTTTGATAAAGTAGACGTGGCTTATTTCACTCTGGCTTATCGATCTTAATTCTTTACAATTTTAACGTATTTATTATGTATACTGTTTTGATTAATTTTTAAAGAGGGTTGTGTATCGTTTGGGCGTGAACAATATTCCGTTCATACAACAAGTCGACTTGACTATATTACATTGTGAGATTTTGACAAGAGACATAGAGTGATATTGTCCATTTTCCAAACATAACACATGCTACCATTGAAAGTTCACATATTCTTTTTATCTTGAAAAGATAACAATTCTTATGTTTGACTTGAGTGAGAAACTGCCGTTATAACTTGAATAATAAATTAAACTCATTTGAATAAACATATGCCTCAATTCCATAATATAATACATGAATTGTATACAATTATTACGTGGAATCTACGTTATTATATTATTTTGATTTTATAGAATGTTAAATTTGTATATTAGGTGTAAAAAAAATGACTGAAAAGAGTTTATCACCACACTCATAATGAATTAAGTATGTAGTATAATAGTTCATATACATATATATATATAGTCATAAATAACTCATCATAGTCCTTAATCTTTTTTAATGTATTCATTCAAAAATACGAGTTATAGGATATAAATTTATTTGGGTGAAAATTTTTTTGGTAAATTTTAAGTATAAGACATTATAATTTGTTTTAAAACTACAGTTTTAAATACCATCATAGTTTAATTTAATATTTTATATTGTAAAAATAAGTTTTTTTTTTATCCTTTTTAAATGCCAACCATTTATTTAGACATTTTCAATCATATCTAGTAACGTAGTCATAGAGTGATTTAAAAAAATCTATTTTCTAATAGTTAATTCATAATATAATGTACGAAAGCTATATTTATAATCTTTCTGAAAAAATTGTATTTTCCCTAAAATGTTCTAATTTCTTTAGTTCTATGTGTGTGTATTATACAAACACTTGATTCAATATATTATATTTTAATATTATATTAGGTGTACGATCAATATACGTTGGGGAAAATTTTTTTTTTTTATTATTATTTAACAAGATTATTCAACCATGTTGTTGCTTGATATTTTGTGCCAATTCCATTTAAGCTTTATCGAGTGTAACTACTGTTCATACAAAACACTCAGCCTTTTAAAAAATATATGTATACAGCGTTGGGAAAACATTTGAAAAAGTAAATTCGTCTTTAGTTTATTTACACAGTTATTTTTACAAGATTACGATTTTTGTAAAATCGGTTCGAAAAGTTTTTAAATCGTATTCATATAGCCACAGTGTGTGTTATTGGAGCTTGTCTCGAAAGTTTTTAATAAAAACATTTCGATTTTGATTGGTATTGATGTGTAGTTTAGTAGAGCGTATAACCACCAGTGCAAAATTAATTGAATTATGATAATCACTTTAGTCTTATATACTTCGCATTATTTAAAATAAAAACAAGATAAAGTCGTATTGTTGTCCACAGTCAATGTGTTCATTTTCTTTAGAATTTTCCGTAGGTAATTTAAATATATTTTTAAATAAATTCCATCTGTCGATAGAATATATAGATACAGATAAGCTGTTCGTTATTATTGTTTTTTAACGGCTGGAGAGAAAAAAACGATATTATTTCACCTAAAGTTTTGGAATATTGCCAATTCAGGTATCTGAAGATAAGTCTTTATTTTTATAAAAAAAAAAAAGAATAACATTTTCCCGGTATTGCCGTAAATTCATCGATCCCTGTCGGACAACATACGTTATACTTGTGAGACTTTATACAAACATTCCAGTTTTGACGTGGACGTATTGGTATATATAAATATATATATTATTATTATTATAGTTGCGTATTTGTTTATGGGTACCCGTTGAGAGATCCGAACGTAAACTCTTGGACGACGGCGAACAGATGAAATTATAATGAAAAATACACACTTGTATTTATTATTACATAATATAATATAAAATATCCTGTTCGCGGGACGAATGTGCTTGTAGAGACACAATTAGTATGTACACATTTTATAACGTTATATACAACTTCAAGACTCCCTACCGGGTATATACCGAGGACCATGGTATATACATAATAATACGTAGGTATACACCCGCAATACGGACAAACATACACATCTAACCTATAACCTACCTTAATGCCTAACGAACGTTCTTCCGAGTAAAGTTTTAAGTTAACAAACTCGAAAAAGGTAATTTATGAAAAGTCAACGCAACGAGATTGTTAACATAGAGAAAAAATAACAACACGAGAAGGCGTTGAGCTGAAACGCGTACAATGTACAAGGTGATCCATTTAAGTGTTAACATTCATTATTTTTAAGAATTTAACTTTATTGTAAATATTTTTTCACATAATTTCATATCGTTATAAAACCATATTATATCTTTAACGTTATTATTTTTTTTACTTATTTGAATGATAATAATATGTATTTTTAATTTATATTACGATTCATTGCTTTACAGGTAGTTAATTCCAGTGAGTTACAAGTTAAGAAATTAAAATCAAATTTAGGTACCTATATCTTTCAGAATGTTGATTCGCTAAATGCATGTATGACTTTAGTATAATTAAATACTCATTTGAAATTCGATTTTTATGTATCAACGTACTCCGAATAAAATATGATATATTCTACTTCGGAATATGAAATTTAAAATATGAGGTGTTGTTCAAAAAAGTAATAGAACTTAAAAAATTATAACAAGAAAAGTTTGTAACATTTTTTTTTTCAAAAACATTTTTTTTTTTTTTCAATGACATAAAATTGTGTCATCTCGAATAGTGTTAGTATTTAAATATATGTATACACTGATCATCCTGTACCTTGCACTCACGCATCCTTTGTTGTATCCTGGTGCATGCATACCCATATCATAAGAATATATGTATATTATGTATCTATATATAACGACGAGGATCGTTTTCGTTTTTGCTGACTACCGCGTAGTTCGTGCATTTGGACTAGACCGATATGTGCATATCAAGAAAATAGTTTAGTGCTAAACTTTAAACCATGCTGAAGAGTTGTCACGAAAACTTGCGACATTTGCCATGTATAATAATAGCTGTTGACGGGCCGAACAATGAAGTATGTATGATATTGTTTAAGTACCTCGTACGGAGGAGGATCTCGTAATGCGATTGTATGTGTGTGTGTGTAGCTAAATAACATAATATTGCAAGCTTCGGCGTGGAATTAATATATCACCATTACTACGTTTCCGAAACACCAACCACACGTCGGTGCCAACATTTTAACTAAATCTGTCTAGTGAGTATGTGTACGTGCATACGCAACGTTCCATATGACCGGTTTTTCATTTTATATAATAATATATTATATCGACTACTTTGTACGATAACATATATTTTATACCGCGCCGACTTGAAGACTAGTTTTCGTAAAGCTCAACTCTGTCGATTTTGGTTTATAGCATTATTCATTTTGAAAAAATTTCGGGGATGGGGGGGGGGTAATACTCGATACGTATACTTTTTACATTTTGATAATATGTACCCGAAGTTCATTATCATATGATAATCGACGAAGCGCCTTAACGAGACTATATTATACTCATTACACAATTTCGAAATTCAAATTGAATACTATACATTTACGCAATGATTAAAATCAAAAACGTTAAGACGATTGTTTTAAATTAAAAATATGAGTGCAAGTCGGAACCGCTTTATCGTATATAGTTGTCAAATGATTTGCTGTAATGGGTGTGTTAAATTTGAATTCAATGATGTATTACCTATATCGATTTAAACGAAAAACGGTTCTGAGCAGAGACTGTTAGTGAGCCTTAGATAATATGTTATATTGCTATTAGATAAATTTATTATAATATTAGTATTATTAGTATAATACGCGCTAGATTGATATTTAATTTTGCCGAAAACAATTTATATATTATATTATTATAATAATATATACTTAATACATATTGTGCAGTAATTTCGCTTAAACATTTCTTTAGTTTTTCCTTATTTTTTTGTTTGTTTTTTCAATTAATTTTGACTTTTCAAAAGTTCAAATTAAATTAAATTCGCTATCAGAAACCTATTTTTCAAATACCTATCACTCACACGCACTACGCACACACATCATTCTAAAATCAATTCAATTATCGCTTTGCTTAGAATAAAAGTTATCATAACTATTGTAACGGATACTCATAATAATTTGATTTTTTTGAAAGAGAATGATTTTAAAAAAAGATTCACATTTCTTAAGTTAAATATTTATCTGAAACTTATATTTTATAAATACATTTCTACAAAATTTTTTTTATTATTATTTATCACTTTATTTTTAAATCTCAATATTTAAATACATGAAAAAATATTAAAACTATTATTTAAATAATATTAAATATTTTTTTTTTAATATTCGTACATTTTATTATTTTAAACTAATTTTGTATTAATAATTTCGATTTATTCCGAAGAAAATTAAACGCTACCTATAGGTATAATTGATGTGTACATAAGTAAAAAAATTTATTAATAGTTTATAATTTAAAAATGATTGATACAATTTTGTACTTATAGGTTTCTATGCAATGTATAAGTAAGTATTTCACTGTCGTTTTGTTTTGAAATCCTTTTAAATTTGTTTTAAGTCTTCAAAGGATTTATTAAATCTTTTAGTGTAAAATAACATTTTAAAGTATAGGAAAAATGGGTTGATTTTATTTAAAAAATATATACATAGAAAAGCTTTTAAAATTTTAAGATTTTGAGTAAATTAATCTATTATAGTAATTAGTTATATAATGTGATTTTTATTACTTGCGATCTTTTCATGAATAACTAGTAAACTTAAATTTCGTTATATTGTTACATCTCATCTTTCAGAATATACTAATATAGTTTTATAGTAGTAATTGAAGTTAGTTAAAATCCCAACGTTTCCAATCATGAACATAATCTCGGGAATATCACGAAAAACAAATTTATGTCATTGTAATTATTCTAATGATATTATGCATTCTTCATCTTATATAATCATATTTTAATTTAATGTAAATCGTTATTCCATGTTGTGGCAATTCATAAACGAATAAAAGAAAATATTCTATTAAAATTAAAACAATTTGATATTTTGTTTTTATTATTTTTTTTGTACACGCATTTAGTTATTGTTTTGGTCAGTATATAATAATAATATTCATATTTTTAAATTTAAATGTTTAGTTCTTTACTTTAATTTAGACATTTGTAGAAAAATAAAGCAGGCATTGCTCTAAAAATGACCTTGCATAAATAATAAAAGTATATTGTTTTTAAGTAAATAATATGACGTAATTTTAATAAACTAGTTATAGTTTGTATTATTTAAGTGCTATATTGTTTTATTATGAAATAGAAAATTTGAATTTCATAATAAGTGTAAAAAAAACTTTGTGGTTTCATAATAATTCATTGTCTATTTATTTAAAATAACTTCAAACAATAAACTGGAAAAGCTTAACAAAAGGAATGGTTGTAAGTACGACTATGTTTAAACAATTAAACTATTTCGATTAATCTTATAAGTTAAAATTTAATAATAAATTAACACGATCATTCTATGTGTATTTCAACAAAACCAATAAATTGTAGTTTGTTTAATAGAACTAATATAAAGTTGTATGTCTTTAAAATTAAATACATTTTCAATACAAGCTTCTTATAAATGCTAATTAAAATTAAAGTTTTTAAGAGTTATTGATATAATATTACAGTTTTTAAGTTATAGCTAAAAGCGAAAACAAAATTTATATGATAAAATAATTATATGATTCATATAAATTATGAAATAACACTAAACATGACTTTATTATTATTTTATTGCTTTATTATGTCTATGTGACAATTATTTTTTGATACTAATCGTAATTAAATGTTTAAATCGGATAATACTATGAATAACTATGTTGATGTACTTAAATTACTTTGTTAACATAATATAAATTTAAGATATTTTTAGTTATCGTTAAAGTTAACAAATCGTCATCTAAAAAAATTCTCACTGACGTTTTTATAATAATATTTACAGTACCTATTTAACTTATTACAATAAAATAACAATGCGATAATTAAAAAAGAAAAGAAAAAGAGAATCATAATAATAACTGCAGAAATAATAAATATTTTATGGTTATATGTAAGAATTTGAATTATGTAACATGTTATTACCAAGTTTCTACTAATGATTATTGCATACGTATTTTCAGTTGATATAAGGAATATCAAATTCAATGTGACAGTGTGACATAGTACAAATTTCACATCGAAATTTATAAATATTTCTATTTCATATGAATCCTGTACTATGTACAATATTTATATTATATATTACATTCATGTCATGTGCAAAGCATGCAGTGTGTTTCTATTCGGGAGAAAGTAATTTTAGTGCTTCGAGTTGTTTTTCTTTATAAATACTATTTACCGGCATTTCCCTTGAGGATACTTCAAAACGCAAGAATATTGCTAGTGTTAATTGTTTCGCAGTCGGCTTTTGCGAAATAGCGGAATCACTGTATAAAAGCACATTGATACTTCAGTTGAGTTGTCCACGTACAGACATTTTCACTATGTGTGTTACAATAAGAAGTGTCCATTTATTTTCACACCTTTATTGCTTACGACTTACACGATTTATTGTACACAACGACTTGCATCTCCATTAGAAAGTCTCTTAAAAGGGTATGCGGTCGTTCCCTTGAGTCTATATGCCAAGGCCTATTCATTTTGTTTTTCCATAAAAAAAAAAAAAATTCGTGAAGGGTCAAGTCTTTATTCAGGATTCATCGTCAATAGACGTGTTGATTAAGCGCGTGACTGGTACAGAAATATCGACAAATATATCTCTCATCTACTACAGTCACATACAAAAGAGGTGTGTTACTGGAAAAAATTAATAATATATATTTTTTTGATGGTTTGGGTCTTTTGTTGAATATTGTTCGAAACCTCAATCCAAAAGAACCCAATCGAACTTTTCGTAGCATACCCACGACAGAAAATAATGAGCTTATGAACTTTTTGAACGAAAGTTTCAGTTTGTCCGGCTTTCAATTTTTCGGTAAATTAAACAATGCACAGAAATCATCTCTTCTATCCTCTTGATCATATGAACCATACGTCATACAATTTATCCAGGATGCTATATAATGTAATGTAGTAAGCGCTTTAGGTAACTCCATTCCGAGAGACCATACGGTATTGGAAATACTATTCCTTTTGTAGATTCCCATTTATGGATAAAGTACACGAATTCATTCAACGGTTAAGAAAACAGTTAATAATTAAATAAATTCCCACCTTACTCTGATACGTATATTATTCTACACTTTTTATTACCTACTCTACGAATCACAACACCAAATACTAATTATCTCAAATGTACACACACATATCATGATATAATATAAAATTTGTATTACATATACTAACTTCACCGGGCAGATAATAATTGCTTGGAAATTAAAAATAATAATCATAAAAACCTCAACAGATGGTGCCAAGATTTTTCACCGCTCAGTTTTAGAGAAAAGGATTTAGGTCAGTAGTATACGAACAGTATATTATGTGTTTTCATTTGAAAAATTATCTACAATGTTTAATAAAACCGCATGAAATCGAGTCAGTAGTTTTGGTAATTATTCAAGCCTTGTATACATATATAAAACAGTTGCCTCGCAGTGTTTGTTTTCGTAAATATACCCTCTGGTCAACTATATATACACACCACACATATACCCGCCTATGGCCTTAGTTTTAAAGTTTACTAACTATTTGAATACCTAATGGTTATTAGTAATTCAATTAAAATTAGTTCTATAAATTAACTATACTATTTTTAAGAAATACACATGTTTTAAATAATTAATTCTTAGTTTTTAATTGACTTAATGAATGGGGTTGTGTTACATATACTGTGCCAAATTTATCAATTGTAGGCAACTGTGAGAAGTATGTAAGAATAGTATTAAATTAAATTCTAAATAAGTATATTATGTGGTACGGTAAAAACAACATTTTATAAAACAAGAAAGTTGTTTAGTGAACACCTTGATATATACACAATAATGGTATGAAGAAGGTGCCTCGATTTTCAATTATTCCATAGAATTATATACTTATAATACTTATAGGAAAAGCATATACTTACTAGCAGCGTCGGTAAGCCAAAGCCCGTAAGGATACCACTTCCAATAAATGTAGTAATCGGCTTCGACGATCCATGGATAGTTCTCAAATGATATGGTGAACACAAATAACAAATAAAACAAGTCGGATACAGCCAGGGCAGTCAGATACGTGCTGGTAGAGCTTTTCATCGGTTCTCTAGTAAGTACGACCACGGATAGCATGTTTCCCACCACGCCCACGGCCACAACAGCTGGCAGCAGTGCCTGTTGCGCCCAAAAGTGCACTGCTTTCCGGAAGTAACAGTACTTCTGATCTTGAATGATAAGTGCCGCACAATTGTCCATGGTCATTGGGGTCTGTGAAAAAAAATTTGCACATCACTCAATATTATCATACATTTAAATTTCACGAGAAAAATGATTTAAATCCTGGAAACGTCAATATTTGAAGGAAAAGTATACTAAACTAGCTAAATTAACTGACATTGGCCGGTAAGAAAATTGTGAGTGTTCAACTCGTTTTACTTTGGGTGTGACTCTTGCTGTAGAAGCTATGTCTTTTAAGTATAAAACCGCACATCATAGGGAATGAATAACAGGTTTCTTTTTTATCTTTTTTACTATAGAACTCATGAATCAACAGATATAATTAAATTTTGTTCTAAAAATATCTAAAAATCGGGCGGGAATAAGAAAATCTTATAAGTTAGTTTTACCAACTCAGAAACCTTCGTGGCTATGCATCTAACCATTCACCAAAGTTTCATTGCAATCGTATAAACGGTTTAGGAAGGTGTATAAACATCATTTATATATAATATATTATATATATATATCATTTTTATATATCTCTTACCACACGGCGTCATAGATAGGCAATTAAAGTACGTGTTTTCATTTTTTCAGTATTTTATCAGCATAATATCACCATAGATTATAAAATCATTTATTCAATAATAAAAGAACATGCTCGCAAAAATGGATGCATTATTACATACAATTATTTAAAGTGAATGTATAAAAAAATATGCTGTATTTAATGATCTATATGCTACACGTAATTCATCAGTCTAAATAGAAATCTTGGAGTCGTCAATATTAATAGACGATAATAATCAGACGATTGATAAGTATGACAACCATTTACAAATGTTTCATTAATGTTGTTTAGTTTTAGTTTGATATTTTCTTATAATTACTACTTTATATGATTTTATAATACAATTTTGTTTTCAAAAATCAATTATATATTTCTTAATAACTAACTTAATATTTTATATGTATTATTATGAACTTCGTAAATAGAATATTAAGCTATACACAACAAATCATATATCCCCGATAAATTGTTCTAGTAAATAGTACCTATAATAGTATTTCAGTTTTCCGTACATAAACCGTTTACAAAAATACTACAAATAATATATTTTTTAGTTATATTTCATCACATCACTATCCAAAATAGACCACCAAATACGGTACCATACAATCCAGATGATTATCCTTTTCATGTCCTTCTATAATGTTTTGTCTCGAATGAAATCTCTTAGACATACATTTGTTGGTGCTTACTACGTCCAGGTACTTGAATCGCTCTCATCAGACGCCGTCAGAAGGAATTTGGATACTATGACAATAGATATTTTACATACCGGAAATAGGGACGGTTTGGTGCTTTAGTTAAAACTTGTTTAGGGGTTAAAGGGTTAGAGATAAAAAAGATGAGATCTAAAAGATGTTTATTCTTGTCAAAGGGTATAAACTAAAAGGTGAGTGCCACTTTTGTAACCATCATTTTAAACGGATTATCGAACATCTGACGGAATTTCAATCGATTTTTTATCTCTGGTCTACGAAGCATTATCTGATATACTAAACCTAACGTTATTTTCTAGGATAAAAGCCTATACATATGTATTATGTATATAAAATCTAATAAATTCTTTTAATCTTTATTGGTCATCGTTTTTTACACATTACATTAAAGTTTGATTTTTATTATGTAATTATTTTTATTCATACTGTAAATACATATAAAAAATTTATATTTATTAAATTTTGAAGTTAAATATAAAAATAAAATTATTAATAATTAATAAAAATAATTCAATATATGGTTCTAATAATAATTAAAAAAAATAAATTACTAATTGGAATAAAAATATATTTAAAAATATCTATAAAAGTACATCTTAGTACACCATTTAGGGTCATAATCATTTTTCGTATCTAATAATTTACTATTAAAACCAAATTTTTACACATAGATAATAAGAATAATAATGTTTATTTCATCAAATGATATTAATTATCAATGAATAAAAGCATATAATACAACAATGACCTACTTAAGGGCGAAGTACTAATTAGTAATTCGAAGCTTATAAAGCTTATACTATACAGCAGAGTGGCTTCTCTGTTTGTTTCGTCCTATACGTATTTTCTATTAATTTTGATAGTCATGAAAATTACCAAAAGATTTGAAAAATTAACTTTCATAAAAATAACATACCGTAAAAAATTATACTTGATTTATCACATAAGAATTATTAGTAATAGTAAATAATGAATACATCGTGAAAAATTGTCAATTAATTAATACTTTGGTAGTATTGTAACAATGTTTTTTTTTTTTTTTTTAATCGCAGATGTTTGGACGAGAGAATGCGTCTATTAATTGCATATCAATCGTATATGGCGTACTTAATACTCAGATTTAGAAGATTAGAGCCACGCGTTTAATTATAGTTTGGGTTCCAAAGCACGGGTACTTGGCAATACATTAGAGCACTATTCGTGTTGTAGTTGTCGCAGTAATATACTCCAATAGTATTCTGACCAATGAACCTGCGGTATACACTTTCCAAAGCATTCGAGTCTAACAGACCATTTACAACAGATACATTCAGTTCTAAGATTCTGGATGTTCGAGTAAATTAATTTCCTTCACGATTGGCGTCCGTGGTTATTATTGTTTTTAATTAAATACTACGCTATCCACGCGATTTTAATTAAGTAATCTCGAGATTAATATGCATCGAAATTTTGTACTAGATATAACCGAGAAGCTCTATCTGTACTATATCATCATATTTCAGTGTACTTATTGTTCACCAGTAACCAACAGTAATATAGTAATATCCCTACACACGAATAAAGTCAAATTTAATTCGGGCTAAGGATACGTTTTTATTTTTTCATTTTTCTGTACGATGCGTGTGATACTGTGATTCTATGGTTATGTGTACCTATTATCGTCAATATAACTAAGTTATAAGTAATTGTTTTTGTTAAGATAAAAGTTATCATTACCTTACTGTATAAGATAATGGTGGTGTTCGAAGACCTACGCATATAACTATACATTATAATTTATATTATTGAACATTAGCTAGATAGTGTATTTTCCTTAAAAAAATATTCATAATATTGTAACGTAACCTTCTACAAATATGAAATTATTATGTACATGTTTTGGATAGCAAAACATGAAAATTTTGAACGAGGAAGTTGTATTATATCTCGTTTTAATATTAATAAGCCCCAATAACGTGAATGTAAAACATATAATTCAATCTTGGAACATATTTAGTTAATGAGATTATTATATGACCCTGGGATATAAAAAAACACAGTAGAATATGTATTATTTAAATACAACCAAATATACTATGGTTGACAACGTGTGCTCTCGTATGGTTATATAATACGCATAGTAAATAAATAAATATTATTATATTGTATTGTATTCAATGATACTTATATTTGAATTCATGCGAAATGTCTATTATGTTTCAGATGAAATAATATTCAAATACACCAACGTCATCAACTGTAGGTTTGTGTCTTGAAATTGTTAATTAATTTATTGTTTTCTGTTAAATATAATAATAATATCATTGTATAAAAATTAATTATACAAAATATATTATGCAATCTGCAAGTTTGAGAATATTTATAGGATGAACTCTGAACGTTTCAAAATGAGATTGATATCAATTTGAAATTTTGGGTCTTTGGAAACATAATATAGTGGGATTAAATTAACGCCACTCGTCAGTGATAATAAGTTTAAAGTATAAACTTTTAATATGAATAATTACATAATAATACAAAACGAAATGGAATAATACAAACATACTAAACTGGGGTTCTTTGCAATAATTTATAATTCGTTTTAATTAGTGGGTATAAAATAAAAAAAAATTAAATAAAGGTGCCTACGTTAAAAGACAATTTTGAATATATGGCCTTTTAATATATTTTATACTTGCTCAATGCTCATTATAAACTTTTAACTATTATTTACTTTTTAGGGTTAAGTTAAAATTTGATAAACTTAATTTTTTGTCATTGCTCACTTCTGTTATGCTGTCAATTAAATGTTTTATAATTGTTTTTAATATAATATTACGTATTAAAGATTATTACTGAAAGTTAATTGAATTAGTAAAGAAATGTAGATAATCGCATAATATTATTAAATAATAAAATCTGTTAGAAGTATAGAAAAAAATTTACAATCTGTATACAAATATATGCATAATACAATAAATGATTGTGTTAACATTTTTTTAACTAGGTTGGTCGGCGTGAAGGAAGCGATCATGGATGTGACTTCTAATATGAACTGAATTTAGTTTGTATTAATAATTAAATCACAATTTTCGTTGGAAGCTATGTGGAAAGTTGTCAGGTATTGTGGTAGATGCCATAGGTTGGCGATGATAGGATTACAGTGATTTAAGATTTTTTTCTGGAATTTATTATGATTATAGGATTATTATTATTTATTATTATAATTATCATTATGTTGATATCGTTAGAACGTTGAGATCATGATGCATTGATCTATTACTTAGATACAACTCGGCATTAGTGAGAAATCGAAATAATAGTAAACAATATTGGGTATTGCAGTAAATTATTTAAAATTTAAATAACTATGTAAATAATAATAAACTTTCATATTATGAAATAATTATTAAGCAAATATAAAAATTACTCAGCGGTATACACACATCTATTAAAAAACTAAATAGGGATGTTTTCGGTGTTTGAAACGAATACATAGGTACTATCATTTTGTGTTCGTAGTCTTACAACTTCACACAGTAACTTCTAGAGTTACAAAAGTTTACACAGAGAAAACTCATTTTAAGCTTTTGTTAGAACATATTGTTTCTATATGCACTCAAAAAGTTGTCTTTATTGACATTGTATGTAATGGTTTTTGTTAGTAATTTTAGCCTAGAATCTAATATTGATAAAACAGAATAAATGAAAATATTTTTAGAAATTCAATAGGTAGATAATAAAGTAATATACTAATATATGGATCAGGAAACGATTTAGGGTATAATTTTAGTTCAGAATGAACAAATATTATCTCTGATCCATTAAGTACCAAAATATTGGTACTTAATATATGATATTATGCTATTATATTTTATATTAAACGAGGTCACCGATTTTATCTAAAAGAAAAATGATGTAAAATTTAATTCGTGAATATTTCCTGTATTTCTCTTAAAGAGAAAAACGCTTTTGCTTGACATCGTAATATCGCACAAATCGTAATTATAATGTAATACTACCTTTTTATTTTACGAACAATTTAATTGTTAATAGATTGTTAAGTGTTATGTTTATGACACCAACTCACTGAAACTAATTAACTTATTATAATTGCTATTTAGGCATTTTAAAGTGCAACGTAAGGATGTTTGGCCGTTAAATTTTATCATAATGGTTATTATTTTTTTTAATATTCTTTAAAGTGTTATAAATAATTTTACTCTAGACATATAATTTATATTTTACTGTTATTGTTCTATTTATATATATATATATATTAAATATTTAAATAAAGGTCACATGTTTTGTGTATAATATAATAATAATAGATAATAAATAATAAATTGTATTTTTGTAATAAATTTATCTTTATTAAAGATTTATGGCAATGGTTTGAAAAAATTGAAAACAACAATATTTTATGACTTTTTTTTAGTGGCAATTCAATTTAATATTATTTTGTTTTAATTGTTGGTTAACCATTCACTATCGATAGAATACACGCATGTCACGACTTCTTATTTAATATAAATAGCACTCGTTGAACGTTACTAAAATATTATAGGTACTATTTAAATTAGTAACTTTTAACGTATTTACTAAAAATGCAATCGTTTAATTTTAGTTACGTTTATTTTCTTATTTCTTAAACATTATTGCAGTTCCTGTGAATAGTAAATATAAGAATTTAATGTAATAACTAATCTAATTCTATGGATTTAGTGGCATAATATTGTATTATTCTGATTTTTGTTTTGCACGTCATGTAAAACTATATACTATGTAAAGAAACTAAATCTATAAAAAAATACAAAACAGACCAAAGCCGATATATTCAAAATCATAATGACTTACGCACGACTTAACATTGAAATGTATATAGGAAAAATTGATTGAAAAAATTTACATATATTTCCAGTGAAAGGAACACGGCTATTTTGGTTTTGGATATTGGAATGTTGTTATATAGAATCAAAATCTACAATATGACCATGTCAAAAAAGGTTGGTCGGTCGGAAAACATATTATACTCGTTAATTTTGTTCATTGCAACTTATTATTACTTTGTAAGTATCAAATATTTATATAAAATATCTTTTGAAACCTATATAAAAATTAGAACAATTGATTCTTCCAATAATAATTAAGTAAGCACAATATTACACTTTATTACACTTTTAATATTTAGGTACTTGTATGGTACATGTATAGTAAGATTGCTGTAAAATAAAAACAGACTAAAACTATGAATTAAAAAAACCGTTCACGTCGTCGTTGAACTAACAAAAAGTTTTTTCATTATAAGTAATTTATGACGTGATTCTGTGGTGGTTATTTAGAATTAGTGTACTTAATTATACAATAATTGTTTGTATACATAATATTATTTAAAGGTTATTATGTTATTATTAAATGAAAATATTTATTATGGTTCATCTAGCATATGTTTACCTTATTTGTTTCATTAATAATTAATTTATTCAAAACCTTAAGTTTAATGCTTTTAAATACACTTAAAGACCATATTTTAAAATTATTGACATTTTTATTCTACTTAAGGAGTGTTTATGATGACAAAAACTTTTGTTTTTTCAATGAGAACATTTTTTCAAAGTCAATAATTTAATAATGACTAATTTAAAATTTAAACGAGTAGTTTTCAAGTTACTAAAATGTTTATTTTTAGAATAATATTTTTTAAAAATGGTTTTCTAACAATAAAAAATAGAAAATAATTTTAGATATAGTACTTATTATACTTGGACCATTGAAAAAAAATATATATATTTATAAATTAGTATAAATTACTATAGTCCTAATAATCTACAAAAAAATATAGATCAATTATTTTTAGTATAAAATGTTAAATAACTCAATTAACTCAAATACTACTAGTTAAAATTTTAACTTTAATATGTGAAATTATTTAAAAAAAATTATCCACTCAACAATGTACTGTGTAAAAAGGTAAGCAAGTGGTACTATTATGCTGTACATAAGGTGTCGAGTGGATCACTATTATGGACGTATTAAATTACGTACAAAAAATGATTCTGAATAGAGACCGTTTGTCAGTGTCAACTTATATCACTATGTATATTTTGAGATGTATTTCTTGGTATAGCTATTAAAGTAATTTATTTTACTTTGAGCATTATTATAGATTGATATAATTTTTTCGAAAATATTTGATTTATTATATTATTAATATTTAATTGTTGTAATAATATATATTTATTATTTATACAATATTATATCAACTTATATAGCTCGAGATTGAATGACATATTTCTGCTAATACCGAAAAACAGTAAAAACAAATTCATAATATAAATAGTTAATAGATTATATTATCTTAAAAGAGATCAAAAGCATGATTGCATATAGTTAAATTCATAATAATATAAAAAACGTAAAAGTTTTAAGTTCCCATGAATAATATTCTTAGCTATAACAAAATAAAAAACGTTATTTATTTTATCAAATATCTTTATATCATTTCATCTAAATTTGAACTTAAAATATCTATAAAAAAATAATCGCCTATATATATTTTTTAGATCTTATGGTTTAAGTACCTATCACCTATGAACTACTTATATAGAATCTTGTATTAAATTTTCAATATTTACATATAAAAAGGACATTTTTTTTTTTTGAATTGCTAACTACAATATAGATAGTAATTTTTCGATTTTGATGAATTTCATCAAAATTGTATAAACAAAATTTTGTTTATGTATCATTAATATATATAGAATAATATAAATAATAGTTATTTCCATGTACCTACTTACTTTGTTGGTCTTACAAAATGCATCTATGTTAAATTTAGTCACCTACTGCTAACATACATTAAGCGTAACGTTTGTGAATAAATAATATTTTTGTTTTTTTGATTTGATACATTTACATAGGATAGTTTTTAAGTAATAAAAAAAAAAATCTCAACAATTGAAAAATAACTATTGAAGTATACTTTAAAATTTCATAAACCAATTGTTGAATAACTAAATTATTAGAGAATAATGGGGGGGGGGGGGGGAGGTGAGAATGCTCGGTAAATCGTCCTATATACTTTTGTATTCTAATATGATGTTTTTGGAAATAATATTAGTATAGTATGATTTTATAAAGCTACCAACAAAACTTTACATTTCTTTTTAACGTACCTATATTTTATAAATTAATTATAACAATAGTAAATTTAAATAGGTACTTTTCATATAAATTAAGGGTTATGTATTTTTGTATAAAATATTTATTTATATTTACGAATATTTTTGTATATGACTGAAATAATTTTTCAAGTACTAATAATGTTATAATCATAAGCTAATAGACATATTATTAAATATATTTTTGTATATTTTTTCATTGAAGTTTGACGAAACATCAAACGATGAATAACTGTAAAATTAATATTTAAACATTTCAACCGTCGAGTGTCAAATAATTTCACATAAAATCAATTTACTATAATATTATAGTCGTAATTTACGCATTAACCTGATTTGCCACTCTATGACCACTATTTTTATTCATAAGTTAAAAAAGAGAATATTTTGACAGCATTTCAAAAAACCAAACAAATATTTCAAAAGTAATTCAAAGCTATTATTTAACAAAACATAGTTACAAAAGTAGCATACATGACCTTAGTCCATAAAAACCAATTGATAAATACAATAAATAATGAAATATTTGTAACTACAAATAATAATAACACTTCAATACGTGTTTTTAAAATGTATGTATAATTTAGTAATTACTATACTTTATGAATACACTCAATTTTGCATAAAAGCAAAAATCATATTATAATACGTATCTGATAACTAAGAACTAAAAATACTTTATAATTTAACTAAATATTTTTCAACTTAATAGATTAAAAATTAAATCCATAAAACATAATTAAATTTGCTGATTACAGATTGTAGAATAAAAAATTTACGTTTAAATTTTTGCATTTTATATAACATATATTGATAAATTATATTTTAACTTAAATTAAGACAAAATAATAGCGAAAATATAAGACATTCAAAAGTAAATTTATATCAAAAATATTAAAACTGATGTTTTATTTGGTTTCACTAAAATAGGAAATACAATTAAATTCAAGTATTCAAGCTTTAAATTCTTTTTTTTTATAATTTGATCAAGGGCAGGACTGACAAACCATGAGTTTTGTTTAATATATATTTTTTTAATTTAACTCAAAAGAATTGTTTTATATTTTTTGTTAAACAAAGCATAAATATTTTAAAGAAGTTAAGGAACGACTAACAGATTGAATAATATTTCTTTAGTGTGTTTAAATAAAGCAATAATAAATTAGCGTCTTTAAAAAACATCGGAAAATTTAACTTTATTTTGTTATAGAACAATGAACATTATATATAAATGGTTCGACTAAAGTATTTGAAGTTCCTATATGAGTAAATAGTATATATTATATAGATCAAAGTTTAAACTTATAAAAGTTCAAAAATAATGATAGAGTAACTTATACAGTAGGTATATAGATAATATTTCAAATTTTAAAAGCGTTTTCTTTTGTTGTATAACCATTAATAGGTGCCAAGAAAAAATACCGACTATCTACCAATTCCTTTGTATTTTTGGTTTTTCTCGATTTATTCTTTAAACAATTCTTTTGGCGTATTTTTCAGTGTTTATATTTATTTATTATTGACAATATTATACCGTGACCAATTATTAAAAAACAATTTAAACAATATAAAAAATAAACTTAAAATATGGTATTGAGGCGTACCTATATCACTTTAATTCAAAGTGATTTGTTTAAGAAATTATTTAAATTTATTTTGGATAGAAAAGCAAGGAAAAAACATAAGATATTATTTTTAAATGTATGAAAATATTGTTCCTTAATTAATTATAAAAATTCATGATAAAAAAAATAATAATCATGTATTTATTTATATGGAAAAAACTTTTGTATTTAAATAATTAGGTCAAAAAATGTAATTAATAAACCACATGATGTATAAATGTACATTTAAAAAATATTTTTGTACGAGATACAAATTATTAATGGTAAGAGACTGTTTAATCTTTCTGTAAAAGGATGCTATAATTATATAGGTATATTAATACATTATATTCTTTGAGAAATACTATGGTTATATACTTATATGTTACACAATAAAAGTTATGTCTTAGTATAACATTTTATTTTGAATTTTTAAATCTCTCTGAAAAAAGGGTGTTGAGATCAAACACATAAATATTACTCATTTTAATTGTGTATAGTTGAATTAATTTATAATTGGTTGTTCTCTAGATTAGTATAAGTCTCACTACTGTGTTTAAAATGTTTATTTTGTTTTTGATTATTATACAAACACACATTTTGTTTAAGATTCTATTACTCTCTATCTTTAACACAATGTTTTAGCTTAAAAAAAATAGATAATAAATAGAGATAATCATGTATAATTTTTCAATTACAATTTTGTAAGTTATGACAATAATAATAATAAAAAAAAAAAATTAACAAATAAAAACCAACAAAAAAAAATTATTCAGTTCAAATAACTTTCGTTCTACATCCAATAAAATGTCTCAAAAATCATACAATAACGTATTATTTATTTATTTATTTCAATACGAATCAAAACTGCATACCTATTTTGGAATAACGGTTAAATTTATATTATCTTTAGTTTACCCAACTACCCTCATATTCGTTATAATATTATATTATAAATGAATTTTAAACATTAAATCTTCAATAATAAAATATGCCTTCTGTTTCGATTCCTGATAACCCTCTTTACTGGCTAAAACGTAATCGGATTATTAAATCACGATATATTAAGTTAATAAATAAATATTAAATGAGATTTTGCCAATGATTAACTCCTCTTTATACCATTGATCGTTCTTACAATTATATATTATCATAGTTATTATACATCTTATTCTACACAACTATTGTACGGTTTGTAGGTATTATTTTAATAAGAATATTGTTAAAAAATATTGGCTATTGATAATATTGTTTAATGTTCAAAAAATGTGCTTATCAAAAAATAATTAAGGTATAAACATAATTATTGAGTTCTTATTTCTAAATAAATAAATAAAACTATTATTAGTTATTTTATAATATCTTTGAATTAAAATTTTTAAAATTTTGTGAGACCAACAATGTTTGTAATAAAACACGTGAAAGTTTTGTCAAAAAGTGAGTGCAATAAATAAATAGGTATAGATAGTAACATTATGTGTGAAAACATACTAACACGAACGAAGTCAGTCACTTTTTTAAATTGTAACAGTTGCCAATAGGGAGTATGTACAAAATATTAAAATATTAGGGGTATAATATTTTATGTTTAATGTATGTATAATGTAAATTTTCTACAATTTTCTATAACAATACATATTATTTTTAAGTAAAGTTGTTATTTTATATAACTCGATAGTAACAAAAAATCGAAAAAATAATCAATTTATGACAGTAAGTTTAAAATGTAGCGTATTTTCTTTAAATTTACTTTTCGTTTATTAATTGTATTATTTTATGATATATTATTCTGTTGATACGATATAAAATAATAATTTTTTTGCCTCCTGTTTTTTTAAGGGTTTAACTTATGCATAAATTAAAATCATGTATTATCTCTTAAAAAACAGATAAGTTGAAAATTTGAAATTGAATTTAACTTTTATTCTTATATTTAAATAAAAATATATTATTACTATATTGATATTATGTTATGAGAAAATATATTGATATAATAAGCATTTTTTTTTTTATACATAAAGATATACTTGATTTATAAAAATAGTTGCAAGAAAAGTGTTCATTAAAACTGTATATATTTTTTTCAATAAGTTTCTTCACTTTTTTTTTAATTAAAAACTATATTAATGATGCAGATTTCTTATTTATAATAATAGGTACAACTTCATTTGCTCAAAACTCATTGTCTAATAAATTTTATTAGTAAGTACTTAATATTTGTATGAAGCAAAAGTCACTTTTGATGTATCATAAAAGGAAAATAAGTAATGTTTTGTGTTTTTTGGTGATAAAAACCTTTTGGACTTCACCGATGACAAATTGCTCAACCTTAAAATGTCTTTCTAAAACGTGTTCTTTTTTTACTGTCTTATTTTTTGTTCAGCGTTGTTAGCAAGGATTTCAGAATTGTTTCAAAGAAATAAATTTGAAAAGATTTCCTCAATTTTTTTTCATAATGAAACGCATTTTAAATCATGAAGTTCAGTAAATTGAATGCGTGTCCTTTACATATTATATAAAATAAATATTTCTGTAATATTTTTTTATTATTATTTTAGTTAACGTCTTATATATTTTAAACGTAATTTATTGTGATAATAAAAAAAAACTATCGCTGATTTAATATAAGTAGTAAGATAATAATTAATAAGTATAGGTAATAACGCATTTAGTATAAACATTACATAAGTAGAGGTATATAATGGTTTATTATCCCAATAATTGCATTATTTTAATTTTGTGCAGAAATAATGTAAACATTAATACAGATAATAGTTGACAAATTCGTGGAATACTCTATCATATTATATTTTATAATACAAATTTTCAATATATGAAAATGTATGTGAATGAACATATACATTTTTTGAAAGTAAAAAATAAGTTTATTCTTATAGTATAGTAAATATTGATAAATAAACAAAAAATGTGATTGAGACTTTAAGAACTTTTAATATCTATCTATTAAAACTAAGTGCGGCTTTAAATGTTTACATTGGTACATAAGCTTATTCTTAATACTGTTGAGTTAAAGTGTATAAACAATAACATTTTTTTCACTTAAATTGTTTATAAAAGTTAAAATAAGATTATGGATTACTTTATCGAATATTTTGAATATCAATCTCCGGTATGTATATATTTAATTTAATTTTAAATTATTGGTAATGAAAGTTATTTTGTATTAAAAACGACTTATTTGAACACTAATCATTTTATTTATAGTACACATTATCTTATTATTACATAGGTCGTAGGTATGTAATGTACCTCGAACATATTGAAAAATTGCTTAGATAGATTTTTAATTTTAAGAAAATAGCAAAATCCTCAGTATGAATTTAGTAAGTATTAAATTTAATAAAATCTAAACACGTTTTAGTCTATATAGTCTATATAATATTATAATTTTACTAAGAATATTGTATGCGAACTAACTATAAACATTATTTAGTTTTTAATTTTAATTTTAAATCCAATAAAAACCAAGTCCAGAATTTGTTCTCTCAGTAATTGTTTTATATTTATCTGAAAATAAGGCTGAGACATAATTTAGAAACCATTTATTATCAATTGTATATATTATTTATTATCGTTTAACTGTAATTGCAATTGTATAATTATATTACAGTAATGTGCATTATCATCAAGCTAAAACCAAATTGCGCACCTAATTATAATTTCCATAATCATACTGTGTTCTTCTGTGCTATAAAAATGTAATTATTTTACAAACAATTCTAAATCAATTATTATAATTTATAGTTCATACTAAAACAGTGTTTTTCATATTGTTAAAAATAACTGTATGGTTGATAAATATCTTATTTAACCTTAGCATTTTATCGACGAATTTAATATTTAGTACCTACTGTAATATTCGAAAGAAAAATACAAATTACCATACTGCAATTGAATACTTAAATTAAATCAGATAATTCCAATAACGATTATACTCAAAATTTTTAACAATTGTGATATAATATTTAAATGGATTGAATATTGTGTAGATACGAAATTATTTAAAATGAAACATTTTATATATTTCATACATTATTGGTATAATTATCTTATTAATTGTAAAAAAAACTATACAATATTATCTATTTACGTAGTAAAATCGTAAAAATAATCATTCATACATTTTATTATCAATACCTTTTGTGGATATATTTATTATTTGTTTACTATCAATATTTAGTTTATAGAACTTACTTATTTAGATATTAAAAGTTGATAAATAGCTTATCTTCAAGCACTTCAAACTATTGTTCTAACTGTTTAACGCGTTACAAAGCTATAAAATTATTATCTATATTCCTACCGTCATTTGTAATAAATGCTAAATGATCCGATAAGTAAAAGTTAAAGGCACGTATAATAGTAAAACAACTTAATATAAAGTTACCAATCGAATTATTTACAGGTACTAAGCACATTGTATAGATTATGCGAATTCAATTTTACTTGAATGGCAAATGACTCGAGAACATTCAAAAAATCTATGTATAGTCAAATTACTTTTTCACCGAAACAGCCCGATATAGAGTAATCGTTTTACAAATATCATTGCTTAAAATATTTGTGTTATGAACTATAACAGTTTGATAATAAAATTGATTGTAAATATCAATGGAATAAAAAAAAAAAAAAACTTTATAAATACGTTTTTTAAAATCAAAGATAACCGTATAAATATCGTTTATACATTTTTTGCTTTTGAGATAACTCTGAAAAAGACATTTGTGTAAAATATATTGAAACATAACAGTTATAATGGTTAAGCAATAAACATTTTGAAAAGATTTATGTCTTTTAATACAATTCAACAACACTTTAATGATTTTTAACTTTAAACACATAGGTATTTTAGTCTTAATTTTTCTCTAAATATAATAAATTAGGTATTTAGTAGTATTACGTGACTAGCGTTTATTTTACTTTACATTTGTGTGGTATATGTATAACAAATAATATTAAATAATTTAAAATAACTGAAAGCTTTAAAGGTAAAAAGTAAATATTTTCCGCTGCTGTGTTAACAAAATACCTATGTATAAGAAAATGTCAATGACGGCATCTCCATTGTTGCAGAGATGAAAAATTACACACTTTAAAAACACCATAAGACAAACGTAAGTAAGTAATAATTGCAAGTCTATTCGTTTAAACACACTGCGCTTTCATTGGAAACAAAAATGAATTATTCACCATAATATATTATAGTACATTGGTACATACATTATATTACCATCCATTCGATTTTATTTTTAAATGTTCAATGAATATTAGACGATAAATTTAACGATAAATTTTAATATGTCAAATAATAAACTATGAATGTGGGTAGAACGGGTTTAGTATTGGTACCATAAATACTATAGGTACAATAGGTACATATATTATCTGTAGAACAGTAGTTTAAGTGTTGACATTTTTAACTTCATTATTATTGTTTATTGAAAACAATAACTTATAATATACTCATCAATGGAAATAGGTTATGGTGTTAAACTTACATAACATATTATACTGTTTATGTCTTAGTAAAATGTAGTGTGTTAGAAACATCAACTGTAGCAGTTGAGCTTCACTTGAAAAAGGAACAATAAAATAAAAAATGTACATCACAATTTTAAACGATACTTATATTTTATTCTAATTTGTCACTTACAAGGTTATATAATATATTATGAATACAAATATTAAATTAAATGATTAATATAAGCTAAACGAAATCATACTATTGATACTAAGGTATGCATGTATCACAGGAAAATTATTATTATAAAATCGTGTACCGTTGTAATATTGAGAAACCGTAAAGCAAGATTAAATAGTAAATTATTAATAAAACAACTTTTTCACAACTTTAACAAAACGCTTTTTAATTACTAACCTACTAAAATTATGAAATATGAAACAAAGTATAAATCCTTTGTAACTTGTTTTAGTCCATTTTATTAAAAATAATTTTATCATTGTAGGTAACCGTCAATCAATTTTTAAACAAATCGGTGAAGTGTAAAATAAATAATACTATATATAAAGGTAAAAAGGTAAATAATAGAGAATTTCAATAACACTGCTATGGGTAAAACTCAAGGTGACAGCTTAAGAACAAATTCTATTAAAACTCAAAAGTTAATACAAATCTACAATGTAAGTATAAATTCTAACTTCTTGGTTTGTTTTTACGGGGACATACAATTTTTAATTTATTTTACAAAAAAATCAAATACATGCAGAATACTTCATTTACAATTATAGTTTATTTAATGGATTTAGAAATATACTTATACTAAAGTTATTGTTCTATATTAGGTTAGGTTTATTTTTTTCGAAATATATACCATCTCTATTCCTTGGTGGCGATCTGTCACATAGCAGCCCGATTATTTCCGAGAACCATGGGATATTTTTCAATAATGGAAAATCGTAGGTAAACAAAATAATGGATAGATAAATCACTCACAAATCTTGGACTTTTCAAACTAATAACAAATTATAATTTATTCATTATATTTTTGTACACATCATTCATATGCGTTACTTTACTTTAAATACATAAGTAAATTGTTATCGAGTTAAAATTCGATACTATCGAGTACAATAGAAACTTAAAATTTCAAATCCTTTTTAACTTGTCTGTTTTTTTAAGAATTCATTCAATTTATAGACAGAGATGAAATTATTGATATGTTAGAATTTTCAAGCAATACATTTAAAAAAACTACTATTTTAATAATAATTCATAGTTTATTAGGTGTCACCCGCGTGCTCGGCCTCCGTGGATAATTGTTTGCAAATTGTAGGGCTGTTTCTTTGTCTTATAGTTATTTCGATCATAAAATGCTATAAAGCGTACATATACCTTATACCAGTTATACCTATGCAAAATAATAATAATTTAAGGTGTTTATAAATTCTCATAAATATACTAATCAAATATAATAAAAACAATTTTTTTCTTACATAAATATCATTATATAATAATATTATAACGTCGTTAAATGAATAACAATAATAATGATTATCAAACAATAGTGGACAGGGCATTTTGTGGGTCTTCGCAACACACAGCCAATCAGCGCTCTGAAGACTTACTATACTACTTTCCTATTGGTCATTAATTTATTATTATTATTATATGCGTTTTAACCTATCTTAATCACTCGAGTCTCAAGAATAAGATCGTCAGTCGTAGTTAGAACGCCGTGATCTATACTTCAAACTTCAGGACCACTCAAAGCATCAAGCCGTTATCTCATCTCATTATGTCGAAAATAATAATTGATTCATCGTCGATTCTAAATACCTACACATTCTGGGGTGGGTGGTGGGCGATTACTTAACTAAAGGTACGCTTTAAACAATTATTTTAATTTATTATAATATATAATATACTATACATATACATCGAAATTCAAATTTTACATTAGAGACACAATACTCTATTTGTGAACCTTATTATGTTTCGAAATTAATGAAATTAAGATACACAATACACATACTGTTACTATAATAACACGATTTTACACCAAAATTTGGTACTAAATTTATCGTTATAAATGGTATGGATTTGTATGCGTATAACAAAAAAACCGGGACTTGCTTTTATATAGTATAGATTTAATTAATTTTATTTATTTTTACCACAAGGTATATTATTTTTTATTTTATGCGTACAATTTTAAAATAGAGTAATATTTTATATAATATCTATAATCAACAACATATTATACACTATGTTAGATATTGATTGATTATATATATACCTATATAATAATTCTAATAACAAATAACTTCAAAGCATTAAATTATTTTGCGATTAAAAATAAAACGACTCTATAAAATTTGAAAGGCAGTTTAATTTTTTTTTTCAAATGTACCTAAATAGAGTATTGAACCCAATAATCATGAGTCATACCATAATACTGTTGGTCCTAATATATTGTATACTTTTATTAAATATAAATTTATTTTGAAACATACTCGACCAACATCTGTCTGCTTATGTAATTTAATTCATTTGAATTCTAATTTTTAGAATTGTTTATTAAATAAGTACCTTCATTAAATTTAAAAAAACTGTATTTAATTTTTTTTTTAATGGTATTCTAAGAAAGATTAAAACAGATTACGTAGCTATAATATTAGGATTTTATTTGTATAAATATAGATAATTCATAGATAATTCACTATATAGTATATATATATATATTATAACTATATTGAATTCAATGATCGTAGACGCATCCTATAGAAGGAAAAAACTATGAATAATATTAAATATATACATAGCTCTGTAACTTATTATGTACATCGATTCGTAGATAATCCTCGGAAAATGGACGACGTGTTTCGTTAACGGAAATGATAAATTTCCCAAATATTCTAGGCATGCAAATACAACACTCGCTTCTTTGGAATTTCGTGTTTCCATGGCACTGTACAATACTTTACGCCGCACTTGCTGACGGTCGGATCGTTTCGATAAAGTTTTGTTTAAGGAAAAAATGGTAAGTAGTCACTGTTTTATATTTATACGTTAAATTGTTGATTCAACGATCAACAGTTTTTACGTCATCATATTATACGTCGTATTATATTAGTATAAGGCTTAGGAACAAAATTCAGTGCAATTTCCGCGGAACAATAATACTAGTTATAGATTATAATCAATATCTCTGGACCCTGGCGCGACGAAACGTCATGTCATCCGTTCTCGGGGATTACGATTTATGATCCTATATGGTGGCAAGTCAAGGTTAGTTTAGATTAGGTTAAGACACACGCCATATCATCTTTATTACACACATTCCGTGTAGTGATAGACAGTTATTCGCACACTTTAACTGCCATCGTATGGGCATTATTTTGGAATTTATTGGGTTTGAATATAAATTAATTTTCATGTATTCCTAATTTGAAAGTGTGAAAGCTCAGTCGGAACTCGGTAAAATAGTCACGCAACGCGGTGTATAGTGGTTTTTAGAATAATTTGTAGATACGATAAATTATTGTGGATTATCATCGCACAAGGTTTACTGTATTTACGTAATTATAACGCGTATGCGCGTGTTTGTAAAATCCAAGTTTAACTGGTTTTCATATTTCACGCCACTCCGTTCTTCGTGTATTTATTTCAATTTCGTATGATGTAGAAATCGATTTGACAACTTCAAACATATCCATATTACATACATTAATTATTAACACCTAATAAAAATAAATGTCATAAAAAATATATTTTTAATGTTAAAATCATATGATGATCGCATATTTAAATTTATCGTAAATGTGTCGTAAAACGTTTGATGTAGCAGTCGACGATTATTCTATAGTCTGTGCTACGATCATCACTTATTGGTATACGCTTCATTACAAACAACGATCGGGTGGCTCTAGTCTGAAATTTTTCACTCTAGAGTAGAATTTTGGTGAGGTGAAAAATTAATAATATCTCTTGAATGGAAACCTTCTTTTCTTTGCTATACACTTAAGTGTTTATAACGAAGAAGTTAATAATGTAATATGCGTTTTACATACACACAGTTATACGGTAAACTACAATAATTTTAACGAGTTTAGTCTGAAAATAATATCAAATTTATGTATAACAAATAATTTTATATTTTAATTCAAATCAAACATTGAAAATGTGTTATTTCACGGGTTATTCTTAATTGATGATCATTGATCAGTGTAAAACCGTTTTTCGGGGAAACTCTATATTTCTAAAATTATGATTGTGCATTTAAGCTTATATACCTACATTTTCAGTGGACAAACAGTTTAAATCCCACCACGGTTTCGAAATAATATACAAGGTGATTAGGTTTTCTGATTTTTTCTGATTTTTTCTGTAGTAGCTAATGTATTTTTATGTATAATTAAGGATTATTTTTTCAAATTATTTTTTAATCTTTGTAGCAAAAAGAATTTCCTACGTATACCATCCACTTCTTTTCAATTGAAAATGCTATTTTTTTAAAGTATTTAATAAATTACTATTCTAAAATATAAATTAAATTATTATTATTTATTTTCATTTAAAAATTGAAAGGTATACACTATACATACATGTAAATTAATACAAATATTTATGCTATAAATATTAAATATATATTTTTTATTGTTTTTTTAAACAATACAAATTGTCCTCAATATATACATTTTAATAGTTTAGAAACTCCGCGTTGAAATTTTGATTTAAAGTTTCATATTGGCTGTATAAAAGTACTTTTGATAGGCAAATCAAAATGTTCAAAAAATTATCTGGACAATAATTTACAGAAAAAAAAGTAGATTGATTTTTGTTTAAAAAAAGCTAGTGTCACTTTAGTTCACCCCTTCAAAAGCATAAAAAAATTCTTTAAAACATTGCCCTTAACTATACTTAAAATTTCTAAAAATTATAATTAAAATAAATGCATTATCGAAAGAGCTATAGATATTAGGCGGTAGGCATACTTGCTGAATCACCCTGTATGTGTTAAATTCAACACCCTTGTGGATTTGAAATTTGATATATGCTATACATCACACGTTTCTCAACTAACTTCAATGGTCCGATATCAATCGAGTTTTACGACAGTGGCAGATATTTCAGGTACTTATTAATTATTATAGTTAGAATAACCGCTACAAACATTATAATGTGTACACTCTAATTTATCTTTTGTTATAAGTACATATTAACTATCTACTAATTATATATAGTAAAGATTTAAATTATTATACTTTATTTTAGTTTGTATTTAAATTTATATAATTTATATACAAATATTATATTCTATTTTTTTTAGATTCTGAACGAAGTGATTGTTGATTTTACAATGTATGTATTTTTTTTGTGTCTGTGTATAGCATAACTTGTTGAAATAATGCTTCAATTTCAAACTTCGGGGGTGATTTTCGATGGCAAAGTCTATCAAATATCCTTGGTGCATTGTAGGGATCAAAAGTAAATATTTTCCAACGGTTTTCAAAAAAATCTTGAAAAACCAAAAATAAAGTGACGAAAAAACGGAAATTTTTACGAAAAGTTAGTTTTCTGCATAATCGATTTTTTTATATGGTTATAACTCAAAATCTAATCACTGTATACTAGAAATTTTCAGCGACTGTTTTTATTAGCGTTATCTTAATACATTCAAAATATTCAGGATTTTTTTTGAGTTATTCATAGACGACGGAAATTTTCGATTTTTCAAAGTATGTTTTTACAAATATCGATAAAAAATTTTATCGAAAAAGAAACGCGAAAATTTAATTCGAAATTTCTTATAAGTTGTTCTTATTGTAGTTAAAAAAAGATCAAAAATCGTTAGTCACGACTTTTTTTACAAGCATTTAATATTCAAATTAAAAATATGTCAAAATTGCGTAAATTTATAGAAATGTTTGTATTTTTATCTAAGGTTAAAATATTCAACAGTAAGTTTTCCATAAGTTATCTTTCAAATAGCTTTAGAAAAAACTTAAAGCGTCGTTATAAGAAAAATATTATGACTTAGGAGCGTTTGAATTTTAAATTTTAACGAAATTGAGTAACGATAACGATTTATCCTCGAACGATTTTAAATATTTGTTATTATTCAAAAAGTATAAGTCGTAGATACTTGAAAATTTCACCAGTTCTTTAGATAGGCATTTTCTGTACATAAATTCATTTCCAAAATAATTGGTTATTTTAATGTTATTTATAGGCGTTTGAAATATTCATTTTTGTCTTTTTTTTTATAAATATCAATAACATTTGTTTGGCAGTAAAAATACTTGAAAATTTAATACAAAGTTTTTCGTAAGTTATTCTTATAGTTATTAAAAAATTATAAGAATACGTAGGCAAAATTTTAGATTCTGAACGAAGTGATGAATGTATTGATTTTACAATGATGTGTGTTTTTTTTTTTTTGTTTTTTTTTGTGTCTGTGTACAGCATAACTAGTCGAAATAATGCTCTAATTGCAAACTATGGGGGTGGTTTCCGATGTAAAAGTGAATATCCTTGGTGCATATTATAGAGGTAAAAAGTTAACATTTTCCAACAGTTTTCAAAAAAATCGAGAAAAACCAAAAAAAAATGACGGAAAAACGCCAATTTTTACGCAAAACCAGTTTTCAACCAAATCGATTTTTTTTTATGGTTGTAATTCAAAAACTAATCACTGAAAATACTTGAAATTTTCACCAAATGTTAATGTCAGTAGTATCTGTATATAGTTAAATTTTCAAAAAATTTTGACTTTTTTTGAGTTATTTATAGACCGCTGAAATTTTCGATTTTTTTTAAAGTGTCGATAAAAAATTTTTGGATGACCAAAAAGTTTTGAAAATTTAATACAAGGTTCCTTATGAGTTGTTTTTATTGTAGCTAAAAAAAATTAAAAATTGTTAGTCACAATTTTTTTTTATAAGAGTTTATAGTTCAAATTTTTACGAAATCTGTCGAAAACGTGAAAATTTGCATGTAATTTTGAAGTTGAAAAATCATAAAATTTTTTTCTTTTATAACTAAGTTTTGAAAATTTGGTACAAGCTTCTCCATACATTTTTCTTCAAATATCTGTAAAAAAAACTACCGGATTCAGACAAAAAATTTTTATGAGTGTTTGAAATTTAAATTTTTACAAAACCGCGTTAAATAACGGTTTAGCCTCAAACGATTTTTGATATTTGTTATAATTCAAAAAGTATAAATCGTAGATACTTGAAAATTTTACCAGTTATTTAGATTGGCATTTTATTTACTTGATTTAATTTTAAAAATATTTTGAGTTTTTTTGAGCTATTTATAGACAACTGAAATTTTCAATTTTTCTGAAAATTATTTTTTGAAGGGTCGATAAAATTTTTTTGGCCCTATCAAAATACTTGAAAATTTTATACAAAGTTCCTCATATGTTATTCTTATAGTGATTAAAAAATTATAAGAATACATAGGCACAATTTTTTTTTATTAGCATTTGAAGTTCAAATTTTGACGAAAATTCGTCAAAATTATGAATATTTGCAAATTATTTTGTAGGTATAATTCATAAAAATGTTTGTATAGGTAGCTAAGAGTAGAAAATTTAATACAAGATTTTTCATAAGTTTAGCTTACAATAATTATAAAAGAACTTGAATTTTGGTGTATTCAGGCCATAAATATAAACCACCTTTTTCACCAACCACTGGAAATTATATCCTAGGCTGACAAATCATCTTCGTTCAGAATCGTTTTTCGTATACAATGATACCTATCATTGCATTCAAATTTAACCTACCCTAGTCCGAGGTCAACCCCACCCCCTAGTGTACAGCAGAACGGTACCCACTTGCCCGCTTTTTTTTTTTAATAGCGTTTGAAGTTCAAATATTGACGAAAATTCGTCAAAATCATGAATATTTGCAAATTATTTTGAAGTTATAATTTATAAAAAAAAATTTTGTGTAAGTAGCTAAGTGTTGAAAATGTAATAAAAGATTTTCCATAAGCTTAGGTTACAATAATTAATAAAGAACTTAAAAGTTGGTCAATTAAAAAATTGTATTCTTAGTTTAAATTTTTATTCACTTGTAAAATAATGATTTACTATCAAATAATTTTAGATTTTTATCAATTAAAAATTACTAGTCGTAGAAACATCTACTATATAGTTGTATAAATTGGCATTTTCTGTACATGATTTAATTTTGGGGTACTCAGGTCATTAAAACATAAACCACCTTTTTCGCTACTCTATTTAAAATAATGTAATATATTTTGTATATTATATCCTATAGGCTGACAAAATCGTCTTTATTCAGAATCGTTTTTCGTATACAATAATACATATGAATTTATAACTTCTATAATATATAATAGTAATCCATGTGGAACCTAATGTACAGCAGAACGGTACCCACTTGTCTTGATCTCGCTTTTTATTTTATTTAATATTATATATATTAAGATAACAGTTCATACTTTATTATAATTATTATAGACATTTAAAAATGTATATTATTTAATTGAATTAAACATTGGAATTACATTATGGATATTCGACTTTATAGCCAACGTTTTATACACAGTTTGAAAAAATTCTAAAATATTTTTAATTATTATTTCTATAGATGTGTATTTTTTAAATACAAAAAAAAACTATAATTAGATTCGTTATAACTCGCGTTTGGGGTTTTTTTATAAATATATATTATATTCTATATTGCCCTGCGTTTACATTTTTCTTATTGTCTGGTCAAAAAGCAAACAGTATTATGGTTGCTGTGGGAGGTGTATGGTCACGTAGAAAAACATTCGAAGCAGTGATTAAGTTAGATTAGCTATCTGGGTATATAAATAATAGTGGGTACTACTACAATAACTGAACAGTGCTCAAATAAATAGTAAGTTCACCTTTTAAAACTTAATTTGTATGATATGAAATTTCTTAGTTTTTCTTTGGAAAATGAGCTTAATTCTTTGAACAGAAAATTAAAATTATATCTGCTAAAAACATTTTTACTTATTTTTAATTTAAAGTCTTGAGACCATTGAAAAATTGTAGTTCTTAAAACGTAGGTATTTAAAACTTTATAATTTGTATTATATTAAGTTTAAGAGATAAACCCTTTTATAAAAAAGATTACCAAAATCACTAATAATAAACCACTAGACCGTATAATTTTAATAGTATATGAAATGGTTAATTAACTGTGGATTTTGGCAATTCGGCTTAAATTTTTGAATCTTGATCATGACTTCAGGTTTTCCTTAGACTTCCTTTATGGATTTAATAAAATATAAAAAAAAACTCATTGACTCATATTCAACATTAGACATAAATCATAATATACGATTCACCAAGCCTATGCTTATCCTATTTTTTTTTTTTTTTTTTTTTTTTTTAATATTATTAAATTCTGACTTAATGAATTTTCAAGTCTACTTTTAAAGAGTTATATTAACTTTTTGTGTGTAGATAATAGTATATTATATCAGATTAGACATAAACAAACACTTATTTGTTTTCGTAGTTTACTCTCGTTTTCGATATTCATACTTTTAAAATAAGATATTTAAATATTAAAGGTAATGAAAACAATAAAAATATACACACTATGAATTTTAAATCAAAATTTATTCACATATTTACAATTATTAATTTTTACTAACGAATAAATTGTTCAAAATTTTTTCCTTGATGTTCCAAACACGATTCCAAACATTAAATTACTAGGTATTTTCTCAAATTACGAAAAGAGTTAGTGTTTATTTATGCTTTAATTGTTTATAAACAGTTATTTAATAATATTGGAGGTATTATTTAAATTTTCGAGTATTAGTAAAAATTTAATTAAAAAAGACTATTTGTACATATTGAATTTCAACGTTAAATTTAATTTGCCAATTTCGTGTAATTATAAAACACCTTTTATACAAACATTTTTTTTAAAAAAATACTCTACCAGCTCTAATAAAAAAATAATATCACCATTTTAAAAAATTAGGTTGTATTGAGCGTGCCCGTATCAATAGGGTAAAAATTTGAAATTTGTCTGAAAGTATATCAGTGCTCTTTTTCATTCTCCGAAAACCATATTTCAATACAAGGTCATTCAGCTGAAACATTTAATGCTATCTCTTAGCGTGAACAGTATGTTACAGTACAGTATGTACATACATAATTTCAATATTAATTATTTTTGAGTCACATGTTGATAATAATTCTTTAGAGATATATATAGAATGAATAAAAATAAATTTGTGTTTGCGGATCAGACTTGAATTAACAAATTTAAAAAACCGTCATTAAATGTTCTTAAAATAAATCTTAAATTATTAAGGAGAAATTAAATATTTTTATTGAATGTGGTAGCAATATTTTACTTTAAATCTCATGAAAAGTAAATATATTAAACAAATATATATACATTGTACATAACATTATATATATAATATATGTAATAGTGTAAGTATATATTTTTTAATATATAGGTTAGCGGTATCAAATATTTACCTTAATCAAAAATCGTCTTGCAATAATGGATTATTTTTAAAACAATATTGAAAAGAGTATTCGTATTTTTAATTTTCTTTGTACATTTAAAAAGTAAAGAGGTATACCTATAATAATAAGTATACACATATACATTTTTATATTTTATCAATACTTTAAATTCTAAATATATACTTTTATTTCAATAAAATCTTTTGATAATAAGTACGTATATATTTATTCACGTGTATGAAATATTTTTTCCCAACTCAATCATAAATTATAAAATTAAACAAACAAAAATGTTTTACTAAATATTCAATACTATATTTTATATTAAATGACAATTTATACTTTATAAGAAGTATTGACCGATGTATGATAGAGCACATAAGATAAAGGGTACGTAACACATGCTTCTATAAATCATATACCAAATTGGTTTAAATTAAAGTAATATCAATTTTTTTTTAAGTCCAAATATTTGTTCTGTATGAGCTAGTGACTGTATTAGATACTTTGTACTTGCAATTTTCTGAAATAGTAATTATTATTTTTTCGTATTTAAAAGTATAACAGCCAGGTCACTTGTAACTTGTCAGTGCCTTTGAAGATGAAAACGAACAATTACAGCGTGTAATAGAATTTTTATAATTGTAAATATTTGTGGAATTCAGAATTATGAGGTTTACATTTTTTTCAAAAAGACAGCCTACATAATAATATATCCCAAGTGTTAGCAAGTTTTAAATGAATTGAAAAAAAAAGATTTTTTTTTAAGGTGAGATTTTAAACTTTTAAATACACATAAAAAAAATTATAAATTCTATAGATACAGTTATAGCTAATATAAGTAAATAACACGCTAAAATTAATTAATTAAATAAGGAATTAACTAATAAATTATTAGACTTACTCGATATAAATATCAAACTCATATCATAATTTACATAAGTAATTTTGCAAAAATCACAAGCTTTGCTTTTAAATGAATTTTAATATTATTTTCAGAATTTTAAGTATTAATTCACTTATTAAATATACTATTTTACAATGCTATATTACACTGAATAAAACTACATAATTAAAAAAAATAAACTAACGTAATACGCAAAAATAAAAATATTTCGATCATTTCTTCATCAAAATAGCTATTTTTTTACATCTATTTTAAGTTATAGGTACATTTTCCCTTAAGTTATGTTGTTACTTTTGAAGTTTTAAAACTAAAATGTAGGTGACTTAATTTATACGAAAAAAAAAAAGTTAATTGTATACAATATATTATATAATGTATAGGTAGTATACCGTTTTATAGATTTAATACATTACATTAATTATAAATTTCACCTACAAGGTGTAGTATTGAAATACGATTTTTATATTAAATTATAAGATCTAATTTCGGGTATTCACTATAATGTATAATAATATACTTGGTCAGTAGTCATATTAAAAAATGTAAACAGACCTACAAAATAGGTACATTTTCTTTGTGTTTTGTCCAATTTAGAATATGAAAATACAATTCTCTAACATCACAAAATGTACATTTCTTCATTTCTTCCACGTCAAATATCAAGTTCATGCATATAACCCAAAGGTATTATATTATTTACTGTAAAATCAAAGGCGTAAAAAATTAGACGGGGCCATCATAAGGTTTAGTCCACTTCTACGAAAACTAACTTTAATAAAAAAAAATATATAGAGCATGACTTTTGCAATATCTTAAAAGCACATATTAAGCAAATCTATTCATGTCTACTTATATATCCAAATCCCCTCGAATATAAAGTTATTTTTTCATCTTTGTAGTAACTAAATAATGATTAATCTAATTCTTATTTTTCATTATACTTAGAATTATTTTATACTCCAATTCAAAAACAATTGGCTTACGTGTTTTTCAAAGACATTACATTTTGTTTAACGATAAGATTATTTTGGATCGCTGCTACTTAAATGCCATACTTGATATTTTGATTGGTAAATGCATAAACTCTATTATATTATATTTCTGCGGACATACAGAAGTCTTATAATCGTTTTTAAAATAAAAAAGGAAAAATTCTTTGGGTAACTTTTTTTTTTTTGTTTTTAACGTCAACAATTTCAATTTAAGTAAATTCCAATCGGTTACACACGTAATGATAAAATTCATAATGTAGCGTACGAATAAATATTATCTATTAATTCAATTCATGTCCTAAAATGTCATCATATCTAAAAAGCAATAGTCTTATTAATCGTTTTGTTTAGTAATTTAATATATTATATATTATTAGAGTTGATAAATGATAAAAAATGTAAAACAGTTAAATATAATAATTGATCGCACATTTCTCGTTTGCAGTGAGTACGAAAGTTAAATAATTCAGTAAGGAATAGCCGGGCACGACCAAATTTGCAGGCTGTAAAGAAATGTATTGCATATATATGAAATGAATTAATCATCGAAGATAGTAAATCCCTAATGCGTGGGTGACCGAATTGACGTCAGCAACGAACGTACACCTTTAATATGTATTCTCGCGGTGGTGTTGAGTGGTCGGACCCCCGAAAGTGTGTACGAACGTAACGATTTTCAACTGTAATTATTAGATACGACGATGGACGTTTATACCGTATTTGTAATGAAGTAGGTATATACCAATAATAATATATTGTCTTCGCTATTTAATTTATACAAATACTACACTCCCTCCGTGTTTGACAATCAAGGCGCAACGAAAAGGCTCCGTAGTTGGCCATTTACTTAACGCAAATTCTATTGAGTGCATCGACTGCGGCGCTAATGACTATAATGACTGGGACTGCCTCTACTATATATCATTTGTCGAACGATTTGATGACTTCGTAATATAACGATCAGCTATTTTACATTCCCCGTATCGATCGTTTTCGTGGTCAGGTTTCGATTCCATATTGACACTATACAGGTAGGTATATATATTTTTCAAGTGTTCAGAAAAGTTTGAAAACTCTTAAATTTATGAAATCCCAAATTAATATTTTTCAATTTCAACGATTAACCGATACACAACAGTAATAACAGAATAACTAAATGAAAATCGTAAATTAAAAATATTTTGACTTGGTTCATTATGGTATGCTAGTTATGATACTTATCGATTTTTATTGTGTTCAAAATTCAAACAGCATCCATAAATTATTTTCATGATTTCAATATTTAAGTATAACATTACTTATGTTACTATCGATCACGTTTAAAATAATATTATATGTTAATTTTATCGATTTTCAAAGAATAATTTACTCATTTACTCAAACGGAGGTTACATGATTATCTTACGCTAATCAGTGTATATAGGTACTCATTGAATAATTATACGAGTTAATTATATATTTGGACTTACTTTATTTTCTTTTGATAAATGCAATTTTTTAAACAATAATAACTCATGTTATTTGAAAAATGTTTTTTTGGTATTTTAGTATCACCTAGATCATATCATCATACACAACTATATAGATAATATATATTTATAAATTCTGAGTTCGAGGTGGAGGATCGTCGAGTTGAAGTAAATGAACCCCTTGGTTGAAGTCACGGAGTATATGCAATGTGTTACTACCCTTGTGCGTAAGTTTATAGCTATACAATTTTAACTATAATACTTTTAATATACATTAAACATTTAATATTGGAAAGTAATGTAATATTTTATTATTATTTAGTATATGTATTTTATTTACTTGGTTGAATGCTTACAAACATATTTCATGGTTTACGGTCCGTCAACGCACAATGTGTAAGCTTTATTTTGTGTACAGAATATAGAGGTAAATTTAAATATTTAATATCTTAAATTATGATATTGTGAAGCGATATGGAATCAAGTAGCAGGTACTTAAATTTAAATATGTTTATATTTTCAATGTATGACATCGTGTTCTTTTTAGTTAAAAAACGTTTTGATTGAATACTACGAGACTTTTAGTTCGCTCTAGGTTGAATATTATTTAATAGAGTATTAATACCTAATATTTTTTTGAAATGTATGATAGACTCATAAATATAAAATTAAACATAAAGAAAAAAATTTCTCAAAGAGTACCTAATAACTATTATTAACGTATTTAATTCAAACATATAAACTCAACAATCTAAGTATTTCTATTATTTAATTATTATTATTATTACTCATTGTTCAGGATGACTTATGGTTCTAAAAACGTAGTAATAGCTATGGTTTTAGACAATACGTAGAAGGTAGTATTATCGAGAAAGTTAGTAATTTTACTAATGCTTGCGAACAACAAATAACTTAGAAATACTGATTAAATCAGTAATCAGTGATTATAAAATAATAACGTAGCAACTATACTATAACTATAAAATCTTACGTGGAAAATAATATGTGTGACATTTCATACTGCGAGAAACAGAAAATATTTTTTGGAGTATTTCGAATGGGTAAATAAATGATAAAACTTTATGAGTATTTATTATTCTAATGATCAAAGTAGGTAATGAACTAACACTCTGGAGAATACCTCAGTGCAATCTACTCAGTTCATCGAAACTTAAATTTTAATTTCTAAACTTATAATATTAATTAACTATTTATTCGAAATTCGATTAACTTTTCAAAATACTCCAATAAAAATATTCTGCTTAAGAGTATAAAATTAAAAAATAAAAACAACATTTGTAAAATTATAATGATAAAATTTTTTTTCAAAAAGTTAAATATTCAAAATAATATCATTTTAATGGGTCATTTTTGTTAAAAATTTATTATAATTAAAATATCAAAATACTTGTATTTATCCATAACCATAAAATTTATGTTGATGGATAAAATAAATAAATAATTATATTATATATATTATAATATATTTTACTTTTACTATAAGAACATCCTAATACGTAATAGAATTATTTTTTGTTTTTTAATCTGTATGATAAGGTCATGTTTAGTATTTTTCTTAAGACAAAAAAAAAATCACTAAACTATTTTTAACAGTTTTTTGTCTTAAATTATTTGAATTGATTTTTGGTTTATTTCAAATACTGATTAGTAAGTATTGCATATTATAGTACCTAACTATAAATGACCCGCGCTCTGAACAAAATGCACTTTTCCTTTATTTTCTATAAATTTTCAAAATTGTATTCATCATTTATTTTATTTTTCTAGTATGAATATTATTTGTATTTTTTAAAGTTATTCGTTCTAAAAAACCATCTCAACATAAAATATTAAAATATCCAACAGTATAAAAATTTGTTGGTGTTTCTTTTGATTTTTCCTTGGAATAGAGCATATTGTACATAAATATTTGATATTTTACTATCTTATTATATATAGAAAATATAAAATTCTTATACCGATTTCTACCCTGCCTTTTCTGCCTTTTATTATTTATTTGATTCAAGTTATTTTTTGACGAAATTTTGAGATGACCTACTGTAACTTGAATCTTCTTACCTGGAGTGAATCGCTACGTCATGTACTTTATTGTTTTCCATCTCATCATTTACTTTTTTAGATTAACCGCAATTTTTATTCAATTGTATTTAAATATTTGATTGTGGATACTTACGATAATACTCAGTTATAAAATTATGTGAATACGTTACTGAATACAAATTCTACTTCATTTAAAATGTTTAATAATATTCAATTTTATAATAACTTCATCCACGGTATTAGTTTTTGATAAATGTATGTGTCTCTTCAAGAAATATATAATGTATAGTATAGTATATTTAACGTTCAGGATATAACCTTAGCTGTAACTTAAACCGCTTTGTGCCATTATCATTTTCTTTAATCATTGTCAGCGGCAAAATATTTAAATATGCCTTTATACGAGCCATAGTATAGTAAGTTCAATGAACGTCTGCTATCATAGTATAGTTTTGAGTTACCAGCCTATTTAACATTTATAATTAATTTGAAATCATATAATTTATACTTATTTACGCATATAATTATTTAAAAAAATTGCTTTGGAAATTTAAAAACTAAGTTTTTTAATTGTGAATCTATAATACGGTATTTTCAAAATACAATATTTTCAGCATATAAAGGTACATCATTAAAAGTTATGATTTCTTTAGATTTTTTTTTTTTTTAATTTTAGACAGAAGTAGTACCAATATATTTAAATACACTACATTGAATTTACTTTTTAAAATGTATAATATTATGTACTCAAAACGATAAGTTTAGATAACCGAATATATCAAATTGAGAAGAGCATATGGCATATTCACACGGGTTGATTTGTACCACTACAACATGTGAGTACTAAAACAATAATCATTATAATGCGAGTTTCAGTTATTAACCATAAATGATAAAATTTTGATTTGTGGGCTTCGTAATTATTTTCATACTAACCAAGCGTACATAAATCGCGATTAATATGGGTCACGCGTATTGTAATAATCACGATTAACATCACAACAAGTACTTTGTAATAATCGTTACAACTTTATATCCATATACAAATCTGAACGGTATTTTCGAATTTTGATTCCATAATATTTTATTATGTTTTCATATTATTATAGTGTAAATAATGTATTTGAGTGTATACTTCCAACGAACAAACTGTAAACGCATGCAAGCTGGTAGGTACCTCGTAAATAGGTATATAATATGTTTACTCGCTGCACGAATGATATTACACGTAATGTGTTATGTGCCATCAGTGTGTGTGTGTGTGTGTGTGTGTGTGTGTGTGTGTGTGTGTGTGTGTGTGTGTGTGTGTGTGTGTGTGTGTGTGTGTGTGTGTGTGGCGGTAAGTTTGTAAAACGAATATTGTCAAATTTTCGGACGCAGATTTCTAGAGACAGATATTATTAGTAAAGGAAATTGGACTGTTGATGAAGCTTAGATGTGCGAATGGACGTGAGTATGCTCTTCCCGCGGGAATATTATTGTCATCCAACGTAGCATTATAGTTATAGTTAAAGGTATATGGTTCACCTATAATATATATATTTTCGGATACAAATTGAACTGACATATATAATTTACCGTTTATTATAGTTTTCGGCGAGGGCGCGCCGCGTGCGTATAAAATGCGATGGACAGTGTGGGCTGTGCGTTAGGGCTGTATACAACCATCCGAAATTTAATATACTCAATTCGAATAAAACGCTATCGTCGGATTCCGAAGATTTTTCCGCACATTCCAGTTGTAGACGAACCGCTATATATCATATGATTTTATAGCGGTCGTGGTCACTGTCACCGCCGTTACCAGCAGTTATTATATTATCCAGTTTTGTTAAAAACCGCCAATGGCCATTCTTCAAAAATATTTATAGGTTGGCCCAATAATCACCTGTGCTGCGACTACGCACAATTAGGTTGGGTAGTGGATCTCCATTTCGTATACGATTTCTATTTTAAACATATCATCATTTATAGATGGTCGTTATAATAATCTCTGGCTCGTATTTCCGAAAATGATGTAATGAATTAAAATACCTACTTTGATTTGTTTCATACGTAAGAGTTTATTACATTTGATAAGCTAACTGCCCTTAATAAGTTGTCGACATATGATTGAATACCTATATCGGCGAATTGTTCATTAGTGTTATGATTGTGTCCATCATTAAATACTTACTCTTTAAAATTATTATATAATTATTAATGTTTCATTAATTTGCCATTTTCTGTATAGTTTAAGTCTTTTATTATAAATTTAATGTTAATACTGTACTTGTGCCCTCGCAGGCATTCATATAAATAAATAAATATATACTATTATTATGTACGAAGTAAGTACATAAATACACATAATATATATATATAATATGATTAAATACAAATTGTATTATAACTTGAATGCATTCAGAGAAACTTATAATGTTTATGGTACGATTGGGACGTGTTAGTAAGGAATATGATTTCATATAACAACCTACATTGATTATTTTTTAAATTAAATTTCTAAAATAAAATTATTATTTTCGTCGAGCAGAATGATGTATTAATATTTTGAATAAGAATATTTTTGAAAGTGACAATTTCTGTATTCTCAAAATGATTCTGAACGAATTAACTAAAAATGATAAAATAATATGATAAAATTTGTAGTCTTTGTTTAATTATTTTTATGCATCAAATTTGTATTCATAGAGATTGAATAATGTATTAGTAAAAGTAAAACATGGAACATTTTAGTATAAAGAATATCACAAAGGACAATGGATAAGTCACAGCGGGTATTACTTCAGTAAATGGTTACAAAACATTCATTACTTAAATTTATTCAGTAAAATTTTGTTTCGACAAAGTTATAACTAAATAAATTAAGATTAATCATTAATATAAATTAATTAACTTTTTTCAGTTGAAATTGTGTTTGAACTAAGAATGCTATATTATAATTTTCACCCCTAAGATCTCAAACGTTAATGAAGATATTAAATAGATAAATATAAATAAATTATATTTTATAATTGAAGTACAAATCAAGCATTAACTCTGGATTATCATTTTTACGGTAATTACTCAATCATATTTTTTTATATTTTTTTTTTTCAAAATTAAACTTTTTCAGAAAAAATTTTTATTTATTTTTTTCGAAAGTGAAAAATTTGATTTGCTATAGTAGATATTCAGAATTCACATGTATACTACTTTTACGGAAGTTGGTCTTTTTATACCAAAAAAATCGTCTATACAATTTATTTAATAAATTATAATCTAAAATTATTTTAAACATAAAGTTTGTCTAAATATACTGAAAATTTTATTATGAATAGTAAATAATAATAAATATATACTGGTGAGAAGTTCCTAAAAATAATATATTTAAAATTATTTTACCATAATTAAAGTAATTATTTTTCATTTAAATAACCAATTTTGTTCCAATTCACATAGCACACTTGGGTACCTAAATATAGTTTTATTAAAGAATAATGAAGAAAAATGTACAAATCACTCTTTAATATTCACACACACACTTGATATTAATATTATATCATATTTAAAAAAAAAAATTGTAAATACTTAATAGAAACCTGTATTGATCTTGTTTTAATCTATATGGATTTTGTGGCATATCTTATCCGAAATCTCATTATAAAATACATTTAAAAAAAAAAATTGTAGGTTTTTGTAGGGTTCTTGATTTCACTTCAATTCCGAAATATTATAAGTTATTACAATTTATAATTTTAATTTTATGAAGATTGAAATTTGTCACTTTAAATTATATTATTTAAAAGTAATTAAAATTATCAAATGCAAACTGCAAAAATATTATATACAAGAAACAGCTTTTTAATACTTGGGAGTTTCATTAAGAGGCAGTCAATTGTATTATAACTTAAGCGTTGTCTTATCTGTACACATGATTCATTCTTGTGTAATCCTTATTATTACATTGTTTTGAAAAAGATCAACTCCAGAAAGCGTTAAAATTTCTCTTTCATTTAGTGTTAATATCTAGTGTTGTTGTTTCAGTGACCTTTTATAATTTTAGTTAGACATGTGTGAATAATTTCTCTGAAACATAACACTAATTGTTAATTAATAATATTATTAGTTAAATGTTCATAATATATTTAATTATTTATAATATAATTTAGAATATTTATATATATAAAGTAAAATTTTATGAAATAAAACGAAATTTAATAACTATTAATAAGCAATAAGATTGTTGTACAATATGTACTATTGCAGTTTAATTATCTTTTAAGATTCTACTAAAATTAAAAATGAATTAGGTAGAAATTACTAATTATCATGTTTTAAATATAATGGTATTTTATTTAATTAAGTAATTTTATTCAATAATATAGTTTATTTTTACTCCGAAATAACACAAAAAAATAATAGTTATAATAAAATCCGGTTTTTTTGATTAAAATGTATAGTTTTTATATTATTTTATTTATTTAATACTTAAAGATTTGAGATTTTTCTTTTTTTCTTTATTAATTTTGAATTTTATACATTTTAGAGTAGTAAAAAAGCTCAAAAAGTTTTTCATGTGGAACCCCTGTAATAAGTTGAAAGCATAAACTTAACTTTAAAGAGATAATTTGCCTAATGTTTTAAATAAAATAACGAAAAGCATCACGAAGAAACTGAAAAGTATATTTTATATAGAAACAACCACTAATGATATGAAATTTTGAGTTAACCAAGCTATTTTTAAATTTAAATTCAAATACGACAATATGTCACCAAATTCCCGAGTTTATAAAATGCTTTTTTTTACTTATCTACAACCGGATTAATTTTTACTATGTCTCTTATTTCAAACTAAAAGAATAATGTTATTAGTATTACCTACAAAACTCGAATCACTCAAAACCGAAAAATTTAATACTCAAAGTGTCATACAACAAGAAGAATTAATTTATGAAACTGGTAAGAATATTTTTACATGAACTTTTTTTTAATTTTGGTGATTTAAAATACATAACCCAATAAAGAAGATTAAATAATATTTCTTTAATATTTCAATATGACATTTTATTGAATAATTTAGAAGCAGCAATTAAATTAAAACTTTACAATTGATTAAAAATTGGATTACTACCAAGATCTCGATAAAAAAAAAAAAAAGTACTAAGAAAAATATATTTAATTTAATTAAATATTATATCTAATAGTCTAAAATTTATCATAAATATTTTGAGTAATCCTATTGTAATGCAACTAAATTAGTTTAATTATTAATAAATACTAAAATAATCTAATCGAAACATAAATACTGAATTCGTGGTTTTTAAACTTTTCTATAGCTTTTTTTTACTACGTCCAGTTGATTTTGCTTTTTAAAACTACGTATTAAAAAACATTTTAAATATTATACTAACTACTTTAAGGGTTTAATACGTTAAAAATGTGAAGTATAAATTTTCTTAAAATTTTAAAATAATATAATAAAATATGTATAATATAAATTATATAATTATAATTTATTATTATTTTATGTTATTATTACTATATGGTAAAAAAATGTGAACATAAATAATTAAACAATTTACATAAATCATTTTAAAATATGTACAGTATATAATTGATATGTTATAACAAATGCATACAGATTAAAAAAATAATTGTATTGGCAAATAAAGGTGTATAAGTGTATAAAACATCTATACCTAATATTTTTATATCCGGAGATAATCGAATATTTGAGTTATTAAGGATTCGTTATTTTTATAAAAACAAAAAAAAAATTGTACATTAACTACTTTCAAAAAAAAAAAAAAAAAAAACAGGACATACTAATAAAATATATTTAAAATATTTCCTTAAGTACAATAAACACTTAAGCAAATAGCAAGTCTATATATTTAGAATTATTTTTAATACTTGAGCTTAATGACGTTTTCCATTTATATACTTTTATTTAAATGCATTAATTTAATAAGAATGAATGTGGTTGAGAAAAAAAAAATAATAAACTAAACCTATTTATTTAAATTGTAGTCTAAAATAACTGTGTCAAATAAATATTACGGGTATTATAATAAAATGAATAAATTCTACTTTTTAAAAAAAATTATAATACTTCATGATTGAAAATAATTAAATAAATATTAAATCGTACGTTCTTGTAAATAAAACACGTAATTATTTGTAATATAAAATTAATATATTAAGTTAATTATATATTATACTAAAGTAAAAAATACTACCTCATTAATAATTTATTATATTTGTACTTATCTATATTAAATCAATTATATTATATAAATGTATGAATAATTAAGTCTCTTTTAGTACTTACTTCACTTATTTTACAAAACAATTTTAAATAAATAATACATCTTTATTTTATATGTATTGTAAAACAAGTTAAGCTAGCTTACTGGGATAGGTATTATGAATACTTTTTGTAAAAAAAAAAAATAAAGAAAAATATGATGCCATTTTTTGTGGGATCATTCAAGTCATTAGTTGTAAAGGTCTATAGATATACAAATATAATATAATATTATTTTAGATCGTATTGACAGTTTTTCAATAAATGCACTAACAGGCATGGTTAATGCTTTTTCAATATTTCAAAATTGTATATTATAAGACTCAAAAACATTACAATTTATATAATTGTTTTGTTATAATACAAAATAAATAATATATTTTATGATCAAAGAATATTTAATTCCTTTTATTAATACTATTTTTTTATTAGGTCATCGTTATTTAATTATAATTGTATAACAATTTCAAACAATAATAATAAAATATAATAAAGATTGAGGGGTTTCTGTTTATTTTTGTCATTACATTTTATCAGTAGGTACCCAGCAAGACAAGAGCATATAATTAAATATAGCATAACGTAAAATAATATGAATTTATATAACGTATTATAAAATTCGTATATTTTTTTTACCCGGCAGTAAGATATTATAGTTGATTTTTTACACGATTAATACTTGTTATCATTGGAAAATGTCCAATTTAAATAAAACTGTGTTTAAAGATTCTAATCGTGTTAAATAAAATAAGAAAAATGTGTCATATTTATATAACAGGTACAAACAAGTACGTATTTAAGTACAAGTATATTCAATTTATTTATACTGTGTTTTAAAACTAATTTATTTGTCCAGGAATTTCTAAGAAATCTACGAATACTTTTTAGAAATTAAGCTTATTACCGATCAAATCGCATACCGACATAAGCAACATTATGGTAAATAACAACTAAAATAATTATTATAGTATTCAATATAATATAATATGGTATTTATAAATTACTGAACGCATTGTTTTATTTTGGTAATTTCATATAATTCAATAGTTATATGCCCTCCAAGATTACATTTCAGTTAGTTAAAGTAAGTTGTTTTGTACTCTGTATGTACTTTGTCAACGTATTGTTCTAAAATTAAAAAGTACTATTAGAGCATAATATGACATCTGGAAAATATTATAATATTATATAAATAATTATAATACAATACAGACATCATTAAAAATTTGAAAAATATGTATTATTATTAGTTACTTATGAATAAGTACTATGTGTATATTATATTTAATATTTATAGCCAATGTACTATAATATGGTGCATAATATATCGTTTAATATTTTAATTTATACTGTGCGTTTAAACTGTTTAAAGAATGACGCGTTATTGGAAGTTTTGTAGCAATCTTATAAAATTACCATCATTTCTATTGATCAATACATACAGATAAGATTAACGAAGGTAATTTACATATTTGAAACAAATCCTTTGATATACATAATCCCTAATCGATGTTTACCCAAGTTATAAACACAATCTGATTTGGAAATACGTAAGACTGCTGATAGCCGGGTAGTAAGTTTTTTTTTAATGAAAAATACAATTTTAATTAATTGTAAAATTGTATTAAAAAAATGTACACACATATAATATTATTATGCATTAGTGCATTACTGAAGACTTAATTATTTTTTGTGCTTACTTTTATAGTTATTTACAATATTACAATAAGTAATAATAAAGTATAATCTCATATAAAATCTATGTTTAGTACATACATGCTATTGAATGAGTAGTTTACTTATTTATTACTTATTAATTTATAGTTGTTACACGTTTATATATATATATATATTTAATTAAATTATTTGCCATGTACTTCCTATATAATTTTATAATGTCAATAAAAACTCGTGTTAAGTCATTATTATTATTCAAGTTACGTAAGCAATTACTAATTTATTTTTATCTTAAAACAGCATTAAAAGACTTGTCTAGTACAATCAGAAGTCTGTTGACAAGTTTATTATTATATTTTTTAATTAAAATCTCATTAAAAAGTAATTCATAACAATTAAAATACTACCCACAAAAACCAAAAATTCTTAAGTTATTATTTTTGTTATCAGTATATTATTTTGATCAATGAATATGAGAGTAAACAATACGGTTTGTAAAAACTCAACATTCAATTAAATCATAAATTTAAACGGAATCAACATTCAATAGTAACAATTATTTACCTAGCATTATTATTATAATATTATTATGACATCTTATAACTTTACTTAAAAAAACTACACAAATATGAAATTGGTTAGATTTTACCTACATATCATAAAGAAAAATTATGACCATTGTTGAATTATAAAATGTATAAAATAATTTATTTCTTTTCTTCGATTATTCAAAAAAAAAAAATGCATTATAATATATTATATATTACATAAGTTATTCGTGTAAAATAAAATAAGTTTCTATAACATTATAATGTATAAAGCAATACCTTACAATGTCCATATGACATTGACATAGGTACATTGATAAATTGAGATTTGAAAAGTTGAAAGTTGAAAAAATAGAAAAACAATGACAAACCGCGGGTCCGTCCCTACAAAATATATCATCTAAATCATATTATAACACATTGTAACTGTATAAGTAGGTATCTCATCGCAGGTAAAAATGTATATACGCTTATATATACATATATACATTTATTCAGTAGTATTGAAATCTGTAACCAAGCAAAACCATTCGACATACCTATTGGAAGCATTTCAGACAATTACTTTATGATTAATTGCTGGATGACCATAGTATACGAGTATGTATCTATTCTGACCTAACCTAAATTTGCACAACGACCCATTTATCCTCACACACAAAAAACTAGCGAACCATTGTTATTACAATAAAACGTGGTGAAAAAATGTTGTAATTTCCCAAATATCCTCCCTCGGTAATTATTCCTGCGACACCAATAGATGGCGAAAAAGAAATTGGCTAAGTGACTCCGTGACAAACGTATAATAGGTATCATAATATAATTACAAAGAACTTCTCGAGAAAAAAAAATAAAATTATATTACACTACAATATAATAATATCTACTAATGGGTAGTAACCCCCTGTCTCGTGTCTTCGCGTAAATTATTTTCTCTTCGTCGTCCCTCTACAATGTAGAGTACTAGAGTCTACGTCTAATCGTCGTGCGCTCATTATCAGTATATATATGAATATAGATTTCAAACAAAATATATAAATATAAATATAACATACCTAATATATAATATTATTAAAATATTCAGAAAAATATGTGTCACACACATCACCACTTACCTGTCCAACATTTTAAGGAAACATATTATTATGTAATATATACGATGCGTGTATGACACGCGGCTCGGTCTGGGGTTACGGATATGGGGGGAGGGGGTTGGATGACAGCCGGTCCAGCGGGAATAGAATGTGGGGGGGACGTAGGAAAACCGAACGATTTAAAAATATTGCGTTGTGATGGACGCGCGTTACGCGGGCGAACACGGACGACGACGACGGACGAATATCGTGCGCGCAAACTTAATAATATAATATATTGTTTTATTAAAATATTATACACACATAATTAATATCACACGAGTACGTGATTAGAGGACAGTATCGCGTCTCCGGCGGCGGCGAAGTGTGTAGGCAGCAAGCGACGATCAAATCACCGCGTGTCGTCAGCGCGGACGACGAACGCGCGAGTGTCCGTGGCGTGTGCGTACGGAGTGGCGTTATATTATTATTATTCAAATATACCATATAGTACGCGGCGGCGCGTCAGTGGCGGCGGCGACACACGACGACGCGACTGCCGGCGACGGCGGACCGGTCGGGGCGCGAGTACGCGTGTGCTTTAACGTCGCGGCGCGCGCGTGTGGTGTCCACACGTCACGGCCTATCGCCGGCCGACCGACCGAACGCCGCCGCCGCCTCGTACATACCGTGTGCAGCGACTTCGGCGTCGTCCGATCATAATAATAATAATTAAGATTACGAAGATTTATTAATAATATTATATTTTATTTTATATTTATCGAAAATATTTTTCCACTCTATCGAGTAATAATAATTTAATATAATCCTCTAAAACAAACGTCGGTTAATGTTGGGGGCGGATATATTATAAGCGCGCGACGATTCGGAAATAATATCGAACGTATATACGGTTTATATTAAATACGTACGATTTTGGTTGGATACTATATGGAATCGAAATTCGGACTGGTCCGTTTTCCTCCAAAGACGTGCAGATACCATTTTCCTAAAAGAAAAACAAATTAAACATTATATGAAAAATTATTTTACTTTTTGTAATTACGTACGTATCTAGAAATGTCTCCGTTTTGCATTTTAATAATTGCATTGTCGATTGCTTCACGACTTTTGTTTGTAGTCTTTCAATTTTTCCGGAGCACCTATGAATACTTCTTATTTTACAATAAAATATATTAGTGTAATTTGCTTCATAATGTTGAGCCACACAAATATGTTAGGTTTTCCCTTAAAACAAATTTCTTTAAAATGTAAATGGAATGACTCAAATAATCACATGCATTTGCAGGTATAGTTATTAATAATGAAGATAATGATTCTACCCAAATAAGTGATGGAAATATAGCATTTTTTGAAATAAACGTGTTTGTTAAATAGCTAGCATACTGGCTCATTCTATTATCGTTAGGTATAATGCTCATAAAATCTTCAATAAAACATAAAAAAAACTTCTCGTGGAATTAGAAATGTGAGCCCAAACGTATTTCTAATCCAAGAACCAATTTCAGAATTTTATTGGAAGAAAATAGACATAATTTTAATCGAAAATAATCTGGAGAAAAATGGAAACCAATTTTTTTTTTGAGAAGGAGGAGGAGGAAAATGGACAGCGAAGAAAAATAGTATCTCATTTTTGGAGGAAAATGGCTAGACCGACTAGTCAACTAACAGTAGTTGTATAGTTTTTTACACGATGATTGCTATTATTTATTTATTCGATTTGATTTCGCTATAGAACATTGCACCGAATAAGCTCGGGGGATATAGAAGCCCAGGGTTATTATATATACCTATATTAAAGATACGTTTTGTTCGTGACATCACGATATGATTCTTAGATATAATATTAGTAGTTATAATAAGTCACGATATAAATCGATAGGCACGGTGACACATCATACACGAGATATTACATATTATTTTATAATTTAAACATTAAAGCTAAATAAAAATTGTAATGTGAAAAAATAAGGGAAAATATACGACACGCCAAAAAATGTATATAAGAATAAATTATTAGTGTTGACTTCAAAAATAAGCCATCTAATAAAATTATTTTTGATATATGTAGTGGTAATTTGTTTAAATCTTCTGCGGGAGTAAAATAAAGTAATTATACCTATTATATTATAGTTATACGTGGAATAATCCGTAGCACTGCAGGCAACACTTAGGTACGATATTATTTTCCAAGTCAATTTCACTGTTATTTATTTGAACGCGTTTGTCAGTTTTTACGTTATTTAATATTTATGTATGTTTATAATTTATGGGTATAATAATAATAATACATAGACACGGTTTTGAAATATTTAAGACTCGAATAGCTATTACCTATACATTTTTACAAGTCGATCTAACAGATATTATATTTTTTAATTTCACGATTGAAAGTATAAAACACTTTATTAAATTATTTGATACGTGGTTCACAACTCTCATACTTGTCTCTTCGACAATACGTACCTACATAATAGTCGATATGTGACGATCTCACAACACTTGTTATTTCAATATACTTTAGGGAAATACTTAACAAAATTGAGCGTACCAAAAAAACGCAATAAACAATGATTATTGATAATTATTACAAAAAGAAAAATCAAATGTTTAATACATCTGGTATCACGGTACTCAGAGTATCAATTATTTGTTATTTATTTATTTTTGTTTTCCATACCTACAAAGTATATACCTATAGTATAGTGTATTCAGGTGCCGATTCTTCAATGACTTAATTAATTTCATGTACTAAAATTAATAAACCGCATTCATTAATATATTTTTAACCGATTTTTTTGAAAAGTCTGCCTTTTACATGGGGAAAAACATAGTGTTTTTTTAATTATCCTTGTAACGTAATTAAAATTAGTATATTTAGAAAAATAAAAAAAATAATCTTTCTAATCTTTTTATTTACCGTTTGTATACAATTAAAATATGAATGAGAACGAAGCACTAGTAAACCTGACTATTGTAGCCTACAGGCCGTAATATAATCTACGCGGTGTCGCAGTTATTGTGCAAAAGCGTGTTGCGATGACGTGATGTTTTATAAAGAATACATTTATTTTGTTTACGCTCTACCGTTCGGCGGGCTCCCGGGATCGCCGATAATAATAATAATAATAATTATTATATTTTCGTATAATGTCATTTTGTAGGTAGGTATATTGGTATATATATTTATAATAATACGTCGCATCGCGTACGAATAATCGTAAACAAATCAACGGCGGCCTCGTTCGTCGGACCAATAATAATAATTTTATGTGGAATTGAGTTCGCACGTGCGTCATAAAATTATCGCATCATTATTATACTGTGCTATTAGTATTATAACAATAACGATATAATATTTTAACGAAACGCGTAAAAAATCGTGTTGTGCGATAACAAAAAAATTAACGACAATACGATCGAGAGACGAGGCGCCGCGGGAGTTGCCACGAGGCAGTCCGACAAACGATGACGATCGTCCAGACTGCAAATTCTGTCGGCGACGGCACGCGACCGACCGATTTTCTTACTCGCGATTCGCCCACTTTTTCCCGGTATCGCCGTGTAATAATAGTAATGATATATATATATATATAATAAATATAATTCTTACGCTGCGCGCGAGACATTATACTCTCGCGTATCGCTGTACAACGTAATAATAACTATGGCCGAGCGATTTGGCACCTCGCGACGTTTCGTATCCTCCGCGCGGATGTTATCATAATAATATGTCGTGACGATTTCGTGAACCGATTGCGGCTTTTTCACACACATTTTGACGTATGAAAATACTTCGCAAAACGGCCGCTTTTTTCCGTGAAAATGAGCTGTGACATCGTGTAACACGCTATGACGTAATCATTAATCATTATTTGAAATAAAAAAAGTTACCGCTCATAATTATTGTTTTGAATTAAAGCGTTTTTTTCTACTTCGGGGTGCTCATTGTAAACTATACTAATCCCATTAGAAAATCTGTTATTATAATAGTAGATACGAGTAGGTACATTAAAACAAAAAAAGCGGTTAAGTGGGTACCGCTATGCTGTAGGTAGGTACATTAGGTGCCCTGTGGATCACTATTATTATATGTTATAGGAGTGTTAAATTTGAATCCAATGATAGGTGTCATTGTATACGAAAAACAATTCTGAACAAAGATGATTTGTCAGCCTAGGATATGATTTCCAGTGGTTGGTGAAAAAGGTGATTTATGTTTTAATAGCCTGAATACACTAAAATTTAAGTACTTATATAATTATTGTAAGCTAAAGTTATGAAAACTCTTGTATTACATTTTCAACTCTTAGCTACTTACACAAAATTTTTTATGAATTATACCTACAAAATAATTTGCAAATATTCATGGTTTTGACGGATTGTTGTCAATATTTGTACTTAAAATGCTAATAAAAATATGCGCCTATGTATTCATATAATTTTTTAATCACTATAAGAATAACTTATGAGAAACTTTGTGTTAAATTTTCAAGTATTTTGACTCGGCCAAAAAATTTTTATCGACACTTCAAAAAAAAAAGTTTTAGAAAAATTGAAAATTTCAGTTGTCTATAAATAGCTCAAAAAAGTCAAAATATTTTGAAAATTGAATCATGTAAAGAAAATTCCAATCTAAATAACTGGTGAAATTTTCAAGTATCTACGACTTATACTTTTCGAATAATAATAGATATTTAAAATCGTTTGAGGATAAATCGTTATCGTTACGCTATTTCGTAAAAATTTAAAATTAAAACGCACTTAAAATTTTTCCTATAAATATGTTTCGAGTTTTCTCTATAGCTATTTTAAAGAAACTTATGAAAAACTTAGTGTTGAATTTTTTATTCTTAGATATAAACTCAAAAAATTTTATGATTTTTCAACTACAAAATTACTTGCAAATTTACGCGATTTTGACATATTTCGTGAAAATTTGAAGTACAAACGCTTATAAAAAAAAATTGTGATTAAAAATTCCTGTTTTTCTGTTACTTTCTTAGGGTTTTTCCTGACGCTTTTGAAAACTATTGGACATTTTTTACTTTTGACCCCCCCCCCAAGTACCAACTAAATTCACTTTCCTATCAGAAACGGGGCTGAGTCTAAAAATCGAAGCACACTTATTTTTCCAAAACGTGATGACAGTCGCAAAAAAAAAAAAATAATAAAAAACACACATTATTGCAAAATCAATACATTCATCACTCCGTTCAGAATCTAAAATAATAATAATAAATAATTATAATTTTTATAAATATAATATTATCGGTGAATACTCTATAGTCTATGTCATAAAGGTATAACTTTAAGGAAAAATATTTCCCAAAGTGAACTTTTTTTATATAAGATTTTATATAAATAATTACGTACCTATGACAAGAAATGTTACTATATCTAGATTCTATATTTTACGAAGGATTAAAAATCAGTGCGTGTTAGTGAATTGCAGCGCGAATGTTATTTCGTATCCTATAGTCTGACGCGGTGTAGTTTAATTTGGATTAAGAAGTACTTTACTATTTATCTACATAATTTATCGTGGCTATATGTATACCACTTTTTTTCCTGTTATATTTTTTTTTTTGTATTTATTTAATATTCTTAAATATGGCTGTTTATGATTATGACATAATATATCTTTATGTAAATACAACTTTAATTTATATATTATGTAAAATATTTTGTAATGATTTTTTGTATGACATAAAAAATAATAAGATTAATTTTGAGTGATAAATGTCTTATTTCACATAAAACCAATAACTATTGGTTATAATATGTACTTATTAATTACTCATAAAACAGATACTATTTACCGAATTGTATTCAAAAAACTTTAAGATTTTAAAAAAGAATGAGTGTTAATCTTTAAAAAAATACTCTTTATATAATATTATAGGACACGAGTAAATGAAGATCCAGAACTTGCGAAGAAGTTACAAAGTTTCTCGCGCAAGTGTATTATTTTATTATACCATGAATTCCATAACTTCAAGAAACATTCATGTTGATACATTATAAAAGTTGCGAAACGTTTCATATAATATTATTATATACAATTTTGAAGCAGTCGTATGAATTGCTGCAACGCACAATAATAATCGGCGGGTGTTGGTGTGTTTATAGGTGTTAAAATATTTTGTACTTTATTAGAATATTATATAAACCTTAGAGCCGGATTGAAACAGTATTTCCGGAATGAAACTACAAATGTAAAAGTCATTCACAGTTTTGTCGATTCCACATATTATTTTATTATATCGTTAAGCATATTTTAAAATTGTAATTAATTTTATTTTTGAATATAAGCGTAGTGATTGGTTTTATACAGATATGAGGTTTTTTATAACTATTGACACCTACCTTTTTCAGAAGCAAAATCAACAATACCTCTTTTCATTAAATAATTGGATCTAGATAGTACTTTGGTGAGGACGTTTTTAATTTTCTCACGTTTTAATTTTAATCACAGTGAAAAACTATCTAATTTACAAGACATTTGTTCTTCAGGAAATAAATTTTCCCTGCAAAAAAACATTCAATCATTTTTATAGTTATTTTTAATCATTATGTGTTTAATAATTTTAAATATTAAGATTTTACCTGTTTTTTCTTTCAACAAAAAAAAGTGTTTTCAAAACCGTACCATATCTTTTGTACTTATTGGCTATCTAAAAAGCAGCGACTAACTTTAATAATATTATTTGAAACAGTGCGGTATAAAGGTTATTTGAAACATGAAAAATTCCAATATAAGATAAAAATAACGAAGTAATATTTTGTTATCATCAACGATGTTACAATATTTGAAATTTGAATATTATAATACATACATTTATTTATTTTAATTTAAAAATCCTAGTCTGTTGCATTGTGTATATTAATTAAAATATAATATAACTGTATAAATACAGACTTTGGTTATGAAAATTATTTATTTTTCATCTAGCTTAGTAAAAGCGAAAGACTACAATAATTTATAGTTAAGGAAAAACATAGATACCTACCTACACTTGAAGTGATGAACGTTGTACACTTGCACGCACGGGCTTCGCAAATAACTCGACCATTGCAATGCTAAAAACTAATACTAATAATTCTACATTTTTACTACTGAGTATAGTACATAATATATTATATAGTCTAACTTTGGATTTGTGGTTAAGCTTTTACGTTCAACGGCGGTTCCGGCACAACTGAAAAACTGAGTATTTATACTATTTATAGAGTCACTAATCACTCTAACTTGTACACGTGCATGCACTCCAAACCGACACTGAAGGAAACTTTATTCTTTTATTTTATTTTAAAAACACTTTAAAACGATCTTTCGTATAAAACCACGCGTGATACATAAAAATTATTTTACTCTAAAATTGGAATGTTTAATAAATTATTCGTATATTTTAATAAAAATGTTTTTACCTGTGACATGTTAATATAACACATATTTTAGGATCGGTACTTAGTAGTGCTACTTGTAAGACAATTAAAATAAATTATTTTTCAAGGTTATGTGAAATTGTAAGAAAGTCAACGATTAAGATAAAAATTGTTAGTTCTTAGTTGACTTTTATTTTATTTGTGGTGTGTTGTGTGTCATGAAGAAACGTTAGAAAATTATTCAAAATCAATTATTTGTACATCTTTTTATTCTAATATTTAAATTTGATGTTGTATAGATAATTTTAGTACAACTACATATTGTATGTCTTTTGAAATTTATTTTGCGCTGTTATAGGTAAATTAATTTGGTAATTAAAAATATCAACAAATATTGAAAAAACATATATCTATTGTGATGAGTGATAAAAAAATAATGAATTAATAAATTATAATAACTTTTATAACAATTGGTTGTGAATGCGAAAAAGATGCAACTTGTAGAAGTGAGTTTAATCATAGATATATAATTTTGAATTCTCAAACACTTGAACAGGCTACAATTGATGATTTAAAAGAAGAAAACAATGAGAGACTCCTATTAAAAAAAATTCTTAGAGTTCTTAAGAGAACAGTCGTAAAAGACTTTACAGACGTTAAACGGCATTAATTTTATGAAGGCATGATCATAAAGTTAGTAGACGCAAAAACAGACATCGATTGGTATACTTTTAACGTAACGCATAATATAATTTCTTTTTCTGAAAATTATTTACTAGGAAATCAGTTACAGGTAAAACAATAAAATAATTACACGAAAATAAAAGAGTGAGACCTTCCAATAGAGATACTTCATTCATATAATTATATAAAGTAATACCTATAAAATGTAATAAATATATAATAAAATACTTAATACATTTAATACTATGTAAATGAAGTAGTTACTTCATTAACTAATCGAATATAATATCATAGAAAAAAATGTGTTGATCAACACATTTCATTTTGATTCTAGAGTTTTCCCAATAAGAGATTTTACCTGTACATCGATTCGGAAAATGGACCATCGTGCTCACTCAATTTATTTTTTTTCGTTAATAATTGTATTGGTTTATTTTTTTTCATAACCGTGTGTTATTGACGAAATTAAGTTTCTCACATTATTTTTTTGGTTTGTAATGGTCAAGAACAGTGCTTGATCTAAAATACAAAATTTAAATTAAAGTTTATTTTTGATTTGATAATAATATTGTTACACAATATTTATAAACAACCGAAAACCTATATTATGTAGCCTTGTAAAAAGTACCTATTCATTCTAAACTAAAATATTTTAAAGACCGCTCTATTACACTATTTATCTAGTATTATACACCGCAAACGAGTAATGGAATATATATATGTTTGTTATGTTATTTAATATAAACCGTCAATTTTAGAATATATGAATATAACATATTATATATTATAATATAAATATCTTACGATATTTTTATACGTACAATACACTTGTATAAGGTCCCTACACCGAAAATACATAAGATCCGCCTACAGAACTTTACAAAAACGGTTTTCCCGCGGGAAATTTCAATTCGGAAGATCATTCGAGCGTCGATTTATTTTTATTTTTATTTCCATTATATACATTCTATATGGCCATCTGTAGATGAATGTGTGCGCTGCACACTTTTCGATTTGTATTTCGATAAACATTATTTACCGATAAAAATATGCGTACCGTGGTTTTTGCCCGTGGCTGCGATGTCTATAGTATTCTCCCCCGTTCGAAAGTTTTTCCACAGCGAGTGTTCTAAACACGATGTTCCTCCATACTAATGAGCCTTTTTAATTACCTGTATTATAATAACCGAAAAATATTACGACGCTTTATTTAATATTTAAACAATAAACTTAACAAACTATGTTTTAATTAACCCGCTACGGCATACGCTAATCCAATTGTGCTGAATATTATAAAGGCAGGTATCGAATTTAAAAGACATAACTTATAAACGATCGTTTTTATGTAGAAACCTACATTGATGTTTTAAAGTATATTATACTAATCGGAAAATCATGCGTACTAAACGGCAGCTGAAATTATTTTACATAATATGTAGATATTTTTAGTAATAGCTAGTTTGCATTTAATTTGTTCAAAAACAGGAAAATATAAAATATAATGCTCAACATACTTGCATCATGATGACAAATCATAATCTTTATACTTAGGACTGCGTAATAGATATTGATAGTTTTCTAAATAAGCCAATGCCAGTTCACACAATTATATATTATGCAGTTGACGCACTGAGAAAAAAAATAAAATTATTAAAATACATATTTTTATTGTCTGAATAACTAAAATACCCAAGTTAAAGTTTTTAAATAAACATGACGAAATGCATTACAAAAAAAAAACACTAGTGTTTAGGTATGGTAAATTTTATAATCTATTACATAAATAAAAACATTTTTTAACTTGAATTTTTTTTTTATTAACTTATTTTGGTAACTTTCTATTGTTTATTCCTAGGAAATAGAGATCTATACTTTTCCTTGTTCTTTTCAAAACTATCTTAAACTATTTCTAGTTGGACATTGTTTTGGTTTTATCAAGTCTCCAATCCCTTATTTATCGTAATAGCTTGACTTCTGCTACCCTAATATGCCTATCCCAGATCAATCTACGGCGTACTGTTATTATGTGTCTTCATTTGTTCATATTATCTAGTTTTCCTTTCATATATGTTTTTTGTTTGTACCGTAAACTTAGCAACCTTACAATGTTTACCAAACTTTTTACTTTCGAATGTTTTTTTACCATAGACTTATTTCTTTCTACTTTGTTAATGCCTTTACTGTATAACTCACAAGCGTAAATATAATGCTATCGTAGGTCTAATAAGTGTTTTATGCGATTGATTAATAATGACTAAAAATATTAAAATACTTTCTATGTAGGTAATCAAATATGTATTTTAAATATTTTTGATAAAAGTACTTGGACGGATAAATTTAAATAAATACTTAAGTTTAGTTTTTCTTACAAACACATAAAAAAAATAATTTGGTATAATAATAATAAATAGACATATGTGATTAAGTCATAAAATCATAAAATATAATTTATAGAAAATAATACAAATTTCCTAGACATTTTATTTGCATTTAAAAGCATATTTTCAAATTTACATAAAATAATTTCGTAATCACCGACCACAATGTAATTCGAAATACCAGGGGATAGTGATATATTACTAGGTACTATCTCCCACCGGTTTTATAATAAAATTGAAAGTAGTTTCATAGAAATAAGTATTTTTAATTCCCTTTCTTACGATAAAATTATTTGTTTATGTGTGACTTATACCTCTAAATAATGAAAATAGATGGGTAATTAATAATTACGGTGCAGTTTAAAATTCTTTAAAAAAAAAAGTGCCTACAACAAAAATAAATGTCAGATAAACTTAATTTCAAATTGATTTTAAGATAGGTAAATAAAATCTATTTAAAAATATTAAAAATCCTTTCAGGATATAATTAAATATGTTGTATTTTATCCGTTAATTGTAAGTCATCATTTTTCCAGTATTTATTAAGCTATTTTTCTAATACGCGTGTGTTACTTTAAGCTTCTCCAACAATTATTGTATCGTTCTTGTGTTCTGAATTTTTACCTGTCATCTTCCTCAATTTTAAAATAGTCTTTGTTATAACTTATATTATCAAATAACTAAACATAAATTAATTGCATAATTATTATTTATTTTTACTAACTAGCTCAAGGTGATGACATAATATACTTTTAAAGTTTATTTATGTTGAATAATTATTAAAAATTTTTTTTTAAAAATATCAATATTAGTATCATCAATTTGTCTTCCATATTATTCGAGACTTAGTTAATGGAATTATCGTATACTAACTAAAAGTACGAAAATATTTTTTTTCAAATTTCAATATTTTTTCAGTACCGAACTATATTTAAATTATATTTCATATAATAAATGGTTACTATGTATGAACTATGTCTATATCTACATATACGCTTAAGCCATACCGATTTTTTGCTTATAATACAATTATAAAAACAGAGTTACACGCATTTCATGTAATTGAATTCCAATAAAAAAAATTAGAATATTAAATAACATTCAGGTTATGTAAAAATTTCATTATTAATCACGGAAAATAAATTCAAAACAAGCATTTCTATAAATGTTATAGGTACAGGTATTAAAGATAATTTTAAAACCATTATGTAAATAATATTCATGATGTAAACATTTATATATAATGTTTTTGGACAAATTTATATTATTTTTTTATTTATTAAAGATATAAATTGTAATTTAAAATTTATTTTACTATAATTAATAGTATCAATTTTTGATTTTATAGTTACGTGGTATTATATAATTTTGAAAGTCATTTAGTGGCACAGAAATTAGAAAATCTTCAGAGGAATTCTGTATTAAACTTTTGATCCTTAGCTATAAATTAAAACATTTTAATACATTTTTAACTACAAAATAATTTGCAAAATTTTGTGATTTTGACGAATTTTGTTAATATTTGAATTTAAACCGCTCAACAATTGTGCCTATGTATTTTTATTTTTTTGAATCACTATAAGACTTACTAATAAGGAACATTTTGTTTAACTTTCAAGTATTTTGACTTAGCCAAAAATGTTTAGACATTTAGAAAAAAAACGAATATTTGAAATATCTATTATCAATCTATAAACCTTAAAATAAGCAAAATATTTTGAAAATTAAATTAAAAGAAAATGCCAATCTAAATAGCAAAAGTTTGATGTATTTATGACTTATACTTTTTGAATTATAATAAATATTTAAAAACGTTTGAAGATAAATCGTTATCGTTACGCGATTTCATAAAAATTTAAAATTCAGACGCTCATCACATTTTTTCATAACAACTATAGTTATTTGAAGGAAAGCTTATAGAAAAATTTGTTTTGAATATTTTAACTTAAGATATAAATACTAAAAATTTTATGAATTAATGCACATTTTCATGATTTTGATATATTCCGCAATAAATTGAACTTACCTAACGTTTATAAAAAAAAATGTGATTTTTTTATTTCTTTTAATTAAAATAAGAACTACTTATAAGAAACCCTGTAGGTATTAAATTTTTATATCTTTTTGAATATCTAAATTCTTTTTATAAACATTTAAAAAAAATATTTAGAAAAATCGAAAAATTCAGTTGTCTTAAATTAGCTCAAACTAAACCAGAATATTTTGAAAATTTAGCCGTGTATAAGCAACGCTAATATAAATATTTGATGAAAATTTCTAATATTTACAGTGATTGGTTTTTAAGTTACAACAATATTAAAAAATCGATTTTGTCAAGAACTGGTTTTGTGTAAAAACTTACGTATTGTTGTCACTTTTTAGTAGTTTTTCCTGACATTTTTGAAAATTACTGCATTTTTTTTATTTTTGACCTCCACATAGTACACCAAGGATATTCGATTTGCGACCGAAAACCACCTTTGAATTTCTTATAAAATTGAAGTATTTCGACAAGTTATCAAATACACAAACAAACAAAAAAAAACAACACACATCATTGTAAAATCAATACATTAATCACTCCGTTCAGAATCTTTGAGTCTAAACCTTTTAGTATAATGAATCACATATTTAAGTTTAAATATAAAAACATTTATCTTTATTTTTTATTTTTTTAAGTATAGTGAGAAAACTGTTGTTTTACACAATGATCAATGATGTGGATTCATGTTTAAAAAACACTAAAAACACTTTAAGATGGCAAAATAATTTTAAAAGAAGCATGCCGAATGCCTTACTAACTTATAACTCTGATTGGATCTTAAATAAAAATTTTAATATGAGTTAGTAATATTATTATTCACATAATTTAGAATCATAAAATTGTAATTAAAATAAGCGCAATCAGTAATACATATATGATTTTAATTGAATTGAAATATTTGATTTTTTAATAATAATAATTTATCATAATGTAATTCATTTTCATATTTAAAATGATTAATTATATGAGGAAAAACGAATATATCTCACGCATAGATATTTAATAAATCATAGTAGTTTTATACGATAATAATATTTAATATATTATTAATTTAAATATGTAAGTAAGAAAAAAAATAGTAAAATACAGTAGTGTATGATACTTACTAAATACTAAAATCAAATAAACGATTTTAAATAAATACGTACCAACCTAAAATACAATACCAATAAGGTAACATAAAATATAGGTAGCAATAAGGTTCTATACATGATATACGAGTAAACATACTATTTGAATTTATTTTAATTTAAATTATTGATCGATGAGAAAAAAAATAGGATTTTAATTTATAATATTTTAGGGTGGTTAGCTTCTAAAATAAAAATATAAAAATTTTAAATTAAGCTAATCATGAAAATGTGAATAAATATTAAAATAAACTAAAAATTTTAAGCCCATCATATAGTAGTATACTCGTAAATAATAGTCGTATATTTCATAATATAGGTTTAGCAATGATTTTTTTTAAGTTTTTGTGTATTTTATTTACAGCCATTGTCAGTTTCCACACAGTATTTTTTAATTACGTTTTTTAATCTATATATTTTGTACCTATACAACAAACATTGTTTTACAGTGTATAAGTATAGAAAATACAATTTGTATTTACAAGCGTAAATCATGGTAGATCATATTCTTTATAATCTACTGTAGTGTAAATAACACAATAACAAATAACAACATAATATATTAAAATGGAACTGCAATTAAATTCTGAATTAAATTTGGACTATGTAACAGCCACTTTATTTATTTATTCATTGTTTAATTTAATTGTGTTAAAATATTTAATTACCTACAATATCATTATTTTGTTAATGTCTATGGATTTGATTAATTTACTTAGCTTTAAAAATAAGTTGTTACGCATCTTAGCGTCTATACAAACAATCTGCACTGGTTTCTACTAAAATTAGTTTAAATATTGTAAATGAACATTTAATATAATATCATAATTATAATGAATACAATAAATTGAATACCTACTACTAAACAGGAACCCGAAGATTTTGCTACCTTAATGATGGAAAATGTTCAAATAATAAATTATGTTTAAAATAAAAAAATAATAATTATAAGACAGATATTATCTGATATTTATTATATTATCTCCAACAAAACTTTTATCAAAATAAAATAAAAACTTCTGACAAAAATATTTTTTTTCTTACAAAATCTTCTATCAACCAGTTTAGCTATAGAAACTTAGTATACCTAAATACTGTATTTCATAACATAATATAAGCATAAACATGAGTAGGTCTAGGTTAGGTTAGGTCTAGGTCAAGTAACTCTATAAATCCTATTCCAATGAAAAAATATTACCTTTTTGATAGAATTATGTAAGTTAAATGAATATTCCTTCATAATACTCATGAAAAATTTCCAGAAAAAAAAATGACTAACTTAACAGAAAAATTGCAATAGAGTTTTTAAAAAATTATAACAAAATAAGAAATGTACATTATTTTTCTGCTTAAAATGTTTCTACAAAATTAAAACAACTCACTTCTAGAACAAGAGTATAACATTCGATGTCTGTAAAAAGCATACAACATAACTAGGATATGTAAATTCCCTACATTCTAAAACAGTTAAGCATCAAACGGTAAATTTCTGACTTTGTATCATACAGTCGTTACTCAACGATAAAACATTCCAAGTAAAATTCAAAAACTCCTAGTCAAAAACATGTTAAAACTAACTCCAGCTACAGCGGTTTAAGAGCAAGTTTAGGTGTAAGACGTGCAGTACTGTTATTACTATCAAAATCGAAATATTATGATATGAACTGTATCTGTACATGAAAAAAAAATGTAATTTAAAGATAATCATTTTAATCTGAAAATAAACTTCATTGGGAAAATCAATGTAACAATTACTTCGAAAAATTGTGATACTGTTGTTACAGGTTGTAACCTTTATTTTTTTTTTTTAAATAATTTATTTTAATGTAAATGTACAATCTACTCATGGTACAATACAATAATAAATGAATAGTAATACGATGTGAGTAGATGAAAAAGAAAACATCGAGTAGGAGTTTCACATTAGAAACTCCTAGAATAAGATGTGTGATATACTTACTAGTTATTGTTAATATTGTTTGAAATTCTTATTTAAAAACAAAACATCATTTATTAGGAAATTCGGAATTAATTTTATTTAATTTCAAACATGTATACATAGTCAGCTCGCGCTCAAGACAATTATTTATAGTACATATTAATAAAATACCTCTCATTTTATTTCTTTTGAAAATTTATATACAGTAATATTTCATCATAGATTAAACCAACTACCACCGGAGGGGTACTACGACCAGTCCAAATATCCAACAAGTTATTTTTCTAACTGAAATAAGATAACTCCAATATCAAATCTATTCAACTATTTTAGTAAGCGAAAAATTACTATGACATTTAACATTGAGATTAGTAAATGAGAAAAAAATTGTTGTCCGTGTGCAAGATCGATAAGTTTGACAGCCTTTTTTGTACATCTCAAAGACGTTATTACTTTTATTTTTCCATCTGAATCCTATTTTTCCCCTTTTCTTGATGTTTTTTTTTTTTTTATATTCGCTCCATAAACAACGTCGTATTTTATGTTCGTACATCTCATGTTACTTATTTCATTATTACTCGAAGATAACACTTTACTTTTCAAATACTTTGTAAATTTAATTTCTTTAATTGTAATATTAGGTACTATACGACAACAAACCTATTTTCAATGAAATTATTAAAAACACGTTACATCGATAACTGAATATTATATAAACAGAAAAAAATAACACAAAAACACACGTAACACGTTAACAGAGTGTGAGCAACTGATTATAGGTAGTAGGTAACTTTTGAATTGTGGTACATTTTTATATAATCGTTTTTATCGATTGTTTAAATACGATTTAACCGAAATAAATATATTTATTATTATGTTTAGTTGGCTATTTAAATTTAAAAATCTTAATTTAATGGCCTAATATCATCTGATTTATTTTATTATATAATACAAGTACACGAGTAAATACCTAGATATATTATATTATTATAAATACAATTTGTATTAATTGAATTATAGTCATTAAGGAATTAAAATTATATTGACTTGATAGTTTGATATTTTAATCATAGATATCGGGAACTCGGGAATAACAATTTGAAGGAATTGTAAATATATACCTTTATATTGAATTCGATTTTAATGTTTCTAATTCTTTAAATAAAAACAAATATCCCAACCGAGAGTACTAATTCAGGTTGAAAATCAACATCAATTAAGTACCTGCATGAAATATAAATGTTAAGTGTAAACGGATAATATAGGTAGCAACATACTTTTAGTGAAAATTCAATCCAACACTAAGTAAAATTTGTACGTTATAGTGGTAGGAATATTATTTGAATAAACTTAAATCGATGCATTTGTAAATATTCAAATTGGATTGACTTAATAACTTATTACCATTGCGGTGTATCTATACAAAGTTACAAACAGAATACCATCGGATTTTGAACTCAGTAACTTGTTCAGCATCAAATATTTAAACACGGAAGTTTGCGACTTATCGCCCGAGAACAATATTTTGATCAGTTATTTTGAATTATTTGAATTACACTCCGTATATTACTATACGTCTAAAAACCGCTATGCTACATTCTCAATTACACAAAATATATTTAAACCAAATATTAAAGTGATATTATTTAATATAAAAGAATAATTTTTTTTTTTTGAATACCGTTGATAAAAATGTGTATACAGGATAACCTAACGCTTGTAAATTTAATACAAAATTCCTAGTATTTTAAAAATTTTATGAAGTATAAAATAATGAAATATTTCATTGTTTTAGTAAAAAAATAAGATTTTTTGATCAATTTGTCATTAGTTAATGGTTCTTATAACATGATAAAATTATTTACAATGTTTATATTTACAAAAAAAAACCTACAAAAAATGATTGGCATAATGTGATTTTATATTTAAATATAGGTATATATTAATTTTTAAATTATTTTGTAATTAAAATTAAATAAATTTTAAATTTTAATTTAGAGCTTAAATAATAATTTAAGTTGTGATAAATATAACGTATTGTAATTAAAAAAATATTATACATGGACTTTTCATCATTACGTATTTATTATTCTGTACAAATAATAAAAGCTTCAAAATATTTCAACCAATTTTAATTTATTAATACCACGAACCTTTTTATAACCATATAATATAGACTTTCTAATTTATATTATATAAGCTTAGTCACTTTTTATAAAAAAAATAACTAAAATTATTAGTTTTCAATTAAATATTAAATTTTGTTGAAATTTTAACTTGAAATGTCTATAAAAAGATTGTGCATATTATGCATTTTTTGAAATTCTTGACTTCTTAAGAACAAGTTATGGGAAACCCTGTATTAAATTTTCAAATTAACGATATTAAAATTAAAATATTGTGTATAGAAAATGTCAACATAATAATAAGTAATAGTGGAATATTTCAAATTTCCATAGTTAACGTTTATTGAATAATAACAAAAAATGTTGGAAAAAATTATCATACATCAGAATTTCAAATATAAGTCAAAAATTTCAAATATTTATAAATAAGGTAAATAGTTGGCACAAAAAAAAATAATACAAACTACAACAATTACTTTTAGTAAATTATAATATCGTTTTGTGAAAATGTCAAGACTCTACTGTAAAAAAAAATCTATTTAATCGAAAACTGATAAAAATGATCACACTTCTTTTAGTTTTTCTTTATTACAAAGAAAAACGTGGAAAATATTGAGTTTTAACTACCACAAAAATACCAAGTACCTATCGCCTAGAATCAATTTACTACCGGAAATGGCCCTCAAAATTGAAAATCTAAGAACTTTTCGTGCTTCAAAAAATGATGACAGCCATAAAAATAAATAAAAATACATCATTGTAAAATCAATACATCTTAGCTAAGAATCTAAAATGTATACACGCATTATTTAAAAAAAAAAAACTATATTAATAATTAATTATACTCATGTTCTGGAGCATCCACGTCTATGTATTTATAATAATATATTATATTATATTATAGGTATTCCTATAATATTTTAAGAAAATATTATTTTGATTTTTATTATAGTTATAATAATATCGTATGTCATAATACTTAAACATACATATAAATATTATTTTTTTTTTTAATGATGTTAATATGAGATTATTGGATTATTAGATAACACCTTATTGTATTTTTCATGTTATCATAAACATTCTAAGAAACGTTGTCTGAATATAAATTAATTTAAACTAAAAAAGTATAATTTGAATAAAAAAAAATTAATTTGGTTTTGTTGGAAAGAATTAAATATTTAAGATAAAAATCCCTTTGAAAACAACAAGATAACATTCAAAAGCATATGAAAAAATTATTTTAAAAAATTTGAAGTAGTTACCATAACATATATGTACCTATATGGACAAACAGTTACATCAAATAGGTAAAAATAAAAAGTATATGTTTGTAATGAATGTACCATTCAATTGTATTTATAGTTTTTAGTAAAACACATTTTAGTTTAACAATATAATAGGTATTTTCATATTATTAAAACAATTAATTTAAGAAAAACATAAATTCAGTTTATATTCAACCGTAGTATTATTACCTAAACTTTCTCTGTTTTAATAAAAACGAATAAATTGAATACATTCTAACACTACTTTATTTTTATGTTAATACATATCTACAAAATTTGTCCTTAATTGCTTTACATTGTAAAGTGTTGGTGCTTAATGAAATATTTTTCACATTGTTTATAAACCATTAATTTTGGTCTCCCATTAAAGTTTATTTTTAATTAAACTATGTTATGATAGAAATTATGAGCACGATTAAGGGAGATTGGTGATTCCAGTATTAAGCATTGGAAAAATGTAATACTTGTAATTTTTTGTTTAATGGAAAAAAAATGTTATAAAAAATTTAGTTGATCATATTTGTATTTTGTTTTATTATTATTTGATCATCAACGACATTCCCTATATTATATGAATGCAAGTTAGATGTTAAAAAATCAATACATTTATTTAACAATAAATTATAAAAAAAAAAATGTCTCTAAGTAATACTAATCTATGTGTTTTTATTTTATGGAATTTTTTTTTTTTTTGTGAAAAAATGAAATCGCATAATATAGTAAATTATTCAGTGTTATTTTTAATTAATTTTCAATATTTTAGTTTGGGTAACTACAAACTTAGTAGCTGATAGATTTTTTTTTTTAATATTAAATATATTTTAATTATTTAGATGCCGGTTTCTCGTTAGATTTTGCTAATAAAACTTTATAAACAGATTAGTTATCGGAAAGATGATGCAAGCAAGGTGTTTCTAATCGGCTTTCAACTTTAAATAATTGTATCGGTAATTTTATAAAGTTACCATCCTTTACAGTCAAGTTTCAAAATGATTATCTAATCACCGTAATAATGAAACACGTATAGCATCTATAATATTTGGTATATTCACACAAATAGGTACTGCCAAATTAATAATACAAATAGAAAATAAATCTATTTTATATATATTTAACATGTTACTAAATTAAATTGTTTAATTTTACATTCAAAAATGTAAAATATTATATAATAATATACTGGGTTTTAAAATCTAGGAGTAAATTTAATTTTAATTAAAATATTTTATGTAGTAATAATCTGTGAACTAAAGTAATCATATAATAGTGTCTTTTAATATTCAATCAATTAGTTAATATTTTCTCATTGCAATTTGAATTAATAATCTTCAGGAACAAACTAAAATGAATACATACAGACTTGATGTATACACAAATTAAACATTCGTTCAGAATCTAAAAATTAAAGCGTTAATAAACTAGCATTCTAGGAAAATATTTAAAATAATAAAGAAATATGTTTTTTAAGCAAAATATTAAACTCAAACCTTAAAAAAAAAAAAATTTAATAATTATATTCCAACACTGAATTGTATAATCACTAGTCCAAAAGCGCGCGCACACACACACATAATATATATGTTATGATCCAGATGGTTAAATGGTCATTGTAAACACTGACTGAACAAAAGTTAACAATGCTGAGTTATTGAAGCCGTGTAAATACACCAGGCATTATATACAATAATCGATACTGAAAGTGCCAAGTGATCATAATGCATAAATTACTGATATTTTTATTTTTATTAAATGTTATCAACAGATTTTATTAGCAAAAAAAAATTAAGAATGTTTGATTTATTTATATTTTAAATGAATATTAAAACATAAAATGCTATTACTTTATAAACTAATTTATTTTCGTTTGTTTTTCGATTTTAATTATATTTTAAATATTATTTAAGTTCATCATATTTAACTTAAATTAATATACATTAATACGTTTTTTAGCATCTAAAATATTATTTAAACGAATCATAAATTTATTTTCCATTTTAAAATAACACGTACAATTAGTATTAGCCTTAACACGGCATTAAATGACACTAGCAAACGGCAGTATGTTACCTATACTATCGGCTATGATAAATATGGCAGCATAAAAGTCAAAGATAATAATAATTGCAATATAAATTAATCGTTATCGGTGGACGGCAAAAAGCCATGAGGCTTTCGTTGTGAAAATTCCTACTCTCTATTATCTACTAATAACAGTACTAATAAAGAGTAACGTCAGATCAGGTATACAATGACTAGTCTATACGGCTATTAAATATTTAGTATTTACTTTACCCAAATATCTCAGGCATTGTATACACAATATCTACATAATGTATTACAATGAATGATCTGTTTACCTAAACCGTTACATTTATACCCAACCGGCAATCACATCCACTAAAACTCATTATTTTTTAATCCAAGACATGCTTCTCAAGCAGTTTCAATCTGTAACAATTGAAACTGCAATAATACTATGTGGTTGTCACTTGTCACCTTTAAACGTTTCATACTGTAAAGAAGCCCTAGGCGAACACGCTGAACACAGTCGTACAAACTTTTTCAAATATAAAAAAAAACTTTAATCAAAAATATATCAGTGAAAAAAAAATAGTCAACATAGCCAATATATTATACTTTATATAATATATTATGTATTGTTATTTGCTATAGTTTGCTACGTATTATAAAAATCTAAAAATATAAACGGAAAACCATTATTTTAATATTACTTCGAAGCAACCTATTTCAACGTAATTTAAAAAAGTTTCATCATAATTTAATATTACTTTATTATTAAAGAAAAAATGTATGTTTAATATTTTGTAATTTATAGTTTTCGTGACATAAAAAATCAAAACAAATTCAAAAACTATCGCTAATATAAAAACATATACAATTAAAATAATAAAAAACCGTTCATAAAGATTTGACCCAAGTTATACTAGATAGTTTATGCTTCATTTATAAATATTATGTACATATATATATATATTTATAACTTGAAAAACAACAAAGGCAAATAGTTCTGTATATAATAATGATAAATTAATAAACAATTCGTTTTTGTTAAAAAAAAAAAAGAATAGATATATATATTTTATAGTATATATTATTGCACGCGAAATTAAAAACAAAAACTATACAATAGACATTATATTCTTTTAACATAAAAGAATAACTGAATATACTTTTTTTAAATGAACCAACATATCAAATCTAAATCTCAAAAAAAAAAAAATATATATATATGTATAGTTTTCACTACACAGTATACTTATGGAAGAATATCGTTTACATTTTTTAGAAACGTAAGTTATAACTGCAATTATTCATTTATCATTAACTTAAAAGTTAGCATATAAAATATTGTATTAGTACTTGATAAATTTATTTACGAACTTGAAGCCAAAAAAAAAAAATTATCTGGAATATTCATAAATTTAATTCTGTATATACTTTATACACGAAGAGCAATTTATTTTAACCAATCATTTACATGAAATATTTGGAGACTACTGAGTGTCGATTGACATACGAGGGTTTTATTTCCAATCAGAGCGTGAAGTTCAACAGGTGACTCTAGTTTACGTCATAATATATTTTACTTAAGATTATTCACATGATATATTACTGTAGGTATACATGGAATACGTTAACAGAAAATAGATGACGATTTTATTGAATTCACCATTGGGGAGGAGGTTAAGCTATTATATCTATACTACTTGTCTTGCTAATTGCTGATTATAAACTGGGAATAGGTAAAATACAATTGAATATAGGATGATATATTCGATAATATATACTTGAATTTTTAAAACAAAAAGGGTCTCTGAACTAGTAGAGTTGTGAACTTTTTAGAGGCTGGCCTATTGGACCTAGCACAAATATCTTTCAATATGTTTGAATAATTTTAATAATGACGAGTTACATGAACAATAACTAAAAATTTAATGAATCAACAGTGAGCTAATGTTAAATAATCTAAGAGACAATTAAATCTTTAAAAAGCCCACGATTAACCCACAAGAATGAACTAATTGCTATGCAATCTGGAATTCATATTCTTGAGAATAAAAAGCCCTAACTACAAAGACAACAATACAGTAGCTTAATGATTACTAAATATCCAATGTAGTACCTATGCATAATACGATATTAAAATACATAAACGAATACGATATTTTATATAAGTTCACGAATTTATATAGGTTATTTTGTTATCTCATTAAAAGTAAGTAAAGATTGCCTATTATTTTAAGTATCCCTTTGATCTCGGGACAAAAAGGTTAATGCTTATAGTGATCAGTATTGACTACTGAGTACTGACGTTATTTTTAAATCGAGCGCCATTTATTTACTTAGTATTATTAATATTTTACAGTAAACTAATATACAACTATATCCAATCAAACTTTACTGTAATTAAGTTTTTCAAAATTACAAATTAATCAAGTTTATTTTTAATTATTCTTAAGTTTATTATAGTTTAGGAAATCACCGTAGGTTCATATACGCCTATAATCTATATACTATGTATTGTATTTTATAGTAAAGTTGTTTTATTAAACAATGGAACACATCTCTAAAGAATGTTTTCCAAATAGAAGGTAAAAATATAAATATTATAAAAATGATTTGAAGCTAATATAGGTACTTGTATTGTTTTTATTAATTTACGTTAATCATAAATAATATATAATATTATATATATTTATTTTTTATAAGATTTTATTTTATGCTTGCTGAAATATTGTAAAATTTTATTACAAAATACATAATTTTTTTTATGTAAACCAGTATACGAATGTATAATTAAAAATGATAATTTATAATATTCAAAGTGAATAGAATGCTATTGAAGATTTTTTTACGGGAATAATGTTACAAGCTATGACGAAATGTATCACATTTATACTTCAACGAGATCAAACCAATTTGAACAGTAAAAGTGAAATTGCCAATGTTAAAAGGAAAGTATCCCACCTTAAAATGTCAAATGTTCACTAAGCATCCTTTGAATTATTAGAAAGTGTTTGATATGTGGTTGGTCCGATAGATTTTATTGATTTATTCGCATATAAGTACCTAACTGATTTCAGTTACTTCTATTGTTAGGCACAATGATTTATAAAACGAAGAAGTTAGTCACATGATGTCAATGCAAAGTGCACATTTATAAGATTCTTTTTTAACTTAAGCATATTTATTTGATAATCAAAAATGTGACACATAAAAAATTCGATTACTGTATCTCTTGACTTATTGTCTGGCTTATAATATTATACTGTATACAGCACTATTATGAGAGAAAAAATGTATATAGTTATTTAGTTTAAAGTTTGCAGTTATTACAGTAGCTTGGAGTAAGCATCTACTTATATTTTAAATCTCACCTAATAAGGACACGAGCTTCGAAAGATGTTTCATATTATAAGCTGTTATACAACAAAACTTTAAAATAAATATAAAATATATAGTTAATACAATTTATTGATTCAAAGTATTTTACAAGTCGTACAATGGCATTGATGTAGTGAGTCGTAATCGTATATAACAAATTTACGAAATTAAATTGAAATTTCTTAAAAACATGTTTACGCAAATGTAATACTACTGCTTCTAATACAATTTTATAGATACCTTCTCAAAACTTGTATTATAAAATCGAAAAAGGATAATGTTTTGAAAATAATGACAACAACTATATTCTCTAAAACAATTTCAGAACTAGTAATCGATATAATATACGTGTTTGGTTACTAAAAAATAATCCTATGTTTTAACATTGTCTTAAATAATAAATTTAATCAGTTATTATTATTATAAAAAAAAACAATAAAGATATAAAAACGATATACATATATTAGTAAATCATCGCTGTTCAGCCGTAAGTTACAATTATTATTAAACGTTATTCAGAAAAGATTGGCGTTATTGTACTTTTGATTGCAGTTAGTCTAGTAAGTAGTAGTATTAACTCTTTATAATAACAAAACCATTACCACAATAAAGTTTAAACACTTTTACTGTAAGTCTAATTTTTAATTACTGAAGTTTATTCAAACTGTTTGATAAAGTGTCTATTGTTTTTTTTTTTTCAAACAACTCAACTCGAGATTACGAATTTCTTATTTTATCATTTATTTTTTTTTTTACTTAATTCATTATAATTAATTATCTATTATATAAATCTATAATCTATAGTGTACTCTTTACATCTGTAGACTGAAATAAAGTGTTTTTCGTTATCAAATATGATTAATAATAATAAAATATTCATATCTATGACTGAGACTTTTAAAAGGGATTAAATTAGTATATCAGTATAAATGTATTTGACGTTTGAAAAAACATTCTATTGTGATTTAAATTTAGCATTAAGATTTCCTGCTATTCGTTCTCAGGACCCACCATAATAATAATTTGATAATCATAATAATATTTTACATAGATAATTTGTAAATGTATAGGCAAGTTGTATATTAATAAGAGATTGGAGAGATTGAGATCTACCCACCGCGCTCTATTGAGCGAAAAGCCATTCTGGCTTTAATATACTTAATAAAACAGAAAATTAGAAAAATAAAGTGAATAAAAAATCGTAAACTTCTATGCAATAACGTTTGAAATCGCCTAGACTCAACCAAAATTATAAAAAGAAAAAAATAGGTAAGCGGTCTGCTGGCTCCTTAAAAAAAGTATATGTCATATGGAAAACAAGATTTAGGTAAAGGGAATTCAGTACACGTAAATTCGGTAACACATGTAAACATTTACAAAATTCATACTCTATAGAATAGAAGAATTATTAATCAATATATTTTGGTCATTGTTGCAGTATTCAAAACCGGAAATAATATTAAAAAATAAAAAAATTATCATTCAATTAATTTTAAATTTTTATTCATTTTTTTCTTTGGTTTTGAAACCATAAAAGCTCTATTAATACCGTTAACATATTACATTTTCATAAAAATTATATTCAATAATAATAAAAACGAATATACAATTTTAATTTAAATATTAGATTCTTAGCGAGCGATGAAATAGAATTGATTATACATGTCTTTTTTTATTTTGTGGATGAGTACACGATAAGTAAATAACCTAGTTAGTAGAATGTTTCAATTTTCACTTTGTAAGTGGTTTTTAAAAACAAATTTAATCTAGTTTGTACCTAATTTAGAGAGATCAAAATTAAAAATTTCTATTACTTTTTTTTATAATTGGGAAAAACAAAAATTCAGGAAAAAAAGCAATTTTTACGCAAATTCAATTTCCAACAAAATCGATTTTGTTTTTTTAATGTAACTAGAAAACGAATAACCATAGATACGAGAACTTCAAATTTTCACTAAATTTTTATACAATCATATTTTCTTTACAATACAATTTCCAAAATATTTCCCTATTTTTTGAATGTTTTTCGATAAATATTTTTTTATGATTATTTTTATAAATGTCGATTACAAATTATTGGCTGAGTAAAATTGGTTGAAAATTTAATACAAATGTACTTTTCTCCAACTCTCCAATTTACTATAAGTTAAATCAACTGTGCCATCAATAATTAAGTCCCTGTAATTTACGTGTTAAATTCAAATAAAATGATAAATAATATATTATACGAAAATGATTCTGAGCGAAGACTGTCAGTCTATATTGCTAAATAAAATCTTGTAATATATTTATATTGTTATTATACTAATTTATTTTAGAATTAGTATTATTTATACAGAAAGTTTAAATAATTTTTAATGAAAGCATTGTGCTTATTACTTATGTTCTATACAGTATATATAATAATAAAAATTAAATTTTTACGAAAAAATATATTATATAGAAACCACTGTCAAAGTTGAAAAACGACGAAGGATGAAGGATGTAGCATTTATAAACTGCTTCATCAGACGATGCCAACTACAAAAAAGCAATACACAATTAATACATTCATCGTTTCGCTAAAAAATTAATTGATCAAAATTCAATAAATCTTCCGGTTAAAATAAATAACTTTATTTAGTGCATGAATGTATTAAAATACAAACAACCGACAATTAATTATTTTTTTTTTTTACGTAGAACTTAGTAACGTGATCGTTAATTTGAACTTGAATTACGCTGCAATTATAAATAAGTATGTCGTAATATGCAGATGCATAATAATAATAGTAATAATACTATATACAATAAAAATAAAAAAAAAAACAGATAAATTAAATAAATAATATAAATGCTATAATATTCTATGTATTACCAACCAAGTATATTATTATTATAAAGTACCGCCCGCCACGAGACGTACGCAATTTAATCCAATTTTATGTATGCAGTTTAAATTATACTGTTTTTATATAAAAATAAAAAATACAAACAAACATCGTATTATCATATTATGATGAAACGGGCAATCTCGGTGAGGATTTAAACAAAATTGGAAGATATGATAATAAAAAAAATAGTGGTCAAGTGAGTAACTCTCTGCTGTATAGTAGGTCACTATAATAGATATATTAAATTTAAATCCAAAGAGAGGTATGATTTATCAGCCTAGGATATATTTTCAGTTATTAGTGAAAAAGGTGGTTTATGTACTAATTGCCTGAATACACCAAAATTTAAGTTCTTTTATAATAATTATTGTAAGCCAAACTCATGGAAAATCTTGTATTAAACTTTCAACTCTTAGCTATTTATATACACATTCTTATGAATTATAACTTAAAAATAATTTGCAAATATTCATGATTTTGACGAATTTTTATCAATATTTGAACTTCAAACACTATTAAAAAAAAAATGTGCCTATGTATTCTTATAATTTTTGAATCACTGTAAGACTAACTTATGAATAATTTTCTATTACATTTTTTAGTATTTTTACAGCCAAAAAAATATTATTGATATTTATAAAATAAAAAAACAAATAAACAAAAATGAATATTTCAAATGCCTATAAATAACATTAAAATAAGCGAAATATTTTGAAAATGAATTCATGTACAGAAAATGCCAATCTAAAGAACTGGTGAAATTTTCTAGTATCTACAACTTATACTTTTTGAATTCTATCAAATATTTATATTCGTTTAAAGATAAATTGTAATTGTTATGCGATTTTGTGAAAGTTTAAAATTCAAACGCATTTAAAATTTTTTCTATAAATATGTTTCGAGTTTACTCTATAGCTATATGCAAGAAATTTATGAAAAACTTAAGTGTTGAATTTTTTAACCTTAGATATAGACACAAAAAATGTTTAGATTTTTTTAACTACAAAATTACTTGCAAATTTTGCGATTTAGACATTTATCGTAAAATTTTGAACTATAAGCGCTTATAAAAAAAACATTGGGACTAACGATTTTTGATTTTTTTTTTTAACTACAATAAGAACAACTTATAAGAGACTTTGTATTAAATTTTTAAGTTTTCTAAGCACCCAAAATTTTTTATTAAAATTTAAAAAAAAATACTTTGAAAAATCGAAAATGTCAATTGTTTATGAATAACTTAAAAAAAAGCCTGAATATTTTGAAAATTGTCTGTGTTAGGTTACTTAACCTTCTTTCAGAATCAAAAACCTGGCAAGTCGCTTTGCTGTATAATTGGTCTCGAGAATACATTGCTATTAAATAAGTCACTGTATAATGGAAATATTCAATTTGATTTCAATGATAAATCATTGCATAAAACAATTTTAGAAGAGACACACCGCTATGGCCTATATTTTTAAAGATATTATATTGTACAGTTTTATATACAAAAATACTTTCAAGATATTATTTTCTATTAGAAATCAGGCCTAAAATTGAATATTATAGTATTTTTACTGTTCCAAAAGGTGATAACTGATAACAGAGACATAAAAAGCCATCATTGTAAAACTAATATATTAATCGATCTGTTCAGAATTTAAAAATACGATTTGAACGTTTGGAAAAGCCGTAAGTATACTAATATTTTACTCTTTATTAACTAGATACTTATATAACGTAATATTGTGAACAGTTTCTAATATTCGATGAAAACATACTAACTTCTTAGATTATTACGTTCCCCGTAATGAATATCCCTGTACACCTGATTGGTACGAAGTATTATAAACTATATACATTGTACGGGAGCATAAATTGTGAAGACAAGTTTTAATGTTATAAAATTGTTGGTTTCGACGATATAATTATACTTTTAGCCCTTGAGGGCACTTTTAAGTTTGCATTTTATTATTTTGCACATGGTTTTGATGAATAATGCTCAGTTTTAGTTTAAATCGTTTTTCATGTGCAAAAATATATTATTGAATTCAAATTTAACATATACATACGATGTATACTCAGCGCCGACTGTATACCAGATCTGTTACATACTTGACACTTTTTTTAGTATAAATTTGAAAAAATACTAAGTGGCTTTATAGTTTTACTATAATAACAATTAAATATTAAATAAAAAATCGATTATCCTATACTTAATTGTAAAGTACACCCATAATAACTAAATAAAAAATCGTTTTATATTCTATTAAATTATTATTATAGTAATTTATTTTACTATAGGTATTGATAATATAGTTGATTGAACTAATCTCTTTCGAAAACACTACTTCTATTATACTAGTATATATTTATGTAATGTATTATAATATTGTAATTATAACTTGAGTTAATATACCGACTTATTGTAGGTTCGTGTGGTATAAATAGACAACAGCTTAAGATTAATCTTAATGTTATGAAAACGTAATAGTGTATATAAATTATAAAATATAATAATATAACCTAACTATAGAAATCGCAGAACATTTTATAAATGTTTAACTACAAAATGGATACTCTACAACAATACGAAAACCAAAAACCAATATTTATTCTAGTAAATAAACAGCAATTTTATTATTGTAATATATTGCTTAAAGTAGACAAAACAACGTTTTTATAATTTTTAAATGCATATAGCTCAAATTGTATGCTTCTCAGAAAATGTTTGATTTTTTAATTAAAGCCAAAAAAATACCACTATTAACGTGATAAAAATAGTTTAAAACCGTCGTTTCGGAGCGGTCACCGAGCCACCATCTACATAAATAATTTACGATTCAGTCACGCCACGGATGGAGAACATCTTATAATCGATCAGCGTTAAGATTTAGATTTAGAAATCGTTTATTTTTCCAAATACCATTTATTATTGATAATATATAATATTATATTATATTTAATAGGGGTTAAAATCCAGTCATAACGTACTACCAGGACTATTCGATCTCTCGGTGAATTAAATTAAATATTATTACTTTGTACGGGACTTACCCATATCATGTTGAGCACACCAGTTTTTGTTCGATCACTGTAGTAGTTAATCAACATCGAGCCTTAATTCTTGGATAGATGGATGGATGGATGGATGGATGGATGACCGCTTGAAAACACTACGTGCAGTTGAAATTTTAAGCAATCGCCCACAACTCACCTCAGAATGTGTATATATAGAATCGACAATGAATCAATAATATTATTATTGTCGACATAATATATGTGAGGTATGACAACGGCTCGGTGCTTTGAACGGTTCTGAAGTTTGAAGTATAGATCACGGCGTTCTAACTACGACTGACGATCTTATTCTTGAGACTCGAGGGATTAAGATAAGTTAAAACGCATCTAATAATAATAATAAATTAATAACCAATAGAAAAGTAGTATAAGTCAGTAGCTCTCTGATTGGCTGTATGATGCGAAGACCTACAAATGCCATGCCATGCCATGTTGTTGTTTAATAAATAATAACCATTATTATTATTATTCATTTAACAACTTTATAATATTATTATAAAACGATATTTATGTGAGAAAAATATTGTTTTTATTATCCTTTTATATACCTTTTTAAGTTAAAAAAAAACAAAAATATTATTTTACATCATCGAGTTTTACGCTCATTAAATTTTCGTGAATTGTTGTACAAGCCATCCCCGTAATAAAATTAAATATTTTTTTATCATATTTAAGTATTTAACAAATATTGCAACGGATTCATTTTTAAATGATAACAAAAAAAAATCAAAATTTTTTTTGTCGAAAATTCTCGTCTTTTGCGGGTAATAATAATAATAAAATTTAAACAAATGTTTTTCCCCTAATTATTTCCAAAAAATACTAACAGTTTTCAATGTTGACCTTTCTTGTCACTAACTAGATCTTATTTTTTACTTGAAATGTCCCTTCATATCCATGATCAAAATATTTTTTCTATTAAATAAAAAGTTTCTTTAGATACAAAAATAAAAACACATACCATTGTAAAATCAATACGTCATTCCTTATTTCGGTCAGAACCTAAAAAATAGATATATTTGCAGAAGCATTATTGTTTTATTATAACAGTTATTATATCAAATATTACATACATTTATTATAATATTAGTATTTAATTATTTTAATAACATATATTTATACCATAGGTATTATATCAACTTATTTCACTCAAAATCTATGTTTATTATTTAAATAAGTAATTTCTTAATTGACTATCTGTATAATTATTTTTAGATTTTTTGGTTTCGGTATTGTGAAAAATCTTTTATTAAATTTTCCAAAGTTAGATGTATAACGAACATTTTTATAAATAACTAATTGTAAAAAAGTTTATGTCAATTTATCAAATTGTACTTGTGTATTTTTATTTTTTTTTTTATACAGATATAAGAACAACTTATTTGGAATCTTGGATAAAAATTTTAAGAATTTTTACCCAGCGAATAATTTTTATTTGCTGATAGTAGCTTAAAAAGAGTCGAAATATTTTGAAAACTATACAATGATGATAAAAACATTTTGTGAAAATTTCAAGTATCTAGTTTTTCGTTTTTAAATTATAACATAAAATATTAACAGTTTGAGAAGTAATAGTTATTATACGGGTGAATGTATATTTACTATTTAGTATTTTATAACACTAATTTAATAGTTGGTAAATTACAAATGTTTTTCCAATAAAATTTGTCAAATAATAAAATATGATTAAATTATTAAAACTATAGTATTTTATTTAAGAGTTTAAAATACATCTATTGCAGGCTGTTTATCGTATCTTGTTTATATCATTTTTAATTTTTGTCAAGGAGATATTCTAAGAAATGTATCACGGAGACAATTTTTAATTCACTTACTGTCCATACTCGCTAGGTATCAGACCAAATGTTTACAAAAAAAGTGTTCGTATACCTACATTTTATTTTCTATATAAATAGGAATAAATAAATAGTTATGGATCCAATCAGAATTGATATTGAATGCGATATATATCGTCCAGATGTGGAGACAATTATGACGTCGGTCGAAACCTCAACGTGTGAAATTTAAGCTCTTAAATAGTTATTTTAACTCTTTTTGGTGCTGATATTAAAAACGTCGAGTTGGCGGTTCCGGTGATGTGCCAAGACGAAGAGCCAATATTGACGCCGGCGCCTTCCGCGGAGTTGATGACGGAAGCCATCAGTTTCGTGGAAACGGACACCAACGCGCCAGTCGAACCCATAACACATGACATTGAAACTCCTGGTCCCGAGATAGAAAAGGTTGAGATGGCACCGCCGCCGATGGTGTGCCCCATGGAAAAACAGACATTGTCACCGAGCGAGGAAAGTGACAAAGAGATCGCTATTATTGACACAGACAAAACGGTGCCATTGCGAAAGAAAAAAAGTCGATTAAATTCATTTTAAGTCGATTCTTTCGAGGGTCTTCAGGACCATCTGCGGTTGTGGTTACAGTGTAACGTCATCGTACCACCCAGATGAGGAGGAGTATAGGGACGAATTCGTCTACGAGATCTCAAAATTCAATAACAGATGCTCAGTATAAGGGAAAGAAAACCCTTATTCATCGAGACCGTTAGACCGGTAAAATTAGATATGGCTCAGATTCAGCTAAGTATGGCGGTGAAACGGATGTCCGTTACACCGTGCAGCGTTTCCGGGCTAATCGGTGTGCGGCATCAACGGCCGGCAGTTCGAACTCGACCGGCGGGGCACTTGGGCGAAAACGACATCGGACACGAACCACCGCACTGGTTCGCCGAGTTTTAGCCCCGGAATCCCGTCGGCCGAGCACGGGTGGCCGGCCGCCATCCGTTCCTGCCATACCACACTTTTTTTTTCATATATTAGTTTTTTTAAGTATTTTTGAAAATTTATTAAAAAATAAAAATTATCTTTGTTATACCATTATGTAATAAATTATAATATAAATAAAAATGTTTGCGTACACAAAATAAACTTTGTTTTTCATATTTTAATCGTTTATTATTATTCTAAGACTCATAAATATATAATTCATATTTTAAAACCCACATTATTCGTCAGTTCAATACTCGTAAGAAAATGTTGAACTATGCATCTATAAATAAATTACTGTCAAAAGTATTTTTTGAAAATTAATAACTAAATGTTAGTATTAATGTTAATTAAAAAAATAACTGACATCACGATCACTGTTATATTGTTAAAAATGAATTTTTTTCTCTGTAAATTACTTGAGTCTACTGCGAATACCTACAGTTAAATTAGATTTGTTTTTTTTTCTAACGAATGATAATAAATTAATAATTCATTTCGTAGTTTGAAATTGTGTAATACTATTTTTGATATTTTTTGAATTTGTCTTAAGAGGAGTATCTACTTAAAGTTATAACAATTAGCTAAAACATACCGGAAATAGTTTATATTGTCACATAAATTGATTGAGATAGCCAGTGTCTCAATAATCGACATCAACCGTTCCACGTCGATGCACGTTGTCGTCATTAATTAGGTACCAATAATGTACGTTTGTATAAAATCTTATTATTATTTTAAATATTTATTTAGTACCTATTAAGTATTACTATGTAAGTACAATAAATACCAAGTTTGAAGACGTATTCTGTGTTGTTTCGCTTCGCCGTTAATTGGTTTTGCACCACTAACCCAGTAACCTCCCTTCACAACCAGCATTATAAAAATAAATATTGTAGACAATCAAAAATAATTGTGTAAGTTCTATATAATTAAATAAGGAAAAGACAATTAAAAAATAAATAAATAAATACATTTTATAATAGATGAACATAATCACAGCCCATAAAACACAGTGATTTTTAATTCGTCATTAAATTAATGGTAGTCCTCGACGTATAATTAATAATTACATTACCACAAACACTCTTGAACGGCGATAATAGACAACTGTCTGAATTTGAATTTTTCGATGGACGTATCGAAGTTATCCGGCAATCACTGTTTATATTTTCGACTTACCAACGAAAAATAAAGATAGGTAACATATTATTAACCATCATTATGTAAACGGCAGTCACCTGGTCAAAAATGTTTGTCACTTCGACCACGGTATAAATTCAGCGACCGCGGTTCACATTGGACATTTCAACATTTGTATAGCAAACAGCCGTAATATTTTCCATCGTCGGTGAGTTTTTTTTTTTGAAACGCGATCGTTGACCACAATTTTCTCAGAATCCACGATCGATTCTCAATCAAATAACCGCTTTAGCGTCATTGGTCACGTGTGCTCTGTATTAGTATTATTAATTAATATAATAGTCGTATAGTAGTGTAGCTCAAATTTGCTTTAACATGAGTATGGAAGTCATGGAAAACTGATAATTTGAGGGTTAACTGGAATTGCTCTTGATTTGATTGCCGATGCTATGGAGTAGTGTACGTATTATGTGTCACATTATATTTGTATGTTCTGAGTACTTTTGAGCAAAGAGATTTTTAAATTTCAAGGAGGAATAAAGTATAAGATCACTTACAATATTTTTTTTCTGTATATACACCCCCTCAACATGACAATATCATCTATTTTTCAGTGTAACATAAAATCATAATAATAATTTCTAAATTTACATCCTCACACAAACTTTTTTTTAAAAAATTATTTTTTTTTTACTCTTTTAAAATTAATAAATAACACAGTTTGATTAAATAAAAAAATATATATATATATATTAATATCTGTTGTTTCATTTAATATTTTAAACTAGTTACACAAAATAATTTACACGAGTTAGTTTACTTCTTTAGTAAGAGGTATATATATTCTACAATATAATCATGAAATACGTAACAATAAGTAGTTACACCTACAAGAAATTCTGATGCTTCGATTTCTAATTGGACATCTACTGATGAAGCTGTATCTGAAGTGTGAGGATGTAATTTAGATTTTATGTTACACAAAAAAATAGACGATGTTGGGGTGGTATACATATATTATGGTTTTTGAAAATCATTGTTATTTCGTACTAAAATTTTATTTTTGTTAACATTTTTAAATATACCGAAATGCAATGCCTTATTTATTATTTCACAACATTTGTTTGTACTAAGTAATTAAAAAGAGTATTTTATGGTGATATATAAACTTATACTTTCCGAATGAAAACCTCATTTTTTCTGTGAATTATTTAGTGGATAATTTAAAAAAAAAATCATATACTCACCTATTTCTAAGTTTTAACGATAGTTTTTCATTTATTAAAATGTTTATAATAAGGATAAAAGTCCTTAAAAATGATTCATCAAAAATATAAACTTAAGATGAGTAACATCGGATTTTGTATTCATTTATTATACTTGGGATATTTTTACTTGATTTGTGTATATACACTTTGTATATATAATATATATAGGCAATCATTACTTTATTATTAGTAGTATTAGTATTATTAGTAATAAAAACGACTACTATAATATATAATCTACATACAGACATAGATAGAAATATTATAAAAATAACTAAACCATTTCTTCAATATTTTTTTAGTCTTTTTCTTTCACTCAGCTTGTCCTTTACAGTTTATCCTAATTACATGCTACGCGATATTCAGAAAACGTTTGATACAGTACAATTTAACTTATACAACGATTTCCCTAGTGCTAAACTTTTTCAAAGCAATTATTCTAAAAGCACGTACCGTAACAATAATGAGCGCGAGAGAAATTATTATTCACATTCGAAACATGGCATTTGAAGGCTACGAATTGCTCAAAACTGGCGGTAGTCAAACATAAATATAACTTAGAAATTCTAAAAAGTAATTTTATTTACTATTTTCTTTTTCGTTATTATTTTATTTATTTATTTATTTATTTTTAACCCGCTTTTCCTATGGAGTATACCTATTGGAGATTCATAAACAAGCGTTTATATTATATTTTCGTTATAAAACAAATTTATAAATGTATGTCAATAAATATAAATTCACCTGAATTCTAACGTATAAAATATGTTGTAAAATGTATTGTACTGTTTTGCAATCCCGTACTCGACGAAAGCGGCGTAGTGACCCTTAACAAACACAATATATTATTATCAGGTGACGTACATAATATAAATACCAATCTATTCTGCTCTCACTAAATACAACAAGTATGTACAAATCATTAAATTTCTACTACTGTTTACGACTTAAAATCAAAAAATCAACAAGAAGGGTCAGTATTGGGTAATCCATATTAGGTAAGACACTTATTGTTTTAAAAACTATAGGTAGGTATATGATTTTTCTTATGCAGTTTTAAATTATTAAAAACGACATTTAAAAAAAAAATGTCGAGTAGTACTATATATTATACGAAATAACTCTTTATTTCCTATTATAAAAAATGTTCAGATTGTATTAAGTATGCTTTTAAATAAAATAAAATTGTTTTAAATGTTTTACTTTTTTTATAACAACGTGAATTTTTAATTTCTTATCTCAAAACAAAATATATTTTTAAGTACTTTGATACATAAAAATCAAATTTTGAACGAGGATTCTATGAGTTAAGGATTTTAGGAGTTATTAGAGATAAAAATGTTAAATTTAAATGAGTGGTGTGGGATGGTATAATGCATCCGCCAAAATGTTGATCCATTACTTCGTTCATCTAAATTTGAAATACTTATAACTTCTAAACTAGTCGTCCAAAATGTATCTATTTTTTATAGACCAAAATACTCCAAGTAATATTCTGCTTTGAAATACACGCAATTAAAAATTACTATTGTCATGAAAATTAAAAGTTAAAATCTTAATAATTGATATCGATAAAATATACCTAGTAAAAATGTATTTTTTTTCAAAAATATTCTTTTATAACTATTTAAAAATATGTAAAAGAAATATTTTTAAAATTAATGTTTTCTTAAATAATGAGTGTCTTGTGTTTTAATAATGGAACATCCCATTTATATTTTTTTAGATGATTATATGGTAAACGAAACTGCTAAAAAGTACCCTCTAGTTACAATATAATGTGTACATCGCTAATCACTATAGCATGCATTAAATCTTGAAGTATACCTACTTTATAAATATATATAAAGGTGCCACCTCTAGGCATAATATGCATTAGCAATTCCGTTGTCCTCTGTAAAGACTGTAAAAAGTAGAAAGTACAAAACATTTTTCGCACTTACGGATGACAATATACTCGTATATATTATATACACCAACTAGCATAAGTACCTGCATTTGTATATATACTGTTAACATTGATTATATATTATCCTACACTATTATCCTACACTATATTATCCTACACTTCATAAAGAAAACACCAAAATACAGTAAATATCAGATTATCCAAAACATGTTTTTCAAAACAGATTAATTAAATTTGCTTTTAAGTGAAAAAAAAAATCGGTAAACATATTTATGCAAATCGATTCCTGCACCGCCGCCCGTGTGCCATAATTAGATGACCCAGGGCCAGTATATTATATGCACGTCCTAATGGCTATTACTACGAACCATTAATCACACTACATATATTAATATTTAATACACATTATCAAAACTCGACGATTCGCGGTTATAATATCGTGGTCCCTTTGTAATCTGTATGGTCTTTGATCACAAAGTACTGTGTGTTATATAGTTATAATTATGAGTAAATCAAACCGTGTCCATCGTCATGCCCGTCGCTTAAAAATTTTCATAACTGCAGTCGTTTTAGTAACCATCGCCGGCGGATAATGAACGGTGCATATTTTGTTTCGTGTGCAAACGGTGACGTTTAATCAAGGCTAACCGAACATATTATAATATAATCGGACACAATCCGCGGTGTACGGGAAAAGACGAGTACACGTATAGGCGTATAGCATATACGCATACAGCGTATTATATTATGATCTGAGACTTAGGTCGATGAATGTATATAGGACGACAAAATGTTTTATTACGGCTGCTCTGTTGTAGTGCGCGTTCAGACGTCAGTCGACTGGCAGACATATATCACAGCACGTGTACTGCGGCGTATGATATGCATACCTATAAATTTAATACGAAACGCTAAAGGTTACCTAACGTCTGCGGCACTGTACACAGTGCAATACATATAAATGTATGTATAACAGTACTTTAACGGCGGCGCATTACATCATAACGTCGGTGGTTTCAAACGATACATATATATTGTGCGCCGTAATAATACTATAAATAAATCCACTGCGGAGACCCGTGTGATGGACACGATGGCGCGTGTGTGCGCGACCGCCGCGCTGGAGAAAATAAAATACAATATTTGACTTTGATGTCAGCGCGAATAGTTCGATACGCCTAATAATATAATTACTTGTTACGCAATACGCCGCGCTTGTATATTATAATAATATAACGCAATAAAATCGCACAACATCAATAGACTAATTTAGTATCGTAGATATATTTAACTCGTCCGGATTCGGCTGAGCTTTATTCGAATAGTGATATATATCACATGTACTATGTAGGGTAAAACACTAATGATGATCACCTCCCTTGCTTTTTCAACAATGCAGTTATTCAAAATCTAAGTCTTGGAACTATAAAATATACTTGATGACCGTATTGTTTTCAAATCCTTGAGATTCGTTTGCAGTGCAATTAAAGAAGACGTTGTGAAGATACCCACATATGTTTTTAAAATTAACTATACTGTAATAATTATTTACCGGATAATTCTCTGAAAATGTTGTTACGTCAAAATCGACATTCAAACAAGTAGTTTTTAAGCTATTTAGCTTTATGTACTAAAAATTATAGGTCTATACTCCATAGTAATGAATTTAGAAAATATGGGAATTGTGGTAATTTGAACATTTTAATCATTTATATTAATCTATCAATATTTATAATTTATAAAAATAGTCCTTGAATAATAAATTCTATATCCTATGTTACATTTATTTTATATTTTTGTAATAATTTTTAAGGATTATTATCTTTAATAAACCTTTTAATAACTTAAAAACTACTCGTTCGAATTTTGTTTTTGGCAGATACATTAAAATTTAAAATAAAACATCGAAGTACAAAAGGGAGCTTTTCATTTTAAAAATAGAACTCAATATCACAACTAAATACTCCTGTAAAAAAAAATTTAAAGATTTGGAAAATATGGGCTAAAATATATTTGAAAATTCTAATAATCAGAATTTGAATAAATGTATAATTAAATTAAAACATTAAGGTGAGTGTTATACTTAATAAATTACCCTATATATACACTTATCTGCATCAATATTAATTCAAAATAAACTCCTAGGAATATTATTAACTGTCTACGCGTGTAATTAGTTTAAATTTAAATCATCAGAACATTTATAGAGTCATGGTTTTGATCAAGTTACAGCGAAGTGCGAATAAGGAGCAAATTGATTTTATTTATTTTAAGGACTTTTAGCCCACAATTCACAATTGCACCCATATATTTCAGCCCGCGGGTTGTATAGTTCAAAACCAAATGTAATCAACATCTGATCGTTATGAATTATGATTATAAATTATTATGAAGTAGGTATAAAATAATTGTTTTATTTTAATGAGAAACTAATAAACTGTGTTATATAAACAGTTTTGTGATATTATCACCATGTATTATGTATTAAAGTATTCTTAATAATTTTAATGAAGTATATATTATCATATGACATTTTAACAACTACATCAAGTTAAAACTTATTGAATAACTCAGTAACTCAGTGTCAAAGTGTGAACCTTTGGCTTGGAGAAACATTATAAAAAAGATCAACCACAATTAAAATAATATCGATACTGAGTATCTAGGCAATATCACAACAGAAATAAACTAATCGTAAATTAAAAATTAACCATGATAACGATCGATATATGACGTCAATAAATGAATTAATAATAAAGATAACTCGAAAAAAAACTGAATAAAATTATGAAAGGTAAGACATGTTTTATAACTCAACAATAACCTCCACCTATTTTTCTATTTCCTGTGCGCACTACGCCTAGAAGATTCAGACATATTTTGTCATAATTACATATTTTTTTGTTATACTATACTTGGATGATTACTGGATTGATCTGCCACATCGGACATCGTTGTTAGCTATTGCTCATGAATTGTAATAAGTGTACTCTACGATTACTACCTATAATAACAAAAAAAAATATATAACTCTTAATAACTCGATTATGAAGTTATAAATCAATATATTTTATTTTATTAAACAGTACAGAACGAATCCAATTTAATGTGAGATAATACAGTACAATGTAATATATAAAATATTATATGTAAGTAGTTTTAATAACAATAAATGTATTTAATTAATATTGTTATGTAGCACCTATTAATTGCTTTTTCATATTACGAGAAATAATGTGATTACTTAGATTTAAAAGTAAAGTAATTTCATTGTACTTTAATCTTTAAGTAACGATTAAGTAACTTACCCAACACTGTTAATTATTACTATAGAAATAGAATAAATCTCACGACATTTATATATTATTTTATGTAACATAAAATTGTAATATACCTTAAGAATTATCCTTAAACATACAATATACCTGCATAAGCGTTCATTGGAATGGGGAATAGTCCGCAAAATTGCAATTAGGTATATTTTGTTTGTTTATGTCATTAGTTAATTCAATTTGTGTGGAAAGATTTTCATTATGCCGCTTAAAATTAAATTAAATCTCAGCCCATGCATACTTGTGTTGGTATATACTATATGCATACAATAACTGTAGAACAAATAACAATTATTAATTATCATCATATATTTATTTAGACGGTGCTCAATGCTTACACATGGTTGGCCAGCCAATCCAAAACCATTCAACATATGAATTTAAGCTTTTAATCAATATTATAATATACCTATTATTATATGAAAACCTGGAATTGATTGTAAATATTATATAGATGCTAACGCTATTAGCCAAAGTATAATCGTCTTTCGATAAATCGAAAATTGAAAATATCAACTATATTATGTATACCTACTTAGTAGTAGGTACTTATTACTTACCCAGCGAATTCCAAACTTTGTGTAGATACTAATTAATAATATCATAAATTCTAACCTGTAGTATACTTAATAATATTTATATTAAGAAAATTCTATTTGATTAATTTTATTTAGTTAGTATAAAATTATTATTACTAGAAGTGTATGAATACCTACAGAAAATAATAATTTATAAAAAAAAGTTAAAACGAAGAAAAAAATGTTATTAAAAAGAAATGCAATAATATTTATGTCACATATTTTACACATGCCTTGTCAAATTTCACAGTCTGTGCACGTACATGATAAACACGGCCCGTAGACAAGCCTAATATGTATATTATAATTACACACACGGCGTTTTGAGTAGGCAATTTGGGTACATTGTTGTGTAGTCCATTTTCCAAGTATCTCACGTCATGTTCATTTGATTTTTTTTTTAATGAAAATTGCAAATGTTCATAGTGTACTGTCAAAAATATGAAATAGATACATTCTAATAAATTTCATTTAATAAACATTATACATAACGTATAGAAATATACAAATTCATATTAATCCTTCTATAAAATCAAAGTGTAATTATTATGTAACCTAAAGTAACTACTAAAGAACTTTTAAATGGTTAAACCAGAATATAACAGGTATCTGGAACATATATTATATTATATGTTACATAGATACCGTAAATAGGTATCTGGTACTATATTTATACATTTTTTCGCCCGATCCATTCATTTATTTAAACTTAGATTACAAAAGTAATATCGAGTAATTTTATTTTATTTATATAATAATATATATATATATATTCTTACTCGAATTTGCTTTTATCTTATATTGTATAATGAAATTGTTTTCTTCTTCAAAAGTTTTCTTCTTACATGGAGTTTTAAAGTCTCTAAAGTATACAAGAATATTTTAAGAGAGATTATTAAGGCGTAACAGGCGTTTAATAAAATGTAGCCATTGGCGGTTGAAAATACACGTGTGCAATTAAAATATAACTAATTGTCATCGACTATAAGTAATCGAGAAAATTAAGTTTTAAATTTAATTACGGACAAAAACCCGAGCTCGCAACATGCACTGACTATACATTTTAGATATGGAAATTCAGTACACTTGTACAGTTTTACGAATTTACATAAATATATATATATTATATTATATTATTGTAGATCATTTATTTCAAAAATGATCAGTTATCATATTTATGAAACCACTCATTTTTGTCGATATTTTCTTTTTAAACAAATTATCATTACGCATGCAATCCTAACGTTTGTACATTATTTTTTTCACCATTATTTGTTATTTGTTAAAAAAGTCTATAGTCTTTAAATTTTTTTCATGTCAAACTAAATTTTAAATTTCCTTTGAGAATATTTAAATGTATACTAAAAAAAAGTACAAATATATATGGTCATACTCGTTACCTACCTAGTTCTTTTTTTTCCTCATATTTCAATCAAACGATTAATATTCTGTTTCGGCCACTTCGGGCTATGGAATAAAAATCTAAACATTACTTTCAAAATCAAATAGACATAAAGGTTTCACTGTCAAATACGATGGTGAAATAAATAAGGGCAATATAAAACTTACAAAAAGAAAATGTCAAATATAACAATGAATGTCTTTCTCTGACGGGTGTTTGTTAAAAGAATCGCTATGTACCCACTATACATATACCTAATATAGGATAGCTTCTGGTCAAATTATATCGTTTACACTACTGCACCACCGGGATATAGATATAAGTATAGTTGAACAAATAGAATTTGCTGAGCGTTGAAAACTAAAAAGCCAACTTACAAATTTTAACCTTATTTATGACTCGACGACTGTATGTGAATATATCATAATAATACGTATTTGCATACATATGAGTGCGTGTGAATCGTATGTTTATATATATATATATATACATATATACATAAGTAGTAGACATATAGTTTTATTTCTATGTATGTATGTATATAATACATATATTATTTGTATAATAAATTGTTTTAAATTAATTAGACATACGCATGCGGAGTACTTTTTTTTCTCAGATGATAACCACCTATTTTAACCATTATTAAATTTTAATGAATTTTGGTAATTCAACCAACATCCTATGTCCAAAATTGACCAAATATCACCTTAGTAAATAGAGGTGAAAATTTCAAGCCTGAAAGATTAAAGAATAATTATTTTCAGAGTATAGGTCAAAAAACTGAAAATCGTACAAATTTTATTAATTTTTTTGTAGCACTGTCAATTTTTGACATAGAAAAATGGTTGAACTACCGAAATTCATAAAAAATAACAGGTAGTTACAATTTAAAGAAAAAAACTAATATTCCACAAGCGCATATCTAATTAAAATAAAAAAATTCAAAAGCCATAAAAATGTTTATTTTTATGTCATAACAACCAACTAAAATACAGAATTCAAGTTATAGGGCTCTACACAAAGACACCGAGAGTTCTCGATTAGAGTTTACACTCTGTATTTAGAGTACGATGTTTCTTATTGGAGAAAAGCCTTTTTGACAGCCCTTGCAATTCGAAAGGCGTGGATTCTGAATTTCTTGTGCGAAAGATCTATTTTGCAGACAAGCAATGTCATACAATAATTCCACCTCGGTCATTGTGCGCATTTTGGTTTATAATATATTACTTATAAATATCGAAACGACAACATTATAATATAGTTTCTCAGAGCTTTGTATAAATATATATATACTACCGTACTTGTTCCTTATATATTGGATCTTGTGTGTAACAATGCAATGAACAACGTCCACAAGTACGCCACAGTTGAATACGAAATAACACACAAATTAAAATATATCTTATTATAATATATTACAGTGTTTTGATGTGTTTATCTTTTTACTGCTTACGGCTTACCTGTTAATCGACTGACGAAATAGTGAATTATACTAAGGTATACACATACCTAATAAATTGAAATAATTTTAATATGCTTAAGAAGACGTAATACCCATATTATAATATTATCATATATTGTATCATATTAACTATCTCTGTGTGTATATAAAAATATAAAATAATACGATTGCACGAAAACAAAATTAGTCTACCTAAAATTATTATAGTTTAATCACCTATCATTTTAAGTTTTAAGCCGTTCGACTATCTCTGTAATTATTATAAAAACGAATACTTAGTAATTTAGTAGGCACTACTTGTATACTTAGTAAGATTTAACTCAAATTTAAAATATTAAAAATTTAAATATATATAAATTTAAAGATTATTGAAAATCTCTAATACTTATAATTTATATGTTAATTTATTAGAAAAACGTGTTTACCATGACAAGCGCGATGAAAAATAATTTACATTATTATAAACTTAAGAACTAATATCGGGACGAAATTTATTCAATAAATGTCTATACCTACGTAGACGCCATAGGTATATTATAATTTGATCTGTGTTGTCGTGAACGCTGCAATTATAAAAACCGAGAGATTTTCTAACAGTATGATTACACGCGTATAATACAAAATAAACAAAACTGCTTTTTACGACTGTAAAATTGTGAATAATAATAGTAATAAGTAATAACGTTTTATCCGCAGCAGTTTGGACATTGATCGGTCATTCGAGTCGGGTGTATCAAATAACTAATGGCGAATGGGTGTAAAATCCTACCCTAATATGTCAAACAGTTTTTACCGTTTTAGGCATTGTATAAAAAAAAAAAAAAATAACTCTGGAACATACGACTTTATAATAGTACAAACTCTATATATATTATATAGAGTTTTGGCGTTCGTCTCGCGTTGTCGTTGATTTTTTTCGACGCCCGAAGTATATATAATACAATTTAAAAACAAAAGCTTATAGGTTCCCGTAAGACGATTTATTTTTAACGCGTATGACGCGCTAGTAAAAATGTAAATATTAAATAACAATTTTTTTTTTCAAATACCTATCGCAGTTTTTTGTAATAATAAAAAAAATTCGTTACCGATGATCGATGACTACCGACAACCCATGGTTCGGGGTATTCTGTAGCGAAGGAAAACAATGTCAAACTACCATAAAGTCGTATTATTGTTATAAACACGCGGTATTATATCGTATATAATACAAGAGGAGACCAGGAGAGAGGACGTCAACGTCACAGTATTAAGTAGGTACACGATTTGCAAAGTTCGCGATCTATATTAGTTGTCGCTCGTCTTTGAAATAATTTTCGTATATTTGTCCACGCTACTACAGTCGTTGTAATCGACAACAAATACGCCTCGAGCGATTTTACATATTATATTTTGTTAAAATATAGGCGCAGTCAGCTGCATGCGTAACCACGCTGGGGATTGAAATTGTTTGATGTAGGTACGAAATCAAAAATGTTACTATATCAGCTATAGTGCTGCGTATTACGAAAATGTGTTATTTATATTCTTTTTTTTTTTTGTGATCTATTCTTAAGCTTTTGCGTTCTATCTTCTTCTATATAATATGCAGTTAACGAGTAATTAATATACCATTGTAAAAAAGCATCTTTACAAAAGATGTCTGCATAACGTTTTGCAGGCGAACTCAATAATCTTTTAAATGTTTACTGTAAATAACCATTGAGTGAAATCAAAAGGTGTATAGTAATAGCAGTAATCATAGTACAATAGATCTGCAAAGGGATTGAGAAAAGTATATTTTTGTATTATTTCAACCTAAAAAAATAACAAAAATTGGATTATTTAGAATCCATCGAATAGCAATTAATTGAAATATTTTTATTTTTACCAAAAATCTTATTCGAATTTTGTAGAATTTTTTTATATCGCTTATTTCGAAAATCGGGTCATCTGTAGATAATGACGATAATATATGTGTGGCTCATTATTATTATTGTACATACATCAAACGTGCAATACAAATCAACATTTAACTAATTTAGCCTCTGCTTTACAAAATAGATAGATACATTAAATATTATTTTGATACATTATCGAATAACGAATTGTATACCTAGTAAAAAGTTTTCGATTCTTATATACGTAAATTAAAAATGGGAGTGTAGCACTGCACTTACAAGTTACCCGGAAACGATATTTGTGCTGTTTGTAGGTACCACATAATATAGTTACGTTTATTAGATTCTATTTTTGGCGTTTTCCAGAAATATACTGGGAAATTCATAAAATTATCTCTTTCCGAGTACAATCTGCATTCAATTTGCAATCTCTGAGATTGCGCAGCACACAAAACTTTTTCACACTTCTCTATTGTAGCAAAAAGCGTTTACCGAATGATCAAAACACATTTCATATTGTAATAAAACCAATAAAGCTCTATAAAGACCTGCTTGGAATATTAAACTAAAATTGATTCGTTAGCAAAATGTAATCGATTTAACCTGTGGGTGTGTGCTTACAATAACCTCCAACTCCACCACTACCCGCTTGCCACTTTGAATTATAATAATAATGTATTATTCCTCCCTTGCGATGTATTATATTTTGTATACCTGCGTAACTATCTATTATTGATATTTGATTTTATTTGGTATAATATAAGTGATATATATATATATGTACATATACATATATATGTAATATGTATATAATATGATGTAAGTAAATATATGATGATCAATAAACAGTATACTTCCACACGCGTCGTCGTGATACCTACTGCTACAACGACAATTTTTCAATTATTATTTCAAAAGAAAGTTCTAAAATCAGTTCACATCTATACCTATATGGCTAAATATATTTAATTGGCATAGCATTTGCATACAGATGGGCATAGACGTTATTGGCTCCGTATAATTCAAAAATATAGGTATAAGTATATGCTAAAAAGATATCCACAATTTCTATCGTAAAACCATATTAAGCTACTTGAAAATAACAGCAAATACATAGAAATTTCATAATATACCTATATACAATAAATATATAACTCAAAATTTTGTCTACGCAACGTAGGGATTTGCGAAAACTCAAATTTACCGGTCGGCGGTCAATCAACGATGAATTAACGCATTTGTTGCGTTCCATTGATTATCGCCTATCGGTATTCAGTGACGGAGTTCTGAACTCTAGAAATGACCATGTTAGCACAGGTTTCTAATAGGTTTAAGTGTATAACTATATAATATGAGGTAGAGGATAGAGTTAATGTTTATGCAAGTTGCTCTTACTATTTTGAGACAATAGATCAAAAATCTATAATGTTTAAATTTAATATAGGAACATAATTCATAAAGATAAAAATACACGAACGCAAAACAACCCGAGCGTTGCCGTTACATCTTTACGCATTTTATATTTATAAAAATAAATTATAAGCTATAAACTAACATTATACGATTGTAATAAAGGTTTTGTAAATGAATACATTTAAAAAAATTAAATACATTTATTTATATAGGTAGATATTATTTATTAATCAGTTATGATCTGGGAGTTAATTCCTTCCACCTGGGTCACATAATACTTAAAATAAGGATAATAGAATATAAAATTTAATATATTTTAGGTATATTTCTTTTTCGTAAAAATTACCAAATCGATAATCGGTTAATTTAACAGATTTGAGTCAAAGTTATAAGGAATTTTTTTTTTAATTACCATTTTTTTCTAATCTACCTATTTTAATCTAAAATAAAAAACATAAATAGCTCAACCTTTTAATTTTAGGACGAAAACACAAGATTCTTTTGAATAAATGAATGAGCAATAATTGTTCTCGTAATACGATAACTTGAAAAGGGGGTGACTGAAAAAAAGCCTACTGACATGTTCCAATTAAATCCTATTAATAAAAAAGAATTTGCATAAAAATAGTATGGTCAATACAACTGTCAGACGTCAGTAGGTAGGTATAATTCATTAATGTTTCATGTTGAACTAATTTTGCAAATAACAAAAATAAATGAGTATATAAGTAAGGTACTAATTTATTTTGATAATATTATTCTAAAATCAATATTTGCATTTGTTATCAATATAAAAACAAAAATAATTATCTGCTGATTAGTAATCTGTACTCTGAGTAGGTACCCAATAAGGTATAATAAATATTAAATTAACAAATTAAACATTTTAAATTTAAAAAGCATAAATTAAGTATTTATTGTAATACAAAATATATGCTAATACAGCTAAAATTATGTAGGTACACATACATATTATGTATAGTAACCAAAATAAAATATTATCATACAAATTATTGTCGGCATAAGAAATAAGCAAAAACCCCCGCAATCGAAGCTTATCTAAATTACTCACTCAACGAAAGTCTGAACAAAGAATAAATAGGTACCTACAGCTTTGTACCAGATTTAACTTAATATACTCAATTAAAACCACTTAACCACTAACCACATTCATAAGTCTAGGGATTTTCAGTTAATCACGTTTACCAAATTATAAATCGAAAATCCACAAACGCATGACTTTAATCTAGAAATTTGCATAACTACCTACGTTGTCAATATTCTATGTTAAAATTCGTGAATTATATGATCAAGGAAACTCGAGACTTCCCGGTTACTGATCGGTATTAGTATGATAGTTTGCGTATTAATATCATATAACTGTATAAATAACTCATAAGTCTAAAAAAACTTTGTTTTGCAAATATAATAAATAGCTAGGTATAACAACAATCATATCAAAGGACTCAAATTTTGGTAAAAATTGTTCTATTTTAAAATGGAAAAAATTTAATAAAATCTTTGTTTTACATTTCATTCTACGTAATTATTTATTTTTCAGCCATTCTGACGATAAAAGAAATATATTAAGCCCATTTTTTGTGTTTCATGTTTCCAAAACTTTTCGGAATGAGGGTATCTCATTGTAGTTAAATTAGTTTTAAGTGGCACTGTTGCTTACTCATTTATCAGACACAATATAACAAGAAAATTGACTTAAAACTTCGTTTTACTTCAAACTCATTTAAACCATAGTGTGTTTGTTAACACACTTACTCTTTTTTGACACATTCTTGTATTTCTTAGCCATAGTCTGATTAACTTCCAGTTTCCAGCACATCATTAATAAATATTGAATTTCTTTAGTAACAATAAACGACAACCTAATTATGTTGTTTGTCAACTGACTATAGAACAATTGAGATTTTCATCAAATGTTTTAACATTAGTTATGTACTTTGAGATATAAATAAAATTACATAACAAATACCAACACAATAAAACAGTTCATGCATAAGTCACGATTAGTCCAATACCGACATCTTTCATTAAAATAATTTTAAATTTAATTTAGTTAAACTTTTGTGAATAATTATAATAAACGATTGCGCTGAAAAACAAAAGCCGAAAATATATGTATATTTAAAATCAACAATGATTATCACTTATTTAATTTTAATTTAATTGTTATACTTATTTGTCTATACAAACTTATAAAAAATAAAACGATAATATAATCTAGATTAAAATAGGTAATAAACTAATAACATAATACCAATGTCATTATTTTTATGTTTCTAATATTTGCTTAAGCTGATTAGATTAGAACCTAACCTAACCTATCCGTTTATACCAATTTATTGTATTTCGCGTAAATTTCACTTCTCATTGTACTCGTGATTTATAAAAAGTAAAAACTACCAATTCTATAAAATTAAAATATAATTGGGTTAGATATTTTTATATACATTAAGTACACGCGTTTAGCGCTAAATATAGTTGACGGAATTCGGGAATTAAAATACTTAGACCAGAAGTTCCTTACCTTTTTTGGCCCACGGCACCCTTAGTCATTTTCTAAAAATCCATAAACCCCTATAGACTACTTCGGTTTTATTTAGCAGTCAATAAGACGTATGAACAAAAGTAGTAAGACGTAAGCATATACACATATATTTTATAAAAGAAATTGTAGCATTGAAAATTAACTATATATATTTTTTTTTAATTATTATTGCATAAATAATGTAATAAAAAATATAATTCAAATAATTTTTGACCAATGATAAATTTGCTCACATTATTTTACTACTAAATTAATGTATTAACTCTGATAATGTTCCTACTCTTAAATTTCAATGACAATATCTCCTGCTTCTTCAATTATCCGTTTAAAACGTGAACATATACGGATTTAGCATTTTGACCATTTCAAGAAATCTAATGAAATAATTTATATATATATATATAACTTTAGTACAATTTAATTGATAAAATAAACTTTTCAATATTAGTTCTTGTTGGCCTTTACATAAATATGAGAAAAAATTTAAACTATTTTAGTTTCCGATACCATTATATTTGAATCTGAAGTGTATACATACATGCTTTTCGTTGTATAAATCTTTTAACATCAATCTTAGTTCTTATAAAATATTTATCCATAAATATTCAGACACTAATTCTCTTCTATATACTTAAGATACCTACTTATATATTATAATTAATTACGTACATAAATGTTATCTAATATCAACCGTGGGTGTACGATGTGATGGTTTAATGTTTCTTGACAACTTTAAACAAAACTTCAAAAAAATATATGTAGAATAATTTTAAATTATAATACTAAATTTAAAATGTCGAATAGTAGTTTGGAATCTAATTACTAACAAATTGAATCGATTAAATGTCAAATAGCCAACGAAACTTGTTGACGAATTAAACGTTAACGCTACAAAAACGGATCTTTAAACAGAATTAAATTGCGTCCGCACAAAAAAAAGTATTTATATGTAATGTGCTAAAATCGTATACGAATAGAAAAAATCACACGAGATGATTAAAACGCGTAAAATCCTAAATAAATTTTACCAGTAAATAGTATATAAGGAGCAAAAAATGTTGCAAAACTCTATAACACAGTGTTTGTAAAGAATTCTGCATAATAGCGCATCGTTTCCCATACACACAAATCTCAACAATTTTACACGATAACGAGGGAAATCTCGGTTTGTAGGGAAACTGAGAAAGGATTTAACTAGAGGGATAAAAGTTGAATGGAACCGAAGGCGGCTTACTGATGCTTTTCAATGCCGGAATCCTTTCAGATGGTTTCAGGAGAGGAGGATTTGTTTATACGGACTAACGAAACATTATTAATAGGAAGTGTCAAACAAGAATTTAATAATTGAAAAAAATAAACGATAAAATGTGTTTAAATCGACATATATATTTAAAACAGCAATTAAGCAATGAATTCATAAGGTAGAGGAGCTAAACTGATTGGATCCGTTCCTCTTACTATGTGACCGGGTCGTGGTCCTTGAGGCTGAAAACAAAATTTAACAAATTAAAAATAAAATATGCGATTTTTAATTAAATATTGTTTATGTTTACTAAAATTTATAAATGATATACCTATAACATAATGATAATTTGTACAAATAATCAATAAGAACAGAAAAAAAAATCGTCTTTATTTAATTGACTATAATGTTACATTTCCTTCTAAATAATGTAATCTATATAAATTCTATAACTAAAAAATTAAAACACCAACAATTATATCAATTACCTAGATATTATCTTTTAAAACAGATATAATCTCACTAATAAATTTATTATTAGCTACTTTTTACTTGTATCAGAAAAAAAGTATAGAATTCATTTGAATAATATTGAAAATCTAAATTAATCCATAAAAAAGATTAACAATTTCAATTACATTTTTTTAATTTACACCTTTTATAAAAATGTATGTTACAAAAATACCTAATAAAATTTTAAGGAATGTGGACCTAATACCTAATATTGTATAATATAAGATTAAAATGAAAAAAATGGTATGCAAATATTTGTTTACATTATGCTAGTTTAGTCATTGACAGCAGTAAAATTAATTTATAATGCCTATTTCAATGTGCTCATAAAATCACTTTAATTTTATTTAATAATTATATGTTATTTTATAAAAATATATACAAAATCATTGTTACTGATAAATTTATATTAATGGATGTAAAATACTGTAATTTAAAAATTAGTTTATAACTATACATTATCAAAACAAAATATTTATTTTTTAGTAATTACTTATTACGTACTTGTATTTTCTAAAATGTTATATATGAGATATTATACTAAAAATTTAAATTTAAAGTTTGTGTACCAAAATAAAACTGTACTCAGAAGTGCATTACCTATCATTTACCCACTATTAGTTAAATTTTTATTATTTTTGGCTTTCATAAATATTTCTGTGAATAGATAAGTATACACAAAAAAATGTTCAAATGTACATTTTTTCATGTTTTTCGAATTGTTTTTTTTTTTATTAAGATCATTAAAGCAACTTAAGAACTCTGTAATATGTCATTAAGTGAAAAACTAAAATGATTTTATGAAAATGTTATTTTTTTTAAATCTTAGAAGCATAAAAATATAAATTAGTGTTAACAGTGTTAAATCTTAACTTAAAAAAATTAACTATTAATCTTACTTTGCGTTTAAGGCACACTCTGATTCCCTTCTTTTTAGCATCAGCTACTTTATCTTCGTTTTCCTTGACACGCTTCAAGAAATCATCTCGGCATTTTGATGGGTTAACATGTTCAATACGAATGTTAATTCTAAACAATTAAATAAAACAAATATATTGTTTAACAATTAGTTTTAGTATAACATATTAATTTAAAATAACTATGGATTTATAGGGATCCAATTACATATAAACTATGCCCATTATGTACCTATTCATAGGTATTTACCTAGGATATATTACAAGACATGTATTCATTCGTATTACATTTTGTTGAATTGGATAAAAATATTAATCTTATTTTTTATAAATTTTTTGAAAAGCAAATTAAGAATATACACGTATTAATAAATAACTAATAAGAAATGGAAAATTGAAAAACAAAAATAAATCTCTGATCAATGAAATATATTTAGGTCTCATTTTTATAATTTAAATGCATGTAATAAAATATTACGTTAACATAAAATTGTATAAAATAAAGAAAAAATTTTAGTGATTACTGATAAGAACGTAATGTCAATGTGTCCAATACAAACATCAACGCTTTTCAAACAATAAAGACATTATAGGTACTCCTCAAATGTATTTTCTTCAAAATTATATAAATACATATGTTAAAATAAAATATTTTGCTATCATTAGAACCCGTATTAAGAATTTTTAATTAATAATCGTTAGTAAAAAGTTAAACACATAAATATATGCAGATTAACCTTCAACATAACATTCAGTCTGAGGCGGTATACAATCATAACAATGAATACATTAGAGGTATCCAATGGACAACATTTAACTTTGAATATAACATTTAGTTAAGGATAATACAAACAATATTATAATTAGTAAAAGAGCATTTAATACTAGTTTTTTATGTTATAATACTATATATTATCAAAAATAAAAATATAACTTAAAAATTGTATCAGATCAAACCTTCAACATGACTTTCAGTCTGGGGCGGTATAAAATCATCATATAGTGCATTAATTACAATTTATATTTAATTTACACAAATATATTGAACTATTTAGACTATCATAATAATTGCTATTTACGATATCTCAAATTGACAAATATTCAGATCAAACCTTCAACACAATATTCAGTCTGGGGCGGTATGATGTCATCATAATTTGTTCAATATTAGATTTCAGTTACTCCAAATTTACAAACAAAACATTTTGTCACATAATTTAACATTATGGATACTGTTCAATGTCCGAGTAATATTGAATTTAGCTATCCAAATGCTAATGTCAATAGTACCTAGTCTGAATATTATAAATTTTATAAAAAAAAAAAAAAAAATAGAAAGAATTATGTACATTTGTTATTTTTAACTAACCAAACTATACAATAATATTTAAATATAATCCCCAGTACTTATATATCTACTATAATTATTTAACAGAATAAAGCTTGATAATAAACAGGATATTAACTGAACTATACTTGATAAAACTATAAGTAGATATTAGTACTTATTATTAAAGGTTAATCTATTGGGAAACCTAGAATTGCATAAAAATTGACTAATAGTATATATACAATACACTTAACTTAATATATTATATTATAATAAATTAATACACAAAAATAATTAAGTCAATATTAATAGTTACTCAGATTAAACCTTCAACATGATATTCAGTCTGGGGCGGTATAATGTCATCATGTAATAATAAAAATGGTGTATAACCAGATGTATTTTCTTTCTAGTACATAATAAATTATTATATTCTATTAAAACTTACAAGGTAAAAACGTTTTCTATTTTTAAAAACTATTTATTTTTCAAAGGTACTTAAACCAAAGTTAAGATTATAAAGAAAATTCCTAACCAACCATAGAAAATGTGTTTACTTTTAATAATTAATTAATTAATTTTAATACTAAAACTATCGAAGCTAAATGAATACTGCTAAAAGTAAATTTGCTGTTGCACACTTATAAGATGGAGACAAAACATACATACATATTTCATTAATTGTATTAGTTAGATATACCTAAGCTTTCAAAATTACACTAGTATTTTTAAATTACTAACAATATTATACTTAGTATTCAGGGTATGTTTTAAATATACTAGGAAAACATAGAAAATGAACATTCAGATCAAACCTTCAGCATGAATTTCAGACTGGGGCGGTATAATGTCATCATAAAATGTTCAAAATGTTACATGTCTATAGCTCAGATGAATTTATTCTCAACATAGATTATTAAAAATTGCTAATAAAAATAAAAAGCTTGAAATTTATAATTTTTCAGATTAAACCTTCAACATAATATTCAGTCTGGGGCGGTATAATGTCATCATATCAAGTGTATATAACCCCTTTTTTAAATATATATATTATACATATATATTAATTACCTATAAAGTATGTTTTAGCTAGGTATGCATAAGAATTGTATTATTAATTTTTAGAGAAAAATTCAGATCAAACCTTCAACATGAGTTTCAGTCTGGGGCGGTATAATGTCATCATATTAAATTTAAATTTGTTTTTAATAACCTATAAGCTATATTTTAAGTAATAAATTCAAAACAATGTAATTAAATATAATTTAAAGAAAAAAACTTAAAATTACAAACATTCAGATCAAACCTTCAACATAAATTTCAGTCTGGGGCGGTATAATGTCATCATATTAAATTTAAATGTTTTTAATAACCTATAAGCTATAATTTAAGCAATAGATGTAAAATAATATTATTAATTAATATAACTTAGAGAAAAAGAACTTAAAATTCCAAACATTCAGATCAAACCTTCAACATGAGTTTCAGTCTGGGGCGGTATAAAATCATCATATTATGTTTACAAATTTTAATATAACTCAATAACTCTTGTTTATTTTTAGATGTACCATTTGAAGCTATAAATGTAGATAAACTTCCACATATTTTATTTTATTACGTATGTAAAATATAAATATATCTGGGATAATATTATACAATGGATTAAAAATTGCTTATAAAAATAAAAAGCTTGAAATTTATAATTTGTCAGATTAAACCTTCAACATAATATTCAGTCTGGGGCGGTATAATGTCATCATATTAAATTTAAATTTGTTTTTAATAACCTATAAGCTATATTTTAAGCAATAGATGTAAAATAATGTTATTAAATATAACTTAGAGAAAAAAAAACTTAAAGTTACAAACATTCAGATCAAACCTTCAACATGAGTTTCAGTCTGGGGCGGTATAAAATCATCACATTATGTTTACAAATTTTAATATTACTCAATCACTCTTGTTTATTTTTAGATGTACCATTTGAAGCTTTAAATGTAGATAAACTTCCACATATTTTATTTTATTACGTATGTAAAATATAAATATGTCTGAGATAATTATACAATAAATTGAAAATTGCTTATAAAAATAAAAAGCTTAAAATTTATAAATTGTCAGATTAAACCTTCAACATAATATTCAGTCTGGGGCGGTATAATGTCATCATATTAAATTTAAATTTGCTTTTAATAACCTATAAGCAATAGATGCAAAATAATGTTATTAAATATAATTTAGAGAAAAAAAAACTTAAAATTCCAAACATTCAGATCAAACCTTCAACATGAGTTTCAGACTGGGGCGGTATAAAATCATCATTTGTTTTATTAACACACAAAACTTTTATTTAACATTCTTTATAAACGTGCCGATTATAATTTTTAATAGAAATTTTAAATTATATTCAGTTCAAACCTTTAACACAAGTTTCAGACTGGGACAGCATAATATCATCGTAAGTGTTTAGAATGTTATATGTTTGTATAAATCAAAGAGAAATTTTATCACAATATAGATTATTAAAAATAGTTAAAAAAAATTTTGAATTTCATAATTACTACTCAGATTAAACCTTCAACATTAGATTCAGTCTGGGGCGGTATAAAGTCATCATATTAACATATTATATAGCATATTAAGTAATAACATATATTTTTTTTATTTATAACTTATAAGATTTGTTTTAAAATATATGTAAATTAATTTACATAAATAAATACATTTTTTATAATTTGTAGAGAAAAATTTCATGAAAAATACTCCAGATGAAACTTTCAAAACATGAGTTATAATTTAAGAATAAAGCGGTCTTATGTCATAATAATTTGTTCAGCAACTTACACATTGCGCTACAACTCACATACATGATAAATCATTTTACAGATTATTTGAAATAGATCATAAAAAATAAGTAGGTATACTAACTTTGAATAATACTAATTCCATAAGACAAACCTCCAACACTCAGTCAGGGACAGTAAAAAATCATAAAATAACTTTATATAAAAGTTAATTGTGGACTTTTTAGTTCAAATTACATAATATACTTAGTGATTCTTTGAGAGCTGATGAGATTTATTTACCTTTTTGCAATAATGCGGTTGCGGACTCTTTTGTTGACAATTACTCCAAGAGCGTGTTTGGATACATTGAATACTCGTCCAGTTTTACCGTGATATACTTTATAAGGCATACCCTTTTGAACAGCTCCATTTCCCTAAGATTTAATGGTTTCATTAAGTTAGGATATAATGATTTTAATAATTATAAATACTTATTATAACTCAATAAATTATTTACCTTTATGTCAACTCGATCGCCAACTTTATACACTTTCATGTATGTCGACAAAGGAATGACTCCATGTCTACGGAATCTTCTGGAAAACAAGTCCCTAGTACCATGTCTATAACCTTTTGAGTTGGTCATATTTGATTATCTGAAAAAAAAAAAAATATGTAGAAAAACCTAAACCAATTCAATAAAGGATTTTATAAAGTAAAATATTTCAATACCTACTCCAAATATTAATTTGAATTTAAAATGATAAAGAATACTTAAATCTCAATCTTCAATACAACATTCAAGATTATGACATCAGTGCATATACAAGAAAATTAAAAAACAAGAAATCCAAGTGGGAATGATTAGAACTAAACTGAATAACCGTGAAGAGTATATTAAATGCAAATCAGGTATATTCTGAGACGCTTCGATTGTTGAACACATTCCACTTTTCATGATTGGACTGCTGAACATTTCAGATAACTTGAGCGCATTGAGACTTGTAATGGACAATTACAATGAAGCGAGGATGCATATCATACATTATACATACAATCTTAAATGCCATGGCTGTCGCAGCATTGTTAACGTTAAGTTTGGTCAATCTTGTCATGCCTATCCCAATATCGGGACATTCGAATTATAAACCAAAAATTCACTGCGGGACAATAACATCCTATACCAAAACAATCATTATTGTTTGGATTGATCGATCGAAAGAGTAAGAATAGAAGATCCAAACGAAATTCAAATCGGATGCCCCTTATGGTCAGAATTCGAATACGAACTATGAGAAGTCATAAACGACCCGAAACGCAAAAAAGCAGCAAAATGAAATAACTTTTTAGAGAATAACAATATTTATAAGATTAGAATAATATTAAGAAGTTGTACTTACTTAAGGTTACGATTTTAAAAAAAAAGTCGTAAGCCAAGAGACACCACACTTCTAGAAAACGAGTACGTGAAAGTAAAAGAACCGAATTGTGGTGGATTTATTTAAGGTTATGTTGTGTTTTTCATTCGAAAAACGATCCGTCCGAATAACCACGATACAAAACAATATTATTTTATCATGGAATAGAAAAAATATACGATTATTTTTTCATGTAAAAAAGGAAACCATGATTATAGAATAGATAATCTATCCTTGTGTAAAAAATATTAAATGCGCGGCCGGTCAAATATCGGCACATAATAATTATAATATTATTATGCTTATAGCGTAGCATCATAGATTTAAAATTAATTAAATTATTTTTTAAATAAATTAAAAATATCAAAATAATTTTTTGCATTAAATTTTAACTTTTTAATTTTTGTATACAATTTATTATAAATACCTAATTGTCAAAACAATACATCTTTAAAACTTAGACACGACATGAATTATATGTTAAATCTGTTACATTTTCCACAGTACCTACATCTGAAATTAGTAGACTGATTGATAATTTATAAATAAATAGAATTAACTACTCACCAATATTTTCCACAGTATATAGAGTATGGAACTGAATTAAAAACCTCTATTTCGTTGTACCTATTAAAGAACCTACCCCTTAGGTGTCATTATTATGACATAATGTCAAAGTAACCATTAGGTTGAAATTGTGTTAAATTATTAACACAATTTCTTAAAAGCATGGCCTGGGTGATTAATGTTAGTTAAATTAGATAGATTGCTTAATGATTGAAACTAAAATCAAGTAAATAATGATTTTTAGATAGGTAGCTTATATAAAAATTAAAATTCTTTATAAATACATGAAATAGTAGATAATGGTAAATAAACCAAATCAATCAACAGCTATATTATATGAAAAAAGGTATATATTTTAATATAGATAGTATTTTAATCTATTTCTTTGAATATTTTAACTACATCAGAGCGACCTCTAATTCAATATTTGTCAAAAAAAAAAACCTTAAAAAGTGCCAAGATAAAAATTATTTTATTCAACATTCATCCAAATTTGCATGAATAGCAAATGATAGTATTTGTATAGGTAGGTAATATTTGAAAAGTATTTTAAAAAATAGTTAATATCAATGTACATTATATAATATACATCACATCATATTCAGGATTTTTCAAGGCTACAAGTAAGTGTTGATTCCTATTCTATCTATGAATAGATCTTTGATGCTAGATTCTTAGATCATAAAAATGTTTTGTGTTTATAGTTTGTAATGTCTAAAGGTATGCTAAATATTGATTCTATTATGCTATTTGTAGTATTTGTACTATGCAATGTTACATTACACATTTACACCACCAACGAATGTTTTTACAAATACACTTTTATAGAGTATGGTCTATGAAAATATATATCATATAAAAATTATTATTTATTATAATATTATGACATTTTCAAATACATTTCGTTTGTTATGTGATACTGCCGTAGTGCCGTGTGATTATCATCCATTATTTTGTTATAGTATTTTGTATAGACGTTCTACATTTTGAGAATTTCTGAGTTTTTTCAGTTTTTTTGTCTACACTATTGTAGTAGTTATTACCGTAATATAGACTAGAGTTTTACAGTACTACAGTCTACAAGAAATTGAATTTTTGACAGTAATTTAGTATTACCATTGATTTAAATCAATGTTATTACTTATACTCAGTGTTCAGTGTGTTCACGCATGTTCATTGGACCATATTGTAAATTGTTCTGTGATATTACTATCATGATTTGAGTTTTGTTTACTATACAATCATTATTCTAATATTTGCCATAAGCTACTCTTGTTCTTTATTATCATTAATCAATAGTCATTATTATTCAATCAATCTGAATGTTCAATGGTTAGACTGTTAGAGTAGTTCCTAGATAGATTCGTAGTTCATCTTCATTATTCATATCATATTATTGTCATATTTCGGCGATGACTCTAATCTGTACTCGAGTCTCGAATATTATAATAAAAACAGTATCGGAATTTATAATAATTATAACTCTAAATTAATATACATTACAGACTACAGTATTTAGACGACAAATTACTTCTTATCAACCTGTTTTACATAACTCATTTTTTATGTTTAGATTGGAAATCAAATGGTATTAAAATAAAAATTAATAACGTTTAATATAAATCAAAATGGATAGCTTTCATTTGCCCTGCAACAAAATAAAAGATGAGTATCAAAAATGTTTCAGTTCTTGGTTCACTGAATGTTATATGAAAGGTGATTATGATGATAAAAGGTGTGCCAAAAAATTTGAAGAATATCAAAAGTGCCTTCGAGAAGGTATGCAATTACATGCTTTGGATATTGAAGATGTATTAAAACCTTACTTGGGAACAGAACGCATGAAGAAGTAAAGTTATAGTAAATCTTTTTCTTTATATTAGTTACTACCTAGTTAAAAATTAAATGTTATCCTTAATTAACAAGTTCTGTTAACTTTTAGCTGTTGAGTAATTTTATTTTATTAGAGTATTTTAGTTCTATATTTGTATTACCTTAAGGTCGAAATTTTTCAATTTATTTAGGTATTATAAATAATAGATCACTAATATAATAAACTTAGTTATTTAATTTGTATTCGTTATACTTCCACTGGCTATAATACCACAAAATGTGTTCTTAGTGATGACAAGTGTTGTTATTAATTTTTTTTTAATTCCATTTGTAAATATTTGTTATTATATTTTAACTAAAATTTAATTTATATTTTGGTTATTTAAAAAAGGGATAAGTAATTTCTAATTTGTTAATTTACCAAAAACCTCGTAAATCTGGACCCTTTTAAAAACTTAAAATTTGATTTTTATATATTGAATTTATTTGATTGTAAAATAAATCTAGTATAATATTATTGCAAATTATATGAAATTGTTTTGAATTTATTTTAGATTTAACTATCTATAAATTATAATGGTAGGTACAATTATATGTTTTTTCATTTAGTAATAAACACTAATAAATTATGGTACACATTGGATATTTGTTCAGATATGCACTTAAAAAAAAATTATAATTTCCCAAACTTATGTCTAAAATGATAACAAATACAGTAGTTAATACATAATAAAAAATCTTTACATAAATCACTAATTAAAAATAAATCAAGATCATATAAGTACTTTTGATATAAACGTCTATAGTTCACTTGTCACTACTTAGATTTATATAGATTTTTACTTGATAGGCTCATTCTATTTGAATATGTTAAATATGTCATGAATATAGTAATCCGCACAAACTTATTATTTAAACTTTATTATAAATTATAATATGTATGTTTTATTTAAATTCTTCTTTTTAACACTATCTATTTTATATTATATATTATAATATCTAAACAACCGTGTGTTTAAATATTATTATTTTTTACTATGTTATTTGTTATATTATTATTTTATCATCATTATGGTAAATAGTTATATATTTAATTATATTTAGTTACAGATGTAGATAAGACTAAATATGCTAGAAATATTTTATTTTAATTATTTTATTTTTTTAACTTTATTTTAAAACAAACATTCTGTTATTTAAATTTACAAAAAGCATGTATGCTGATATAGTGATATATATATGTATATATATATTATATACATTAATTTGACATGCGAAACGTGAAAAAAAGTAGCCACCCAATTTGACACATTCAAATTTCTTTTATAAATAAAATTTAAAAAAAAAACAATGATTCATATTAAAATTAATTAAATTATAATGTTAGTGTTTAAAAAATATCTCACTTTTTTACATGGTACCTAGTTATAAGAATAAATTTATTATTAAGACAACATAACTTGTTTAACATTTTTATTTATGTATTTATAATTAATTGAAAACTTACAACACATACCTGTTGGAAAATTGCTTAATATGCTGAAAGCAAAATTTTGTTATTTTGAGAAACTGCAACTTGCAAGTTTATCATTTATTATTAAGTATAGCAATTTGTATAATTATTATGTTATACTGGTAGTTTGATAAAGTATGGCTGACTTTCAATTATACAACTTAAAACCAAATAGAAATTTCCCTTTGGATATTAGTGGTAGGTATTAAGTTTTTTTATAATTAATAACTTTGATGTATTTTTGTACCTATTCTCTTTTTCTGAATGATATTCTTACAAAAGATCAATTTCAATTAATCCTGATTAACCCAATAGTAACATTTCAACACCTAAAACATGTTAATAGGTCCAGGCTTACCATTGTACACAGAATATAATTAGGTAGTAGGTACAATATAATTTTATAGATATATGAGCGGTTACTTACCAGTCAATGACTCACCGTCGTGGTAGACAAATCAGAAAACTTTGCGCCATTCATTTGTTTTAACAGCAATTTCTTGCAATCAGTAGCTATAATAAATTCCTAACTACAAAATAAAACCAGTTGAGTGATACTGGGATAATTCTGTCCAAATAAAATCAATTATAATTATTCCAAGTTTAAAGGAATAAGCACTTGGGTCTCTTTGATATTACTAATTAGTGATTACTATATTAATAATTGTTCGTCTTTTGTGATACTAGTTTACTACGTTCAATAAAAAAAATACAATTATTATAAATATAATTTATAAACACAGTTTAAGGTCTTAGAAGGTAATATTTTATTATTATTCCAACCAAATAAACAATTAATATTGGAAAATTGTTTGATGATTAAAAATTGTTGGTTAAAATAAAATTATGTGTATAATTAATTGGGTAGAAAAATATATTAAATAAAAATCAAGAGCATGAGAAATAAATTGGTTTGGTTGTATATTTCATTTATTTTGTCACAGACCAAAGTTTGATGGTTGGTTTTAAATTTTGGCGGAATATTGAATTTTAGAAAAACGAAAATAAGTAATATTAAGTTCATAACTTCAAATTAGTTAACCTGCAGCGCTCGTGAGTAATAATTGAACTAAATTTCTTCCAACGAGCGAACAACTGATAAGGGCTAGTCGAACCTTATCTTCTACAAAGACCGACAACCGGGATTAAGGTATAACATCTTTATCTAACCAATATAAATGATAAGCCCACGAGTTTTAGGTGTTTCAGATTTCAATATTCTCAATAATTAATATCTGCAGTTATTAAATTAACAATTAATAATAAATCTTGAAATAATCGTCTTCAAACAATGTCGAGCAGTCGTTTTACACCGAGAGGTTTTCCCAGAGTTCCGCTTCAAAATGGTATTGGACGTTATATATGTCAATTGAAAAGAGTCACATTAAGATTTTGTAAGAGCAGTGGATCTAGTCGAGGAATTCGTGATTTCATCGAAACAGATCTAATAAGTTATGCACAAGAACACCCAGGTACAGCTGTATACTTGAAGCCTCGTCGTCACAAGTCTCCTTCATTTGTTGCCGAATATTTGAATGGTGAACGTGAAGTAATTAGCTGTCACAATTTTACTGCACAAGAAATGATCAAGTGGTTAAATTTATACACCACTCGATCTGGTATACCGCTTATGAGGTACGCCAAAATGTGGCATACAGACTGCCCTTCTATTCAAGGAGTCTGGAGTCCATTTACAAACAAGGATCCAGCATTAAACATTACACAGTTTCCATCTAAAGAATTATCAAAGCCTGTATGGGAAGAAAAGTCAGCCACAGAAGAGTTATTAGAAATGATAAACAAACAAAAAATCAGTGATGAAAATGATGATGATACTCAGAAGGTTCAAGCAGCTCAAATGTAAATTAGAAGTTATCATAAAATTGTTAGTTACATGATTCAATAAAATACTGTTTATAATTTTATATGATTTTATTTGTTTTTTTCAGTATTTGTACAAATAAATATATTTTAGAAATTAATTTTTGTATTAGTTAAAATAATAAAATAGGTATATAATTAATATTTAGTTTTATATTTTTGTTTCATTGATACAACATTACCTATGGTCAGTGGAGAAATGGCATTGAAATGTTGACCAGTGTATAATTATGTTTTGCTTATAAGTTTTGATAAGTATAGTCAAGTAAATAATTTTAAATTTGAGTTATTTAAATTACTATGAATTTTTACTTTACATTTGACCCCCAAACTACATACTAGATCCATTTTACTATTTGTAACTACCTTAAAAAACAAATTACTTTTATTACTCCAAATGATAATGAAACGAAAAAACAAACATTATTGTATTGTAAATCTAATACATCCATAGACTCATGATGGAAATCTAAAATACACAACTTGAGTACTGTATTATTTGACAGCAGATTATATTATATTATTTAATATAATAACCTTGACATATTTTATATTATGATTTGTAATTGTCCTAAACCACAGAATTACCAAGTAGCACAAATGCTTGTTATGAGACTATTTTACGAACTTGATGATTTAAATAAATGATAAGTTTGTCACGTACAAAACAATCTAGATTACCTACCCAAAATGTAACAAATTATATTCATTGAAAAATGTAGTGTTTTGACAATTATTAAATGATTTATCAGAGTGTGCAGGTATCTACGGTATCTATTATGTAATGTTATATTTTGTGTTTTGCTCAATCTCAATGCTCAATGCTTTAATAGATAAACTAGAAAAAAGATAAAAGATTATCCAATAAGTTTGGTACAAGAAATAGGTAAATTAAAATACATGTAAAATAATTAATTACAAATTTACAAATTAAAACATAGGTATTTTTTACCAAGAATCAATAAATGTATCTACTTAATTATATTTGCTACTTGAAATAATTTTTAAAAATAAGATTGTAATAACACTGGCAGAAGTTAGAAATTCATAAAAAATTTTCATTTTAAATCTAGGTTTTGTTAATTTAATACAAAATTACTCCTAAGTAATTTTTACTGAAACTAAAAAATAAAAAAAAATATTTAAAGGCGGTTATTTTTTATAGATTGGTATTTTAAGTTTAAATTTGAACTAAATTTTATAAAGATAAATAAAAGAGTTAATTATTTTGATAGAATTTAAAAACATTATTCATAGTAACTTCGAACTTTTACCTTTATTATATTGGTATAATGGTATGTTTTTAGGTACCTAACTATACCTATACGCCCTAACATTTTTGATTTATTTTAAAATATTCTCTATTTATTTTATTTTATTTTATCTACTTACTATGAGTCTATTTTTATTGTTTTTCGTAATTTACTAAATGATGGTATGACTTATTGAGTTTTATAAGTTACAGATATAATACGATATAAATACTAATAATTTAATAAATAAAATATTTTTGGAAAAAAATTATATTAACCTAACGTAGGTAGTACCTAATATTAAAAATGAGATTGAACGACTTTAATATAGCTAACATAAAAACATTAAAAACATCTCATAATTCATAAAATATATACTTGGCGATACAGGTATTGACATTGACGGATTGTTGCCATTCAGAAATCCATTAGTGACCCACTCGACACCTTATATACTTACATCAAAGCGGTAGGTATCCACTCGCCTGCCTACCGATGGTTTTTTAGTTTTTAATGTCAATTTCAGTTGGTTATTACTTATTACCTATACTTGTTACTTATATTTACCATGTATTTTTTTTTTTGTAAACTGCACTGCATCGATCGCCGACATGACGACACTGTCGGATCCATGTATGTGTAGTATACAGACAGTAGACCTAATATACGGATCATGGTTATTACTATTATTACACATACTACACATAAATATAAAATAAGCATTATATAATATAATATAATATTATGCATTTTACTGCTATAATATGACCGCACACAATATATAGGTCTTCTCAGAGTTCACGGGAACCGGGTCTCGTATATATATGTCCCTCGCGTTTACCCGCAAATAACTGCTCTGCTGCACTATTATAATAATAATGTAATAATATTGTGCTTGTCGTGTGACTCGAAATCGATTATTCGCGAGGATACTGCACGCACGTGCGACCCGGAGGCTGTCGTTGCGACGGAACGCGTGATCCGTTTGTCGGGGTGTATAACGGACGACGATGATAAATTCGTATAATGTTCTATCAGCAAGGACAACTACAACAAGTCAACTCTACACGACCGCGAGTATAATACTGAGTGATCCATTATTGTTATTATTTATTAACATATAACGTTAATTATTTCACAAAACGTTATAATACGTTCTAAAAAAATATTTATTTTACACGATTTTAAGACGTTATCAAAAGAACGTTTTTATTTTTGTACTATATTTTATCGTTGACGACGATTTTTAAGTTTTTAACTTTCGAATGACAACATAAATTTTTTATTACGCGAGTATTCTGAAGCAAAACATTATTTTAAGCCTAGCGGACGCCGCTTATAGGACTCGCTCTGGGACCAGCGTACAACGTGTCGCGTGAGTCTTATAATCTTATATAGGCTTATATTATTATAGGCAAAGCGGAGAAAAAATTTAAAAATTACGATAGCTGTGCCAGGTTATCGGGAGTGTATTTATACTTCACATTACAATAAAGATAATCGCGATAAATGTGAAATGCGATAAAATTTGTTGCACATACACACATTATAAAGCACAATAATTGAAAACAGCGTAATATATTATATAACTAACAAAAATATGTAACTTTTTATAGCCAAATTTGTTTCTAGTTTATTTTCTACCAATTTTATTTTACGAAATTTGAGTATTATAACTACAGCACGGATTTTTATGCTCTAAAATGTATCGAAATATGCCATATAATATGCAGTAAAAATCATAAAAATACGCAAGAATTTTTTTTTTTTTATATACATAAAATTCACTAATTAAATAACTTACAATTATTAATTACTTAAATAAACTAAGTAAATAAAAAATTTTCGTTATAATATGCTATTTATTTCGAATTTTGTATAAATATACAGAAATATACAAATACAATTTCACCATTAGTTACAAATTATTATGACTCATGAAGATAACTGAAAAAAATCCAAAAAAGTAAAGAGGAAAAAAAAGCAATTGTATAGAAATCTGCGCTCAATTCCTGAGTCATCGCATTAGATCATATGGGTATGTAAAAACTTACTCCTTCACCAAGTATTGTACATAATGTGATATTTTCAAAAAAACAGTATTTTGTGGCCTTTCGTATTAAATTTGGAGATATTCTAAATTATTATTGTTCCAAAAGATACTGCGATGTTCCCTTAAGGTGTATAATGCGTTTGTAAAATGATGGCAGTTTATTTACACTGTGAAAAATACGAAAAACTAGTTTATTTTTAAAAAAAAGTGATAACAAGTGGTTGTGGGCCAAATAAGAAATATAATTTTGAAATTTTTTACGTTTTTATGCATGTACATTCGTAAGTCATCGCATTAGATCATATATGTGAAATTTTGAATTTGAAAACTTACTCCTTCACCAAGTATTGTACATTATGTGATTTTTTCAAAAAAACGGTATTTCGTGGCCTTTCATATTAAATTTTGAGATATTCCATATTATTATTGTTCTAAAATATACTGCGATGTTCCCTTAAGGTGTATAGTGCGTTTGTAAAACGATGGCAGTTTATTTACACTGTGAAAAATAGGTAAAACTAGTTTTATTTTAAAAACTGACAACAAGTGGTTGCGGGTTCTATTAGAGTGTAATTATAATTTTGATATTTTTACTTTTTTGTGTTCGTACATTAATAAGGCAACGTATTAGATCATATATGTGAAATTTTGAATTTGAAAACTTACTCCTTCACCAAGTATTGTACAAAATGTGACTTTTTCAAAAAAACGGTATTTCGTGGCCTTAGATATTAAATTTGGAGATATTCTAAATTATTATTGTTCCAAAAGATACTGCGATGTTCCCTTAAGGTGTATAATGCGTTTGTAAAATGATGGCAGTTTATTTACACTGTGAAAAATACGAAAAACTAGTTTATTTTTAAAAAAAAGTGATAACAAGTGGTTGTGGGCCAAATAAGAAATATAATTTTGAAATTTTTTACGTTTTTATGCATGTACATTCGTAAGTCATCGCATTAGATCATATATGTGAAATTTTGAATTTGAAAACTTACTTCTTCACCAAGTATTGTACATTATGTGATTTTTTCAAAAAAACGGTAGTTCATGGCCTTTCATTTTAAATTTTGAGATATTCCATATTATTATTGTTCTAAAATATACTGCGATGTTCCCTTAAGGTGTATAATGCGTTTGTAAAATGATTGCAGTTTATTTACACTGTGAAAAATACGAAAAACTAGTTTATTTTTAAAAAAAAGTGACAACAAGTGGCTGTGAGAAAAATAAGAAAAATAAATTTTACAATTTTTACGTTTTTATGCTTGTACATTAATAAGGCAACGCATTAGATCATACATGTGAAATTTTGAATTTGAAAAATTACTCCTTCAACAAGTATTGTACAAAATGTGGTTTTTTCAAAAAAACGGGTTTTCGTAGTTTTTGACATTAAATTTGGAGATATTCCAAATTATTATTGTTCTAAAAGATACTAAGACGTTACTTTTTTGTGTATAGTTCGTTTGTGAAATGATAGTAGTTTATTTACACTGTGAAAAATACGAAAACCTAGTTTTTTTTAAAAAAAAGTGATAACAAGTGGCTGTGGACAGAATAAGAAAAATAAATTTTACAATTTTTACGTTGTTATGCATGTACATTCGTCATTAGAGCATAGATTTTGATACACTAAAATGTATTGAAATATACCATATAATGTGCAGTAAAAATCATAAAAATATACAATAAATATGAAAAAAATTTATTATTTTTAATATAAAATTTCAAATTAAACAACTTAAAATAATTCACTACTTAAATATACTATGTTTATAAAAAAATTTAGTTTTAATATGCGGTATATTTCGAATTTCGTAAAAATATTCAAAAATATGCAATAACCATTAAATATGCAGAAATATGCAAAAACAAAATTCACCATTAGATTTAAGTTGTTATAATTCTTTAAGATAAATGACAAAAACCCAAAAAAGTAATAAGGAAAAAATATTCAATTGCATAGCTATCCGCGCTTTAATTATAATATTATACTTTTTATACTGTATTTGAATACGTTTGGATCGTTTTGAGTTTATTAGTTTAATAAGCGACTGAACCAGGCCGCGAGTTTTATACGCTGCGTCTACTGTATTTCGATTCGTAAACATCAAATTTCAGAAAAGTATTTCATTAGTTACAATAACAGCATTTAAAGTTTAGATGACAAACGAAACGTAATATAGTGCGTAATAAACGTACTCTCACTCCGCGCCATTTATATTAACTACATTCGTTCAAATTTGTATTTCTATAATTTGGCTTTGCTACGATCAAGACATTTAAAATTGCATAAAACAATATTTTAATCGGTCATTATGGAATATCATAGACTATAATAATATATAGTATTATAGCGTAAGTTATTACCATGGTAATTGATATTCATTACTCAAGCATGCTGCCGCTCGCTGTGTTTGAAAATAAGCATAATGTATGCAGGTAGATATTAATAGGTATATAAAATAATATGTGTACAAATCTTGTAAACATGACATAAATAAATGCAAGTTTGGTGTATTATAATTGTCAAATCTTCCACATAATATGATCCGTGATAATGTGATATTGAGATGTATGTATTATATCTCGTAATATAATGTATATAATAATTTAATATGGGTCTGCAATATATGACGTGTTGATCTTGGGTCTTGGCTTATAGTCTGCGTGTAAATGCACCATATTAAAATGTATGTTACTAAATAATAATATGTACAATGCATTTTATATTTTGTGAGTTTTTAATTTAACGTAAGTACGTAACAGTGTAACACATAATAAGACAACCATTATTTAAAAAACTATTTACGTTTTTGGAAATATTTTTTCAAATTAATTTTGAGCCGTTAGAAGCCACATTAAAAAAAAAATATATTATATTTTTTTTTATTTCTCATAGTTATATTACTTTTTAATAAAATATATAAATACTTATACCTACACGCTTTCTCTGTAGCATCAGACTGTTACGGTCAAAAAGTCTAAAATGTGGCGATTATGCCCTATGTCAAGGATCAATGTTGACTGTAGACGGTTGATGAAGATACTTTGGGGAAAATATATTATTAGTGTTATAGTACCTATAATCTATATATACCACGTATATTAGTATGGTTTATATTATACGCGCCGTTTCAAATAGCTGCTGTTAAGTGATTACAAACAAGTTTATACAACAGATACCAAATTTGTACGTGCTCTATATAGGTATATATAGTTAATTTAAACGTATGCACAGAACATATTATTATAGTGATTATGACATATTATATTATATTCGTAAAAGAAAAAAAAATCGAAAATATTAATTATACCTAGGATAGGACTGAAAATACACGCTGCTTCGTGTAATTTTAGTTTTAAGGAAAAGGAGTGTTGCCAAATTTCAAAACTAGTGTTACATTTTCACGGTAATAGTTTTCTTTTTATTCGTAATGAGAGAGACAATTTGAAAAAGTTCATTTCAACCACCGATTGCGGAGGCGGTGGCAAACTTGTTATTGTTTGCCGTTTCTTTGTATTTTCGATTGTACGTCATATTTTACGGGCGAGAAGGATTGTAATCTACCGAATTTCAAAACTAAACTAGAATATAATATTATAATACACGGAATTACGGAAATGGCGTACATTTATATATTCGCAAAAGAAAATGTCGAAAACCTTATTCTTTTACCAGGATAGAGCTGGAAACGTATATATTTTTGGTATAGCTTCGGGTAATTTGACTTGACCTATGGCGGGGAGTGTAGTCGTGCGAATTTCAAAACAACGCTATAGCTATAATGAATAGCCTAACCCTAACCTAACCTTATCCGTTTATTTTCTATATACTTATCGAAACAGCGTGTCGTAACGTACAGGTACACTTAACTACACCTAAGTATATAACCGTCACGAACATCGCGTAGTATAATAGGTTCGTCGACGAGTATATAAAAATATATATTATTTTAACGATCGATCTATAATTATATATAACTAATAAACACATTTAACATTGAAATTTTAATAATAAGTACAGTTATAATGCATATTATGATAAATTTACACTTTACATATTTTAGTCATTGATCGACATAAATACATCGGACTCTGCAGCAATCAGTACGGCCTGTAATAGGAAGGCGGCTGCTTGTAAGCTGACTTGTAAAGCGGGGTGGCCGGGTAAGCAGTCGCCGGCTCGGCGGCGGCGTCGTCCTGGTACACCGCGGCCGGGGCCGGGCGGTAAGCGGCCGATATGGCCGACTTGTAGGCCGGTTTATAGGCGGCCGGTCTGTAGGCCGGTTTGTAGGCCGGCCGGTAGGCGGGCGGGGCGGCCGCGGTCGGCTGCGGGTAAGCCGCCGGACGACGACGGTAAACCGGACCGGCGTCCTGCGGTCCGCGACGGTAAGCCGGCGCCGGAACCGGGGCGGCCGGCTGGCCCTCTTTGGACACGACCGCGTTGAAGCCGTTCTGCTCGTCGGCCGTGTAGTCCACCACGCGCCTGGTGCCGTCCGGTTCGACGACCGTGTACTGTCCCCTGACGTAGTCGCCGTCCCTCTCTTCGGTCTGCGTCTTGTAGTCGCCCGTGTACGCGTCGGACACGTCGTACGCGAAGTTGTACTTGGCAGGGGCGTCGGCGGGCTCGTAGTAACCGTTGTGACGGTGATTCGGCGGTGACGCTCCGTAACCGTACGCCGACACGGGGCTGCCCGACGTCGTGCGCTGCAGCAGAACAGTGGCGACGACCACTACGACCTGCAGTGACCGCAGCTGCTAAAAATGCACATTTTATTATGTGTGGTTTCGGTTTCGATAAAAAAGCATTATTTTATAAACTATATATTATGCGAATGTGATAAATATTGTCGGTGTTTATTAAGTTTTCTAAAGTCTAAACGAATTCGTCCGTCTTAAATAATCGAATCGCATATACTTACTATCATAATTACGCCAAGTATATATATATATATATATATAATAATACGTCTCTATAATTATTGAGAAAACTACCTACCTCGCGCCCGCCCTTCTCGGCGCGATTTGAACACATGGGAGCAATTATGAATATTGATATTTGATAACGCCTATATATAAATTTATAATTTTTCATATCGCGTATTAAAGTATCTAGGTACATAATTTCTAAATGCGAATTAAAGAATCACGAAATTTCAGATGTGTTAAACTATTATTATGGATGATAGGCTAGTTATAATAATTAAATATAATATACAAATGCTATTATAGTGGTTAGAATGTATACGTTTACACATAATGGGTCTTGATTGGCACATCTTCGGGACCCTTATATATTATGTTTTAGCAGGTTCATTATTATTTTTTTTATGAAAACAAAATCGAGTGAAACAAGCTGTTACTATAATAGCTATTACTCGTTTAGTACAAACTAATGTCGACAAAAACATTATTTTTTAATTAAAAATGATATCCTTTTTAAGGTATTATATTAAAACAAAGTATGCGTTTTGAAAGGTTTTAACATAATATTACGTTAACCATTGAAAATTAGACACATGTATTAAAATGGTAATGCGATAATAAATAAACGAATGTCAAATTTTAAATTTTCATAATGATGAAACACGTGTTTTGGTTGTTGAAATAAACGGCAAAATCCTTAAAAAAAAATATTTGATAAACGGATCTATTATTTTGGAGATCAGAATATTACTTACAACGTAATGTTATAAATATGCTATAAATGATAAAATTGGTATTATTAGTATTGTGCGGTTAACTAACCACTATATATACGAACGAGGTATAGTTTTATCAACGATTTCCGCACACATCCAGCGATTAAAAGTTAAAACACTATAGTCTTATATAACTATTACCTATACATATACATTCGCGTCATGATAATACAAATCGTAAAAAACTAAATAATTTCAGTGAATCCCGTATTCGCATATATTCAGATGCATCTATATTATGTATATTTTTAATAATTTAGAACAAACGAATACATTATGATGAAACGCGAATAGATTTTCACCGTATCGCAAGCTTACCGTGTGTGATGTCATTGTAGTAGATTTCGTATTTAGTATACGCAGCTCTACGTGCAGGACTTTTGCGAACTAACAGCGTACGAGTGATGTCGGTTTTGGAAGGATAACGATATATATTTCGTAGGTAGCAGTTGTGAAAATATAAAAGTTATTATAACGTAGACGGACGTACGCGCTAGTAAAAAGACTGAAAGCGAACGGTTTTCGACGCGTATTTATATGTAAAGAAGGCTTACGGGCGGCTCGGCGAAGTCGAAGGAAAGGAAGAGGTAAAAAATAACGAAGGACTGCACGCGAGTGTGTGGTAGGTACCTGCTCGTGGCCTCGGGCCCCTTATCCCGGCCCCGAGAAAATATATTTACGCGTGTGTGAGTGGCACTACAGTGGCTCGTACATGAGTATATGATAATAATAATTGGATTCCGTGGTACGGTTAGCGTTGACCGCCGTGGTCGCGGTTCGCGATTTAAACGAAACTTGAAGTCAAAACGTCGCCGAGCGCTGCGCGTGAGAACGGCCCTCGTTACCATAATATTGCTAGACAACAATATAATGCATAATAATAATAATAGATGGTCGGTTTCATAATAAGTCGTACGCGTATCTGAACAATGGCTGATGGCCCGATACACTTTTCAGTTCCGTAATACGGATATTATATTATATTATCTATCTATTCGTTCTTCACGTGTACAGAGTGAATTACCAAGCATGCTCACCTTTATTTTATTTTCCATTAAAGCAGTAAAGTTATTCAAATTTTGATTTTTTACTTTTTTAAATATACTTAAAACTACACTTTCAAATTTTTGAGATTTGTTTGTGCTACTTATTAAAGACTGGGAGTTATAAACTTAATAAAATATAAAATAGATGTAACATCGTATTTAACCCACCAATAATATTTTTCAAACCCATTATATCATGGACCGGTGGACCTATTATCATCATTACTACTCAAACTGAAATAACGCAAAAACTACTCATTCGATAATATTAGTTTTGACGTGTCAACGTTTACAGAAAACTATGAGAGGATAATTGCTCAAGTAGTATAAAAATCACAATAATTGAAATAATAGTTTATAAGATATTTAAAAATTTTAAAAATCAGATTACTGCGTTAATGAAGAAAACAAAAGGGATGGAGGAATGGAGGATGCTTAGTAAATATAATAATAAGTCCATTTCACTGACGCAATTTACCCACCACGGTAAGAACACTACTCTAAAGATATATTTTATGAATAGTGTCATACGTTTGATATATACTTTAAGTTTACACTAGAAAAACTGTACTCTGTAACCGGCTACTGCCGCCGGCAGCCGTCACCATCTAAAAAAGAAAAATAATATCTATGTTAAATAATATTGAGCAACACTGTTTTAAAAGTATATATTTTCATTTATATGCATTTCCATACATTTTTCTGTGTTACATTTATGTTTTTGTATTATTATAATAATCTTGATAAAGGTTTATTTTTTCAACACGCGCGAAGAAACGCAATACAAATAATAATCGCATATTTTTATATTACGTTTTGTACATAATATTCAGTTCATTTTTTCTATTGAAGGGGACTGGAGAAACTTATTACTATTTTTTATCTTACGTAATTTTACGGGGGAAGGATTGTCGTGCAAATTGAAAAACTAAGCTTGTATGCTCATTGGAATGGAGCGCGTAATAGTGGACAATATTTAGTTTATGAAAACAAAAAGGGTCGCTGTGCCTCTTAAATACACGTGTATTACTTCTTTTTATATATTATGTATATTGCACTATGGGTACTATATGTATCTATAATAGTCATGGAAAATAAAAACCAATAGAATAAATCAACGTGGGAAGGAAAAAGAATTTCCGAGAAAAAAAATATGCTTTTAAAATATAATACGTGAATGAGCAATATATCTCCGAAATAATTATTAAAAATAATAAAACAACAAACTGAAATCACAATTTATTTTAGTACTTTTTTTTAATAAATATTACCTATAAATTGTGCACAATATTGTGACACATGTCATGCAAAATTAAAATAGTACATATTATCTAATTTCATTTGGAATAAGTAAAAATAATAATGAAAGTTTACAATTTATATAAGTTAATATACATACCTATTATGTATAATATGTATTTAATAAAACAGAGTTAATAGTTTATAAACAATTTGTCTTTGATCTTTCCCACTTCACCTATAAGATTCATTCGGTTATAAGACTCACTTTGTGTTAGCCCTAAACCAAGTTTTATAAGCGGCGTCCACTTTATAAATGATATATATATTATATATACTCGAAAGTAGGTACACATGCAGTACCTAATAAAAAAATCTCGTGACTAGTATATTATTGAATCGAATAAGAACGAAATAACTCACGTGTAATGCCTTTCGCAAACTGCAGGACTGTTGGAATGACTTTCGTCGTAAGATAATCAAATATCTATACATGTACCAGGTACCTATATATAAAAAAAAAATAATAAATAATGAGTAAAATTATTTTCATACCTAATGTAATAATCAGTAGTAGGTAGTAGGTTTTTTGGTTTTTTTTTACAATATAACCCGTCAAAAAATATTTTTAGAAACGAATAACATAATTACGTAACAAAAAACCGTAGATAATAACTACTACAACACACTGCAGCTACTGAAATCGTTATAATTTATCATTTTTATATAGTAGCATTATTATATAGATACAGCATATACGTCATATAGTACCTATTTGTATAGATACATGTATATTATATAGGTTAATGTTATAATGTATTATTATTTGATAGTTACCATCAGTTATAATGACATTAACACTATTTTGTGTCTAATCGTTTATCAAAAAATCTTCTTATACCAACCTGTACAAATATATATATATAAATATATAAACTACTGTATAATATATCGTAATATCGTATAGCAAATATTATTATACGATTAAGTGTAGGAATTAAATTGTGAATGACACAGAGAACATGCGACGGTGAAAAGTTTACCGTTTCTGAGAACGACTTAGAATTACGTAACAATCATCTAGCTATATCTAAATAGAGGATCACAAAAAGTGACAAAATATATACGTTGTAATATCCACACGAAATCAAGTGACGTAAATACAAAAAGTAAAAACTAGTCATAGCCAATCTGACCGTAAACGTCGTAACACGAGTGGAACAGAGAAATAAAAATTTCAAGAAAATACGTGGAAGTATATAATGGGTACTACGGTTTTGTATACAAAGGACTTATCTCGCTAAATCTACGTTATCCTATTTACGCGTTTTATCCGAGCGAAATACCGAAAACGTGACGACATTTATATACGTATTAAAATACCTCAAGTTGTTCGGCGGCATAAACTATGTATATGCATTAACAACTGCAGGATAATTCGCTGTTATCCACTGTTAGCCAATTGCAAATTGCAAATTGGGTTTGTTATAATATATTATATAAAGTTTATTTGGTATTTCTAGACTAACGGTTAAATATGCAGTGTTTAAGGATTTTGGCTTTTTAGTTTAAATCAAAAAAAAAAAAAAATGTGCCGGCCCACTTATGTGGTATTAGATATTATCGGAATGTAGGTATTATTTAAGGATTTACTCAAAGCCCTGCATAAGTTGTAATTTGTTTATCCTAGAACACCGCGAGAGGTAGCGACACCGTCCTTGCAGTTAAACACCGTGTTATGAATCGACCGTAGAGCAGGATTTGAATCCCCGAATAATTTGTTTAAACATTTTTCCGACCAGAGAGAAACCTTCGGTCTAAATAATTTACCGCTGCAGCTGCTATTATTGTGCAAGTCTGCAATGACGGTTATTATTACTCGCGTAAGTACGATTCGGTTTGCAGCCACCATCGACGTAAAGGACTACATAATATTATAGACACACTCAAACACACTTATATATTTATATAAATATATGTTTGGTCGTATATAATATATAGATAGACATACCTGGTATAGTAAATTATATTACACCGGTAATGGTGAAAATATCTAATACCTAAATATATATATTATATTATCTGTAACGAAACGTAATGAGTCGCAACTGGTCGTGAACGTTTCATGAGATACACCGCCCTGGAAATGACACGAACGAACTATCATAATTATTTACCTACCTTATTATAACACCTGTGCCTGTGATATTGCCCAACTTCGTTCAACTTGACCCCGTGACTTCCTGCGAATTATTTACATCGGCCGCAGAGCTCGTGATTCATTAGCGATATATTGTGGTTTTTTTTCTGAAATAATTGAGTTGCTAAGCCTATATAGTCAACACCATTAAAATATAAGCGCAAAAATAAATTCACGCGTTATTATTGTTATATCGTAAATTATTATTACTCTGGTTATTGTTGCTTCTTTAACCATAAAGTGATAGAATAAAATACACATTTAACGCTATACTATTAATCATGTGTTCGTATTATATTATTCCGACATTAAAAATCATACTTAGCTCCTATTGAGACTATGTCGTCATATTTAAAAATTGCGGGAAAAAAAAACGATTGTAATGCACACAAAATCTAGATTTCTGACAGATCCAATAGTTTCTACGAATACAATTTTTTTAACGCGTGTAATTCTACGCATTTATGACAGTAGACTTTCTTAATATTATTTTTTTTTAACTCTATTTTTAATATTTAACTCGGATTACTTACCTAGTTGATTTGTTTCAAGTAATTTTGTCATTTTGATGTGTTGACTTATATTCTAAATTCTAAACCTCTAATTAACTGAGTGAGAGCTACAGTGGCGTATTTAGGATTTATTTGAAGGGGGCGGAGATATGACTAAAATAGTTTTTCTCTCTCCACTCGAAATACATGAATCTACTATCAATTTATTATAATTTCATACCTAATATATAGTATATATAGGGCTTGGATTTTAAAGCATAACAAGCAACAAAAAAATCACACGATTGTTTTAAAAATTGCAAAAAAGAAGCATATTTATTTTTTAAAAAAAGCATGGCCAAAAATTAACATGAACTAGCTATAAAAATGAATGAAAAAAATTGAAAAAAAAATATTTATCATGCATTTCCTTAGATTTGAAAAAGTGAAACTGACTCTATAGCCCGACAAAATATTTTTATTATACATAGAAAACGATCTCTCTACATCCACTGAAGTGATCGGTGCATACTTCATATCAGAGGTTTCAAATACTACAACACTAAATTTTAAATTTTGAAACGATCCATATCGATGTTATAGGCACACTGGCCGTGTAAGTACTGCAGACTACCTTTATGTAAATCGATAATCTATAAATTTATTTTTAATAAACAAGCCGATAATGAACACAATAATTATCCACTATAACCATTTAGTCCGCATTCTGGGTTTTTACATATCTTATTAATTCATTCGTTTTTATTACAATAGCATAATAAATATATAAAAAAATTCACAGCTGGAATAATTTTAAATAAAGCAATAACAATAACATTGTTTTTGCATTATAAAAAATATGCACATGCACTTATGCGTGTTCTAAATGCTTTCAATTAAATATGTTTGGACAATGAAAATAATTTGTATTTTATTGCAAATCCATTTCACAAATTCAAATATCGTACATTTTACACGTTGCAAACCACAAGCTATAGTAAATGATATAATGGCGAATAGATAGCCAGAATATTAGGTACTACGTTAATCTATAGAATTCAGATCAGCATCGTTAGCGAATAAATACGTTTAAGGAATTATGTGTACATGACGCATAATACGTGTAATTTGTATGGGCATACTTATATAATATGCAACATATTACTTAATATGTGATATATAGGTAACTAATATAAATTAGTGTATGAGTTAATAGTCTTATAAAAATTGTATCGAGTACTGAGTAGACACTTGGCACTATGAGTAACATCTTAACTCGACCCGTTAAAACAGAAGACAAGTTACTATTACTTATGTACTATAGTGTAATATTTTATTTATTTATTTAGGAAATGACTATTATGGATAATACCATTAAAATGTAATTATATTTAATACAAAATCAGCTATAAATGGTATTAATTATTAAAATGTTTTATCGTAATAAATTATAATGATATGTAGGTGTTTACTATAAAATCAGTTTCCTTATAATTGTATTACATTTATATCTATTATTCTATAATATGCATAAACAATAAAGAAAAACTTTTTATAATTGAAATTTTTTAAATTATATGATTGATGACTATAATTTACAATACTTACGATGGAATATTAATTTATTTCTGTAGTTTAATCGTACATCGGTATTTAAACCTTGATTAATTACCTGATTATAGTAAACGATTTAAGTAAAACAATTTGTAATCGTGACTTATTACTTTAATGTTGTACATTTATATGGTAATTACTAGTTATAATATACCTTATGTATAAATGTACACATTATGTTATTGTCATTACATAAATCATCTAAATCCTAAACTTTTTAGTTTGATTATAGTATTCATTAACTGATTTCGATACATATTAATTTATAAATAGTGGCGTCCTCTCCTGTAATTGCGTCACTGATTGTAAATAATTATTTATTTTAAATCTCTGTAAAGATTAGTGAAAGACACGCGTTCGACAACTGAAGATTTGATATTTCGAATAATATAATATCTCAAGTTCAGTTTTAAGTGCCATTCTTGTCATAATGTTTGTTAAGTGTTTTTCAAATCGAATTATATTATGACACTGTGTCTGAATTTTCTTTTGGTTTAGCCTAAATAATATTTACATATTTACCTATCTTATTCACCAAACTCGATCCGATAAATACCTACCATAGTTTCCTCGTATATAATACCGTCTTATTTATGACATAATATTTTTGATAATATTATTTGTTTTTAACTACTAGGTACTTAAAATAAACGTCGAGGTTGTTAAATTTGTACTTAATATATTAAACGCAAAAACTCCTAAATATATAATACATACCATATTATATATAGTTGTATGAATAATTTATGCGTGAAATTATTTAAAATATTTTATAAGGTTTAGATTCCAAAAAAAAAAAAGGAGTTGTAAAACCTTAATATTCGGATACTATTACAAGTATTCCCAATTATATTATATGGAGATCAGTTAAATATAATAATAACAAATAGCATAGAATCAAGTACGAATTATTTCTTATATAGCAAATAAAATATAAACTTATGATACCTACTATGAGAAATTGTTGGAAGTGTTTACTTGAATTTTTAGGCACCTTAAGGCTAATAGCTATACATGTTGAAAGAGTTTAAATTATAATTTATTATTAAAAACGGTTATAATAAAAAGGCAATGTTCTATATGTAGTATACGCGTTACGCGTATATTATTATATACCTAACCATATAATCAATGGTATAGTAGCATTGAATAGATAGGTAATTATCATTCTGTAATCAGTGGTAATATGTAGTAGATATCTAAAATTGTAATTTACACAGTACCTACTTAAATTGTAATAAACAAAATTTAAATTTATGGATTTTTTTTTCTTAAATTAGGAAATTGGATTTCAAACTGAAAACAATATATACTAATTGACGATGAGCCAAAACTATTAGTTCTTCCAAAGATACATAAAAACGGAATTAGGTTATTGGAGTACTATTTATCTTTCTGACATAGTTTTTATGGATAACACTTACGTTAGTCTTCACTCTTTGTAATAACATAAGTAACTATATATATATATATACATACATACTAGAGTACTAAGCACATTCGATCGTCTGGTATAGGCATAAAATAATATCAGTACTATGATCGAAACAGGTCATGCATCGTCCATATTCTATTTAACTTCGAAATATAAGTGTCACTATGTAAAAAATATTAAAAATATTTACCTACTGGATTATAATATCATACCATTGTATCATAATTTACTGCGGGCCTGCGGCATGGGTTGAATTCGGTGACCCCCCTGTGAGGCGAAAGAAAATGTTCATATACATTTAATAAAATAACTAAGCACACTCTGTATAATGTAGAGTACGTATTCAAAATAATAATAAAAATAAAAAATTTATAAAAAGCGTAATTGTACAGAAATAATGAAATAATAATATATAGTTGCTATAATTATTGTACCTATATATAATATATTTAACATGATAATATGACAATCCAAGAAAATCAACATATTATAATTTATAACTATTTACTAACCAACTAAATATAATATTATTATTTCATTGACTAAAAGAAAATAATCAGTGAGGCACTGAGGCTCCACGTGGAGCCATTCTCGAATAATAATTTATAATTATAGTAAATAATGTAAGTAATAATGCGATGTATTAATATAATCAATTGATACCTTTATTACGAAAATCGAGTATCAATAATATAAAAATAGCCGGAATTTCAAACGACAACAGATTTAACAATGAGGTCTACCTTGTGCGGAGACGCAAGAACAAATTACTTATTATAGACTGATATTATTGAGAGATCGAAGAACATAATGACAAGTTGTCGACGCCCGCTGCAGAGTGCAGAGAACGAATAGAATTTGTCGACGGCGTGTCGACATCAGCACTCAACGTGTTGACAATTTATCGACTCGGGTAAGCATTATTAAACGGATCATTAATATAGGTAAGTGAGTGTTTTAATTTATTTTATTTGTTAAAAATGTAGTTTAAGACCAACAAACAATATTTTAATTTATTGTTCTTTAAAATTGAAGTGCTTAAGTGCTTAAAATAAGTATTTTTAAGATAAATGTTGTTTAATTTTTTTTAAAAAACTAAAATTTAATAAAAGAAAATAATTTCTTTAAAAGGTAAATGATTTTAAAAACTTGTAATCGTACTTACATTGGATTTCAGATGAGTTTATTTAGTGATGAAAATTTGCATCGAGTTCGTTACCTATACACGAGTATAATTTATCTGCCATAAAATTAACTTGAAACAGAAAACTAAACTAAATAATTATTCAGCCACGTGGTTACGTGTGATAATACGTTTTGATAGGAATCATAAAGAAAAAATAATTAAGTATAGTTTATTCTTCGAACAAGTGGTCCATACTCCATAGCACTCTATATAATAATTTTAAAAACAATAGCCAATAAGATCTTAAGTCAAGTTTAAACAATATTTTAAATGGTTGCCAATGTTGCCATTCATATTTATGTATTAATGGAGTTAATAAAACCGTAAACATTTTTAATAATATTACAAATTTTGATATTTTAGTAAGTGAAATATTTTGATAAGAGTCGACGTGTGTAACGTTAGAATGAGTGGGACTCTATACATTCAAAAAAAAAAAAAAAATAAAAAACAATAGACCATAAGAATAAAAAAAAATAAAATGTTAAACACGGATGTTGTACTTACAACAAATTCTATGAATCATGATTCATAATACTTCAAAAACAACCTGTACCTATTATATGAAATTGTTTATGTTTTATTTTATTGTTAAAATATTTAATCAAGCATTTTTTTCAACAGTAGGTACTGAAATATTAGTAATATTATATTACTGTTAACTTGAAAATATCATCACTTCCGTGTAAAGATCACTCGTATTTCAAAATTTGTCAGCAAAATAATGTATTCCTTATTTACTAAATTAAAACAATTAAATAAACAATAAATAGGTATAATAAATTATCTGTAAAATATTATTTAACGTAGGTAAAACTCTAAAAATATAAATTTGATAAAATTAAAATAATATCAATGACTCGGAAAACAAACATATTCAACTCGGACGCTAATAATGAAAAATAAATATACTTTTTAACACATCTAAATAGGTAACTTTATCTATTATGCTAACGGTACACTCTTATTTTTTGGTGCTTATATACCTATGTAATTATGTCTGTATATAGATGAAACACCGAAAACAAATACCATCCTATTTAAAATAAGTATTGGCCGTCAATGACGGTCAACATCAATTATTTGTATATTGTATACAGCTAATACTTACACGCTGATTGTTTGTTTTTTTTATACACAGAAAAACGAGTATAATGATATTTAAGCAATAATGGGCGCTAAATATAATACGTTACCGTGTGCCGCGGATCAAGTGAATTGCGAAAAAAACAAATCGCCGTCACATTGACTGGTCAGATACATACCTGTGTAAAAGACGCAAAGGTTGACGTTTAACTTTTTCAAGTATTTCGCGTCGTGCACGTGAAATCGTCCGATACTGTTCGACATACATCGTCAGAGTCATCTGTTGCAGCTTCTCTAAGCTTTTATTTCCGATCGCGACCAATGACGTCCGATAATTCGCACCAAATCGGTGGACCTTTGCATCGGTGCCATTGCGATTATCCGCAGCCGCCGGACGCCGATCTCATAACGGTAGCGGCCGTCGTAGATTTTGGCGATTCCGTACAAGCAAAGACGGAGGCGCAACATAGACAGAAGCAGCGGCGTCAGCGTGCCGCGGAAAATGAGGCGACTGAAGATAGTGCGGCAGGCAAGTCCTTATGGAAACGGTTCACGAAATTTGTAACGAATTGTATGACGTACGTCGGACGTCTGTGTGCGGACTGTTGTCGGTGAATAATTTATATTATATTAAATAGGTTATCTACATATTATAATATGAGGGGTGTTTCATTTAAAGCGAGACACTCATTATACTTCAAAAATTATTTATAAAAAAGTTAAAATAATATAAATTAAGTATAATATTATACTTAACAAGTAGTCCAGTTCAAACAATGAGAATTTAAAAAAAAAGTTGTATAATAATAATTATATTAGATAATTTTATCAATATTGTCAAGCATTTAATAACAGTTAATTATAGTTTTTATTGTTTTTAATGTATAATATCCTAGATTTTTATAATAATCCAAACGATTTTTTATTGATTGAGTATTTTCAGAATTTAAATACGATATAAGTTTAAACATTTTACTTACTCTGCTCAGTCATATACAATTTTAAAACGCTTATAGTTTAGTGCTGAAGTATTGAAGTATGTCTCGTTTATAACTAAATATAATGTACAGTTATATTTTTTTGATTGTACATATTTCATAAATGAATTTTCACTAAAATTTAATTTTATGCGTTTTATAATTTATATTTTGCAACAATATAGTACTATTTTTAGGTAACTACATTTTCATAGCGACTTGTATTGAACAACTTTTTTTTTTAAATTAATTTATCTGTAATAGGTAATATGTATCATTAAATTATAAAAATTATAATTAGTTTGAAATATAAAACAAGTATTATTTTCTTTGAAAGCACTATTTTCAGTATAGCTATTTCACAAAATTATTTTTTAAAGTCAATTTATATATTGATTAGTCTGACTATACTACTGTAGTATGTAACTACATGAATGTAAAATCAAACGAATAGATTCAAAATATATTTAGTATTTAGATACCCACAATCTACTATTTGTAGGTACATGATACGATACTAAATTAATTATGTATATAAATATATAAGATTTATGTTAATTTAAATCTATTTAATATATGTATACATTTGAGGTTTTTTAAAAAATAATTGGTCTTATTTTTTTTGAACAATGAAACGAATTATAAAATAGACAATTTAAAATGTATTATTTTAATTATTATTAAAAATATATGGGTTTACTTACATAAGTTATATTTTAATAGATTTTTGAGCTTGACAATTAGTTCTTATAATTACATTCATTGTAGCATTTAACGAATTTACAAGTCGTAAATATACAATAAAAGTTAAGTATGCAACCAAAACATTGAATTTGTCTGAAATTATAAATTCCGATCATAATTTTGTATTTTTGTATAATATTAGTATTGATTATAAACCCTAACTAAATACAAATTATCGTTTAAAAATAACCAAAATTTATTAGGTTTATGATCTATACTAATCGTATACATATTATTTATATATTATATTATATTTATAATATACATACACATAAGACTTTAACATATAAAAATATGTATAACAATAATAATATGCGCATGGGTGATAAATACATATTTAGTATTTAGTATTCTCGCAATAGAGAATCGATGGTTAAAATATATGTTTTATATACATGGTGTAATAAACTATAATATTATAATAGGAAATTATAATAAACACGTTAGGCGACAAGTTTGGTGGGGGGAGGGTTGTGAGGGTTATAGTTGTGGATGGACAACCATTTTGATCAGCACTTGGGCGGCTGACATTGTTTGCAGTTCTCCATCTGAGTTTCGAATTCTTCAATTTGTAGTGTGCAATCGAAGAAATTGTACTTTTTGTACATCTTGCGAGAAGCTTCTTTTAGTACTGTAGTAGTGTTCGCACCAGGCTCTGTATACATAAAATACATACATGAATAATCAACTTTCCCATTACATGTTGTATGTTGTGAATACAATAAATCATATTATACAGCGATATTTCTTTGCAACGGTCACCAAGGAAATTATAAGCCATATTAAAAAACAATCTATAAAGTATTTTCTCCGACAGTGACCATTACTAGACGTTTATCGCTGTATGCTATGTGTATAAACGACATCTATGATTATAATATACTCACTGACTGCCAGATGAGCAGCTAATGCGATTTTGTCTGGACTCAGAGCCCAAACCCTAAGATTATGCACCCTAACCACGCCATCGATGCTCATGAATGTTTCTAGGACATCTACAAAATTCACACCTTTTGGCATGCCTTCCATCAACACTATCATAGTATCTCGGAGTATGTTAAATGTAGTGATCAATACTAGTATGGAAAACAAGAACGTACATATTGGATCTACGATTTTCCAATCAGGCTGAAAAATTAAATAATTATTAGTATATAATATTTTATATTATCTTTTAATCTATATTCGTATTCACAGCGGTGAAGATGGTTGGGTTAGATATGATTTAAAATGAAATATGTATTCTTAATTTAAGACATTTTATTACTCAAAATTCAATTATACTAGTGATTTAAATTATAAGGTCAAAAAATATTCGATACATTTTTTATACATAATTATATTACTTAAAAAGAGAATCAGTAAATGTTTTTAAACATTAAAATTAAAAATTAAATATTTTCAAATTTAGCTAGATATAAAACAAACTTGTATGATCTATAATAATATTGAAATATAGTATAAATAAATGTTCACGATTGCTTAATAGTATATATAATAAAAATCGAAAATTCACGATGCAGAAAGCAATAATTTAAATCGATGATTGTCAACTCCGTGAGTTATTTATTAATATATTACTGGCAGAATATTATTTATACATTGTACAATATCAGCTCACGTACAAGGTTTAGACAAACTGCACGTGGCGAATTCAAGTATACAGATTTGCATTACGAACTCCGAAACGTACATATTATACTTACACGCGTATAAAGTTAATTTAAGTAACCGTTGATAAGGAATACAAATATTTTATAAGTACATTTAAACACATAGCAAACAAACCGTTCATCATTGAATTAATTAAAACGAATACATTTGCTTGTATTGATTTATACATTATGTACAACGCGGTAAATACACTGTCAATTTCGTATTTCGTTTTCAAAGAATTACACACAATATTATATAAAACATATTTTTTAAACGCTTTTATCATAGACTACAACAATGCGTGTGGGGATAATTTTTTTATCGAAATTATTATAAAATTATGTAACCTTATTTGGATTGTTATACATCGCATATCGCTTGGTATCTAACATTTTGTGGATCAGTAACATAAAACGAGTACAACAATATAATAATATTATAACGGGATATATGACATAAAGACACAAAATTCTACGCTCGCTGATAAAAATTAAATTTTAACATTTTTAGAAAATTCACAGTATAATAATAATAATCAATTATTATTACACACTATTATAATAGCCCAGCGAGTTAGATAAGAGTATATATTATATTATATAAAGAATCAAATACCGGCGAGGAATTTTATGTGCATTAAGTATTCAACGAACGTTAAACAGAATACGTGCTGGGTGGCACGTTTTGCTCTTAATATAGTTGCCTATACTTACTCTAAAGTATACGATAACAGCGGCAATCAACACGCCAAGGCTCTGAATAATGTCTCCGAGGACGTGTATGTAGGCTGCTCTAACGTTGATGTTAGAACTGCTTCGGCCGGTCCCCTCGTGGCTGTGCGATTCGAGACTGCCGCCACCATGAGAATGTGAGTGCTGGTGAAGCGTCAATCCCATACTGTAACAATGCGAACGCGCAAAAGCAACTTTAAAAGCGAATCTCATCTTATAAAATATTATCCATTTTCAAATTTTGTGTTGTTATTATACTCAGGGGCCCCCGATTCGTATACAAATAAATATTTTAAATTTAAATTTGACGAATATTGAAACGATTTTCTGAGGTCCCAACGTGGATTGACTAAACTTCATACAAGCCTAAAATCTTAATATTGTTATATAATATATAGGTACCTACATCTATATTTTTATTTTATTTTCTTGTTCTCTTCTTTTTTCCACGTATCTACCTACATATAATTGTTGTTAAATACCTTCACTATCACTTATACATATTGTAAAAAATATTTATAGATTGTATAATTAAAAAATAATAACAATAAAAAAAATTAAATGTCAATTACCTATACATTTTTTCGTTTGCAAGCTGATTATTAATAATTATAAATATTCCTACAAAGCAGCGGCCATCCATATTTGTTCGAAAACGATTAGGACAAAAATATAAAAATGTTTGCAAATTAAATGATTATTTTTAAATAAATGTTATTTATGTATATTTGTAATTTTTTCACAAGCGTACGACAAATAAATTATATGTAACAATTTTTTTTTTTTTTGATACACACGGCTCATAACTATACCTGGGCTTCATAACCCAGGGTCTATTATAGTCTCAACTTATGGTAACTATATTGTATTGTATAGTATTGTGTATTGTTTCTTTTTTAGAGGCTGATAGAGTTAAATGCATGGTTAAATGTATGGTTAAATTACAATATTTCTAAACCTACGCACGGCCAGCTACAAAATCGTTTTTAAATAATTTCATAGATAGATTTATAGATCGATCTACGTCACGTGATAACGATGACAATAACAACAACAATAATAATAGTAATAATTAACATCGTATCGCGCCATTGAAAAAAATATCGAATTGCACGTAATATGTTATACTCACACCAAGTTAACGCACAGTCCGACGGCGGACGTGATGAGCATAATGTCGGCGTCGATAGTGTACGTCATGTCTGTGAGTCGTTCGACTGCCAAGTACAACAGCACGCCGGTGACCACCCAGATAAGAAGAACAGACGTGAGGGCACCCAACACTTCGGCTCTGTACCATCCGAACGGCATCGATTGCGTGGCTGGTCTCGAGGCCACCCATATGGCGCAAAGCGATATCATGAAGCTGGCGAAGTCCGTGAGCAGATGTGACGCATCTGTCGCGATCGCCAAACTACTCGACAAATACCCTCCTATCCAACACAGTATGCGATTTAATTAATAACATCGGTAGAATAATAATAATTATTATGAGCAGGCACGTCATGTGCCTATTCCGATCGTTATAATATTTTCGAGTATGAATAATTTTCACTAAACTTACCGACTCCCTCTCCGACCATGAACAACAGGCATAGTATGCTGGCGAATATGAGTTTTCTCCTAGCTTTCTGACTGCTCGACGAATTCTCTCGGTTCGGATGACAATGTTCATTGACTACGAATTATAAATCGATTCGTTGTTAGTGAGTTGCAGGCTCAAGATTTTTTACATTGATTTTACATTGCAGGTACACTAATTCAATCGTTTTCATTATATCACAAGAAATATAATGAGAAATTAATACGTTCCCACGATCATATAATTTACGTATATTATAGTTATTTGTTATACATATTTACTAGCAGATTTGGGAATAGCGAGTAAATTCAACAGGCGGGTGACTTAATGTTAGAAAATAATAAGCTTCGTGAATGCTAAGACACGATAGTGGCTAAATTAAAATAGTAGTAAGTGCTCGACCATACCTATATGTTTTTAATTTTTGAGAATACTTTTTTAGTTAATACTTATTGTAATATATTCATATATTTTGGGATCTTATACGAATTGAAAAAACCGCATTAAAATCGGTGCAGCCGTTTAGTAGTTTCACTATACTCCCGCACATGATGATATAATATTGTTTTTCAGAATAATTTAGTTTGATTTAATAATGTTCATATTATAACCTCTTTTTATTTTTTGTATATGCAGGCTTTTTATTTATTATAAAAATGGTATTTCAATAAAAAGTGTTATCAAAATAAAAAAAAAACAGATATATTACATTAAATTATCATAAACTTTGTTACATTCGTTTAATCTAATCTCGTTGTGCAATTGTACATATTATGTTAAACATAATACAGTAAATAGTATATTTTTAATAAAATGTTCAATAGTTTAAAGTTTAAAGTGTTATTTAAAACACATTATAACTTGATGTTTAATTTTAATTAGTTTTTTTTTTAATAATGCATAGGTACCAATGAATGGTGGGATACTAGAAAATGTAAATTTGTTCACATTAAAACATATCACTTATTAATGGTTTAGGTAAGTGTTCGGTATTGTATAATATGCCTAAACTGTAGAAGGTATATAGATATAGAACAATAAAATAAGCACTTTCTACGTAAAAACAGTTTTTTTTCAACTAATATAATTTTGTTATGATCTATTAAAAACAGTTTATTTCTATAAATACCAAAATTATAGTAATTATTAAATATTAATACTAAAGTGAATAAATTTAATAGAATTGTATCTCCACGTTTATTGTTTTATTATTTTTAATAACTGCAATCGTTTATCAATCTGTACAGTGTACGTATTATAAATATGTGTAATATGTTAAATAGACCTTAGACCGGTACTTACAGATTGTGATTGATGATTTTCCGTCTACCGGGTCTGGGGTTTCGTGATTGGAATTGTTGTCGTCGGCCGATACCAGAGTGGCGCAACATCCGGACGGTTTGCCATGTATGCAGTACACTTTACCAGAGCTGTTTGACGGTTGCCGTACAAAAGCTCCAGTCATTGTTGGTGTCGTGCTCATGAACACTTCTTCATTAACGGACCCGTACTTAGAACTCTCACCTAACCTGTAAAAAAACAAAACGATAATTATTATTCCGCAATTGTCATGAACTCGACGCGCATAATATGGTAATATCATTATTCATTGACATTTTATTATATAGAAGCCGTATATGTCATGAAGGTATAAACGAATAATATAATATATAAGTAAGAAAAACTCGTGTATATAAAACGGATAAATTTAAATACTAGAACATATGACGCGTATAAGATATATAGTATCGGAAAATATTAAATATTAAATTACTCGCGATCGTTCCTTACAGTGGAATAAATTCGTTTTCCATGGTGCATTAGGATCGGTAATTCAATGTGTAAAACTGTAGCAAAAACGATATATAAAATTATATTATTATTGCCAAGACTGAAGAACATCGATATACAATGATAGAACGAAACACTTTGCGCACAATCGCGCTGCTAATATAGCGTAACAGTTATCTACGTCATGCTACAATCGAAATTGAAATAATATTCATTTCGAGACAAGAAATGCGTTCAACAAGTCCCATTTTTCAGTAACTAATATATTTACCGATGGAATTGGTCCGATAAGCACTCTAATATTGAATGTATAATAAAGTGGAAAAAAAATATTTAAATTGTTTTCCATGTTGTTATCTATACTAATTATGATGACACAACCCTGGAGGGGGTTTCGATTCTACCCAAGAACTACGTTGCCGTTGTGCTCGAGATTTGAGATTAAAACGCGCCTACAGTATTATGGTATTAATACTATACCTATTTGTTTTGTATTATTTGAGATTATTTTCATTTAGATCTGTATAAGTATAACAGCAAATAAATCTTAACAGTGGCACTCAAACATAATTTTCTAACTATGTAATATTTTCAGTAAACGCTGCAACGTATCACGCATTTTTAAAATCCACATGAAAATACTATATGATACGAATACGGAATAACCTTTGACTTTCATTATCAATACCGTTTGGCCCGTTCAAATGTTTATCTTGAAATGTAATATTAATTTTTATTTTTTTTTAAATATAAATTAAACAAATCTAAATAATAATACTCATGCACCTGTATGTAAACTGATCAAAAAAAATAATATAGTCCATCATAATAAATTATACTACTATATTATTGTTTAAAGACTTAAGGGCGACGGCTGTGCACCTGATATTTGTTTATTTAAAGATATGAACTATAAATAACAAACAAAATAACTAGGTGTATGTGTTATTGGATGACAATAGTATTTTGTTCATGAATAAATTATACTTTAATAATTATTCGTAAAACAAAAATGATTAAAAAATAAAAAATGAATAGGTACAACAAGTATTACATGTATTAATACACAACTAATATTTTTAAATTTGTATTTGACTTTGTCAATGTCATAAATATTATTATTGTAAATAGTAACTAATAAATTGAACTAAAAACTATACTTTTTTTTTTTATTCAAAATCAAAATAAATAAATAAGAAAAGCGAAACTCTGGTTGAGTCATGATATACATTTAGATTTTAGTACTTGAATAAAAAAAACTGTCAATTTTAACGATAAAAAAAATATATATAAATATTATGAATAAATTCGTCAAGACTTAAAATAATATTTATATTTGGTATTATATTTGATACAATATTTTCAAAACATTAAAAATACAATAATTAATTGAATATTATACTTCATTACAATGTATGTCTATGTATTTTTGTAAATACAAATTGAATAATATTTAATTTATAATCAGTCATATAATAAATTCAGAGTTATTATTTCATACTTAAAGTATTAGTTTAATATAGAAACAAATATTTGAATTATGGACTATAATACCATGAACTTTATTAAGTAGGTAGGTGAGTAACATTATAGACTAACATTAAAAAGAATCATCTTTATAGTAATACTAATCTTATAAAAAGAGTGTTAAACTCAGATGTATAGTTTACAAATAAAAATAGTTGATTGGTATACAAATCGATAGCTAAAGCTATAAAAAGAATAGTTTAGAAGAAAAGTAAACATTTTTATTCAAGTTAACAATAGAGTAAGTAGGTATTCTATGAAAATTGATACAAATTAATAATTGGAATGTACTCGTAGGTATTTGATAATAATAATAATAATCATAAATTTAAAAACAGCTATTACGTACATTATGTGTATCAATGGGACAGTTAATAATAATAGAATAAAAGCTCTTTGTACATCATTAAAGATTTTTAGCTTCAGCTGTTAAATAGTTAGTTTTTAATCAAACAATCCAAAATCGATTAGTTCAATGTTTTTAGATCATGACACAGTGTATCTAAAAATATATTGTATTCGACATTGGATTTAATAGTCCATGTTCAAAAATTTCGACAGAAATTTTTACATTAACACCAGACATTAACCTTGACCGGAAACGTCAACGTTACGCTAATTTCCAATTTTATCAAGATTTTCAAAAGATTTTATTATCTATAAAATATAAATAATTATACGAATTAATAATAATAATAATATGAAAATTTTATTTGTATTTTAAATAGACTCAAAACACAAGAAGATTCACTACTATTACTTTTATAGTGTTGTATATTAATATTGTAATAATTAACTGTGTGTAAATTGAACATTTTATGAATGATTTGTATTGAGAGTAACGAAAATCAAAAATTTAGGTAATTTTGTATGACGTATATACCTAGTGTTATTACTTAACACTAATAGGTACAATTTGTAAACTAGTTATCTACGTATTATTTAATATATTCATTTTAAATTTTATGACAATAATAATTAGTACAATTTAGATAATAATATAATAGGCAATAATCATACGCATTATATTAAAAATAAACTTTGATAAGATTTGTTTAATGACTAATAAAACTTTTATATAATATACTACAAATAACTGTAATATATTATACTTAATAGTCAGTACCCGTTTGTTATATTTTGGATAAACAAAAGATTTTATAATAGTATTTTTATTAAAAAATTATTGCATAATTTAAAACATGTCTTGAATGAAACATTTTGTTTTATTAATTTAATTAAATGTATACCATACCTATTACCTACTGTATCATTATTTCATGATTTTCATTTAATTATCTTAGTAATACTATATTTGTTTTAATAGAACATAATATGGTGCAACATTTTGTTAAGTTAATACTAAAATTGTGATATCAACAATTTAATATGTCTATTGGCTATAATAAGGTTTTTAATCATATCTCTCTCCTCCTTCTTATAAACATATATATATATTATATATATATACATAATATTTCATTATTGTACATATATATAAGAATTATTTTATATGAATTACCTACATACTTAATAAATAGATATTCAACAAAGATGAAGTCAAATATAAGAGAGATTCATATAAGTGTAGACAGATTTAGTCCGCGCCCGTCCAATTTCCTGCCTTAACTAGGTAATAGCAATAATATTGTTTTAAAGTTAAAGTTATATTTATGAAAATTAAAGAACAGTAATTAATGAATTGTAAAATGTAAAGTATTAAATTGTAAAATATGAAATATTTTTATATTAAAAAAAAGTATAAAAACTGATCAACGATTCACTATACACTAAAATCTTGTCAAAAAATAGATAAACATTGTTATCTAACCACAAGTTATCATAATTATTATAAATTCATCATACGAATTATAATAACCGTTTTATTTCCCTTTATAGTTTATTTGTATTTATTTCACCAGAATTTAAAAAAGACATTTAAATTTTAAACAAAAAGCTACATATTACTTTTATAATATCATAATATAAAGTTATCGTGAATACCACTTAAGTAATTACAATTAGTAAATAATAATTATGTTAATTATTTACCAAAAATATCAAATTGTTTATTTTAAAATTAATGTCATGCTTAAAAAAGTTTTTTATTAGCAAACAATTGTTCAAGTTAAATTAAATACATATGTAGAATATGATTTATGAAAGTATTAATCTTATTTCAAGATCCATTCAATTTATAAGAGCTCTCTGTATATAATTATCTTTTATTATAATACAATCTATATGCATAAATATAAATATTGCCGAAAGTACCACTTCCTAGAAGTGTTTAAAGACTACTTGACCTTGAACGAGAGTTAATGATGAACAAGTTACTTTAAATTAATTTAAGTTAAGCTAGTTAAAATTTATAGGTAGGTAAAAGTCTTTTTAAATAACCAATAATCAAATTAACGAGAAGATCTTATTGTATTTTCACTTTTAGATTCTGAGTGGAGCGAGGAATGTATTTGTTTTACAATGATGTTTATTTCTTTTTTATTTTGTAAACACTTTTTCCCCTCCTAAACTTGCTCAAAAGTACAAGTGTAGCATATTTTCTGAAAGGTAATGTTCTTGAGCTGATACTTTAAAGAGGTCATTTTTCGATTTTCGAAATGATACTTGAAATAAAAGCGGTTAAAGGAGAAAAAATGCACAACTTCACGATTATGTGGAGTATAAAATAATTACGGCTTTATTTATCACCATAGAAAAGAATAGAATTAAATAAAAAAGATCTCCTCGTCCGCTCAGAATTGTTTTTTATCGAATGCAATCATATTGCATCAAATCGAATACCTACAGTAAAATTACACTATCCTGTCCGAGGACCGAAGGGACGATGGACAAACATCCTACACGTGGTCTTAACCTAACCGAACGTGGTACGGCGAATATATAATACGCGCAGACTTGTGATCTATCCGTATAAGACATTTAAACAAGCTCCAAAAATAATATAATTTTATATTGTACGAAAACGTGCAAAATAAAAATAGAACTATTTTCATCAGGATAATATTCCATTTGGACGTAGCGAAAAAAAAACACGCTGTTGCATACCAATCTTAGCCCCGCTGTGATGACTGAAATACTAAATTATAATTTATTTCAGTGCATATACTCGAATGTTACGAAAACGTATTAATTTATTCCAATTACTACGAAAAATATATACGTATTGTATTAAAATATTAAACGGACAATAATTCTTAATTCAAGATATTTAATATTATGAATAAAACTAAAAGCTGTATAATATACAGTGTATATAACAATATAATTTATATCCATCCTGCAAACATATATTACGTAGGTATATGTATTCTTTTCTAACGAGTTGTGTATTTACACAAAATTAAATTTAAAATCGTTCATGTGATAGTTTAAAAAAAATGTATTTCCATTACAAAACTATAAACATCTATAATCGTTGCTATTGGTTGCAACTACATAGTTAGAAATAAACATGATATAAATGCTTTCGCGTGCCGGTATAAAAATATGACATTCCTCATTCAGCTTTCAATAGTGTAACAACTATAGCATTAATTACAAAAATTACGTTTCATAATTCTTCTTGTTTGAAAACATTACGAATTTATAGTTAATTTATAAAGTTTATAATATATTTACGAGCATATTACAATATTATGCAGAATAATATTATAACCGACAATAATCAAACTATGTCGGGATCAAGCTCAGCGGCACAAGTTTCAGAACTTAGTGATTTATCGGGTTCGCCAACAAAACGTTTATATTCTTCTACTCCCGATATTATGACAACAATATCTAACGAAAATACAATCGCGGACCAGGAGAAAGAGATTAAAGAGATTAAAGAGATCCAGACGCCGTCTATGTTGACTGATGGACAGATTTTCGGAGAAGACAACCCTGAGCCGATCGATTCACTCGACGGGAAGGACCGTGGAGATTTGGACGGTCGACCGAGGGGTTCGATGCAGAATTTATCGCAGAATGACGTCGCGTTGAAATTAGACAGTGAGAAAAAAATTGAGTGCATCGCCGCTCCGATGCAACTTCCGTGCAACTCGTCGGCATGCGCTGCGACTGCAGAGCCGGCGGTAGTAGTCGAGATCGAAACGCGATCCGTGTTAACTAATCGGGAGATTTTCGATGTACAAAACCCTGGGCCGGTCAATTTCCATGACGGGAGTAACCGTGGTGATTTGGCCGATCGGTCGTGGTGTTCGATGCCGAATTTATCGAATTATTGCGTAGCCATGAAAGTAGACGAAGTTCCAAAAATAGAGAGCATCGCCGCCCCGATGCAAGTTCCGAGCGATTCGTTGGCTTGCACTGAAACTGCAGAGCCGGCGGTAGTCGAGATCAAAAAGCGATCCGTGTTAACCAATCGGGAGATTTTCGATGTACAAAACCCCGGGTCGATCAATTACCATGAAAGGAAGAACCGTGGTTATTTGGCCGATCGGCCGTGGCGGTCGATGCCGAACTTGACGAATTATTGCGTAGCCATGAAAGTAGACGATGTGCCGAAAATAGAGTGCATCGCCACTCCGACGGAAGTTCCGTGCGACTCGTCGAAGGTAGTGCCGGCTAAACGTCGGTCATTATGGAAACGGACTAAGAGATTCGTCCGTCGCATGTTTTGTTGCGGTTTGTAATTACGCATGATCAGATTCTGTTTTTTAGAAATAATATTATACTGTTATAGTAGTTTACAATTTTCGTGACTGCTTGTAAAGATTGTCGGTATATGTCTAATTAATACCTAATATAAGTAGATACCTGATTTTTTTTCTAAATTTAATTCAATCGTGCAGTTGCAACGACGGGTGCTTATATACTTAGACAGATACCGAAAATCGTATTTGTTTATATAAAATGTATATGTTGTTGTTATGTTATATTTAATAAATTGGTTTTTGTTTATATTATATTATATTATAATAATATAATATAATTTTTGTTTATATTATATTTATTATGATATATATTATATTTATTAATCAACGCCAACACGTAATAATCGTAAAATTAATTTGTGTGCGGCTTGTGAAAATTGTGACTTAATAATATATACTAATAATATATATACTTAATAATATCGTATAGATATTTTCGTTTTACGAATCAACTATAATAACTACTATAATAAACGTATTCGTATTCGTTAATACGCAAACATTAGAATGGTGATAAATCAAACTTAAATTAAAATGCTTGTAAAAAATATTGAATCCAAAAAAATATAAAAATAAAAAATCCAACGGATATATCGATAATAATAATAATAAAAAAAAAATAATAATACATAATAACAACTGTATATTAGTGTTAATCGCATAAAGTTGTATAATAATGTTATTGAATATCGATCAATAGTTATAATATAAGCGGTGAATTCGAAAAAGTCGCAAGAAGTCAAGTATAAAATAAGGACTTCGCCGTAAATTCTCGTAGCGCTGCAATTAATAATTAATAGGTAGGTACGTTAAAAACGGTCGACTATACATTATAGTAAAATAATATATATAAATTTCTCACCGGTTTCGTTTTGGATTTCCATATTATATATAATATGTATATAAACAGCTTTTGTGTACCTACATGGATCACGAGCGACCTGTGTATTTTTCGGTTAAGTCATAGCAGTATTATGTCCAAAAAAAGAAAGAAAAACTAATGTGTGTAAGGCGTGTTTTCACGCGCCTACACACAATTAATAATATGATATATTATATGAAAAATGAATTAAAACACTTTCTGTGATTGTGACTGCAGTCACGTATTAATAACACGATAGGTGCGATAAACAAGCGAAAATAGTCACTATAGCGTATCCATGCATTGTATTATGAACATATTTATTATCAGTAATCAGGCCACAAGAATTCATAATAATATACTCATGAAATATCATAAGGAAGATAGAACGCGTTGGTGGCTGAGAACGATTGGAAAATATAATGTATTATTATTATTATATTATGATGTGACGGTTGTGGTTACCGTCAGTGTTGTTGGTTATCCATTTTTTTTTTATACGCAAACATTAGAATGGTGATAAATCAAACTTAAATTAAAATGCTTGTAAAAAATATTAAATTATATTATGATAGATTAGCCTGAAATACTACAAAATATATATTTAAAAATAAATCCAATAAATTGTCGAAGTGCAAATGTATTTTATATTAAACATACCAAATTCATTTTTGTCAGCCACTTTGTACAAAATATTGATTGTTTCAATAAATTGTCAATAGATAGGAGATTGTATAATATTTTATACAAATATTATATATTATTATAAGCACCATTGTAAAAAATATTTTACTTGTAATTATTAATCATAATTATTATGTTATTTAAAAATTAACTATCATCATTCCGGTGTTACCTAATATGTATAAAAAAAACTTTTTATAACAGTTATTTATTTCCGTAATTAAAAAATTATTATTATTATTATTTTACTACACAACCCAATGATAATAATTTAACACATTACACAATAATATAATATTTTATACAACATAATGGTATTAAGTTACACGAAACAAGCCAAAACTGATCTAAATGAGCAATTGACTAGGATATATATATTTATTATAATATCTAGTTTTTTAGAGAATTCCACACTATGTCTTACATACAGAGAACATACATTCTGTTTTACTTAGTAAATTTGCATTCAACAGAATCCATTTTATATTGTTAGCTTTAATACTAAGTACAGTAAATGTACCAAATAGTCTATCAAAAGTCTATGAGATACCTTATACAATATTTTACCTTTTAAGTTTAGTAAAAAGTAAATTTACTCTAATATTAAAGCTAACAATAAAAAATGGATTCTGCTGAAAGCAATGTTGTATGTATGTAAGATATAAAACAATTGTAATTAAATAAAAGTTGGATTATTCTTATTTTGATTATTACAATTTTATTGTTGATTTTTGTTCAACCCATTTCATTCCAGGAATAAAAATATAGAACAAGAAAAAAAAAACAAAAAGTATACAGTATACAGTTGGTTTTTGCTGTTTTAGAAATATCATATGTTTACTATTTTTAACTGTAATTTATATTGTTTTTAATTATACAATAATTAATATTCACGGTTAAAAAATCAAAATCATCAAAACAGTTTAAGAAAGAAAGAATAGTGGTTATGTGGTTTTTTTTATATTTAAATATAAAAATAAGAAATTAAGCCTCCATAGAGTTCAGCTCAATCTCCACCTATGAATGAGCTATTCCACATCACTTCATACATGTCTCCGTATTAAATGGTGGATGTAATCTGTGCATTAAATATTACTACGTCATTCCCACTAATAGAGACGCAAGAGACGCGCCACGTGCATGCATTTTAGGTAACTACATAAAGAAATCTCTTTGAAAATTCGGCCGGAGCGATTATTTGGTCAGTACCTATTTGTATAATGAACACTGCGTCTGATCTAGTTACCACGCCCGTAGTTGTCGGAGTTTCTGCATGCGAACACGGTAAAAAAAAAATATACAAACATATATTAAAGATGAGAGTGTATTATATACAGCATACATTGACGTTTGATTAGACGCGGTTTTCGGATGGTGGCGAACTCGTGGTATATACAACTATGTAAGCAAATTAAATGGAATTATAGGCGTATTCAATCGACACCGGAAAAATAAGGCAAGTGGGTTAATAATACTAAATTATCGGACGTCAAGAATTCGTCGTTACAGACCGGTTGTCCAGCAATAGCTTATCATGAATTATAGATATAGGTAGCAATGGGGGGAGAAAGCTATAAATTTACATTATTTTATAATACATTATCTTAATAATTAATTGCAATTAAACTGAAGCAACTATTTACTGCAGGTTTAATATCAGGTTTAATAAGCGATTAGAGTTCTGTCCTACTAAGCAAAAGTGCCGTAACTAGAAAAGATTAAAAAATGAGTTGGATACGATAACCGATAGGTTTATCAATTTTTTTACTCAATTTTTGTAGAAAAATACCCCTAAAATTACATTGAATAGGCTATAAGCACAATTATCGTTCTTAGAAAACTCCGGTAAAAAAAAAAAAAGAAGTACTAAGTAAGAATGCCGTAAATATGTTTAATAAATACGGAGTTTTCGCATAACATTTCCATGTTTTGTTTTATCCGAATTACAGCTTTATTATTTAACATTTCAACTTTTTTCTGAAACAACGGAAATATATTGTATTATTAGTTTCTAAATTGTTATCTTTATTATTATTTGGAAAGTTTATTATTTTATTATGGTCAATATGTTAAGATTACATAATATTATGACTTTTGCTCTGATTATTATTTGTCAGTATCTATATATTCACAGTAGTCGCGAATGTTTTATTATTTTTATATTATTAATGCTGTTTATTCTTAGTAAATAAAAGTGTAAACGCCAAACGGCTAATATCGCTAAGTAATAACATAAAGTAACTTTTATTTGTATAATAAGCATATAATACTTTTGAATTATTATTCCATTGCATTCCTAGCCAAAAAAAAAAATAAATAAATAAATAAAGGTGGATATGTTTTACACTAAATCTAAATCAAATAGATTAACAAATAATAAAGGTAAAAGTAAAATTAAAAATACAAAACATAATTTTCCTCAAAATTAAAATATTAATATTTACACCAATTTTTATTAAGTAGTAGGAAAGAGAAGAGGAAAATCAATTAATTTAGAAGAAAAAAACTACACGATTGTCATAATTTATCCACCATGTGATCATACTTCAGAAATTATAGTTTCCTCTACCTACTCGATTTTACGATTACAGACGCAAACGAACAAAATCGGTCATACATGTATTCATACATGTTCAGAACTGTTATATTTTAGAATTTATTACGTTGTATATATTTTATCAGTAAAGGCTATAACAAAATAGAGCTTTTTATAAAATAATAAATTAACTTCATTATTATTATTATTATTATTATTATTATTTATGATATATTAACGAGTTAGAAGCCCAATAGAACAATACAATTTATAGTAATAAACAGATTGACAAAATTATTAATGTAAACAAATGGATCAAATAAACAAATAGTAATTATAAAAATGAAAAATTGATGATAAACAGATAGCATATTTAAACTGTAAATAGAATATCGAGTTATTATAAAATGTAAACGTCCAAAAAGTTTTTTATAAATACATAAACATTTAAAAAAAATTTTAAGGGTATATAATCTTTAATAAATTATAATTTAAGAATACTTATCTAGATACTTCAAATATGTTTCGAGCTACCCAATTATTATTTCATCAAAATATAAAGGTAGTTGGTATATCTATAATAATTATATATTTTGAATTATATATACATGCGTAGTATCATAACATTACACAATTAATTTAATATTTTCATATAATAATTCTAAGTCATTAATTCGGTAAATTGTAACTGTGAGTTATTCTTAATACATTTGGAACTCAATGATTAATAGTCGTAAGAATATTATCAAATACAAGTATGTATATGCTAAAGATTAATACAATGGTCACTATTCAAAAATCAAACCTGAATTAACATTTTTTGAAGTAAAATTAAACTTATTTGCATTAAAAAAACATTAAAATAATATGTACTATAAGTCAGATACATAAAAAATAGAAAACTTTACCTAGTACAGTTTAAAAATCTATCAGGTAAACAGCCGTTATGTTTTACAGTATAGGTGCTGTGTATTTGGTTATTTAGTTTTTAGTAGATAAATATTTAATAGATGTGTTAAATTTAAAATTTAAATAATTGAATATAACGAAAAACGAGTGATAATATTACTCTTAATTAAAATTATTTACTACTATAATAATAAAATAATATTAAAATTAAAAAAAAAAAACTAATTGTTTTTTGTTTTTCTCGTTTACTTTAAAAAGTACTACCTAAACTATTTCTACTTTTGGCTCCCCCAATAAGTATAAAATATAAACTAGATCCAATTTGTTACCAGAAACTCGAGGGACATCCCTTGAATTTTATTATCTTTGAAAATTTTTTCAGATAAAAAAATATACACAAATGTAAAATTAATACATGTATAGCTATGCTCAGAGTCTGAAATGTAATTATCAAATGTTTACAAATTATTATTTGTAAATCAAGTTATTATTAAAATATAACAAGAAGATACCTCATTTTAATAACTATATATTAACTGAATAATTACTTCTGCCTAATACCTTTAGTCACAAGGTTAAATAATAATTTAAAAATTATAAACACAGTACCTATATAATACTCATTATTATCTGGAGTATTAGCTTTTAGCTAGCACTACTGTTATTAATTAAATGTATTTTTTCAGGCGTACATATTATCAGCAATTTTTATTTAATTAATAAAAAACGATTAACATTATTCATTTAACTAGGTACCTATAACACATATTTTAAGCTCTATATTTATTGTTGATGATTTTATCACTGCATAATGTTGTAACATGAAATATTATAGTATTTGAAAATATTAATTTTGTTTAAAATACAAATACATCAGTATTATTGTACTGTGTGTAGTAGCAATATTTAAAAGGGTGGTATAAGGACTAATCCTCACTACTCTTCTAAACATTTCAATCTCAGTAATAACTATGCATTATTATATAGTTTACGAGCCTCGGTTAATATAGCCTAGACTTGAGCAGTTTAATAGTACAAAAAAATGGAATTTTATTGTATAGAAAACTCGTTATTAAGGCCTGACCTATATAGCTATTCCCTTTAAATTCTTAAGTTTAGAAAATTAATCAAACTCACCACTGATGTTGTATATGATAATCCCCAACTTTATAATAATGTATTTATCTAACAACAATATGTATGCAATAAAAAAATGTGGAGTATGTATAACAATTAATTTTATGGTAAAAAAAAGATATTTAACCGTATGACATAGTAAATATATTGGTAGTAGGTAAATACTAAAATACCTACATAAAATATAAATAAAATAAGTTAATTTGAATCAAAATCTACAGAGCGGAGTTAATTATTTTCATAATTCAATATTATAATCCCGTAAGGTTTTTATATTTTTGCTTAATGCACAAAGCATTTATAAAAAAATTAATACTACAATCAGTTTCTATATTTTCTTAAGTTGTTCTTAATTTACACATGCAAAATATATCTACTCGTACATGTCTTAACAAATAATCCTACTTAGGTATTTTTTAAATAATTTTATGGGCACAATATAACTAATTGTAGTTTTTTTAGATATTGATAAAAATATCTAGATATTTTAGAATTTAATAAAATTCAACTAAATTTCATTTTAATAGAAATGTAAAATTTTAAGTTTTGAAAAAAAAACATTAATTTCAAAGATCTTATAATTAGGAAATATCTTATGGCTCCATAAAATTTCAAGTTAATCAGTGACCCATGTTATTATAGTCTCGTTATTAGTCATCATCAACTAAGCAAAATAAATTGTATTAAAAGGTAAATAATTTTTTTTTTTTACAAACATTTCTTTTAAATAATATATAAGAAATGTTAAATTATTTAACAAATCAATTCAATTAAAACTGTTTCAGTTTTATACAATATTTTTATAATATATTTAAGATATTAATTATATCTGACTATATCTAAAAGGGTTTTATAATTTTGAATAAGCATATAATGTTTTTATGAGTTTCATTACAAAATATATAGATACAATTTAAATAACTATTTAAGACAATCAAAACATATATATTTTGATTGTAGTAATATAGTATTTGAAAAATAAGAACCATAATACAAATGTTAATACTTAAATCCTCTAAAACCATACTGTCAATATACTAAAATCCTGTATTTATATTAATACAAAATATGACGGACTACCTAAATAAAACACTTCAATACATACAAAGTAGTCAATCATATTATTTTCACGGTAATCAATTTAAATTGTTTTCAAATTAATTTTTTAATATTTAGAAAAGTTGTTGAAAACTTGAAAAATATGATTAGAGAAGTTATCCTGTATATATTTTATAAAAACGTTAGTATTCAAATACATGATTGTAATACAATAGATGTGACTTATAGTTGTTATGTATGTTATGATATGGTAAATTTAAGTCTCAAATTACAAGTTAAGTATAAGTATATTATTATAGCAAACTGTTTCAATTTAACATAACTAACAATAATACAAGTACTTAAAAAATATCAGATTTTCAAAGTGCATATTATACTTGACACGTAGTTATTAAACTAGGGCACGTAAATTATTGTAAAATAACATAAATGTACCCGTGTGCCATTAAAAATGGGGATTATACAAAACAAAAAATCTCATTTAGACAAAATTGAAAATATTGAATTTTTAATCGTTTATAATAAAAAAAGTTTATTAAGATTTCTATGTGGTATCAGCAAACGTATTTATATATATATTATCAAAGTATTATTATTTTTTCATTGTAAATAACTTAGGATTACCGATAAGCTCTTTTTCTTGGAATTGTGTGGTAGCTAATAGGTATATAGTTGTATAATTATACATAATATATATTATATATATTTAATATTAACTTAAACAAATATTTTGTCTAAAATTATAATATAGCAGTTATTCAAAACTTAAGATAAAATCCTATAATAAATTATATAATTTAATAAATGATTGCTAAATTAAACTCCAAAAAACATATTAGTAAATTATGAATAATGATCCATAATGTAATGAACAATTATATCGGATTCGCGCATTTTACTTTATTTATAATTACATTGTTTTACCGGAGAGAGTAAATTCACAAATGAAAAAAGTTGACACTCGTTCCGGTTACAAAAAACTCTCTATTTGTTATCTTTATAAACAACAAATATAGTCAAATGAAAGAAAAAGTAATATTTATGTTTACTATAAAAACATATAAATAGATCAGTAAATCAATTAGCTTTTTACTTAAACAGTAACTAAGTTAAATCAAATTCCAAACTGTTAAGAAACATAGGTAATTTTCATGATGACGAGTATTCGTCATAAATAATAGAATATCGTTACAATATGTCAATATTAATTGTTTGTAATCAAATTATTATTTCTAAGGAATATAACAATTTTCAAAATACATATAACCTAACTGAATTCAATAATAATAGAAAATCAGAATAAATATCAAATCACGCATTATTATGTATTTTAAATACACATAATAATTTTTTTTTTTTAGATTTACTTATATCCATCTTTGAAATAATTAGTGAAACATTTTTAATTTTTTTTTCTAAAATTTTAAAATTAAAAAGTCATAAAATTATTTGAAATATTAATAAATAGCCTACCTTAATTATTTATAATATTTGTATATTTAATTTATGACTAATTTCGTTTTATCAAATATTTATAGTTTTAAAACTTACAAAATCGGTCGAAATGTTTTTGACACCTAATACTTATATGGGTATTTCAAATATTAAGGTACAAGTATACTAGTAGATATATATATATATATATATATTATATTAAATACTTTAATGTTAATGTATTCATCACTTTTAGTCGCCAAAAATCAAAATAGTTTTTACTACTTAGTTAATTCCTTCCATCTATCAAAATTTTCATAATTTAACCATATTAATGTCATATTACATTATAGATGCTTGAGCTTCTTTCCCCTTATATGTTTTACTAGATTTATTTCAAAATAAATAAATTATTATTTAATACAGTAACATCCATAAAAAATAATTAAAATAAAGTTTGGTTTCTAGTAAGACATTTGAATGAAATTATGTCAGAAAATATTTATTTTTTTATAGTTAATTAACAGAGCGAATTATAATATTTATGATTAAAATATTGATGTTTAATTAATTAATTTTTAATTATGCAACTTAATACTTAAAAAATGATGTTATAACTTTAGTGCTAACCATATTCAATATTGTATTTTAGCATAACGTATAGTTTCATCAAAAACTTCATTTAAAAATAATTGTAGCTTTAAATCGAAAAAACGAAAAATTCAATAACTTTTTAAAACTTCTATGAACAAATTTGTTGATAATACATTAAATACTTGAAGCAGAAAGATGATAATAATAATGTATTTTTAAGAAGAGTAGCTTTTTTTTGTTCTCATAAAAATTTAAACATAAAACACTTAAAACCTAAATTTAAGAAATTGTACCGATATCCAAAAATACGATCTTCAGCGCTATAACGCACTTGTCAATATTCATATAAAATAAAAAAAAATCCAAAACACTTACTCGCGTAACAGTTGGATTTAAGCGATCCACACGGAATGCGCAGACAGTTGTCAAATAATCACGCGCCTACTATAATTTAATTGATATATCAAAATTGTGTTGAAAAGAATACTAAATAACGCGTAAGAATAAATCGCTTGTCCACGAGCGGCACACGTTACGACACGGTATTAATCAAACATTATATACAATACAGGTACACTGCTGCGATGGAAAAATAAAATATAATTCAAACCGCAAATTAATATAAAAACGTTTGTAGGTGATTTAATGTGGTAATGCGTGAGTATAAAGCGAATTCGGCGACGGAAGAGGTGCGTGACGACGATGACCGGTGCAGGTGGCGCAAGCGATACGGCGGACGACAGTCGAATGAACGGGCGGCAGTGCTCGCATTCCCATTTAAACTGAGTGCCGCGCGTTGTGACAGTAGTACGCCGTGTTTTTTTTCCTACGACGATTTCTCTTTCCACCGCGTGTATAATAAACGATTTTACAATATTATAATATTTATGTATCTAATTAATTATTATCGTCATTGGACTACGCAACGGTGTCCATCCCCCGACGACGACGACCGGAACCCGTCGACGTAATAAACGCGCCGATTACATATTCTAAATAACTGCTATGCCCACATATATGGTATATAATATATACATATATATACATACACATACCATATACGCACATACCTATATAGACAGGTAAGGTTAGATATAGGCGACAGTCTTGTTAAGTATTCGAATTAAAGTGTTTTAATACTTGTAATTTTTTATTATAGATTCTAAGCGAAGCGATGAATATATTTGGTTTTAAAAAAATGTAAAAATTCTGAACATTAAAGATGATCTTTAGAAGAAGATTGGATATAACCATATAGATTGTACTTTGAGAGTTAAAAAAAACAAAACATCCACTATCCAATATTTCTCAAAAAAAAAAAAACTGGTTAAAACTTATAGAAATCTACTGAAAAACAGTATTTACGTAACACCAGTTTTTAATAAAATCAATTTTCTGTTATAATTCCAAAAAAAAAAAATAAACTAATCAGATATACATACTTAAAATATTCATTACATTTTGTATTAGCTTTTTCTAGACATTTTAAAATTTTCAAAATATTTTTTTGTTCTTTGAGCTATTTATAGATTATGTATATTTGGACATTTTAGTTTTTTTACAATAATGTTGATTGTTTTTTTTGTCTATAAGATTGAAAATATAATACGAATAAAGAGTTCTTATATAAGTTGTTTTTACAATTAATATTCAAAATATCGAAAATATATTATGGTCCCATTTTTTTTTATATTAATAATTCCTAAAAATATAAATTAATTTTATGTAGCTCATTTACTTTTTTTTTAAAACAAATTATATATTATAGTATAAATTTAAAAAATATATTAACTTTGCATAAAATATTAAAAATTGCGTGAATCTACAAAGGAAATGGTAACGGAAAATATATAAATAAAATATTCAATTATTACTTTAAGTACTCTTTAATCTTTATTCTAAATGTCTTTTCGATAAAGACATAAAGTATTTATACGAATATAGTGTGTTTAATTTACGTGTGACATCATATTATTGATTTTTATGTATGTACTATTATTATCAACCACTATTACCGCCTCGACATCGTAGTTCAAAATATTTTATTCCCTTACATGCCTATATGTAGGTACCGTTTTTAAAGAAAAAAATTATTCGATAGTGTTTGTCACGGTCATCAAGAGTCAGGTTTTAACGGTGACAATCGCCACCGCTGAAGAATGCTTTCCGTGACACGCGTTTGTATACACTTGTAGAACACATATTATTATAATTTTTATACTAAAACGTATATGTATTTTATTATAATTAAGTATATAAATATGTATATGGGACAAATGCACGTATTACACATAATTCATACATGTGTACATGTGTTATAAATTGTAGTGACCGACATTTTCGTGTCGTTGTTATCCATAAAAAATATAATATTTAGCCACACACGTGCATTTTGATATGTATTCAAAATATTATGTAGAAACGGTATTTCAGTATTTTTAATATTATTATATAAGCTACAAAGTGCAGTTTATATTAAGATAGGAATACTTTACAAACAAAACCTATTAATAGCCAATTTCGCAAATTTCTGAATAGTGTAAAGTCGCTGCTATACAGAATGATTCACTCACTTTGTACACTTACTACCATTTTTACCACCAAAATATATCAGCTTTTCATTAACTGTTACATATAATATTTTAGTAAACTATCAATTTGGGTGGAAGACATTTTTGCCAATCTTTAATTTAAAACTTATTTAAAAAAAATAAGTTAGTATTACCACAAGGCACTACACATAAAGATATTACAAATATTTCAAAATAGTATTTAAATAAACTATAATATTTTATAACAGAATTTGAATGACTGCATTGTTGTCAAGGATAAAAGGAGGTAAAACTATTTAATGAATTTCCCTAGTCCGTGTATAATGTTTATAGGTATAATACATATATATATATATATTCAATGAAAGCGTATGTATAACGGTAAACAGAATCACTCACATAATTCATTACCTACGTAACTATAGGTATATGCCTCCAACACGAAAGTTTAAAAGAATGACAGGATTTTCCAAAACATCAGTGTTAAATTCTGGCGGCACAATAAAACATAGGTACCTACTAAAAGTCTTTATTTGCATATCAAACAAATTTATTTGTGAATTTATCAGTATAAAATATGGATTAGCAAAAATAAGATAAGATCAATTAATTTAAAGTTTATAACTAGGTTATAAAATAATACATATCTGTAAATTTAAAGATAATCTAATAACACCTGTTTGAAGCTTAGGAACAAAAAAAAAAATTAACATATTTTAATGTTTTATGTTTTCATTTTAATTATAATGTGTAATTTAAAATGTAACCATATAGAAAAAATATAGTGTTGAAAAACCGATCTATTTTCTTGAAAAATTAAAACAATTAAAAATGCATAAAAGCATAATTTAAAAATGTATTGACGTTTACAATTACATACTAAAATATACCTACAATACAAAATAATTACAAAATGCAATTTAAAACTGTAAAGACAATAAAATAACCATGTGATAAGATTAATTGAAATACGATATATTAAAACGTATAAAATATTTAAGATCACAAATACGCACCGATAATATAATATATAAAACTATAAACGAATTATTAGCTGTTATAATATTAAATACAGCCTTTAAGATTTATCAATTTAAAAAAAAAATAGAAATAAAATAAAATTTGTAAATTTTATACACAACACGGCAATGTCAATGAGTCACGAATAATAATAAATATAACACAACATCATTTTCATACGCTTAAATCCCTATCTAAAAGTTTAATAGTACTTACTTAAGCTAGGAAATAATTATTATATTTTAAAATAGAATAACTTAGCTTAAAATAATTGGTATTTGTTAGGATATGGTAAGTTAATCTTATGATATATATAGAATTATATTTTGAATGATAATAAACACACATACATATTACATACATGTTATCATTTATTATTTATCACATTTAATAAACAACTTATATTAAAATCGCACTCACTAGTGACTTGTATAAAAATGTACCGATAGTTATTGTTACAAGTAGACTAACGTCTTACACTCTGAAAAAAATATTCAGAAAATCTTTCCAGTTAAGTATAATATTATAATATTGACTAAATTATAAGTTTTACATAAAAATATTAAAAAAAAATAATCACAGGAAATTTTAAAATTAATAAATTACTTGTTTCACACAAAATTTAGTACTATACAAGAATAAATTTGAATAAAATACTTTGCATTAAATTCCAATTTTCCTTTTTTTAAAGACTTAAAATGTAAAAAGTAAAAAATAATGTTTAAATCGGCTTAAGTTCAAAAATTTAATATCCAATAAAGCATGCATAATATGCTATTATGAATCTATATATTTATGAATTTAAATTGAATTGTTTTCTCAATTCCTAATTAATAAATATATAGTTGTCATTTTTATTCATCAACAGTATTGTACGTGTAAATCAGTCAGGAACAGAAAGATTCATTATGAGGCCACGCCGGGACATTGGCGGCGAGTGCACGATTGCATAGAAAAATAACAGTAATCCTTCAATATTTTCAATAACCTTGTGATTTCACCTTTACGTAGGCCATACTAAGCTTAGGTTAAAAAAAAATAGCGGCAAATTTATTCTTGTAAACAGTATTCATCTTTCAAATAAATACCTAAGTGATTTGTATACTATTATAAGTTTAATGATGAAAAGACACGTTGAACTTGTTCGAGGACAAATGCAAATATAATTATCATACTTTATCATAACGTTAAAACGACTCTCATCACTTCATCGCTCAAAGGTCTTATCGAAGTTAAATATTTAATACAGGTAATACTGTATTATTGTGCCATTGTGTGTAGACGCTATAAATTGTATGTTATTTAAATTTTAAACAATAATGATGAACTGGTTTTAACATTACTTGAATCTTTCACCTAATATGAACTTTATAATTAAGGTATAATTAATAAATACATTAAACAGGACAGCGTTCGCCGATCAGAAAAATCTGATTGACTGTGAAAAGGGACGACTGCAATAATAACTAGTGAGTAGTGACTTATATTATGTTGATTATCATTTAATCGTGAATCGTGATGTACATATATGCCGGAAAATGATGTGCATTTAAATTAGGTATAGCCATTATAATTAAAATGTATTATATTACTATTATAGTACTTATTGTATTTATTTATCGTTAGCATTATTCTTTAATCTTTATACATGATTATTTTTTAAGAATATTCTTTAATAACTATTGTGTGTTATAGATAATAAAATCTGTAACTAATTTTACTAATTCAATCTATAATATATAATATATTTGATTTTCAAATAATAATAATAATAATAATAATTTTAAATGTACCTGTTTATATTCATATAGTAATAATTATAGTAATAACAATACTGATTGATCATGTGAACTATATAGGAACGCGCTCTACGAGAATTGTATTGATTTAATTACCGCCTTACCGAACGTGCAAACATATTATTATCTTTGATATTTTTAAAACTATGCTCTTTTATATTAATATCTGTTTAATATATTAAATTTACAAAGCATATATTTAAAAAAGTAAACAAGTACGAAACTATTAATTATTGATCTATACATCTAAAATATCGATTTTTACCAAAAATATTTTCTATGCTCCTAAATAAAAAATAAATAGTAGATTTTTCCCAAATATTATAATTTTCTAACGCATAAAATGAATTTAGAAAAAGCAATTGTACTACCATATTTAACTATATTCACATTAATAACCCATTTATTTATTGATAAAAACCAAACAGATATAATCTACACATATTTAGATAAAGCATTAGATTAAGTGAAGTAAGTGAACTATAAATTACTATTACAGGAACTTTTTAGATTTAGTAAAACTTTTACCATTATTCATTTTATCTTAAAAGGAATTATCCTCTTTTTTAGGTTTTTGTCTTTTTTATCTAATAGAATCCAATTTCTAGAATACAAAACAACTACTTTTCTTACAAAATAGTAGTTACCTTCCAAGAAGAGTAAAAGGACCATTTAGTTTTTCTATTATTTACTAACGATATCACAGAATCATTAAATTACTCAAAAACATTACTATTTGTAGAGGATATTAATGACTTACAATCTGGTATAAATAATTGGGTTAATTAATATAATAATAATGACATGTTAATAACATTAATAGATGTAACTATTACTTTTTTTAAAAAAATTTACAATTTCAAATAATTACTAGATAAATAAATAGCTAATTATATGAGTATAATTTAACAGCAAACTTCTATTTAACAACAACCCATAAACAAAATAAATTGCAAACATCTATTTCAGCCTGCACCTCTCAGTTAGTACCTTCTTCGCTACGCCACTATTCACCAGGTCATATTTCTTGTCTTATTTATAAATATTTATCAATTATCCATGTACTATGATGTTTCAACATGTTTAGCGTATATTATAATAAATAACAAACAATACTGTTTGTATTTTAATTAAGCTTCCACGACGTTATTATAATATTAAAATTATTTATACATATTATAAAATAAATGTCTATAAAAGAATTTCAATAATTTCTTTTTATTGATCATTAATTTAATTTGAAAAAAAATAATTGAGCAATAAAAAACAGTGAACAGTAAAATATTATTTTATTTTTATAAAGAATAAATAAGATCACAGAGTCACGAACATAAAGAGAAGACATTCATCTACATAATGATAACAATTTAGGACAGGAAGAAATCAGCAAGATGAAAAGCTTTAGTTATATATTATTGTATTTAATAATTTGCCAAAACGAATAAGATACACTATAATAGTATACTGTCATTTCATTGTTAAAAATTGTAGATAAAGAAATTATAGTAATTTAAGATTTAAATAAAGAATATAATTTAATTGTATTGAGAAAGCAAAATTATTTTAATGACCAAGTTCTGGAATAAAAAAAAACGTGAAAACATAGTTGTATAAAGAGAGTATAAGATCTTAAAATCATGAGATATATATTAAAATAATTGGTATCTATAGTGTCTACCTATCTATTTTTAATTAATAAATACCACAATTATATTCATATTTTATAAAATAATAATATATTTTATTTTTATAAAGCTGTACATTTGATTAATATTATAAATCCAATGTATTTAAGCCATGAATTAATTTTAAAAATGCTATATTAAATTACATTTGTACTATACTTTTAAGATTCTACAAACCCATACGTAAGTTACAGCATTTGTAAAAAAGGGTACCTATCATTCAGGTATTTCTGTAATGGATGTATTTAACTTAATTTCAATGATAAATTATTGCATGCAAAAAACGATTCTGATTTCTGAGCAGATACACACCATATAAGCTATTATTCTAAGGACATTTTATAACTTATTTATATGACTATGACTATTTTTGATATTTTTAGAATGCTGTAAAACCAATTTATGCAGAACCTTGTATACAATTTTCAAGTTTAAACTATTAAGATTGAAAATATTATGAGTATTTGACTAAGAACTTATTTGAAAATGTTCTTGAATTTGATAAAATTTTAACTTAAATTAACGTTTATAAAAACAAATTATGACCTTGTATTTTCGATATTAAATCATTCAAGTACTAATAATATAATATTATATGAAAAACGCTGAATTAAATTCTCAAACTCTTTAACTTTTAAACAAAAGTAGGTATTTAAATTTAAATATTTAAATCCCAAAATATGACAAATACTATTTTCTATTCATAATAAATTATCAACTTATTCAATAACATTAGATATGCCAAAAATTATATAAACCACTGATCCATATTAAAATTGCGTTGTTATAAATAATACAATATATATGATCCACTGTAGACATGCTGGTTAAATTAACTACCCAACTATTCGTTTCTATTAAAACATGACACCGAATATATTTTAAACACCACACAAGCATATTACCTAGACACGGCGCAAATACAAATATTTACGTAATACAAATAATAAATATGTACTAAATAATACGTATACGAATTCATGGTCATAACTCATAATAAATTATTTCAGGTATATTTTGACCACGTAGATAGGTATATTTTCAAGTACCTATAACATTTCACAACAAAGCTATATGAATTACAACTCACATATAATAATTCCTCATCATGACAAAAATACAATTTACAATTTCTTTTCTTAAGATTCTCGATATAAAATCCAGTACCTATCAAATATCGTAATGTAGGTTTTTACTCGTAATATCATATTATCTTATATTCAAAATCAACATAAAAGTACACTGCCATTGTTTGCTTACTGTTATAAACAACTACCTATGTACAGAAAGAATTGAATTTTATTTTACTTAGATCAAGATTTGGATTGGTATAATATTGTGTATTTTTTTTTCTTTGTTAGATTATGAACATTACATTTAATGGCAATCACAAGAAAATGAATGAAAAAATTTCAACGAAAAATTCCAACACTATAATTTATCCAGAATAACTACATGACATGGTAGTCGGGTGGTTGAATTATATTACTGGATAAGTCTTCCCTTCTCATGTAAATATTTTAAAAGAAATAATGTACTTTATGATAAAATTTACTTATTGTGCTGTATAAAGATTGTAAACATTTCAGTTTTTTTAGTGAACAAAAAAAAGGTAAGTATTCTACTTATAAATGGAGAAAACATAATTTATAATGTTTAGTAAATAAACTCTAAATAAAATAAAAAACAATAATATTTATGTATATATATCATAGTCATTATTATAGTCATAATACTAAAATTGAATAATATGAACATCCATCAATATAACTATACGAATACGAATATAAAACGATATACTGTGGGTCTATGATAATTAAAATAAAAATATTTTGGAAAATCTTCATCAGCAATTAAATCAAATAGGTATTTTGGGAAAAATAGAATAAATAATGTAAAAATGAACACTTTTTAAAATGTACTGCAATAGGTAGTAAATGTTAGAACCTCGTAAAAACACAAATTTTTTTCCGAACCTCAGAGAACGACGCGGCATAATTAACATATATTATTATATTATGTACCTATAATACATGTTGCGTCATAAATGTTATACGAGTGCATTATACATAATATAATAAACATAAACTATATAGGTAGTAGGTACATTAATACATTATACAACTCCACATTGATTTGTGTCATCGCCCCTACTCCAATATTTGTACCTATATATTCATGAATAAACGCTGTTGCCTACTAATAAAATAGTTAATAAACAATATTTCAAATACAAATCGTATCGCGTATATACAATATACAAACCGGTCTTAATGACAGTATGAATTTATCTATATGATTTAAGGATGAATATATTGAATTATGATTCAGAACGAAAATTATTATTTTATATTCAATGGAAAAGTTCATTGCTATCAAGCATCTATAAGTATAATACGTAAATTGTAGTTAAATACTTAAATGTGTTTATTTATTTAATTTTATTAGTATTTACATAATATTATATATTTGTTTTACACATCACTTGATCGATTATGTATTTAACTAACAACATTTAACTTTAATATAAGTTAATTTTATACAAGTTATTTCTTAGTATAATATGTTATACCTAAGATAGGCTATAAGTAATATAATATGGTTACAATAACCATTAAATTCTTATCTATTGGCTGAGAAAAAAAAGATTTGAAAAACAAAAATATACACACGATTTTAGAGATCGGAAAATGCTAACAAAATAGAAACCAAATTTCATCTGAATAACCTTAAAAGTTTAAATCGATCTTAATTATAATATAAAATTCATTGCTTAATATAATATATAACAAATCCGTTAATCGTCATTACACATTTTAGATGATAAATGTGTATGAGAACGTTATTATTTATCAAAGTTAATAAAAAAAAAACGATGTACCAATGCAAATAATAAAGAAAAACGTCTACCTATCTATTAATTCACAAAAGTTATAATATCTTACATTTTTATTCTAAGAAATAATCACACTTCCTTTACTATTGATTTAATATTTACTATCTACAGGAAACTTAAGTATAAAATTATTCCGCAGTATATAATAAACAAAATAAAAGTTATAAAGCTGTAATAATTAAAATAAAACGTGATCTAAATAAATAATATAACATTAACTCATATAAGGACAGTGTAAACAGAGTTATAATATCATATTATTTTATATTAGTATAATAGTATGTTAAAATATTAAAATAGATAAAATACATCAATTTACATTTTAATTAGCCCCTATAATAGATGTCATAATATTAAAATTATAAAAAAACTGTTTTTTTTTTGTGAAGTAATGAAGCAATATCTACAAAATATTTAAGCATTTTAAATTTTTAACATTTAAATAACCATATTTAAAATAATATTTATTGTTAGGTATGCCATAAATTACTGTAATAATATAGCTAGTTACATGGATACCGAAGCTCGACATTTTTAAAATAAAATAACAATGACATAAAACTATGATAAAATGTATTTTTAATTACACATAATTTTCTTATAAATGATAATTATTTATCTAAAATTATTACATATTATTATATATTTTGTAGCATGCTTAGTATAATATTTTGCTTTAAGTAATAATATAATAGTAAAGTCAGAAGAGAGGTGTTATAAAAGATATATTATAGGTAGGTACATTATACGTATATGCTATACAATATACAATTGAAATCTAGTGTTCATATTTTCTACTTTTTTAAATCACAAAATATTATATTGTTAATTCTGCATTCCAAAGCAGATTATTTTCTTAGGTATTCACATTGAGTTTTAAAAAATTAAATTTGAAATCGATTTTCAAACGAGTATGTTAATTAGTTAAAATTATTTAAAATACCAATCAAACAAATGTTTCATTTCTCCACTCATCAGAAGTTTATAAGATAACTATTCATATAAACTAGGTATCTGTTTGAAATTTGATTTTAATAAATTGAAATTCTCAGAATATCATTTTGCTTCGAAAAATGAAATAAAAAAATAAAAAAAACTTATAAGTAATTACTTGAAAAATGATAATAAAACTAGTAAAAATATAATTTTTTTTCCAAAAATCTTGTATTATAAGTAATTGCATCAAATTATGTAAAAAAAAAAAACTTTTCAAATACGTTGATACTTTTCGAGTATTTCTCTACTCCTAAAAAAATTGTCCTGTATATACTCATAATAATGTATATTTCTATTCAATATCTTTTAAGTTTTAATTCTATTAAATAAAATAACTAATATGGCTATCCTAACCTAAACGTAATTTAATTTACATTTTAAACCATCTATAATATTACTGATACTTTTGGCTTATTTATGATATAGTTATTTATATTTATTTATTTCATACGTCAAATAATTGTTAATAAAAGTATATTTGTATGGTCACCAAATATACTTAGGTATCTATACAATTATTATTATAAAAGTATATTGCAAGAAAGCTCATAAAACACGATGACACTTTTAAAACGTGTATTTCTAATTTATTAAGCTTTTTTTCGTGTAATTTACAGTAACCCCTAAAATAATTAAATATTTTACTCTTATAGTAACCAGAAATACTAATGCGGTATAACTGTTTTTTTTTATATAAATAGGCACATCATATTATTCTGTCTCACATCTCAAATTATACATACGTGACACATTGCATTTGTCATTTACTACGCGTTTTACACAAAATCATTAATAGAAAAAGAATCTTATGAGTGTATCTACTTATAGTATTATCTATTCATATCTACGTGTCAATTTAATAAGCAGTTTATTCCTATTTATGGTATAAAGCAAAATTTTTTTTAAACGGTGAGATTTACAGTTTTATTATACACGTTTGTAAGTTGTAACGTTTCTACTCTTATATTATTATTGTAACGCATGTGTATCCACATAGAACTCATCGTGGTTAGGTTAATTATTGTACAGCTATCCATAAAAAGTAAACAAAATCTCAATATCGACACTTAAATCTGATGTGCCAGTACGGCCTATCACTGATATGAATACAACGACTTTATAGGTACCTATAACCAATATAGCACGACACAAAGTGCGACGTCGCCTATAATTATTTACGTGACGACATTTCAGCGTTGATTATAAATACTCAGCCAGTGAGCAATACGTAGTATATTAATAAATCAGTGACAGCGGTGACTTTGGCGTGTATGAAATATAAGCCCAAATCGGGATTTAGCCATGGAAACTCGAGAAAAACGATTACCTACTACGACGACGGCACGAGAACACGATTATTTTGGAATAATATGTTATTATCGTGTCGACGGTGTGCCCCTGACTTATAAGTCGGTAGATTATACCACAAGCTCGGTTGAAACGAACGGCAAAACTTTGGTGTGGGCGGAACCTATATATAGGTGACTGGCGAAACAGCGCGAAATATTGTTATAGGTAGACGACTTATAAATAATAATAATAATAATAATAACAATAGAGGTTTACTTGCCCGTCGACGACTCTGATATCCGGTCCGCGGTCGCTGTAGACGCTTCCGTCTTCGTCGCTGTGCGTCGCCCTCCGAGTCAGCAGTGGCGTCCGATCGGTGACACCGTCGTCAGCGGTGCAGGATACTGCAGAGGCGTCCGTGTCTGGCGTCCACGATCCACGACGCTCCAAGTCGTCGAACGTCGCTACTCCGGCGCCGACTGACGTCGTCGATCCGTCTTGTTGTTGTTGTTGTTGTTGTTGTTGCCGTCGTCGTCGATGATCGGAACCGTCTTCTCGGGCGACGGTCGCGGACGCAGCGGGAGGTACAGTCGCTTCATCGATGACAGACATTTTCGCGCCGACGACCACCAGCACTCCGCGCGCGAGACGATGATATTATAGGTTAGGCCGTTCGGTTGCAGGACGGACGCCGAAATCTCGTTCGAACGCGAGAAAAACGTATATGATTATATAATATATCAACGAACAATAATTAATATTTTATTTTTATTATTATTATTATTGTTTTTTGTTGCCACATAACAATGATATGGTCTGCAACTGTGGGCACGACATAATAATATTATTATGGGTATTAAAAACATTCGACGCGGACGAATCGCGTGGAACGACGCGCTCCGGCTCTCTTATCACGGGTTAATAGTTCCCCGCGATTGTAATGATTGTATAACAATATATGATATTGGCACTGACGATCAGCTAACGCAATTACAATATTACTCTACCTATGTATATTATGCACTCCGTAGGTTCGACGAACCGATCGCGAGTTCGATCGTTATCGCGGTATAATAATAATAATGATAATTCGAACACGCCGTAGCCCACCCAGCGGTAACCTAACGCGTGCAGCAGGTGTCGATGTGTGTTATATTTGTACAGCTGATCCGCGCGTAATGCGTAGGTACGAGCTTTTTTTTTTTGTTTTCGACTACGTACCTGCGCGCGGCTTGCCGCCGAAAATATTGCGCCGCGGGAGGCCGACCGGCCGGCAATATCGTATAGTATAACGTTACTTCTTACCTAAATTATGCGGCCATTATTATAGAGTTGCGATTATTATGATACTGATGTGAAGATTATGATGATCGTCGCGACTAACTGTAATATTGCCACAGCCGAAAACAGTATTGTGGTTTTATATTGTCGCTGTAGCAGCTGCAGCTGCTGGTGCGCTTATGCCTCCAAACTGTTTGGCGACAGCCACCACACTCATACCGCGGCTCGGTTTCGGCCTGTACCGCGGTCGTCGAGCAACACAACGCACCGGACCGCGGTAGGCGGTTGCCTAACCGAACGCGTACGGTCTGCTAGAAAACAACGATCGTCATGATTTCCGGTAACCACTTACGTACCCTACCGATATAATTAATGTTTTGACCGACATTTTCACTCGTCAAACGTCGAAAAAAAAATAAAATACATCGTTCCCGATTATTAAGCGACAAACACTTGAATGCAATTTCGTGATTATATCAACGTCCGATATGAAAGCGGATGAAAACAAATTAGTAGAAAATATATTTTATATTAAACTTCCAAAAATCACACTAGAAACTAATTGTTTTGTATATTTTTTCACTCGAGAATTGATTTTCTTTATTATTATTCAAAGCGGTTATAAATTATAATATGATATAATTATTTTTTAAATTTTAAAATTGTTCGTTACTATCATATTTTATTTAAAATGTGTTAAAAAAGGACAACCGAGCTATAAAACTCGTGATATGATTTTTGATATCAACAGATGTGTTTTTATTAAAATAAAATTGTATTAATAATAACGTTCATTTAAATTTTCAATGTGGCCTTCAATGAAAAGCTAAAAATAAATATGGGCCACGTGGCCACGCAGTTAAAAAGGTTTCAGGGTAGGTCGACGGTCTAACAACGCCCACATATGAAACGTGTAATTATTATATATCTTATAAAATACTAAATAACCGTGCAAATTAGCGGATAGCAGAGTAAGATTCTAAGACGCAAATATCAGGTGTAAATAGTTAGTTAAATTGTGAATAAAGTGCTATTTTATACCTTAGTTTGCACTTATTTAGGATTTATTTGAAGGGGGAGATATGACTAAAATAGTTTTTTTTTCTCCACTCGAAATACATGAAGATATTATCAATTTATGATAACTTCATACCTAGTATTATAGTGCTTGAATTTTAAAGCATAGTAAGCAACAACAAAGCACACGATTGTTTTAAAAACTCAAAAAAGAAGCATAAATATTTAAAAAAAAAAAAAAGTATGACCAAAAATTAACATGAACTAGTTATAATAATGAATAAAAAAAATTGAAAAATTATATTAAATTAAAAAAAATAAATATTTACCATGTATTTCTCTAGAATTGAAGAAGTGAAACTGACTCTATTGACAAAATTAAATTTGAAGTTTTGAAACGATCAATATCGATATTATAGTCATACTGACCGTATAGGTACTGCAGGATATATTATGTAAATCGATAATCTATAAATTTAAAAAACTATAAAGCCGATAACGAAAACAATAATAATCCAAAATAACCATTTATTCCTGCACATTCTGGGTTTTTACATTTCTTATAAATTCATTTTTTTTTATCACAATCGTATAATAAATATATAAAAATATCCACAGCTGGAACAATTTTTTAAAAAGCAATAAAAAATCATTTACATAAAAAAGCAAATAAAATGGGTTATTTGGAATTAAAATTACGTGAAACGAATTTATATGTTTAAAAATTAGATCTCTATCTTATGTATAAAAAAAGAAGCATATGCTTTAAAATCCGAACCCTAATTATATTATATGTTAATTATATGTTCATAGTAGATACATAAACGTTATTATTATAAGTTATAACACATAACATATTAAATAATGAATCATTTATTAATTTATCATTTACAAAACAAACTACAGCCTTATAAGTTATAGGTTTTTTAGCTGTTTCATCAATAATATCTTCAACGTCCAATTTTATATTGTTATAAATATTTACCTTCTTCATACAATTTTTTAAATATGTTTTTAATCTTTTCATACAAGCTAATACAGTGATATAAGCTAAAAAAATGTCAAGGGGGAGATATATCTCCCTCGTCTCCCCCCGGAAATAAGCCATTATTCCACTGTGTAAATAAGTATTAAGATATGTTTTCTTCATAACGTCAGAATCATAATTTAAACGCCAACTATTTCTTGATCGATGTTTGTATTAGACGTGTTAAAGCTACATTGGAAAAAACGTATTGACATGGTTTGAAACAGATGAAAACCGATAAGTGACAAACTGATAACACACAAGTTTATTGTCTACTGATAAAGATAGGTACCACATTTCATAAGGATATTCTGTGTATTCTACTGTTCTGTATATTTAATTTTAATAATACACTTATACAGTAGTACAGAACATATTATAATAAGTCACAATGTACCTACATTATATTTTTTGTAAAAGATAATTTTTCAAAAATCTTAATTTTCACTTAGATAGAACTGGAAGTCTTGAAATAGAAGTATTTCTATACGCTATGTGTGATTTTGATTTTTAGCAGTTTTATTCTCAAATCAAAATTACCTAGTAATTTGGTAAAAAATTTCTAAACATTATTTTATTATTATTAAACTTATAATTGTTGATCAAGACAATCAAACAATTTTCAAAATTTGCATTTACGATATATATTTAAACACGAAGTATGTACATTTTAAAATTGGTTATTTATTAAATTAGATGCCTTGTATCATTACAATATTAATTATACACATTATACGTTATAATATTATACAAGTCACAAGATAAAAGTACCTACTGTTTAACTGTTAATTGTTATTGTTACAAATAATTAACAAATACAATGTACTGTACTTACCCTTGTATATTATTTTTAGTCATTAGCAAAAATTAGGGAATGTGTTATATTATCAATTTATTAAAGATAGTTATGGTACTGTTACCTCTTATCAAACAATAGCTAAAGTAGATACCATGAAGATTAGAGATAGGTTAGATTATCTCTAATCTTCATGGTAGATACTATAATCGTTTATTTTCTAATAGTTTAGAGCAATTTTAAAAAAATTACATGCTATTACAGTATCATTTGAAAATGTCCTTGAAAATATAAAATACGCTGTATTGAAATATATTTTCTTTTCAAATAATTATAAATCTGATTTTCTACTTTTTATAATTTTCAATTAAGTTCTAGAATTATTTGAGTATAAAATGTAAAAATTAAATGTACACCTATATTAAGTATGTAGTACCTATGTCAAAAAATTTTTAAAGTTAAGAATTTCAAAAAGAATGTGGTAATACGTAATCATTTGTTGTCTTATCATTATATTATGTTATACGTAAGGTTCTGAAATAGCTTATTTTTTCTTACATATATTTCTCTTTGTGAATTGTTTAATTTGTACATTGTTTAAGAATTAGAAATGTTAAATCTGAGAATGTACACTATACTAAATAAATATAACAATAGTTATTAATTTATTTTAATTGAATACCAAAGTTTAACAACGCATAAAAAGTACTTTGTAGTCTAAATGACTAAGTATTTAAAGATAATAATAAAACATATAAGGACAATTTTAACTTGTAAGTAAAATTTACTTTCTTTAAATGCATTACACATTTATGTATAAAAATAAATTATAACAGTTTATTCAAGGAGTTATTTTTAGACAAACACTTAAAGAATGTCTTTCATTCGTCAAAAATATCCTACTTAATCAAAGTCTTCAAGTTTGCCAATTATCATATCTAATATAATCAGACGCGGTAATCCTAAGCCCGTGTCACACTGTCACGTGAACTATTTTTTGTGTTTGTTATTATTTTGAAAGAACGCATTGTATACTTATACATTCAAATTAATTAGAACAAAGCAGATTTTTATAAAAATACATTCTCTGTGACGGACGTCCGACAACAAAGATAGAAGGTAACTTAAAAACTGTATAATTTGTCAAACGCACGTGCTATTATATTAAGTAGGTATATATAGGTATACCTTCTGAACTATACTCAAGAGACTTAAGTAAGGAGATAATACGGTCGGTGCCTCAGAGCATAAAATAAATTGGTTGACTACTAGTATGCTAGTTGGAAGCAACGCGTGTCACACTTTTTTATTGACACCCATGGGTATATAATGCAGTCATGTGAAACTGTATATTGTATATTATACGTTCTCACCATAAATCAAATTATAATATAATACTATGTACACATGAAAGTGTTCATTAATTGTCCTAGTATGAACTATACACACATTAATATAACAGTTTAACAGTGTATAAAATAAAATCATTTTTATTACAATTTGTAAGTGCAAAATTGGTTCACGCACTAAATAAACGTTGAACATTTACCTGGCACGAGTGGCATTTATTATGACATACTTCATTTGCATGATGCATTTTATTAATTATAAATATAAAAGATAAATATTATGAAAGATAATATTGTGTAAACAGTTTCTCGAGTTCTATTATAGCTATCGGATTTAACATTGTACACGAATCATTAAAGATTAAATACATATTATGTGCATTTTTGAAATATTAAAGTAAATTAAATCACATAAAAAGAAACTTACTAATATTTATCAAATATAATGTACAGTTTTCAATTAATAAAATAATAAAAATTATAAAATATGTTTATCTTAAAATTATTTCAGTGTTTAATAGTAGTACTATGGTAATTACTAAGTATCTAAAGCAATATTTGTATACACCATTATATATTCTGTTGAACGCACAGCAAAGGGTGCACAGTGTACCTAATAGTTTATTTATTATTTTCATATTATAACTCATGTAATTTCAGTACTTAACGGTAATTTACTGTATTTTTATTTTCTATTATGCCACTTATGTTGTTTTATGAAGGAAACACAATAATTTCTCTTTTTAGAATTCGCAAAATAATACTTTTTTTTTTTGATACCTGTTTGCTATACACTCTAAAATCAATTTTTTTCATTTGTCTATTTTAGTAAATATATATAATATATATATTTATATACATAAATATGTCAAAATTAAACGTACCTACGCATAACAATTTTTAAAATAAAAACAAGGCGCTAAACTATTATAAAGTAATACGCAGTGCAGTCTACAAGACGTGTGTATTATAATATAATAATATTATATGACTTTTCGCATGTTTGGTAGTCGCTCTGCGCCGTCTCTGTGTAACAATTTAAATCATAAGTTACAAGACAAAAAGAATACTGTATAATATACACACACGACTTGTTTAATTATATAAAAATTTCACTAGCTTAATAATTAATATTATTAGAATTTACTAAATACACTAAATTTAATAATTGTTTTGTTGAAAATGCGCAATACATTGCAAATGACAAGCAATACGCATCGTATAATATACAATTGTATACGTTCGCAGTAAATAACTATACGGAGAAAAAAAACACAAATTTATCCCAGTTTAATTACAAGCGCACATAATATACGTACCTAATAGTTATAAGTTATTTGTTATTATACCAACAATATTACGATATTATAGTGTCGGGTAAATTGTACGTACTATAGGTACATGACTTGTAATAAATTTATACAATTAGGTACGAGTATATTGCAATATTTAAAATTGGTTAAATTAAATATTTATTTTATGGTTATATTAAAGCATATTAAAATAACTTGATATTTTGTCCACTGCAAGCATATAAATTAAACCATATAATATATGTTTTTATATATATTTTTTACAGGTAGTATACAAATATACAAACTAATAGAAACAATTCAAAAAATATATAATATGTACGCTTAAAAATATGGAGGTATACACTTCAGTAAAAAATTATGGTAATATAGACAATAGCTCTAGCAATGGGTAATTTTGGTTAGTTGTTGAGCGATAAAGGTATCATGCGCTATGTGGGGAAACTATTAACTAGTTAAAACTTAATACCATACTTAGTAGTGATTTCTAATCATTGTTTAAAGATGTGATAATTATCACATTTTACGATTTTCGCTATTAGTCACGTAGGCGCTTTACAAAAAAAAAATGTCGATAAATAGCATAACTCACTGTAACCGTCAGCTTCACAAAAATGTATAATAAAATTCAAACGCTCATAATATATTAACTTCAAGGCCTTTAACTGCTAATACACTTCAATGTCTTCTTACAGAAAAGATATTAATCTAAAAACTAGGTTTTCGTTTTACGTGAATCTCGTAGGCATTTCAGTAGATTATATAACTATGTATAAGTCATAAGTGACAATCATTAATATAACATATACTTAGATACTTAGTGCTTATACGGGAAGTTTAAAACTGGTGGTTTACCTTTAAAAATGAAATGAATGATTTTAATTAAAGATGAGCTGAAAAATTAAGTTATTATCTCTTATATTTATAAATAAAAAACACCTAATTTTTTTTATCTTTTTTTTTAATTATAAAGATTTTTATACATTTTTTTTTGTGTGTAACCAAAAAAATATTTAAATTTTTATGGCAACAAGCTCATACATTTTGTTTGTTAAACAGGTTATTTTAACAAATCATTATCTGTGTAGGATTGTGTATAATATAATTTTATATATAACACATATCTGTGTTTATTTTGTATCTAATTATCTAAATAACTTCATCTCTGTAAAACCATTAAAATAATTTTTACGATGATAACATTTGTATGAGAATATATGATCTAGATTATAATAAACATAAGACAACACGTATGATACACTATAATAGCGTTCAACAGATATAATATATACAAAACTTTTTTGCTTTCGCTTAAAATAAATTCAAACTCACTGAGCCTTGCCCTTGACTTTAACAATATCCCAGTAAATTCTCCGAGAAGACTAAAGAAAAACTGGTGTAGAGACAGCACGCAAAAAATAAAAATAAAAACAGCGTTAAAAGTTTTATTGCTGGGTAATTCCATAAAACTTATCTTTCGTGGTCATATAATTTACCTATTCGCATATATGGTTATAATAAATAAATTTAAAGTTTTTTTTTATTTTAAAAAATATTAATTTTAATTTATCAGATATCTTATAAATAATATAACACTGTGTCTACCTATATGACAAACCATAACGTTAATAATATTATCTGTATTTTTAATAAAAAATTAATTTTCAAAAGAAAAACTTAATTATACAATAATATAATACCCTCATAATATGAAGGTTAAGTGTATAGTGTTACGGTTTATTATAATAATTTATGACAAGCATATAAAATGTTAGGTTAAGTTAGGTTAGGTTAAAATTGATCGAAAGCGAATTGGAAACCTTATGAATAATAATGTCAATAAGTTAAGACATATATTTTATTGTTTTGTACAATATTATAATTTATACTTACGAAAAAATTATCTTAATATTATTCATACTTGAAACATATATATTAGCTGACGGCTGTAACATAAACATGTCATTACCTATGTTATATAAAATACATAAATTATAAAATCATCTCTAAAATTCATCAGTCAACACGTGTTTCTATGTACATGCCTAAATACAATAGGTAACTAATTGTACGATATAATATTATGTTACACAAAGTCGCGACAGCGATAAAAAAAAAAAAAAAAAACTGAAACTAAACACTGATATCATTCATTTGGCAATATCATTGCACAATGTTGTAAATTGAAACCAGATATTGCATTTTTATAAGGAATCTGTTGGATTTCGTCTTTGAGCTGAATCAAAATAATCAATATTGACGCCCACCAAGACATAGACAATCAGAATAATATGATATATATTTATACCTACGATGTATACAAATCTAATTTATACGAGTACATGGCAGCCGTCGTACACTTGATCGACGACCACAATGATATTCATCATAATAATATTACACCCACGTAAGTCTATGATACGAAAAATAATATATATAACTTTGAATTAAACGATAGAGGCGTTAAGGTTACGCCGCCGCGTAAGACGTCCGTACAGTAGTATATACCTAATACCTATACATCCGCCTGCAAAACACTCGCGCGCAACAACACTACATCACGAGCTCTGATCGTTTTCAATTATAGGTAATTGAATGGTCGAAAAACGCTACGCGACGAGACGCGTGTCGGATAGTGGACTGATCAGAGATAATAATAATTATAACTGGACAGCCCGGAAGTGTCAAACAACGCGTCTTGAGAGCGTTAAACGTACACATATAATACGTTATTTATAGGTACTACACCGCAATCATATAATATATTATATTATATTACACAGTAATAATAATGTGACGCGTTCAAGTCCCCCTTTTGGAAATCCGCGAGTAACGACCACGACCAATGTGCAACGCTCGTGGCCCGGTCGGCTGCGACGACTCGATATTACGCATTATACTCGTAATAATAATAATAATATAATTGGTACACATTAATCAGGATGTTCTCGCGTGGCGTACGTATATATAATATAATTGAATCACAGGAAGTTCGAAATCACAAATCTTCTCCTGCCGCCGCCGAACGTGTACGTAACACGTGCATGTGTCGTATCGCATTATCATCATAAGCACAACACGCGCCGGCGCGTTTGTAAATAATATTATAATTAATATTATATTATACACAATAACAGTAATCATTATTATGCGTATTTTAACGCGTTCGCGCGCGGTGGGCAGTGGGTCAACCGACTGGCTGACATGAGGTCAGTCATGTGTCCGACAACGACCTTGGTCTGTGCCGCTCCGCACGTAGGCACGAAATTCTCTCGCGTAGCGCTACGCGCACTCCGCGTCCGGCCGGTCGCTCGACTTGCCAGAGCGATAACCGAGATAAGTCCTTCCCTTCCCGTCCGACTTTCAGGTTTTTCCGAGCGTTCTGGAAAACCCGGGATTGCGGGATGGACGGTTTAAACGTCCGTCGCCGTAAAACCCAATTATAAACGATCGTGCGGCGCGTTGGATTAGATGCAACAGGTGACGACGAATTATCGTGATTGGTGCGATACTATATAACAAAATTACCGTTTTCTCACTTCACTCTCGTCACACGTGCTCTCGTTTAACCCGAGCGCGACAGAGCAGTACAGCGGAACCTCAATAACTCGATAATCGGTTGGGACCGAAAAAAATTCGAGTCATCGAAAATTTGATCCTATAGAGGTTTGAGTTATCGAGGTTTCACTATGTGTATTACGGTGTTTTGACTTTACTTTTTCACTACGCCAAACTACAAAAACTTAACTGCAGAGAACGCACACATCCTGCAGTATCACATCAGTCGGGCAGACACGTAGGAATACTCTTCCGATAACGAAAGCTTCGTTACGCCACGTCGTCGTGATAAAAGCAAACAGCTATCGCGAAACCTCTCCATAAAGCACAGTCAACGCGCGACATTATCTACAGATACAGATTAACTATTATAATAGGTAGTTTATTAATTTTTATTGTTATTATTATACTAGCCGTTGGTGTACCTCGGTGTAAGTATAAACCTCGTTTCACCAGGAATACCTCCTGATCTACCATACTTCTTGTTATAAGTCTTTTAAAGATCAAGAATTGGTTTTTTAATGTCGATTGTATGTGTGGATTTTTTATGTACAAAAAAGTCACATAAAAGCTGATATTGAATATTTAGTTATCAGTCGTTGTCATTGTAAATCAGTCATCAGACCTGTCTAGACAATCTCCATCGTCTACGGCGGATTGAGTACGGCATCCCAATGCACGCTGTCTGAGTATACCTAAATTAAAAAATGGAAAGCTGAAAGATGAATGTGGAAGTATACGAATATACGACGTTAATGCTTATTCATACATCCGCTATAATTGTTCATAGGGATAAGTGCAATTCGATTCGACTCGATTCACTCATATGAATTTATGATTAAAATAATGACATTAACTCCAAATGATTACTATATAGGCAGTATTAGTTGGATCATAAATGATAAACATAATGTATGTACTTATATAATTTAAAATGTCTAGAACAGTTACTCATTTAATATAGATAAATGGTAATCTACAGAAATTCATATATGCGTATTAATATTGACGATATTGTACCTATAATAATATTTATAGAATTGCACAAATCTTGCTGGCAAGAAGTGCAGAATTTTTTAGTAGCACTATCCGTTAAAAAAACAATAATACAAGTATTATTGTTTTTTTTAAAAATAATTTATTAATATCAGTCATGATTCAAGACATAAAATTGCCTAATATTTATAGAAACGTATAAATAGGTATTTGGAAAAAATGTAGCTTACTGCAGGAGGGGCAGCTGCCAAACGTTCTAACAACACTATTTGAATATGACAAAATGATTTCACAATTTAATATTACTTAATTTACACGTTTGTCGGAGAAAAATAATTCTACATACCTACCTATATTATATGACCTATTTTCAACTTTATGTAAACTTTGAGAACTGTAAGGATAGTAATGACGTAAACGTTCGTCTTTAAATTCAAGTATTTAATATTTATTGATCTATGATTTATATCGAATAAATGTTTATACACTATATTATAATAAGATGCACTACGGCAAAATGTGAAATAATAAGGAAATGAAGTGTATAGGTACCTATACTACATACGACGAGTGTAGTTTCTGCGTGACGTCAAAAGTGTGTGATGTGTGATCATGTGTGGGTCTCAAACTTTAAATGACCACAAAATTATCGATGTGTTTTAGTTTTGAATAATCAATCCGTGGACCTTGACGAAAATATACGTACATAAATGCGTATGTGAAACACATCACGTACTACTATTATAATTAATAATTACACTGGACCGGTTTACATCCTTGTATATGTTTGGCTTATGCACATTCCTAGTCGTGAAGTAATGATGGCCGATTAAAATTTCAATATATCAATTAACCGGCGGATGAAATCACGGGCAAACAATTATGAACTAATAACATATTATACGACAATGATGCTGCGACAATAATCTCAACTAGATCAAATCACATACATTTCACACTGCTTCCACCTGTCAGAAGGTCATCTTAATAAATTACATATGTAATCCCACTACGTCACGTTAATGACTGAATATATTACATGTATATGGGTATAAAAGTATATTAAGTGTAATGGTTAAAAGTTTCCTCTTGAGTACCTACCATTATTATGCCAGTACAGAATTAACAGTGGGCACGTCAAATTTCGTATTACGATGTGTCAAATTAATGAACGTTCTTGATAAAACTACTGCTTATACTTGACTTTTTGAAAGTGTTATCCGATTTAATCATTTATTTAAATTAATCACCCACGTTTTGTTTTTTATTGTGTCGTTCTGTCAAAATCGAAAATCTCTGATTATTTTTAAACCGGATTGTTGTAACCTGTAATACTATGAAAAAAAAATATACTCGAGAACTCATCCTAGGAGACACATATGGGTTCATTAAATACGTGTATGTAACAAAATACCTACATCACTACATCAGACATTGGTTAAGAATGTTCGGAATGCTGAATATTGATGATCATTTTTACGCTAAGGTGCCTTTTATATTTTCCTATCTTTATATTATTATATTATGTCGCGGTCGTATAGATATATATATATATATATTTGAATAACAATTAAAAAAAAATACTTAGAGAAAAATGAATTATCAAAAACTATAAATTATAATACATTATATTATTATACTATTGTACTATTATTAATAGTTATAGTAGTATACAAACATTATAAGTACGGTACATAGTATCTAAATTTTTAATTTTAATAATTATAGTTTTGCAATATTTTTATTTTCTAATACATTTAATATATTTAATAAATTATTATAATAATTATTTATATTCACTGGTAATTAGTTATGTCGTTATGTGTTATAATATTATAGGTATATTTTGTTGAAAATTAAAATTTATTTTAAATTCTTTCTAAATTTTCTAGAGCTTTTGTATACAAGACAAATAAACTTTGCAGTTATTATTTACTTCAATAATAAGTTTTCTGATTGAGTTTTTTAATTAAGTATTATTTAATAGTGTATAATTTATAAAAAAAAACTTACTAAATAGTAGCTATATCTAAGACAATGATTCAACCATCAAAGACTAATTTATAAAAGATAAAAAAAAAAAACGAAAATATAGTAGTGAAAATAAATTTAATATACCTACACAAATACCATTAATAAAATCTGAACATCAAATATGATAAACACATCAGATAATTCACATAATTGAAATAATAATAATATGTAATTATAGGTATTTAAAATTACCTAATCATATATAAAGTATAATATATAATATGCTATTTATATTGTCACCATAATACATTTCTGATAAAAAATCGCATTGTGTTAACTTTTTCCGTGTAAAAAAAAAACAATGTTTAAAACCTGTGTATACATAATTCACAGATTTTTCTTATCTATTCTATAGTAGTTATTATAAAATCGAAAAATAGTTACTCACTTTATTTTTCATTAATGCATGTCGTTGTTTTAGTTGATGAATCGAACATTAATACGACAACACTTTATTCATATTATCATATTGTGCTAACCTTCTATGAATTTAACTATGAATAATATGATTTACCAAAACATATTATTTACCAGCTACCACCAAAACAATATTTTTTTTTTTTTTTTGTTAGATATAACATTATTTTTATTTTTAAAATTAATGAATGCCATGTATTATTTTTAACAAACTAAAACTAAAATACATTTTTAATTGTTATTGAAGCACAATAATAACATTGACAACAGTAAAAATAATTTCATTTTTTTTTTCTAAACGTTCGCTAAACTATGTATATTTTAAATATTATAGGTAGTACCTATAATAGATACTGCGCTATGTAGGTATTGTGTAATATCTCATAAATAATATAAAAATTAAACACTAAATATAGCTACATTAAAATGTATATCTATATTTTTTAAAACAGTAATAACACCGACTATATGTCTGGAGATAATACATTAAGAACCTAAAAGTCTATTGTTGTAGACCAAAATAATAAGACATTTATAAAGTATTAACTATAAAAATTATGTTACAACACGTCATAGCATCAATAATTAATTGTTGCGATTCTACGACTCTTAATGACAAATAGTAATACAAAATAATTATGACAAAATCGCGATGTAATTATAAAATAAGATAATTGAGTAGGTACTTACTACTTCTATTTTTTGTTCGATGTTTCATAATACAATCATTATAATGAATTATTTTTATTCAATAAAAATTTCAATTTTTTTACGATTTAATTGTTTTATACTGAACGAACTCAAAGTAAATAATAATTTAATCACGACTATTTAAGTTTAGAAATTAACAATAATTATGAAATATATTAAAATATACAAATGTATTATTATGTAGCTATTTTTACTCTTTACATAATACTTTTTTATGTTGTAAATCATAATAAATAATACCAATATATTAATCAATCCTATAATTTGTGTAACGTATTAATACAAATAACGCTAATCGAAGTAACATAGAAATACAATTTATAGTAAGTAAGCATTTATATACCTACGCAAATGTATATTTAATATGTGTATATAAATATTAAAATATTATAAAATATATAGACTATTCATAATAAATAAGTTGGTATATTTTTTTTTAGTAATTAGTTACACATAAAATATTTATATATAAACATTAAATTTATACAAAATTTGGTTACAACACTCATCCATCAGTACAATTTCTAGTATGTTTATTAATTATTATTTATTATTAGACATTAGTTAATATTTTACTAAGATAGACTTATAGTACAACTGTCTTAGCTAGAGAAACTGTTTTAAACAAACATAACTGCCTCACTCATCTACTATATAACCTAACCTAACGTCCTAACATATATAATACATATATATTAATTATTTAAGTTCTTATATCATTAGATATATACCTACATAAATATACAGAGTGGTTATTTTAATGCGGAATACTTATTAGTAAGTTATTATCCCTGTTCATTTATGGGTTTTGAAAAATTTTAAAGTACTTTTAAGTTATAATACTTACTTAAAAAATTCAATTTTAACCAATTCAAATTTTTTTTTCTTACTATAGAATCCGAATATTTTTATACTTTTATTTAATTCGAATATTATTTAAAATATAATTGAACCAATAAACTTGAATTATTAACCATTTAAACTTAATAATTGCTGTACATAATATGCTTGATGTTTAAGTATCAAAAATAAACTAACTATTAGTTAAATATCCAGTTATTTCAATCAAATATTATGATAGAAATTATTAAATTTAAAATGCACTCTGTATGAATGGTTTTAAATATTATAAAATAGTTTGTACTTTACGTTAAATAAAAATGATTGTTTAAATGAATGGTTTTTAAAATATCTTGTTTACTTAATCTCATATAGTTATTTAGTCATATGGTTCCATAGAAAATATAGGTATGCCCTAAAAATGTAAACAATTCACATTTTCACATTTAGGACTAACAATCGGGTTTCAAGTAAACACATAAGTTACAACACAAAATCAATAAGATTATATATATTCTGAAATAATGCATATTATAATAAATTAATCTCAAATACGTACATACCTATATTACAAAGTAGATATTATATGTGGGTATGGTGTTTTTAAATTCTTATCAGGTGAATGCTCTTTGAACGTACATGTGGATCTCTTCTTTTCAAAGTACCTATATTATTAACGAAACATACGATTCTGATATTCTTAAAAATTATATTTATTTTTTCTATACTAATTATAAGCTATAGTGAGTACACACAAACAAGTATCATAAAATCTACCAAAGGGCTAGCCAGTCACAAAAACTATCATATTTCACTAAGCACTTTAGATTTTGATAAATTCATGCATATACATAAATATATTATATTCGCAAACTATTTATTATAATAATATCGGATGTTGTGCATTTATTGCAACTATTAATAACAGAACTTGATAACCTGTACGACTATACCAAAGCAATATATTGCTGAACCAAAATGTTTTAGCCTATTATACTTAACCATTTCTAAAAATATTCCAAATATGAAATAAGTATTAATAAGTTGTTTTTTTTTTAAATTTACCTTAAAATTGATTGATTATAAAATGTACACGTTCTGGTTTCTTATATTTTTCTAATGTTTCAATGGGCATCTACCTATAATTTAAAACAAACACACTATTAATTTTTTGATAACCTTGATATTAATATAAAAATAATAAGCTTTATCACAATCAAGACGCTAACTTACTAAGACAATAAAATCCTCTATCTGAAAATTTCATATTTGGTATTAAGATCATATTGACTATAGCCTATAAATTGTATTTTTTATACATAAAAACTGACTATAAATATTTAATTGAATGACAATTACAATAAAATATATTAGAAATTACATTAAATACATTTCAAATCGATAAACATAATTATTTTCGAATATCGTATCTCAATCGTAAAATTTCGTTGTAATAGAGACATAAAGTATAATGTAGAACATTCCATTGGTATTAAATTCGAGTATTAGAAATATGTATTGACTATTGTTACAGTGATTCAAATGAGAAGAATGCTGAAACTGGTTTCAATAGACAAAAGCAAAGCAACTAATCTGTAAAATGAGTTTATGACGTAGAAATATACTATTGATAAATAAATTATAATGGGACAGGAACAAAAATAGTCAAAACAAAACATTCTTTTTTAAACTATGCAAGGTCTAACTAAGCCTTATGACTATCTTTTTCTTATATATATACATACTCAAACTGTATACAATTTGCTGTTGTATTTCAAAATCTTATAAATTCACCCATCATCACTCATATGTGTTTTGTATACGTATATCTGGTACCTACCTGGTATAGCTAATTGTTTATTAACAAAATTTATCAAATGGTTGTATTAAGAGTTAGGAATTGATAGATCTTAGTCAATTGTCATGTTTTGTATATTTATAAAGGCAAATCTAAACTAATAATTTTGATACGCACCATGGGAACTCCATACGATGAATTAACTTATCTTTTGTTCTTTACACAGTACATCAATAGCCAATAGATACTCATATTATATTTCATACTGTACAATCTTAACATTTCTAAATTATTTAATACGAGTGCCTATGGATTCAAGCATTACACATAATATTATAAGAATAGCAGTTATTGTGAACTCCGAAGTCTGAACAATCATACACATCGACCTATATCACAATCTTATAATTAAAGTCATACTTGGAGATATGATTTTATAGTCTTATAGATACAATTATTCAGTAGTCATATTTTCTTTAGAAAACGCCGATTATAGGTGTTGTAAAAATATATAATCTTAATGAAGTTCTTCATATAATCGAAATTATGTTAATATAGACTTTTTCAGTTATTGAAATTATTACACTTAGTACTTAATAACAAAGAAAACATCGATACGAATAGATTTAAAAATAAAAGCACAATTTTGTTGGTGATACTATAATATATTTTAATATTAATACAATACTATAGATTTTATTAAAGTCGTCATTGTTTTCGTATGGCGTATAATATAAAAGTATACCTACTTCGTTGATAAATAGGTATGTTTATTAAACAACATATTAATGTCCTCGAAATTATGCAAATTAAATGTTATTATGATTAGTTAATAATTAATAAACAGGAACACATTATTTTACTTATAATCTGATAAATGTATTAATTTTATGTTTTTTTTTTTTTAAATTGTGTACAATAATTGTACCTATGTTTTGATAAATAAGCACAAATCCACCTTTTAAAACTTACCTACTGGCTCTACTATTATTTCAGAAATTTTCTTCCTCGTAAAGTTAGTTGTAAAGGTATTACAAAGCACAACTTATAAAAAATAAATAAATTAAACGCCACGGATTAAAAAATTAAAATTCATAATTTCATAGTATATAATGTTAGCACATTTGTATGAAGTTTGTAAACAAATGTGTTAATATACATAATAATAAAGACAAATATCATTATAATATTTATGTTTCAATACAGAATTTCAAAATATTATAATATTATACATTTACATAATCACATTTTAAAATAATAAGTATTTATTATGTTTACCCCTTTAAGTCTGAATTCGTTTCAAATTAGGATTAATAGACTAAAATATTATACTCACAGCAATCTTACACAGTTATTAAATGATAAATTACGAATGATTTAATTTATTATAATAAGTAATGATTATTAGCTATTCTAGAAAAAGTATCTAAGAAATCTCTCTTCGAGAAATAGATATACTAATTTAGTAATAACTCTATTTACTTATACTTATAGTAATGATTCCAGTTTCATTGTATTTTCGTGCTTTTAAAATCATTATTTTATTTAATAATAAATAAAATAATTATAATTCTTAATTGAGTATATAGTCTACATAATTCTGTATAGTAATTATATGATATTAAATACGATATACCTCTTTTTATATTAATTGTGCATTTTGCTAAGATATAAACGAATATAACATATGCTCATTAGTATACGTTTTGATATATATTAATTATATTATGTTGTAGGTACCTACATTATTATCTAGCTAGATAGTGAAATATTGTAAAACATAATAAATGTATTAACTATAAATTATATTTATGAGATTGAGTTGTTTGAATCATAATAAATGTGTGTGTGCTGTATAAACTATATAGGTAAGTTTTTAATAATAAAATGTATCTTGCCTATCATTTATAATAAAATTATATCAATGTTAATTATTAGTCCACAGGCAGCATGACTTAAATGCATATTTGCACGCGTGTTAAAAATATATATTGCATACATCTTTACCTATATTACTGTATACTATAATATTATTTAATAAATTATAAGTACATAAGTATATAGAATATATTTCAAGTAGGTAATCAAACCAGAATTGTATTTTAATACTTAAAGTTTTATATTTTTATAGTTTCTAAGAAGTTTGAAGCCAGATTTGGGTAAACATAAATAAAAGCAATTTTTCCGAGTGGAAACGTCAAGAGGTTATGTAAAAATAATATTTCCACAGTGTTTCGTGGGTTGAAGTGAAAAAAAATTCAGTAATAGTTGTTCATTATTAAACAGATTAACCTACCTACCTTATATTAGGGTGGTCCTTATTTTTTATTTGTGATTTTTTTTTAGATTACCCCCCCCCCTTCTCTAAAAAGGTTCAATTTAAAAAAATATTGGTTCTGTATTATAAAAGAAGTTCTAAGGAGGATAAATTGTGATGTAATAAAATATTAATAACAATGAATCATATATTCAACAAAGTATTTATAATAATTTACACTACACTACAATAATATACATTACTATTATTATTATAATAAACAACGACTGACTAGTAAAAGTGCATTATTTTTATCAAGTGTTATTTAAAATATTTAGTGACACAATTACACAATAGGTAGTCAACAATAAATATAAATATATTTTTTAAAGTAATATCATCGCCTAAAATAATAGCACGTATAAATAATTAATTTGGTCTATTATAATTACAATAAATTATTTTTCGCTTTGATTATAAATATGAAAAAAAAACATTGCAAGTAAATACGCAAACACTCTATCAATATATTATATTAAGTGGTGCACGATGTCGTACGGCGTTTTCCAAACTCGTATTTAGGGACTTTTTTTCCACCCCGACAAAATTCACACAGTCCAGTCAACTCTAACCACAAAAATATAATAACACTACAACCTGCATTTTGCAGATCTATCAGGTACAATAATTCTTAAAAAAAGATCAAAAGAGCATCATTTCTTTTAAGAACCTGTGAATAATACCGTAATATTGAAAAATAATATCTGAAAATTCAAAATAATACAGAAACTCGCTCAATACGTTTTACCGAAATTTTGTAGTACTACACTACATTATATTATACTCTAGCGCTGTATTCACTTACGAAGTACAGACGCGGAAACGGTTCAAACGGTTCGATAAAAAATTTCGTTAATCAGACAGTCGTGAGATAGAACATAGGAGGCAACGACTTTTATTGATAATTTTTTCTATATCTTTACGGACGTTATTTAAAATACATGCTTAAATTACTAAACATTATAATATTATATTATATACTTAAATAACAATTATTATCATGCATCAATATCGGTACGTTTATATAAGTTGTTGATATAATATTATGTGCATTTTGATTTAGGCGAAAGCGAATGCGAGTGTATTATAATGTATAAGTTACACTGCAATTAACTAATTTGCCATAATATAACTGTAATTTTCGAAAATTTGTCCGATGTCTAATTGGATCTATACGCAACGAGATTGAACGTTATTGTTATTCTGATAATTGGCAATATTAAAAGATGTTTAAGTACCTATTTACTATATTTGTTGCTTAATAAGTGTGTTCATCGCACAAGTACGCGTCCCAAATCCTACAGAGCATTGCGTCAAATTGAATTATCCCCCCCTAAAAAAAATATATATATAAATATAAACCATATAGTTTAATATACTCATATTTATTTTTTATTTATTAAAAATAAATATTTACCATCTATACTTATTATATAAGGTTAATTTGATAATAGGAATAAAAAAAATATAGGTACCTACTTGGTTAATTGGTTAGAGCTGTTAGAGGAAAGTAATAATAATAACCGTACACTACTTATGTCTTATATGTACTGAAAGTATATAGTATCGTAACCTTATTGACTATTGGCTTAAGTCACATCTCTTTAGGCAATTCATTGCAGCTTTCTAGTGTTAGGAAGCCTATATATTGAACATTTGGCTCTTGGGAGATTTTTATGATTTGAGAGTTTGTAGTGAAATCTATTGTAATAACAATGATGGATTAATTATTCAGTATGGGCGGGTGTAAATCGTTGTAAGTTAATACATAGAGACATGCCAGGATCCTCCATCAAATAATCAAAAATGAATTGATTTAAATGTTTCCAGCCTTCCAGGGGACCTACTTGAATTACGCTCATAATTAGGACAAAGATCGCGTGCGACAGCGGAAAATTAAAATCATATAAGGACTCAGGACTCAGTCCGTTTAATTATTATAAATGAATAAATAAATACATACATGATGAGTTCATATGGATTCTATATATATATATATATATATATACACTTACATTGGCGAAGATTTGATTGAATTTCGATCTGTTTAAAGAGCTTAGCCCCCCTACACGAAATCCGTCAGTAATATATTTCTATACTTGCAGCCAAGATTTGTATTTACATGACAAAGTTATACGTGAAAATATCAAAATAAAATATATACTCTTAACATAATAATATCATTACAACGTTATGAGTAATAAGCCGCCAATTTTAATATCCTAAAAAAACAAGAAAAATACCTTTAAAAAATATAACTTAATGCTCTAATAATATTCTAAAACAAGGGCGGTCAAGGTTTTTTTGGCCACGATCTACTAAAAATATATTTTACTTTTGAAGATGGACTTCCTAAAAAAAGTTTTTATAAACAAATGTTATTATAACTACTACTATGACTAATTTTCGTGTGAGTAGCCTAAAAATAAATTCCAACATGATCGGCTTTTAAAGTTATAAATCGTCTGCAATCGACCGTTTTGCCGCCCATGTTCTAAAACTTTACAACATTTCTATAAAAATTGTTTTTGACTTATAATATCAAATAAAAATGATTGAACAAAAATGTATTCGTATTATTTAAATTTACGAAAATTGAAGTTCAATCCATGTATGCTCGTACAGCCGTATTATAGGTATATAATATATTATTTGCTTGCACGTGATGAAAATTTCATTTGTGATATTGTTGAGCACCCGCCGCCGCAATCAGTCGAATAGGTAAATAAATACGCAATAAAAATAATATGACTAAGCAAAATTATTATTAAATTGTCATTCCTTCTTATGGAATATACGAAAATATATACCAAATAGGTGTAAAAATGACAAACAATTCTAAAAAATGCTCTAGAAATGAAAAAAATATGGAAAATAACATTTTAATTTTTAGTTCTTTAGTGTGAATTATTATGAAACGAATTTCGTGGAAAACGATGTTTTGGAGAATTCAGAAAAAAATACATTCGCGTTTAAATCCACGCCCTGGTTATAATAAGGTCTCTGAGCACCGCAATGCACGTACGCGCATAAGACAAATAGTTTGAGATTCCGCACGCGGTAGTGACGTCGCCAAAAGCAAAAAAACACTGCCCAACCGTGTGTCGGATTCCACAGTCGACGTATACGATATCGGATATTACATAGATACGTATTATGTACAGAGGGGGGTCGTCAAAAATAAGGTATTTTCATGGTTTCACTGAACGATAAGTTTGGCGCCACGCGCGACCCCGACTCAAGGCAAGGCTGCTATACATTACCACACCTCGAACAATCATAATTCATAGTAATTAGTTATTATAGGACAACAGTACAATATTATTGTGATAAATATTATTATTATAATTTATAATTAATGTTATAGTTCGCGGAGCTGTAAGGATATACCTATTATGTTATAAATTATAATAATATACACATTACACAATATATTATGCATGTATTATATAATATAATGATTGATGGCAATTTAATTGCATTTTATGGTGATTAATTTATACGTAATTTAAGTTACATTTTTGTAGTTAATTATTAAATTGCTCGAAAATTTATTGTTTTAGTATACATTTTAAGAACCAATGATATAATTTATGCAAATATTTCATTGTGTACAATTTTTTAACTATAACATTTTTGCAATAGCTATTATTTGACGAAAAAATTCATTTTAAATTACTAGTCATTAGGAAAATGCATTGTTATTTAGAATAAATTTAAAAAATAAAGAATAAAATGTATAAAGAAATTATTATCTTCTTTGGATCTTAAATAAACACATTATAATCATATTGTTAATTGTTATTACGTAGTAAATTTGTCAATAATGTAATGTTAATAATAAAAGATTCAGTGGCTCGGAGATATTTTTGAAAATAAAAAAAAATACTTTGATTGTAATGAACTTTTTTAACTCAAAATTAATGTAATTTTACCCAATAAAAAGTAATGTGATGTAATTTAGTTATATCAAAAAAAAAAGTTACTTCCCCAACATTGTATTTATTTATTTTTATTATGGATACTGTGGGTACCGGGTAGGTCGTTGTTGGTACTTATAACTACTATTATATTGTCGTGATGCGACGCAAAAGCCACAGGACGCTCATGATTCCATTGGCCAGTCGTGTTCTTGAAAGCCAGTCGGGCGATGGGAACCCAGGCGTCCGGGATTATATTTGTATACAGGATGATCCCCCTAGCATCCCCTCAACCCCTTTTTCTTCATCAATAATGCAGTTGTTCAAAAGTTTTTGGAATTTTCAAATTTACTCAGCCATCATATTTTTAATCTGTTTATAATTTTTGAAAATATACTTTATAAGAGTGTTCTGTAAAAATACGAATTTCTGTTTTTAAATAACAACCTACCTTTTTGCTATAAATTCCTTATAAACGGATAGTTTTCTAGGAATAACGACGTATTAAAATAAAAAATCCGATCGAGGAGTTTTAAATTAATTATTTTTGTGTACTCGTGATTATATAGGTACGTCCACGATATTGAGCGAAGCTCGGATTTAAACGCCCTAAAAAATATGAATTTTATATTTAAGGACTATTATCCTAGGTAAATATAAACGTTTTAATAACTGAAAAGAGATTACCCGTTCGAATTTTGAACCATGTTTATAATACTTCTGTATTATATTATACTTGAACTTAAAGTATGTCAAGATTGTCAACAAAATTATTCACTAAATAATTTACAGTAAAAAATGGATTGGGTTTCGTTTGAAAAACAGAAGTTTTTATCGTTTCACGATACTCGTGACGCCAGTAGCACAACAAAAAAAAAAAAATCATAAAATATCTGATTTTCAATTGAATATTTTTGCACATTATCTAACGGGAAAGTATAGGGGTACCTACGAGCATCGTGCTCGGCGAATCGCACTGTATAATATTATAATATAATATTAACATTATTGTTGTTGATATGCTCCGCGAACGTGAACGTCCGGCTTGCGACGGTTAACGAATCCGAGTAATGACGATTGTGTGCGGCCGAACGCGACGCGCTGCGTGAACGCCGCCTGCACGTCGGTCACGTAGGCCAATGCCTGATGCCGCCGCCGCTGCCTATATATAAAGACATAGGACTACGCACGGTCCTTTTCACTGCAGACGACGGCTGAGTCCGATTCACTCGCACCGAGACACACTGTCATATATTAATATATATATTATAGTCAGGTTCACTGGCCCGCGCCGCGATCGATCGATCTTTTCGAACACCGTTTTCTTTGCATAGAGACGCTTTTCCGACGGAATCTTGTCGTCCGTCGACCGCTGTGTAAACAGTATATATTTATTTAATATTATTATATTATCGACAACGACGACGACAACGATGTGCGGAACGGCAAATCACAAGTCAGAACACGGACACGGACATCCACACCACTTGTTCAGAGTGCCGGCGGCCGACGCAGCCGCCTACGAGTATTTGGCTAAAGAGAAGAAGGCACCGGCGGCGATGGCGACTAAACGGCCGGCCGACCGGAAGAAAACCGGAGACGCGCTGACCGCCCTCACCAGAAGCACCGTGGACAAGTTCACGTCGTACTTCGGAGAGTTTCAGAAATCGCCGGCTTACAAGTGAGCATGATAATGCGTAAATAAAAAACTATATAAGAAATGTTTACACTCGAAAAACGACAGATGTAAAATTATATTATATGCACATATTTTCAATCATCTATTTGCTTCTACAAAAATATTTAAATAATGATTTAAATCAGAAAAACGCGGAAATATGTAAAGTTGAACTATCAAAAAAAAAAATTACTAAGTTGTAACCAAACGACAACATATATTTTCAACGTATTATATTTGTCTTTATTGAAAATGATACGGAATTGAAATAATTAGGGCCAAGGTAATAACCGACAAATTGTTGACCAATAGATTTTTTAAAGCGCAATATTTAATAGCACTATAAATGTTCAAAAACTCTTTTATTATTTATAATTCTTTCCTCAACCCGATAATCTAAATTTTTAAACATACAAATTAATGCAGTTTTTACGAAAACAAGATCCACTGGTAAATAAGTCAAATTTTTTGAAGTTATGACTAGGAGATCATCATAATTATTTTTTTGAAGACGTATGCATAATATTTATCAATATAATATTATATAACTTATCTGCTAATAATAATAATAATATAACATATCGAAAATATATTACTTACGACGTCTTTATAAGAGGAATAACGATAAAATCTCTGTCTCTAGTTATAACATTTTTTTCAATTTAGGACAAGTGTGTAAACGTATGATAACGTATAATACCTATGCAGTATGCGTGTTTTCAATAATTAAATATGTTTTTAAAATGGTTCTATCAAGACTGCGCATAAATAATTAGAATAACGAGTTTGATAGGTAATATAATTAATATTAATAATGATTTGTGAACCGTCGTGAAAATGTGTACCTGGTCATTATTCACGACGAGTGTGAAGTACACATGTTATTTCTTCATATATTATATTACATATTATATTACCTATATTATAAATTATAAATATTTTTATTGTTACTTCTCTTACTTCTCTGTTATTGTAGGTATAATAATACAACACGTCACGTATGGGTATAGTCATTTCAGCGTATTCCTCTGACTTATTTGTGTTCTTCGCAAAACTTTCAAGATGCATTAAAAAAAAATATATAATATTATGTATAGGTAGTTGATCACCGTGCTCGAACAGTTACTCCGACTTATGTCCGTGTCCGAATTAACCATTATATTCCAGTACGCGTTTGATTGATGGCGTCTGCAGAATTCTTAGAAAATCTCCATTTACTCATTTTTCATTACCGATTTATCGTCTCGACAATCGATTAAAAATATTATATTGCCATTGACTCGAGTTGTTCAAACTTGTTTGGCCTGTTTAACGCGTACATTAAATGGTTATAATTGCTAATACAATGTATTATATGTATTATATGTAATTATATTATGTAGGTACATGTCCGTATGTTTAGACATTGGTTGTATAACGCTGTACGACTTGTACGTGAATCGTGTATAAGTAGGTACGTGTGTATGTGCGTGATACAGTTTCACGTTTAAGTTATCGAAACGACTGTCAGAATTCTGGACTTGCAATTTGTCCAAGCAGATAAAAATGGTGAAATACACCACCGTTCATAAACGATACGTAAAATAGAAAGTTGTATCCGATCGAGTATAATTTAGGACGTATGGTAGTGAAAAACTCGAGGGAAATTAGGGACTCGATTACGCGAGAACATGACCAACCTTAACATTATTATATTGCACACTTTTCTAGGAAAGAGAGTGATATTTGAGATATTTCTTGACCAAGTATTCAGCGCATTGTATTCTGCGTTTTCGTGACGTAGGTTTGTATTAGGTACCTACACTTGTTTCCACTACAGGTGGTTCTCTATATATCTATTATGTGGAACATAAAATTTCGTCGTCGTGTAAACACACACACATATGTTTTATCAAAGAAACGCTTTTTAACACGAATATTAATTAACATATTATGTATTACAATTGTGTTTAAAACAGAATAATAGTTAGTGAACCGAGACAAATAAGTAGGTAGAACCAAATAACTAATGTGACGTATTTTCCACGAATCGTTTCATAATATTATTTCACTGCACAATAAACGACATTGAAAATCGTCACAAATATGTTTTTATTTATTTGAAAGAATTTACAACAAAATCTGTTTACATTAGACTTTTCACAACATAGCGATTTCTCGTACTTTATACAGCAGTAGCAGTAGGTAATTAATATATTATTTAAATATATTTTATGTCAATGGCGAAATGTAATAGCTAATATAAGTTTGTAATTGATGATTTTTAATATTACTCGTTAATCATTAAGGCAAACTTCTAAAACGTAATAATATTTTAAAACGAAACGGTTTCATTTCTATCAACTAATTTTGCCTTGAACTGCCTTGACTTAAAATTAGACGGAAAGATTCAATAATATTATTGTTAATAAATCCTCTAAACAAAAATAATTTCATTAATTATACTCGACATACATATGCTTATTTAAAGTTTTTAACTGGCACAAGTCAATAAAAACATTCGATGTTTATAATGGATGGACTTCGAGGTCACACATGTGCCAAAGGTAATAACGGGTCGACGGGATGGGTGGGGAAATGGTAAGATATTGAGTGACAAAGTATTTTGGCTAATCTGATAAATTTTTTTTAAAACATATATATGATTGTAAAATACATTTGCGAACTGCGAAGAAAGGGTGAAAACTAAATGTGTTCCAACTCAAGAATCTGGTTAAAAGTGTTCACTACAAAAATTCAACAATAATAGTAGGTATAATACCAAAATGTTATGTCTTACCAATAAATATTTCCATTATAAATTTTAAATTGCACTCCTAATTTTTTATGTAACATAACAAATAAATATTGTTAAGTTAAAAAGCAATGACTATTTTAAAATTAATATAATGAGGTTAAATTAGTTTAGAATGTAGAAAATAATAGCAACGTTCAAATGTGATGCTTATATGTTATAAAAAGATATTTTGAATTTTCCGTATTTTATTCTTAATAAATATTAAAATGTTTTATAATTTTATTTTTTTCAATAATTCTTTTAAAAGTTTATATTTGACTTTTTCTTAATAGTGTTATAAATTATAATATTAGTGTACGAAATAAAATTTAAAATTGTCATTCACCTAATTATTTATTTGATTTGTTGAATATTTATTTTTAAAATGTATTTGTGGACTGCAGTACTTTTGAGAGCAATGAGAGCATTACCACGAGAGTGCACGTGACGCAAAATTAACCGAGCTTCAAAGTGAAACTTTTATTAATAATATCTGTAGTTAAATGCCAATTAAAACAAAAGTATAAAACATCTGCTGAGTTAGATTTCATGAGCCAAATCATAAAATTTTTTTGAAATTATTTAAAAATATATGAAATACTATGCTTTTCTTCAACAAATTCGTATCGATACCTATATAAAATAAGAAAATTGTTTAAAAATTTAAAGTAGTTTATAATCTATACAGTTTTGAGGTTTATAATGTGTGCACAGCAAAAGAATACCTGTATTCTACAGTTATATGGATCGGTGTCCATTAGGAAAAGAAATGTAAATCATTTTTTACAAAAACTATACTTCTATATCTCTTGTAATAATAAAAGTAATAATAGTAATAATTTAATATGTATATTAAATAATATAGATAAAAATAAATAGGTTTAAGTAATAAACGTAAATAAAATTTATGTTAGTCCTTCATTAAATATTTCCGGGGTATTTTTTACGTTAAAGTTAAACCTGTTCAATAAATAATTTTATTACTTACGCGTTTACACACAGGTAGCGTGGGCAGATAGACACATAGGTACTACATAATGACGTGCGAGAAAAAATTAAATAAAAATACTCGATACGACGTACTATGATTATTTCACGAATAATAATTTTTAATTATTGGCGTTTATAATCGTTTAAAATGTTGTGTATCGATTTAATCGTAATTAATACAATACAATAATACGAGTATTACCTACTGAATTTCGCATCAAATGAGCTATAGTTTATATAGGCAGTATAATACAAGTACTTAGTTATTATTATATTTTAATAATTGCATTATTTTTTATCTACCAGGGTATTGTTCTTCACGCAACCAGCTCACGTGATAATGGCGTTAGCTGTCACTCTGGTAGCTGCGTCGATGTTGCCCGGCGATATGAAGAAAACATCGAACGCCACTGGAGAAAGCGTCAAGCCCAGGACTTTCGTCAACTTTGTTTACCTGGCTGCGTTCTGCACGCACGTGGGCGCCCAGTTCTGGATGACATTCATTTCCGGTGAGTAAAGTAGAGCATATAAGTTTCAAGTATTCTATAGATAGCCATGTAAGGACAAAAACGAAAACAAAATAGGTATTGCCTAACAAACATAATATAATCGTCGACGATAAACATATTAATAATAATAATAAACCGAGCACGTGTGCACGCGATTGCCATATTATTACAAACGCTTCGTAATAATACCTAACAGGTAAAATTAAAATGTAGTTGTAGACGGTATACCTATAGGTCACGTGTGACTTTCGTGGCTCATGCATGAAAAAATTTGATCATCTAGCGATTGTGATTTGTTTTTCTAAGAGCCGAATATCACACTTGCAGTGTATAGATAATAATTTATATATATCGTTGTACATTGTGTAACAACGACAATGACATTATATCGGAAGAAATTTTAATTTTAAAATCGCATTTCCGAATTCGCTGGTAATGTGGACGAAAATGCCCTCATCATTATTTCAATAATAACAAACCGCGAACTTTTAATTTTCACATCAAACATTTATAAGTACATTATATACGTTATGAATAATCCATAAAACGGCTATTTTGTAATAAATACTAGAAAAAAAACTATGCACTCGACCTATATATTATATAGACTGACGACGTGCATATATTCTCTTTAGACACGTGCGAATCGTATGCGTAGGTACAAGTATAATATTATCGCAATTCTTGCATATTTTTTTCAGTCCGTTTCTAATTTTCTATTAAGGTTGTGAATATATATTTAATTTTTTCGTTCCCTTGAACTTTGAGTTGTACTGGGAGAGTGGACTGCGCATTATGCATTATAATATTTTTATATTTTGACTAATATACGAATAGGTGCTTATGTGCACCAAATTTTATAAATATATACTCGGTTACGCTTAAAAAAAATTCTCGAGAATAATGTTTGATATTTTGAGTCTTAAAAATAACTGTGCTTACGCGTGCAACAATACTGACGAGTTAACTTATAGGACGGCGATTCGCTTTTTGGGCATGCGAAGCATTAATTATATACATGTGCCCCGTAACTATTTTTCCCCTTGTTTACGAAGTTTTTGGCAGATAATACGAGCAACGAGACGAGAAGTCATTATAAATTTAGCCGAGTAATTTATTGGCACAGGAATCGGTATATAGTCGCGAAACGTGGTGCTAATTTTCGGTTTTTAATTGTTACGACTTACGCGAAACGGGATAATCGACCGTGTTCGGTGTTAATATACGCGAATACTCCGAGTCATGGTCTCAGAAAATAATAATAATTTAACACATTTTAAAATTATGTATTACCTCTAACTTGGAATACGAATACAACAGCATATTAAATAGAAAAAAAGTTCGATAAATTCATGGTTTACCTGGTTTATTACTATGCCAACGTGCTATGCTTATTTTATTTCCATTAACTTGATACATTTGGGTCCGCTGATGCTGGATTTCTCAAGTCCAATAGGTCTTACTGTTTTAGAATAATTTTATTAAATGAAATGTATCACCCCAGACAAAATTGAATAAGCCGTAATCATATTTTTGAATACAAATAAATTGTGGATTGTGTCTGTATAATAATAAATTTATGAAATAGTTATTACTAAATATTAAAATCTAAATTGAATAAAGGTAAAGCTTGAAATCGCTTTCCTCTATTCTTAATTATGGTATACCTATATCCCTTTGACCACTCCAAGTACTTACTCCACTTAAAATACTAAAACAAAGATGTTTATTTATTTGTTTTTGTTTTTTCAGGGTTGAGCTTGTACTTTAACTTGGCCAGACACGCTTTCGGCGACGTTCAAAAGATCCTGTTTCCCAAATACTTTTCGCTAAACAGTCTGTTAAGCGCCATCACGCTCATCCAATTCGGCAAGATGCACGTCGCTGCCAACATGTGGGATGTACACACGTATTTACAGGTACACACTACGATTTATAAATATATATTAATAACTACAATACTGAAAAACAACACGTACCCACGTGATATATTGGTATATTATCAGCTCGTACTTACCGCGAATGAGGTTTAGACACACTATATAGTTGGCAGTCATGCGATTCAACACTACGCCTATATTTTTCACCTCTTCACCGCCAATATCGTGTTTCTAATATATCTGCAGGATTTTCTATATAGCTACCATACATTATATAGTCTATCCGAGTTATTCGTTGTAAGTATGATTGGTCATAAAAAACAGTAGATATACACTTTACACGGATAAAAAGTGCGTTATATCATAAAATTCTGGACAAATCCTCGCCTGGTTCTAGACTTACACGTAAACATTTTAACGAACGGCCGGTAACTCTACGGTATTTATTTAAACGAGCTGGTGCCCAAGGCCCAACAACAACATATTATATATATATGATATTATGAAATATATCATGTAGTAATACGGCCCCCCGGTTGTGCAGGGTGTTGTATACGAGGACACAACGTAGACGGCGACTGTCTACTGTCTGTGATATATTATGATATTAGTAACGTATATTGTTGACTGCAGTTGTATAAGTGGATTTTTCTCGAGGAGACATCTTTATCTCTGATCTCTGTACAAGACGGCAGGTATACTATTGTATACAATTATTTATGCTTAGGAAGTCGAGAATCATATTATCTTTTTTTATCCGATTCATAATAAATATATATACATTATACATAATAATATACATAACATACATGCGCTGGACTGTTTTACTCTTGAACGAATAATACCCGTTACAAGGATAATACATTATTTCTGTATTTCTTCACGTTTGACTGTCAAGGCGGTTTTGTCAGATTATTAAGTATTGTAATTGGATAATACCTCAATAAACCTTTTAGAAGCCGTTTCAATGCGTCTCTAACATCATATAAAATGAAATTTATATAATATATGCTTAATGCTTATGTATGTATAATATGATTTACTTGCGATAGACGTATTAACTTGACAGCCGCAGTCACACAAAAACGTATTAGTTATCATTGTATTCATGTTTTTTGACGTAGGCGTTTACATTGAGCTTGGATTTGAAAGCCGTTTCTCTGAAATACAATCGTTTCGATATCGTACCATCTGGCGATCCTGTAAATGTCGAAATCAAATTTATATTATTATACCGACAGCCGAAGTGAATTTATACAAGAAAAAAATGCATAAGATAAAATTCCATATTATAATTATTATCTTTCGACTTTCAAATGTAACAACTCCCAATTAAATGTTTATCTGATAACAATAAATCCCATATAGCTAGGTACAGCTTTTATAAACCAACAGCAATTATTAACACAACTTTGTGTGATGCAATAAGATGATTTGAATAAATTTCGTACCTATATAAGATTTTTTTAGTACACGTGCTGCTACAAATGTCAACAATTTACACTTAACTCTTTTAAATCAAATGCATTACATTAATCCTTGACCTATGTACTATAACCGACAGTGGTATATATACGTATATTACAGTAAATCAAATAGAACGTTCAAATGACATCCTGCTCACAGATAGTCGCAAACTCGCAAAGATCCTGCAGATATGACAGTGTCTAATAACGCGTGTATTTATTAGATCGAACCGTGCAGTAACGATCCTCGTCCCGTGGAATTCCCTGCAGACCTCCGGGTTATGAAATCTCGTCTTTTTTGTTTTTAGCGTAAAATCGGATGTACGATAAACGTCTCGATCCGCGAATCAAAACTTCATAGACAATTTCTAAGCTGATTACCTATGTATAACGAATATAAGACTGCAGGCGCACTGCTCGTTGCACCGCCCTTATTATAATAATATACGCATAACTGCGACAATAACGATGATAATATTATAACTGACGACAGTGGCAATAATAACAGCGTTTTTTTCCGAACAGTTGTTCGTGTTGAGCCTGTGCTTCCTGCTGGAACTGATGATCCGGCTGTACGTGGTGCCGCCGCTGTTGCGGCTCATCACCGTCAAGACGGCCATCGAGAAGTCGGCGGGCGTCGGCAACGAAGTGGGCCGCTACGACCTGGGCCCACTGGTCGACTGCCCTCATTACATGGCCATCCACAGGGCTTTCCGGCAAGTGCACCTGTTCGTGGCCATCGGAAACGTGGTCACCATGATGTGCACTGCCTTCCACTTGGCGTACATCGCGGCCTAATGCCACCACAGCCGCCGCCGCCGCCGCCGCAGCAGCAGAACGACCGGAAGTCTTCCCTCCCCCACCACACACACAAAAACCCATCATTCGCCGTGCATTATTATTATTAATATTATTTATACATTACCAGTAAAATATGTGTTACAGTGACGGCGGCGCCGCGCCAAATGTCGTTGTCCGTCGTGAGGCTGCAGCAATAATCGTCACTGTAACTATATTATCATTCATATATATATAATATATTATATTATTATATTTTACACTATATAATACTATACTATATATTCAATGCCGGATTTAAGTCTCTGGGACCCACCGGAGTGCGACTACTAATGTCGCAAGCCCTTTCAAAAAAAAAAAAAAATATATATATATTAAAAAATTAAAAAAAAAAGATAAAAAAAAATAAAAAAAAATTTCGACTAACAAAGTACACCCCCCGTTAAATCCGGCATTGTCTATATATAATACTACGCCTACTACCAATATTACTACTACCACTACTACTACTATATAATATATATATATACATACATATCTGCTGCACGCGCCGCCGTGCGCTCATATAACATACAATACTATGTTTTCAATTGCTATATATATATATACATATACCTCTATACCTATTCTATATACACGGGGTCATTCGTATATTATAACTTAACTGGCTTTTCGTTTGTTTATTTTTTTCTTTTCCACCGCCGTTCCGTATCTCTAGTTCAATAGAAAAGTGCATGGTTTATTTTGCTTTACCGCGCCACTGAAAATTAATTTTACAACGATTATTGTTTAATACTTTAATATATATATAGTTACACGTTATAGGCGACGACGATGATCGATTTAATTAAACGGAGATGTCGTCGTCCGCTGATGGCCACCGGCCAAAGTACGTATATATAGTGTAGCGAGCGCCGTTAGGGAAAGTGAACGAAACATGCCTGTCGCGGGCGACTTGTCATTTTCACGTTTTCTTCATTCCGAAGACACTCGACGCATTTAATATAATATAATATATATTCGCACTCGTTGCGAATACGAAGTCAAGGCACGGTCGGCGGCACACGATGTGTCATGTGTGTGTGTGTGTGCGTGTAATATCATGCAAACATTGCGAATAAATTAATACGATAAACGTAAAAAAAATAATATTATAACGAAATGCACTTTACAGTTCGATTTTCTCTCCAGACCTTTGAGACGCACTAATTTTTGTACACGCGATATCATAATAGTTGTATTATATCGTGCACGCACGCCGCTCCGGACTTCCGCGTCTGTCTCGTATCTTACATCCGGGACCGTGTCTAGTATATTGTATTATTATTTGCACAAGACTCGACGACGCACGAATAATAATAATAATAATGGTACGCACAGGTTGGATATTTTCTGAAGAAAAATAAAAAACCATACAATCGTTCTTAGACCTATGCTGTAGTGTAGCCCGCGGCGGCCAAAAAGAATTCATCATGTTGTTATAACAATAATGTCATAAAAATATATTTGATACGCACGCCGGTACGCACATAATCCTATGTGTGTGGGTACACGGTCGTATATATTGTCGAACGGTTCCTTTTTTTATTTATATACCGCGTTCGTTCGCATAGGTGTAATATTATGTTTTTAGTGATAAATAATTGGAGTGCGCGAAACTCGTCAAGAAAGACTGCAGTGTATTTTTTTTTTTTTTTAACGTAATCTCTATTTTATTATTATCCATGCGTCTTCTGAGCAGATCGATATTAACTTTTATAAGTGAATTTTTTTTTTTTTTTTATAACATTTTATTTTCTCTTAGTTCCTATATTTATTGTTGCAAACGTCTATAGTTGTACGTAATATATAATATATATTGTAACACAATAAAATAAATATATTGTTATTATATAAACTATACCAACGTTGTTATTTTTTATTAGATAAAATGTATAATATTATATTTTTTAACGAAAACATTTGTTTTAAACCATACCTACACGTAATATCCAGGTATTAAGTATGATTGTACGCCGGATTTAAGCCAGTTTAAGAAGAAAATAGATGAAATAAAGAAACACAGTACCTAGTAAAACCAATAAGTAGATATATTAGATACAAATATACAATACTAATGAGTAATGAATACTCGTAAGACTTAAGCAGTGGCGTATTGTAAATACGGACTACATAGTATCACATAAGCGTGCGCAGACTTTTGGTTCCGGGGGTTACCTAACCTAATCTAATCCGGGGGGGCACACTAACAATTAGGGGCCACAATAATTTTGGAAGCCATTATAGGTGCAGCAAATATATGTATAAAATGCATTAAAAATTATTTTATTTCATTCATGGTAATAAATATTACATAACAATATACATATACAATCTCTTATAATGATGATTGGATTTTTCAAGATTTAAAATGTACACTAAATTAATAATAATAATTAGGGCCCTTCCTTCCTGTTTTGGGTGAAGAGTCGGGGGGTGCCCAGGCACCCCCCACGCCTATATGCGTAGTGATAGTCCAGAGCACCAGAGACTCGAAGTACGTTTTATATCGGGAGCCACAATACTTGATAAAATCATTATTAAGTATGTATAATATTAATGTTTAAACAAAATTATAAGTTACCTAAGGGCTAGGCGCTAACACAAAAGTAATACTTTACTCTTATAAAGTTGCTTTCAATACTTTCTACAAGAAAAGAATCAAAATAATTCAGTTCCAAGATATATTTTATAGGTTTAATTTAGAAAATAATATTGTACACTAGTTAAGTAGGTACAATAACAAATCACATTAATTGTTTAAATTTAACTAGATTTTAATGTGATTTTTCATAATATAATATGAATTTCATAATAACTATCTATCTCTCTTGGATCTTGAAAATTTTAACAAAATTTAACGAAACATTCAAGATTGAAACAGAAACTTTGGAAAATGCACTTAAATTCTGTGTACAAAAACTATATAACCTATAATTGAATTAATAATGAAGACATTTCAAACATCTTTAAAAATATTGAATAATTATGTATAAAAAGGTAGGCAGCCAGGTGCCACTTCCGAAGTGGGTATCGTGATCTGCAGTACATTGGATGTCGAGCGGAACTCGTTGTTGAATAAATCACTATAATGCATTTTATTGAATTTAAATTCAATGATACACTCATTGTATACATTGAAAAACGATTCTGAAAGGATACTATCTAAATTTAAATAACCATAGTAACTATCATTGACTATATAGGTTACTTACTTATGACTTCCATGAATACAGACATAAAAGGAAACATATCATAGTAAAATTATTACATTCAACATTCATCACTCTGCTCAAAATCTAAAAAGATTGTTCAACAAAATAATTAATATTATGTTAATTACTCACAAGTGTTTATTTTATTTTCTATGAATGGTATAATTTTCATACGGTAACATGGCAATCATGCTTTTCTATAAATTAATAATTAATATTTTACTTTAAAATGTTGAGTAAACTAATAGTTTTTAGTTCTTGGTAGATCACATACATATAGATTGTTTACGATACAGTTACCTTCAAACATTTTAAAACATATATGCATCATTTTTTAATTAAAGTATTTAAAGCTTAAATTTTGATGAAATTGAATATTTAAATAGAGGATAACAAATTTGTTTATTTTTTGTTTGGAAATCTTTAGATTGTTTGTATAAGTGATCAACTTTTTATACTTACCACCAGCAATCTATGATAATAATAATAAAATTTAATATCACCTAAAAATTTAACTAAAAAAGTACTATTTAAGTTTGGTTTTGATAAACATATTTTTATTTATTACTAAAAAACAAACTTAGTATTCACATGTAGTATGCTAAGTGTGATCTGTAGTATAAAAAATATGCAAAAACTACAGTAAAAATAGTAATAGATACTTTGTTTAGTGGAATACAATATAATTCAAATGAAATAATATTTTGATATTATCTGAAAAACTTTTATACCAATATTATGATCAATAAATATGGTACTGTTAATAATACAATTATTACTAACTTTATTCATTTAAATGAGTAAAAAAAAAAGTGTAGATAATATTTATTATTTGTAAGATTAAAATTAATTTTTAGAAATGAACTCATAAGATTTACAGAAATAGTATAAATTAAATCTTGCCTATACACATACAAATTATTATATACAAAGTTCTTGATTTCATTTGTATTAACATATTAGTAGAAACCAATTCAATTACTGTTGTAGTAGGACATAAATATTCTAATGTTTATCATAATTATTCGCAAATCTCCATAGGTATGGTATAACTATCTGTTACCAACCCTAATGTGTCTCTCTGAATTGTTTCATAAATATTATTTAACTCGGGAGAGCTTTTAATTTGACACACAAAATCGCTCATATGTGGATTTTTACCTGAAAAAAAAAAATTATACACACAATTACTAACAATACTAATACAAGACAATACGTTAAAAGTCTATATTTTATAATGTTAATAAATAAGTAATGCTTTAAGTTTCACTAACTGGCATCAGGTATAGTTTGTAAATTAACAACTGCTCGCATAGCAGATCTTTTCAGTTCTTCCATTTTTTCAAATTCTTGTTTCACAGAATTGGCTTTAATTTTTAACATGCATGTTTGTTTTAAAGGTTCAACAATTTTATCCAACCCTAAAAATAAAATAATTATATTTTTATATTAATTGCTGGTCGCAGAAGTTAAAAACTTACTTTGCAATACAGCACTGGGTACGATTTGAGCCATCCTTGAAACCATCAGATAAGTAAGCATTTTAATATCATAATGATCACGTAGTCCATTCTCCAAATAGTTAAGATATTCAAATATATCTAAGCGATCTAAACATGAGTCTAACAATGTATACATACACTCAAAGGCTGCTTTTCTTATATCTAACCCATCATCAACGGTATGCTTAAATGGACCCATTTCTACCTCTCGTATAAGTTCTTTCTAAAATGTACATAAATACATGTAAAATTGAATTATAATATTTTAATTTTAAAATATAAATATATACCTTAACAATTGTTTCTGCATACAATTTAGGAAGTACAGTGTCGAGTAGATCCCTGACCAAAGATGGCTTATTATGTGCAGCTGAATTAAAAGCAATTAATGTTACTCGCCTAACATTTATATCTGGATCAGTAAGAGCACTCAAAAACTGATCCATATTCTGTCTAAGCAACATGTCTATTGGTTGCGGTTGATCAGATATAGTGAATTTAACAGCTGTTAATAATGTAGTTCTCATTAGTGCAGATGACGATGGTAATGATGACTGCAAATTTGGCAATAAATTATATGGATCGATTAATGTAAGTTTTCCTAAACATTCAGCAACCACATTACGTGAACCTTCTTCTATACATTCACAGTGTTTAAATAATTGGTTCCAAATAGCCGGGACAAAAGGTTTCAGATTTTCAATGCCATTAGGAGTAGATGACTCAAATGTGATAATCTAAAATTATTATTTTTAATCATAATTAAAAAATAAAAATTATACTTTAAAGTAATTATTACCTCTTTTAAGGAATGTAATAGTAAATATTGACGTTTAGGTTGCATATCAATTTCTCTTAATATGAAAGGTATATATTGCTCTAAATTTCCAATAGAAATGCTACCTAAGCTGTAACTTGCTGATGATTTTATTTCTTCAGAATTAGACGAGAATGATTGTAATATAGTTTCCTTCAAGTTAACCACAGAACTTAAATCTCTGTAATTTATATTCAAAATTATAAAAAAGTGTAATAATAATAATAATAATAATAATAAAAAGATAGATAAACATACATATGTCTACCAACTTCACCAATTACTAGCAACGAAAAAATACGTTGTTGGTCATTAGATGGATTAATCAATTCAGACATGAAACTGTTTATAATACCCATTGCTTGAAGTGGCTGTGTGGCTGTCAGTGCTGCTACACACTTTGCTAACGAATGGTAAGCCTAAACATTTTAAAAATGTTTTTGTTTATTACTGTCAAACAATTATTTAAATTAAACAATACTTGTTTATGTAGCGTTAAAGTTGGAGTGCCTACAGGCTGAGCCATCAACGGTGATATTAAAAGTGTTACTAGCTCTTGGTATCCAAACTGAGGAACATTTGTAGCAACCAGAGTTTGGAAGAATAATAAAATAGCATTCAAGGCTGCACCTTGCAGTAATGGAGATTTAGTTAGAGTCATAACTTCTGGCATAATAATGTTGGCAGAGAATGACATAGCCATTGGTTGGATTTTTATTATTGTTGTTAATAAAGAAAGTGTTAGCTGAGCAATATGTAAATCTGATTCATTAATTAATTGTGGTAATTCAATAAGTATCTAAAACAAAATACATATAGATATATTATACGAGTCATGATAATATTAATTATATTAAACAAAATATTATTTTATTCATTTAGGTACCTTATTTAATAATTCAGCAGAAAAATCAGCATGGAAATTATTTAGCAACATATTAAGCAAAGTTAAGGTACTCAATTTCAATGCTCTCTGATTTTTTCGAAGGAATGATGCCAAAATTAGTACACCATCACTCTGAAAAATTATAATTTTATGTTATATATAAATACATAAATCCCCAATTCATTAATCTAATTTAATTTACCAAAATAGAAGATAAATTAATTTTCAATGGTGATCCAGCAACTTTAATAAGTGCTTTAACAGTTGTAAGTCTAGTAATTTCATTGCGCAAACGATCCAAAAATATGGGTAAACACACTTGCAACTCATTTTGTAATACATCACCTAAATTGCATATTATTTGTCCCATACAAGAAATTGAGCGTTCCTTTACTTCTTGGTCAATATCTGATGTTTTCAAACGTGAGTATGTACAACTATACAATGGTACAGCGTATGCCACAAAATTGAACTCAAGTTTATTATCTGGTAAAACAAATAAATTAAGAAGTTATACATTTATTTATTTAAATATTGTTTTGTTTTTGTTTTTACCTAATGGACGAATGACTTTGACTATTTCTTGTAGAACAATGAGTGCTTCTGCTGTTATCTTATAAAATGGATCACCAACAGCAGTTATAATGGGTGGAATTAATTGTTCTACCCAGGGATGAAAGATTTCTGGAGCATGTGATGTCAACACACAATGAATGAATGATAATGTATCAATTTTCATGTTACTACTAGACTTTTTGTCACTAGAAATTATTAATTATTATTAACTAAATAATTAAAAAATAAGGAATATAATTATATAATACCTTAAGGAATATTGAATTCCAGGAATTAAAGTTCCTATGTGGTTGGTAAGAGCACCAGGAAGAACAATGACAAGCTCTTTCAACAAAGCCAGACAATCAGTACGAGTTTTAACACTCCGTTCTTTCATTTGAGCATGTATAGCTTTAACAATTGCAGGAACCTACATAAATTTTTTTAAAGATATTAATTATTTATGAACTATTTATCAATTTGTCATTATTTAACTAACTTGGGATTGAAGAAGATACATAGCTGAATCTTCATCAGCCATATCAGCTGTCATATTACTACTTGTCAACTTTGTTTGTTTCAACAATGCCATGTACACATGTAATATGTCACTTTTAACATTTTCTTCTCTTTCTAAAATAAATAAATAATTATAAAACATTTAACTATTTTTGCTTGGATAAGATTATTCAAAATAAAATTACCTTTAAATCTCTGAATCAATGATTTTGAAACATTTCTATACATATCTGCAATCAAATCCTTTCTGGTTACAATTATACCTTCCAAACATTTAGCAGCTGATCGCCGAACCTTCCAACTCATATCATCATCATCTGAATAATCATCCTCAATATCTTCATCTTCCAAATCTTCACCATCATTAGTATCCATTAAATTATCATCACCATTTTCACCATTATCATCATAATTATAATTTGGATCATATGCCAAATATTCTAAGCATAACTTAATTATGTCATTAGTATAAGCTGCAGTTTCACTGGGACAACGATTAACAAAAGCGTCAAAGGCTTGCAAACAATATTCGCGTAATTCATCATCTTCTGTAGAATTTTCCACTAATGGCCCTTGTATTAATGGTACAACACGGTCGACATGAACACCAAAACGATGGCCAGCTTGACGACTGCAATATCAGTAAATAGACGATAATGGTTTAATAAAAGAATTTAAAATTATTTACTTAAATTTTACCATATAGCTGCTATACATTGTATGGATGTTTTAGATCTTGCAGCTGGTTGTTGAGCTGATAAATCATTAACCAAGTAATCAATAAGTTTAATATATAATACTTGATTACATGACAATACTAAATGACCAAGAGCAACAATAGTCCTGAAATAAACAAATGTATCTTCAAAACTGGATAAAGAGGTAAAAAATGTAATATTTTGCATAAGTGTAAAAAATTGTAAGGAATCAATGTCAATCACTTTTACTAAAGTTATAAGAATAGTTTTTGGGTTTAAAACATTATACACAATTTATTGAAAAGATAATATCTAATTATATTGCTATTTATAACTCAGGTAAATATATTTTTATTTTAATATTTGATGACCAGCATTTTAGAAAACTAATCACATCTCGCCATAAACATACGCAAAATCTGGTTACAAAAATAACAAGGATTTATTCCAGCACATTTCCTAAATTTTATTCAAATTTAGTACATAATTTCACTTATTTTATATTAAGTATCAAAATTATAAATGTACTAAAATGAACGGATTCTAGAAAATTAAATACAAGGTACTTAATTTTTGTTACATGTATTAATTGTAATTGAACCAATTAGGTAGTTACATCTGAAAATAAAACTGATTTGAAATTAAAAACATTACACCTTTGGTTTCAAGTATTTCTAATGAGTGGCTTCTACTGTACTTAATATAACTAGATAATGATAACTAGTAACCATAAAATACTGGAATGTTGACCGAAGAGTATGAAAAAATAAAAAATTTGGTACAGGTCTCTTACCACCTTCCTGTGGTTCGTAAAATAGTATCATTTGCCAATCAACAACCTTACAATTAAGAGACTTAATCGAAAAATCAATAACTTAATACTTATTAATTATTATTGAAACAAAGATAAAGGTATTCTTTTGGTGCCTGAATATGTAAAATCACCCCAGCAACCATTATTCTTACTATCTTCCCACCATTCGTAATGATATATAATAACAAATAATATAAGTGAATAATTAAATGTTCAACTTGTCTAAATTTAATAATAATAATAATTGCCATATGAATAAATAAATAATAATCATATAGTTCAAAAAAGTAGATAGGTATAACAGACATCATACAAAGAATCTTTATTTTAAGATTTGATTACCAAATTCTTTCTCTATTTATTAAAATTATTTGAATAGCTTTATAAATGGTTCCTTTCTTATTTTGTAAAACTATTAAAATATGTGCTATTTAAAAACCTAAATAAATTTTAATATTTTTTAAGTGCATGACTCATTGTATGATAATATAGGTACAGCATATTATTATCATAACTTATTAATCTCTCCCTTGCTAGAATAAATATTAATTAAAACAATTATTGATTTCAGAATATTATATTTATTACAGTAATTTAATTTCCTGCTAATGTTGATTACATTTATATAATATGATATTAAGAAATATGTTACCATCCGGGTTTGCATAATCATGATTAAGCTTTTATTAGATAAATTATCAAAATAGATCAATGAAATTATTTATTACATACTTATATTAATTATTAATATTTTGCAATGAAAATATATATTTTTTTTAAAACAAATTAACTAACTGATCACGTTACAATATAAACACAAAATTCATTATTTATATCATAATTTAACATTATAATCACTAATTAAAATGTTTGACTTTAAACGTTTGCTATTTTTCTGGCATGAGATATATTAAGTCTAGCATCATAAAAAAATTGACTCATTTTTACTTGTTTTTAAATAGTTTTAACCAATTGGTTTTTGTAACTATGAAAAGTATATTCAGCACAGCATAAATAACAACATGGATAAGCCATATTTCTATTTTTACGAGTGTTAGAAGAGGATTTACATTTTAGAGATTGCTCTTTTTTTTAATGCTTATAATGAAGATATTAAGTGTTTTATAAGGTATTTTATATTACTAGGTGAATACAGATAAGACAATTAAAAAAAGAAATATATATATATATATATATGTTAGATATTTTTATATTCTATACATAATACACTCAAAATTATATTTCTATGACTATAAGAATACCAAAGCCTGCATCAAACATGTGTTTATACCAATACTTCAATATGAACTGATTTTGTTTTTACAATAATTACCTACCTAATTTGTAATATTACATCACAACTAAATAATAAATGTTTTTATTTTAAATAATGATTTTTAGTCCAAGCATTGTTACTTGCTCAAACAAGACAGACCATACATAAAAGTAAAAACCAATTTATTTGTTAGTCTTTCTAGAGATGGCAGTATATAAAAAAAAAAAAATGATGACAAATAATAGAATCCCTTAGGAATCCCTCCTGATAAAACACCATCAGAACATGTTATAAAAATTAAATTTAGACATATAAAGTATAATTAAGTATGATTAAGTTACCTTTTTCTTACTGCTTGACGAGAAGAGTTTAACTGAGGCAATAATGATTTTAGTATGCAACTATGAAAATCTAATAACAATGATCCAAATCTTGAGAGTAAATCGGCAAGTATGTCTAAAGCTTCCAATTGTACAGATACATCTTGCTATAAATAAGATTACTTTATAACTGTTGTATAACATGATTAACATTTAAACTCACCTTCTCAATAGCACTTGTCAATTTTCCAGTAATTCTCCGGCACACATTTGCAGCTAATAAATTATTAGTGATTGGCAGCTCGCTTATAACAGTCTTTAATCCAATACTGCAAATGTCTCTCAATTGTTCATTTTCAGATATCATATTAGTACAAAGTGCATCAACAATAGTCTCAACTTGGTTTTCTTTTACTTTATTAACAAGTGGACCCAAACTAAAATTCAATGAAATAATATCACTCATTCATTAAAATTAGATATTCATAGAATAATTAATTATAAATTTATATTATAAAGTTCTAATTAAATCAATCACATTTTTGTACAAATATCATTGCATTAATAATTTCATAATAATGATAATTCTTCAAAAATAAAATTGGTAGGTAATTCTTATGAATTATTAAATTAATAAAACTAGGTATTTAATCATTTAAAATTTTATTCTTACCATTTAACTGCAAGATTTTGAACTTCACCATTTTTATCTTCCAACAACCTTAGCAACATTCTCACTACTTTTCGTTCGGAATCATCGTCTAGTTTGATGCTGTCTTTCTGCAACTCAGACATCAAATCGTTGGTAGCCATAAACCTGAAGTCTTTATCACTCGAAGTCATCTAAAAATACAACATACACCAGAGTTCAAGTAACTACTAAAGGCCAATAAAAACATATTAAAACAATATCACTTACCTTCTCGAGCAAATGTGCGATTTGGTACGACACGTTAGCCATGATTTTGTAGTCAATCGTAACGCCAATAAAATCGACAAGACAAGAGTATCACAATGCGAATATTAATCGCATACGAACAGATAGAAGTTTAAATTAAAATTCCATTAGTTTTGTGCATTTGTATTATACCAGACTACTAGAGTCAAGATTTTACAACACCGGAAAAAACGTAAAACGATTGGAAATCTGAATAAGTAAATAGCTTGTCATGAAAAAAACACGACGGATGCGGCAACTGGCAAGTAAAAAAGTAACTTTGTGTTTTATGAAAACTGATTACAGTTTTATAGCCTCCCAGAAATATTTAGCCTTAGTTAACGAACCACGGTCGTGTTATTATCTTTTAAGCATCGTACCCGGTATACCGCGGTTTGTTGTTTGCTTGAACCTTGAATAACCGCTACTTGGTTTTAACATTGCCCTATTGCCGGTTAGCGTTAGCGTTTACTCGAGTACTCGACTAGAGTGATAGAGTGATTGTATGAAGTTGAAACACTGCATCTGTAGGCGTCGTGTTGGTTTATTATTATTATAAATGTTATATTGTTAATTCTAATTTTGTTAACAATTAACAGTTGTCTAATGTCCTGTAAAACTAATTCAAAATTTGAGACATTTGAGTAAAGTTTGATTCTCCTAGACATTTAATTTTTACCTAGAATCATGGTCAAACTTACAACGGAATTAATTATGAATTCATACCAGTTCATAAATCCAGTCAAAGATAGAGAATTGGATTTAAGAGGTAAGCGATTAGTACAATTTGACCAAAAGTCTACACATTTCAACAATTCTTGTATTTCATATAATAAATTAACATTCCTACTTGTTTATTTGTTTAAATATTGATTAATTATTATATAAAATGTTCTAGGTTATAAAATACCTCTTATTGAAAACATGGGTGCAACTCTCGATCAGTTTGATACTATTGATTTTTCGGACAATGATATTAGGAAAATTGATGGTTTTGCATACCTTAAAAGATTGAAAAATATCATATTTAATAACAACGCTATTGTGTAAGTATTCAAGGTTAAATAACACCGATTTTAATTCTGTTATTCTTAAAACTAATATATTTTGTGTAGGTATGTTAGCTTAAAAACAAATTTCAAATGGTTTTTTCCTATTCATCATATATCATAATATATATAATTTATACTTACCTAAAATAATAAAAACTATTTGATTGTTATTTATATATTTAAAATTTAGTACCTATAATATTTTCATAATTATCTTTAGTGGTGATGTCACCCTTACAAAATAACTTAAATTTTGTCCAACATATCAAATTATAATTATTGATCATATTTTTTTTATATTAATTAAGAAAGTTCAATAAATTCAATTTAATTTTTTTTTGCAGACGTATAGCAGATAATTTAGAACAATGTCTACCAAATCTCGAATCCTTAATACTAACAGGTAATCAGATTCAAGAGCTTGGAGATTTAGATCCTCTTGCTTCACTCCCTAAATTAAAAATGTTAAGTCTTTTGCATAACCCAGTTGCATCAAAAGAGCATTATAGACTTTATGTAGCACATAAAATTCCACAAGTTCGAATTTTGGACTTTAGAAAAGTTAAATTGAAGGTATGTTGTTCTTTAAAAATAATTACAATATATTATAAGCATTATATAAATTATAGGAGTATGAAGCGGCTAAAACATTATTTAAAGGCAAAGAAGGAAAAGAACTTAAAAAGAAATTGGTTAAGAAATCTAATCAATTTGTTCCTGGAGAAGGACTTGAAAACAGAAGAGCAAATGGTAAAAAAAAAGTTAAAAACATATTAAATTAGCTTATTTTCCAATTACAACTTTGATCCTGTTTTACAGTTGTTAAATAATTTATTAATTTATATTAATGCTTATTTATAGTATATGAAAATATTAGTCGCACTACCGCGTATATCTGTCTTACTAATGCATAACAAATATTACATTTCAAATAACACATTTTTTTCTTACAATAATTTCTACTAATTTTACCTACAGATAATCGAATTTAATGAGTATGTAGGTCTCTTTGATATGTTTAAAATTTATTTATAGGATCCTAAATAATATTCTATTCTTTAAATTTAATAATAAATGAAATTACTATAATATTAAAAATAAGTGTACAATGTAATTAATATAAGTTAAACTTATATTTATTATTAATACAGGTCATAGTCAAGCAGATGTGTGGAGAATTAAAAAGGCAATATCTGAAGCATCATCACTAGAAGAAGTTGAACAACTTTCCAAGTTGCTTGAAGCTGGGCAAATTCCTAACAAAGACCAAAATAAAAAGTCTGTTCCATCAAATGGAGGTATGTAATGTTTTATAGTTTACTAAGTAATAGATTCTTATGTTTTCTATTAATATAAATTATATAATTGTGTATTTCTACTAGAAGAAAATATTGAAGAATTTGATGACGACGACGATGATGATGCTAATAATGAAGCACCAACACCAATGGAATAGTCGTGGTCCTTGTACTGAAAGCTAAATTTCTCAGTTTTAATTTAAGAATATATTATGTTTAATATTAAATCAGTTTATTAAAAGATAAGAACAGATACACATACTATTGGTTTATTTTATAACTATAATTTTTTCTTGAATCCTATTATCAATGGGTTACCAGTAAAATACAATATTAAGTTCATTAAGCTTATATGTTGAGAAGCGTTATACATTAACACTTAAGGGTATTACCTTTTTAAACAAACAATATCATCTTGTTTACATGTCTGATAGTATTTAGTGATTACAGTGATCATTTATAAGTCTACAATTCATCATCTGAAATAACTTTACCCAGGATACAATGAAAATTATCATCTACGAACAGAAACATATATTATTTTTTACAAATATTTTATCTACCTAACTGAAAACTGTTACAAAATGGATAACAGTTGTCTATTACAGAGATGCCCGTTACATGAAGAGCATTGTAAGCTGCTACAATAAGTGCAATGTAAGTAAGACTAAAAATTAAAATTAGTATCAATCATTCAATATGTCATTTTGTTAACTGTGACAACAAATAAACAAAAACTGAATTAAAAGTGTGTACTTACTTATTTTATTAATTATTTTAGAAATACAATTCTTAAAATATTTAATTTCATAATTTGCATATAGATTTTTATATTTCATTTATTTATTTAACCAAGGTGGGAAGATGACCAACTATGACACAATGTATTGGTTGGAACAGAAGAAACTGTTTTTATTGTTTTTTTCTTCAATAATCTGTTGGTTACTGTAAATCCTTAGAAAAAAATGTATGCATTATTTTTAATTGAAATTAATAAAATAACATACTTTACAAGATACTACTCTTTTCAATTGTTTAAACCAGCAATTAGAATTAATGGGCTAATTGTAATTTATATTAAAAATGCTGTTTTGCTGTAATCCCCTCATCAATCACACCTTTTCCTGTGGTTATATATCAGTATCAACTTTAAGTTTTCATCAAGAGATTCACTATCCTTATCTATGTCTGATGTCTCTCAGTCTCTGTCTTCTAACATACAACATAGACATTTTGTATACAGTAGAATTTATTGTGTATTGTTTCCTTAATTATTAGAATACATTGATTTATGATCAAGAACATCATCCGTGCTGAAGTGTTAACTTTATTTGATATTTTAATTTTTAAGCAAGATATTGTAAATATTACAAGTTAAATGTTATATCTAGCTTGAAAATTAAAATAATGACAAAACTAACGCTTAAGCACTAATAATTTTCTTACCTTATTGGACAGACAACATAATATGTGAAAGTAACCTCCTTTTAAGAAAATTTTTAAATTTTCACAAAAAAATAACAAAACTGCCAATAAATACTCAATAATTAAAATAGTCATGAGCAAAATAAAAAAAAATTAGAATGAAAAATTACTTATTAGTCATTTACTATACTACATTTAAACAGTATATGGTTACATCATAAATATCTTTATACTGTTAAGTGCAAGTATTGTTATGCATTAAATCAATAGTTGTTTACCTTAAATTTAAAGTAAATTCCACTGGCTAAAACTCATATATTACTTAAATAAGTTTATATCTGTATAGAAAATAGATAATAAATAGTATTTCCTAATTTATTGAAATCATCAATAAACACAAAAAACAAAAAGGTTAACAAAATAATTGCACATTTAATATGTACATATTTATTTTTTGGTCATACTACATTCATTCTATTTAATTATTTTTAAATTGAAGAAAAATTTAACATTTTTTAACCAAATTTCAATTCTTAAATGTTAGCTTTTCAACCATGTCGTAAAAAAGAAAAAAAAATCACACGGTTTAAACAGAATAATAATAATAATAATAACTTCTTACTAGTTATTTATAATACACTTAAATAACAAAAATTTGTGTCGATGAATACATTTAATAATTTTTTTTCCTACCAGATTTAAACCAATGACAATTGCTGTTTAATACATAGGGAAGTATATATGGATTTGAAAGAATAGCAGATGCATTAGGTCGAACTGTTGGATCACGATTTAATAACTCATGCAAAAGCCTTATCACATCACTGTCGTAAAAGGTCATTTTGTCTGAAAGACTTAAAACTCCTTCTACGATGCTTGATATAGTGTCTGCTAAACTCTATAAATAATTTGATCAAATTTAGTTTAATTTAGAAGTTTTTATAAATCAATGAATTATTATCTTAATACTTACCTCAGCATAAAAAGGATGTTTTGAAGTAATCAAATAATATAACACACAACCAATTTGCCATATATCACTTTTTAATCTTAGAGGTTTCCCACAACATTGCTCAGGAGACATATAACATGGTGTACACCGGTTTTCACCAACAATTTTGTCACTAGCATTTTAAGTTCATACATTTTTTTATGTTTCTATAGTAAGTATTAATACAATTATCAATTATTTACCTGGTTAATATGCGAGAAGAACCAAAATCGCCAAGTTTTACTATTGTACCTTGATTTCCAGTCAATAATATATTCATTGGATTAATATCACTATGTATAATCCTCATTTTGTGAATGTAATCCACGGCCATTGTAAGTTGACTAAATATATTTAAAACACACTAGAAAATGTTGAAAATATCAATTAATAAAAATTAATAAAATATAAAATATGAAGAAAAAAAATAAATACATTTTGGGCAATATAATTTGAAGTTTGAGAACATTTATTAACAAAGTTTTCTAGAGTTCCATGTATGGCATATTCCATAATAATATGAAAACTTTGTTTATTTTGAAAACTATTATAATATTTGATGATGTTTGGATGATTTAACATTTGAAGAATCTGAATTTCTTTGATAGCTTCCTGAAAAAAATGTAGGTACATTAAAATTAAAAATACAACATAATGTTGTTGTTTACCTTTACGTTCTCTGTTGACATGGATTTTATATGTATTGTTTTCATCACAGCTAATTTCTTTAAATTAAAGTCTCTAACCAATTCGACAACTCTAAAAATTGTAATATTTATAAATTAAAAATTAACATAGGTATTACGTTATATCTATTGAAAAATTTACCCAAAAGCTCCACGTCCAAGCACACCAACTATGTTATATGAATCCATACTCAAAAAAAAAAAATAATCAACAATTACTATTTTACTGTACAAAAATATCTAGTATAATTGCAGTCATCATGTACCCATTGTCACCTTAAACATAAAATTAAAAGATGACTGAGTAATAACCAGTATAAGATGGTAGGAATAATATAGTTTTACATCAGATATTATCCAAAATTAGAATCATTCAGGGTTTGCCTTAAAAAATCAAACTTCATTTATATTTTTAAAGATATAAAATACCTATGTTAACAATGAAAAAAATTTATTAAAAATGCCTTAATAGTAATACAGTAACACTATAGTCCACAGTTACTATCTAATTAAAAAAAAAAAAAAATGTTAAAAAAATAATAATGTATACCTTGAAACAATACTTATTGGCCAATTTAATACTGTTATTACTTACTTGAGTTAGTTTAATTTTATATGATGAAACTAATTTGAATTCTATAATGTATTTATTGTAGATTTGAATCAAACACAGCAAAAATAGTTAAAAAAAATTAAGCATGGAGTCTGAGACTACAAATGACTTCACAAAATTAGCTTTTTTCTTTTTAGTTTTTAATTGAACAAGACGTCTCGGTACTAAATTACCACAGTTGCCAGTTGGTATTTTACAGTTTAACGTTATAACTTTTATCTAACACATAGGTAATATCACAATAGTAAAATTCCCACATAAAGATTAAAAAATAATATATTATTAGAAAATTTTTAATAATCTAACGTTACTTATCATTTTTATGTAAAAACCAAAACTGTACTTATAAATAGAACAGTACAGTGAATACCAATATTCCAATTTCCAAGTGTTTATTTAATATTTTAATCAACATTTAAACATTATTTAACATTTAATTTTTGAACCACCGAATTCGTGACCGTCTAAAAATATATTATACTTAAATATTTAATTTCATAGAAAAAAGAACAAAAAAAAAAAAAAAAAGGCAATCAGACTAATCAGAGGCCTAACACCCTTCACCTCGCCACCACCGTAGTCATTTGTAACTCGCAAGTTATCCTTTAAAGCTTTAAATTTTTAGCAGTACCTATTATATTCAAATTAAAATATTTTTTTTAAGTAGGACTGTATTAAAGGAGTGGCTCGGATAGCTTAGGACGCTTACATTTTGGGAGTGCCAAAAAAATAAAATACCTAATTACGCATACCTACTATGTAGGTACGTAAATATTGCGATACGCGTGTTCCTTAGTAAACCGCACGATTTAAGATATTGTGATTGCCATTTGCCCTACAAAAAAGTTATTTCTATTTTAAAAAGGTGTCATGATAGTATTATACGACTCAATAGTCTAGGCTTTAAGCCATATTAAATATTAAATGCCACAAATGTCCACAATACAGAAACTAGCCACACATTTATCTATAATTGCAATTTTCAATGAGGAAATGCTGGTGATGATGAAGAAACAGTAGAAATAATTGTAGCCCTAAGGGCTAAGGTGCCAAAGTTTTCAAATACTTCCCAGTGCCCGGTTAATTGTAATTATTAATTAACAAATTATTTAGCACGATAACATTATGGTGCTTTTACTGTAGTCTGTAGCTACATTAATTAAACTAAGGACCAAATTCTATAACTTCTATATTTTTAGTAAATTTAATTATTTTCCCTATTTACTTGGGAAAATCAGTTTAGGTTATTATAATACAAGTCAGTAAATCTATCCCGATTCACGCTGTAAACGTGAACGGCGTATTAAAATATTTTAATGGTTTGTATGAAATAATACACTTCGATATACGGACGACACCGCACCGTTAAGTTACAGCACAGACAGGACTGACCGACTATAATATCATCCGAAAGAATATTTTGACGGTCCGGTTCATAGCGGGTACAGTAAAAATCGAAATCCTAATTATAAAATATTAAATCTATAAATACGTAGGTAATATAAAATATATATCAATAGGTAATTAAGTAAAGGCGTCTGGTAAAATAAACGGATTTGCGAAATCCTAATGCCGGCGACCAAGATCAACGTACCTGTCGTCTAAATTCTCTGCGATGTATCGTTTGAGTTCATTTGTACTTTTTAGTCCGATCATACTTTATCGACATTTTTTCGTACACCACACTAACAATTAGCTTTAACCACCATTAGACCCTATACGACAGATGAAAGAATTAAATATGTAACTCTAAATGAATTGTTTGAACGACTACTTTTGTACGTCGTCGTCAACTGTCCCCGACGACTGAACGTCTGTCTCAGAAAAAATATTTATAATATTTTACCGTCCGCAATGGAGTCCGATGGACGGCCGCCGAGAAGAGGTAATTTACATTATAAAAAAAAAATACCTACGTTTTACTTACAAGTGGTCAATCTGATGGCGGCGCACCGTCACCGGGACTGGGGAGTGGAACCGAGGAAGCGGTTCTGGCACAGGTTCCAGGAAACGGAGTCGGCAGTCGATCGAGGAACAGACTCGTTTGACTTTATTTCTGCACCAGCAGACGGACCGCGTCGTATTCGTGATGTGGACGATTTACCGGGTGGAGTGCTCGGAGGTAGGTCTCCTGGCAAGTGGCAGCTGCAGGTGATCCGGAGCCGCTAAGTCACCTCTGCAATAACACGGCCGAGCGGAGGGCGACCGGCGATTGCTTGACGGCACGTCGTCCTTCTCGTCTTGTCAGTGTTGTCGTGTGAGCACGCGATGAGACGTCGGACATGACGACGGCGACACAGGGTAAGGTTCACAAGAGCACGGACGGAGCCAGACGTCATGTCACCCGAACACGTTTTCCGGCCACCCGCGGAACGACGGGATTCGCCAACTCGGTGGCCGTCGGGTCGTGGTCGGTCGGACCACTCTGGTGGCTCGGCGAGCGACCTTCTGCTTTGGACACGCGAAGCGATGGTGGACGACGATGACTGGCGGCCAGTGGTACACAAACGATTCCTCACCGACTGTACTTGTTAGGAGCTCGTCTGTTGAGTTCTTACAGTTTTCCTCTACTGAATGATAAATATGTGTACAAATATGTATTTACATAATAATGTATACGACTCGGACGGCTTTTTTTTTGTTTTATCTAAAATGTTGCTCGTAACATAATAATATGTATTATAATTATTAATTTTTTATACACTATACAATTTTGTATTACTATTTGGCAATCGCTTTGTTTTGTTTTTATCAAATTTTTTCACATTTTGAGCATCCTTATTTTTTTGATTCTTGTCCACTATTGGATTTTTGTTACCTAAAAAGTTAATAAACTGTAATTTGTGTTTACTGCAAAGAATTATTGTTTTTTTTTTTTTCAAAAAATATTTTCGAGTACATTACAATATTGATCCCAATCGTTACAAAATTAACGACTTATAAAATCGTTTAAACATTTTCAAAGATCGCTTATTAGGGAGAGATTTTTTTTAAATCTTTTTTTTTTTTGTAATAAGCAGCGAAAATAGGTTTAATAGTAACTTAGCAGGTACTTAGTAGTTAAAACTATCGAGTAACCGAACACAGTTGGTAAGAATCATAGGCGCAAAGCGCAAATTGCTTCAATTTGGGGTGGGGCTTAAGCCCCGACTATTATTACATTAAAAAAAATCCGTGGATACTAATGTTAAACCACGTCACCACGATTATTATTAGTATCTTAAAATTTAACACAGTTTTAATTGTATATTGGTATTTATAAGTATTAAATATACAATATCATTTATACCTATATTATTCCCTAAATATTTAAATAAAAATATCCAACATGTTAAACATCAATACATAATATGTTCTATTTATATATAGTATAATGGTACCTATATTTAAATAGGTACAGTTGTTTAACTTAAGGATAACATTCTATCTTTTTGTGAAAAAACATTGAGAATTTTTTCACTATCAAATTTCTACATTCAATATAATATATAGTAAATTTATTCTATTCCATTGTAGCGTAGCTCTTGTCCAAGTTTTAATTCGGTGCATTACCGAAAAGTTTCTTTCGCAAGAAGCTGATGAATGATGATACAGGTAGACAATACAATAGCAACTTTTATAAGAGTACCTATACAAATTTGGATAACCTAACTACGTATACACAAATACACAATATTTTTGAATATTTTAATTGTGATTATTTTTTAATTTTTAATTTTTATATAAATACTACAATATATAGGTGTATGAAATATGAATTATATGAATCCTAAAAAAATAATGTACTTAAATCAAATTTCAAAATTATTGAGTTTTTAATAGTTTGTGGGGCACTAATAAATTGGGGGGGGGACTAATTATAACTTTGAAGGGGCTAAGCCCCCTCCCCTTAGTTCCTCTGCGATTAGCGCTTGTAGGTAAGATGGTAAGAACTAAGAAGACACTACACTGGGAAAACTGTGCAATCAGGTATGCCATTAAGTGTCCGTTTTACAATCATAGTTTAAAGTTTAAACACTTTAAACCTAGGTTACCTACAGATTTTACCGGCCGAATTTGGCGGTTTAACCTTGGTTTAACTAATTGTTATACAGGCCCTAAGAGTAGCAGCAGTTAAAAAGTACCTAGTTAAAAAGGACGAATGGAGAAGAATTGGCGATAAAAAAAATAATAATATTGAATAAAAATAACCGAGCGGAGAGCACCCTTCATAAAAATATATATAGGTATATTATATATGTCTATATAATAATATCGCACTGATCAAATTAATTAATAAAATTGGTATTTAGCTAAGTCGTATAAGACAAAAGATCTAAAAATAAATACGACTTCAGTCTTCAATTTTATAATTAACATAGTTGTCATAAACCGAGTAACAATTTCAAGGTGTGAGGTCGGTTAAATAGACCGATGTGTGCACGGTTTCACAGAGAGTGCTAAATTTATTATACCTATAGTATTATATTTTGGACACTGATTAAATTTAATTGTACATTCTGGTCATGAGGTGATCCATTATAATTGAAGTGAAGGATGTAGGATTTTTTAAAAGGAGTTCTCATGCCGTGACAAAGTTGCAGGAAATGCAATAGCAAACTGATTCTCCTACTTTAAAACTAAAACAAGTTGCCCTACTCGTTGGAATTCTACTTATGATATGTTTGACAGAATTAAAAAAATTAGAGTCTATTATTGCCACTTAAGCTATTTCAAATAATAGTGAGATCAATTATCTTATTGCTAATGATTGGGATATTCCGGAAAATTTGAAAGATCTATTGAAAATATTTTATTTTATGATATTACGGTGGAAATAAGTGCTGAAAAATACATTACAATTTCAAAAGCAATCATTTTTGTAAATGCTTCAGTAAAATATACTCAAAGATTTACTGATGATGTGATTTCACTGTAAAAAGTTAAAGAAATGGTAACAATTTTGAACCAAAAGCTATTAATTGGATTTGGAAGGATAGAGGATGATATTATGTTGATTGCTCAATCTATACTCTATTAGATCCCAAGTTTAAAAAACATGGATTTTTTGATGCTTGCAAATTTAATGTAGCCATATCAATGTTGTGTAATAAATTAGAGGCTCTACAAACCAAACAAGATACAAATCCACAACAAACATCAACTTTTTCAAAATACCGATACCAAATATAAGCTGTGAAATACGGAGAGTGTTTGATCAAACTGTCACAAGTGTTATCGGTGGACATAATACAGGAGCAGCCGAAATAATAGAACTGGATAAATATTTAAACAAATCATTAACAAAAATGAAAATCCATTACTTTGGTGGTCTGAGAGAAAATAAATTGATTCACAGTCATATGAAATAGTTAAAAAGACTTCTTTGTTTAATAGCTACGTCAGTTCCATGTGAACGAGTTTTTTCAAAAGCTGGACTAGTGGTTTTGATAAAAATTTATTATCACTAAAAATTACCATTTTAATGAAGAATATTCTGATGTAGTTCTTCGATCAACTCCAGTTAAGCACTTGTTAAGAATTCCTTACAGTAAAATTGCCAAAGTTACTATTTATGATTGGTACAACTACCGTTTATTTACATGACATACTATATTGATTAATACATTTATATATTTTCTGTCATGATTTCCAATATCTACCCCCATGAAGGTGTCGTCACTGGATGTATATAATAAAGAAATGCTAAGTTTTTTATTCTATTAGAATGTGACAAATTATATATTGATGTGTGCATTATTTTTAAGTATTATGGAAATAAATGAAATGTATACTGTACAATATATATTATCTATTTTATTTTATGTGAGTAACCTATCCATAAGTTATAGCCCAATGTCACTTCTCGTTTTAGTGAATAAGAAAGGTAGGATTTTATTTTTTATTTTAAGAGATCATTAAATGTGTTTGCTTGATACAATGATATCTTTTAGAAGTATATACTATATACTTCAAAAATAAATCTCTTAAATGCCTCACAAGCAACTACTACTACATTAACTATATGGAGGCAAAAAACAAAAAAATACATCGAAAAATAGTTTATTTCATAATAAATTGTATTCACTTTTATTGAGAATACAATTTATCGACGTATCTTCTGTACATTCTTCAATTAACATTTATGTCCACAAAAAAGGTAATAAAACCCCTTGTATATTACAATATTATTCTGATACCATTTTATATATTACACTTCTATCATCGTTAATTGACTGTTGGGGAAATTTACTGATATTAAATGCCATAAGTACTGCTTGACCAACACCTGTTGTAAATTAAGCACATATAATATTTATTATTATTATTATATACAGTTAACGTGAGAGATTGAGGCTTTCATACTTGATCCACATGCAACTACGCGGTTTGCAAGACCACAGTCAAATGCTTCTTTAGAGTGTACATCTCTGCCAGTCAATAATATATCCATAGTTCTTGAATAACCTACAGATTTTAAAAGCCTCTTAAAAGATATTTCTGATTTTGAAGTCTTTAATTTTCTATCAATTGCCATGACAGCATTTTCTTCAACAATGCGCAAATCACACCACAAGCACAAATCAAAACCAGCATTGTAAGCAAATCCAGAAACAGCAGCTATGATTGGTTTTTGACAATGTGATTGTAAAAATTCCTTAAGATAAAATAAATAATTGTTTAATAATAAAAATTAGATAAACTAAACTTTTATTTATTACATTGAATATTTGTGGTGCATTGGACAATTCATCAGAGTCCATTCCTGCACAGAATGATCCCCCTTCACCATATAGAACAGCAACAGTTGACGAAGAGTCATTTTCAAAATTTGTAACAGCTTTTTTTAAATCATAAAGAGTTTCCACATTTAATGAGTTTTTATCATCTGGTCTATTCAATGATATTAAAGTAATATGTTGGTGTTTGGATGTTTTAACATTTGGATGAATAGTTTCTGAAATTTCTGAAATAATAAAATACATGAAAACTAAATTTATAATAATTATAACAGACATTTTTACTATGAAATAGATTTTTTTTTTTTAAATATATATTAGTATCCAGGGGCGGACCCAGGAAAATCCAATAAAATCTATCATCTATAATCCTCAAAGAATGTTAAGGATATTATCTCACTAATAGTTGAGAAAATAGAGGTAAATATTAAATTAGAAACTTTGAATAATGTACCTATGTGTTGAACGTAATAAGTAAGAGTTCACAACAAGGTCTACACCATTGTGGAAATGGACATCTCTTCATATGTAAAAAATGTCATTATTTACAATTTTAAGTTTAAGTAAACCGTTGTTACGAGTACAAACGTATAATATCCCCAACTCTGTTTTTCACATTTCAAACATTAAATTATATTAATAATGCCTTGAATAAAATATTAATTAATAATCAAACCATTCGATGTAGGAACAGCTCCAGACGAAAACAATTTATTTAATTTTGTCGATGTGTTAAATCGTAGGTACTTCGTAGAATAAAGAAATAATTTGAATTGTTTTAAAAAAGCCATGTTTATAATTCACGATTTAAATCGTGTTATAATAATATTTTTTGAAATTTAAATCGCTATCAATAAATATTTTGTTAACATTATCAACCAACAGCTGATTTATTCATAAGTAAATAGTAATGTTATATATATATATAAATGTAAATATTATTGCAAATTAGTGATTAATAGATACTAGATAGTGGATACTGGATAATATAATATTGAAATTCTCGAAATACTCGTGTACTGTGGAGTAGGTTCTATTATTATTTATTTAATTTTTAGTTTTCGGAATAATTTTGAATAATGTTCAACCAAATGAATGTCACATTATGTAGTGAATATTCAAAATATTTATATTCATTAAAAAAATCTTCACTTTGATATTCATGCGAAATTTATCATATTAATTACAAAATAATTTATCATGAAAAAACTTGCTTTACTAAAATTACTTCTGTTATTTATAACAGCCAATGTTCAAAGTATGTAATGTGATTTGTAGCCTTGTTTAAATTAAATGTTGTTAATAAGTTTAAATTTATTATTTAGGTACAATTCACAAAAATCTCGCACATTTTGAAACTTTACATGCTTCAGATTTTTCTCATACCATAGTGAAACGTGGTATTAGTGATAGTCCACACCCATTAAACAAAGTAAAAGAAGTATCATTTACCACATTGGGAAGGTAATATATTATTTATAACTTAATGTGTAAATCTGTAGAATTTGTATAGAGCATCATAGACTTTTATTAAAAGTTTCTCTAAGTAGTCCAAACTCACCTCTTGACACCTATAATTAAAAATATAAATTTTAATTATTTTACAGAGATTTTCGATTAATTTTAACACCAAAAAAAGGATTACTACATCATCAATTTGAAGCCACAAGTATAGATGCTGAAGGAAATGAAACCCCAGTTGCAGTTGGTATGTTCAGACATAATTAATTTCTATTATCTTAGCAAACATATTTCTCACTGTAATATCCTAAAATTAAGTATCTACAGTAAATTATACTTTGATTATATTTATAAATAGTTATGTATGTATTAAAAAAATCATTTTTTTTTTTTAATTTCTTAGATCATGAACATTTTTATGATGGTCGAGTATTTGGAGAGAAAAGTTCACATGCTAGTGTACATTTGGATGAAGGTGTTATGACAGCTATTATTGATGTTCCTGGGGAAACTTATCACATTGAAGTATATTGAATACTTTTATTTACCTACCTACAGTAATTTTTAATTTATTATTATTTTGTTTTATTTTAGCCATCTTGGAGACATATGGATGATAAAGATAACAAAACAATGGTAACTTATAAAGCTTCAGATGTACGATTAAGTTGGGAACATTCGGACCAAAAACAACATAAACCATGTGCTTATGTAAAAGAAGATGCAGGTTTGTGTTTTAGCTATGTTAATTTTAGATATGATTTAACTAATATTATTATGTTTCCAGAGGTGGAAACTGTAGATGAAGACGATGATAATTTAAATTCTATAACACGCTCTAAACGCGATGCGGATTCTTATGACTATATGATTACACCTACAAGAACCCGTTGTCCATTGCTTTTAGTTGCTGACTATAGATTTTTTAGAGAAATGGGCGGAGGGGATACAAAAACAACTATAAATTATTTGGTAAGTATTAAAATATGAAATATTTCAATTAATGTAACTAGAATAATTTGAAAATTTACTGTTTTAAAAATAAATTAGCTACCTTTAAGTATTGTGTACCGTTATATATATACTAACAATTTAAGTTCACAATAAATATTTTACTGTTTTTATTATTATTTAAAAAATACTTCGGTTTATCTAAACATAATATATTTTAATTTTAAACCTATCAAATAATTGGTAAACAAAATCTATGTGTATTTTTAGATAAGTCTAATTGATCGTGTACACAAAATATATAATGATACTTTATGGCTGGAACGTCAAGAATCTGATGGATTTCGTGGCATGGGATTTGTTATTAAAAAAATAACAGTACATAGCGATCCAACTAAAGTACGAAGTTCAGAGGATCACTATAACATGATTCGAGAAAAATGGGATGTTCGATCACTACTTGAGGTATTTTATTTCATATGTACTATTTTTATACTTAAACGTCTTAAACAACTAAGTAATACACATTACATTGTGTATAAAAATTTTCTTTTTATTCACCTTTTTTCAGGCCATCCTCTGTATTTCTAAGTATTTCTTCAATAAAACTTCAACTTCAAGTTATCCTTTTACCATCCAATACCTATTGAATCTTTTTACTTTTTATGTTTAAATCATATCACCTATTCTTCCTCATTTTCCCCACAATTGTTTTAACTCCTAAATATTTAAAATTTCTAATTCTACCTAGAAAATAAACTCCATCTCAATATTCTTATTTCTATTATTTACTATTTTATTTTTGAAACTATATAGACATAAATATTATGATAAAAATAAATTATTAATTTCACAATTGATCTATAATAATAAATAGGAATTTTCTAAATCAAAAGATGTGTCCAAGTATTGTTTAGCGCATCTATTTACGCATCAAACATTCAGATCAAAACGATCTTCAGTATTGGGTTTAGCATATATAGCCTCACCTAGAAGTTATGCAATTGGCGGCATATGTAGTCCTGGTGAATATTTCTTGTTTATGTCACATTTTACTGATGGAAAAGGACTAACTGCACAAAACACAAATTAATTACATAAATCCTTAACTCATACTAATAAAATATTAAATGTTGCCATTGGTAAAACACTAAAATATGTATACATTCAACCATGTTGACTTATTGTAATAGTGCATGGGTTACAATATGTGTCATATGTTATTGGTGATTAATTAGATAATTAACTGATCAAAAAATTCTTATAATATATATGTATAGAATCATACTAATTAATTATAATTTATAAGGCAACTTACATAGTTATATATTTCAATACTTGATAGTTAATATAGTTACACATTCCTTTTGCCTTAACAATATCTTATACCAGAATGTTTGCTTTTGTATTACTTGTTATAATTATGGTGTGATATTTTATAATAACAACTAATATCAAATATGTAATTATTCAAGTACAATAGTATATTAATTGTTTGATTATTTTAATTTGATATTTGCTTATGGAATTAATAAACATACTTGGCATTTACTAATTCTTTTAATTTGCATCTCTACTTTTGCTTTTTTTTTTTTAACTCAACAAAAAAACTATCTTTGTTTTATTAATTAATACAATAACTCAATTTTTGAAAAATATAAAATTTATAAATAATCTATTACTTCTTTATACCGCTTTCCTGGTGGCAGGTATTTAGCCGTGAATATAGCCATAAAGACTTCTGCTTGGCTCATCTATTTACCGATTTAAAATTTGAAGGAGGTATTCTAGGACTTGCTTATGTCGGTTCTCCTAGACGTAATTCTGTTGGTGGAATTTGTACACCAGGTGATGGAAGCATTAATAATTAAAAATAAATTATTTTTCATAAAAATACATTTTTATGATTGGAAATTTAATGTAACAGAGTATTTTAAGAATGGGTACACATTATACCTTAATTCTGGTCTAAGTTCAAGCCGTAATCACTATGGTCAACGAGTAATTACACGAGAAGCAGATTTAGTTACTGCTCATGAATTTGGTCATAATTGGGGATCTGAACATGATCCAGATATAACTGAATGTAGTCCTACTGCTAGCCAGGGAGGATCTTTTCTTATGTATACATATAGTGTCAGTGGATATGATATTAACAACAAAGTAAGTTTGAATAATAGTAAATAAATTAATGAATCATAAACTTACCTATATTTATTTTAAATTTTAATTTTTTTCAGAGATTCTCTCCATGTAGTTTACGGTCTATACGTAAAGTATTACAAGCCAAATCAGCACGTTGTTTTTCAGAACCAGAGGAATCATTTTGTGGTAATCTTAGAGTCGAAGGAAATGAAGAATGTGATGCTGGTCTTTTAGGTACTGAAGATAATGACTCTTGCTGTGACAAGAACTGTAAACTCAGAAGAGCTCAAGGTGCTAGATGCAGGTACTAAAATATAATAATATATTATATAGTAATTTGTTTGTCATTTAATTTTTTTGATTAATTTATTTAGTGATAAAAACTCACCTTGTTGTCAAAATTGTCAGTTTATGGCATCTGGAGTGAAATGCCGTGAAGGACAATTTGCCACTTGTGAACAAGAATCTCGCTGTACAGGTACTGGAGCTGAGTGTCCTAAAAGTCCACCTATGCCTGATGGTACTGGCTGCCTTGAAAGGGGAAAATGTCGTTCTGGTAAATGCATACCTTTTTGCGAGACACAAGGATTACAAAGCTGTATGTGTGATACTAGTAAGTAAAAAATAATTAATGACCGATTTTAGACATTCAATTTTTAAGGCGTTTTTGTTTTAATATCAATAAGATTGTTTTTTCATCATAATAGTTTCTTATTTTCAGTTTTACAGTCATGCAAACGTTGTTGTCGTATAAATTTAAATGATACATGTTATCCAGTTGATCCACCTGATGTATTACCGGACGGAACGCCATGCATTCAAGGATTTTGTAACAAAGTACTATTAAATTGTTTATTGATTAGAAAAAAAATATATTTATATGTGAATAGTAATTACATTGGTTTGTAATAGGGCGCTTGTGAGAAAACTATTCAAGATGTTGTAGAACGTTTTTGGGATATCATTGAAGAAATCAACATTAACAAGATGCTAAGGTTCTTAAAGGATAATATTGTAGGCACAGTGATTTTGATTACTGGTTTGATATGGGTACCAGCATCTTGTATAATTAACTGGTTAGATCATAAACGTGCCAAAGAAGTCCGCGAAAGAAGGAAATGGGAAGATCAAGATGATTTTGTGCAAATGTCCAATGATGCAAGACCAAAAAAAATAATTTACATTAAAGTGCCAACTAGTCAAGTGGAAAGTCTAACGATGAACAAATGAGTTACTTAAATTAACAATAAATACACACATAATATGTATAAATATTTATTGTATAAGTCAACAAATTGAATACTTCAGGATCTCCACGGTTAAAAGAATAAGAAATAGTTCGTTTAAATTCTATTAAGTTACCTTTTATTATTATTATTACTTTTTTTTTTTACATTTTAAAATGTTATTATAAAAATCTTTGTTTTTAAACTAGTCACAAATATAATTAAGGTTTATAAAAATAGATATGAAATTAACATTTAATTTTAATTATTACATAATGGTATTGCAATAAATCAATTTTTTACTATACAAATATATTTTATTCAATGTATGTAAATCAAATTATAGTTAATATGTTAAAATTTACATAAAATATATTTTTTATAGGTATATATATTATATATATATATATTTCTATTTAAAACATATAAAATTTTATGAAAAAGTAATTACAAGCAGAACAATCACAATATACTAATTAATACTTAAGTATAATTCATAATTATACTTTTTTTTTTTTATCAACAATATAACAGTTTACAGTAATAAGTAAGAAATAAAAGTAAATTAACATAATACATACACGTAGAACAATAATAATAAAAATGAAAATAAAAATAAAACAATTAATTCAACTGACATAATGCATAAAATATAAAAAAAAAAATAATTGAAACATATTAAACAATGTTTAATAGTTTTAACTAAATTATACAAAAAATAAAATATTAATTTTAGAATACATAATTATATAATATAAAATATGATATAAGTATGTTCCAAACTAAAGAAAAAAACAACTCTCTCACCTTTCGTCTGAACCATAAACACCAGAGTACTCGTGTTTTCTATGGTCTGTACACACAGTAATATTATATAGAGGTCGGAAGGGATAGAGTTGCTGTTAGTTAGGGAACAAAAGCTGTAAAAAGGACGGCGCCGCACTCACATTTTTTACCAAGATGTTTGGTAAGAGCTGTATATTATAAAAACATAAATACTGTCTTATAAACTAACAAATAGTATGCTTGTGTAAAAAAAAAAAATACAATTTAAAGTGATGTACTATTCATATATAATTATTTCATTGGTGGAATTTTAATACATCTAGTTTTAACATGTAAAATCTTAGCTAAAAAATGTATATATATCGTATAATATAGTATATTTGCATATACTTTGTTAAGTAGATCATGTGTAAAAATAATAAAAATTAATAATAATAATACTTCAGTCTGTGGTTGAATAACCTAATTTGATATTATAGCAAAGTTTGGTTGAAACGTCTGTGCTTTTTAAGTCATAATGATAGATTATATTACTAATGATTAAAGATACACTATTCTAAAATATTATTTATATACTACATATGATAATAATAAAGTTATAGTAACTACATAAATAGCAAAACATAAATTATCCTATATAGTATATATATGCTAGAGATTAAAATGGAAAGAAATAAGTGTATATTATCCTTAATACCATAATGGAAGTAAAAATATATTTATTAAATATTTTTTAGGTGGGTTACTTGGTTATAGTAAACACTATTACATTTTTGATAATCATAATTTTTATATTATGTCAATTAAAAAAGTTTGAGCCATTGTTTTTGTCCATCGACAATAGTGAACACACATGTTTAAATAAATGATAAACGTTATTGTAAATTTTAAATATAATGGTACTTAGCTTGGTAAATAAATGTTATTGGAACAAAATATACCACACATATTTGTCAGGTATAAAATTAACAAAAAAAAAAAAAAAAAATAGAAAAAGAAATAAAGAACTCACGTTAGATTTACTCATGAAACAAATTGCTGTTTGTCTAAAAGCTATCTTTTATTCACTTCTGAATAAATTGAATTGTGATTAATTTCGTTCAAGTCTACTTTTAAACTTTCATAATTTGGATCATTTTCAACATATTCAACGGTCATTGTCCTAGTCAAGCTTGCATAGTCTGGTTCAGATGGTTTTTCAATTTTTTTTATCCGAGCATAACCATGACTAGTAGGCCGTAACTCTTCGTAATTAGGATCAACATCTGATGTCTTTTTAGGTTCGACCAATCTATCATAAATACCTTCATCGTACGAGGAAGGAACATTAGAAGATGTTTGTTCGGGTGAATCATTGCGTTTCTTCATAACTTTAGCATACATTTCATCCAAGTATTCTGGAGGTTTAGGTAGAGGTGAATTGGCCGGTCGTTTTTCAGGCTTAGGTGAATTAGAACTCACAGCACTTGATGAAGAATCTATAAATAAAGTTCATTTATCACATTTCTATATTATTTATATCATGAATATTGAACATAGATTTATATACTTATAAAGCTATAAATCATTAAAAAATTACCCTGTCTGGAATGTGTTTGTTCAGGTCCATTAATGTGAGATGTAGAAGCTTTATACGCTTGACCTGTTGAAGCAACTGGTATATTATTTGCACTAGGTATCTGAGCATATGTTTCACTTCCACTAGTATATACATTATTGCTTGGGTCCATAATAGCTGCATACATTTCATCTGTATAAATTAGAAATAAATATTTATTATATGATATTTAAATAATTTATATAGCTATTTCACATACCAGAATCATCTGAGACAAAAGCATAATGAGGATCTGATGGTATACCACCATTTCTAGTACTGGACATGATCCTTGATAATGGTTCTCGAACACTGATACTCGTGTATCCTTCTGAAATTTGGTTATAAAGTTAAAGAAATAAATTTTAAACAATTATTCTATTACTATTCTTACTACTAGAATCATGTGAATCGCCACTGTAATGTCCCTGCCTTGGTTGCACATTTAACGGATGTTCTATAGGTCCTACTGGTGGAGTCATGTAAGGAATGTTAATACTAGCAGCTTCATCACCAGCAATTACACTAGCTGCTGCTATATCTTGATCAGGAGCGCTGTCAACTTCGTCCAATTCTATTGACCCAGTTAAGCTGGTTTTTTCCGATCTAAAACATAAATTTATAAAATAAAATACATATTTGAAGTATAATGTGAATTTATCAATAAATAATTATTAATTACCTTTGGGAACCTAACCTTTGATTAGTTGTATTATTCACACCAACTTTAGCATATGGATGTTCCTGTTTTAATTTGTCATATGGGTTTTCCTTGTTCACACAGGCATAGACACATTCACTTTTGGATGCTGTAGTGCCACTAGAAGGAGACATTGTGTTATTGACATATTTTGAAGAGTCCCCTTTGATGCCATCTTTATTTTCTTCAACAGTAGCATACAGTTCGGAGTTGGTATCACCGCCATACCAAACAGCAGTGGCAACAGCATCTGAACCCCTAGGTGTTTCAACAGGTAAATCAGGAAGACTTCTAGTGGCTGAAGATAAAGTTGCACCAGCTGAACTTCTATTGAAATATAAATAAAAAATTAGATACAAATGAAATTATTAATATAATCCCTAATATAAAAACCTTTTGGTACTATTTGTTGGGGATGGACTAGTTGATAAGTTTCTGTTCACTGGTTCTGGTCCAACATCAGGATTGGTAATTTTTACCATGCCAGCAAGACCAAGTAATTCATTTCTATTGTGATACAAGCAAACAAAAATAAACAAAAATGTACATTCCAAAATAAAATAACAAAATAATTTAAATGCATTACTTTCTAGTTACAATTTTTAGTAGACTAAAAATAATTTAGTTAGCAAACAATAGCAACAATTTTAAGTTAAGTTTCATAAGCACAAGCGTTAAATGTTTCAAATATTAATATAGTTTAAAATATTACACTTAGCTATGCATATTTATAATGTAATCAGATCTATATTCTATCCCACAAGAGAACATGCCAAAATCCGATCAAAATTTGTTATTCTTTATATTCCCACACAACATGCTGCTATAGTGGAATCGGTCTCGATGGTAGAATGTCATGAGGGGATTCACAGAATATATATTATTGTTGGACAGAGTATAGGTAAACCTAGGTATATATAAGTTTCTTTTTTTTAAATTTTAACATATTACATTTTTGTTATTGTTATTATTATTATACAGGGCAATTATTTTAATAAATAACACTCATTATTTAAAAAAAACTATTATCGTTTTTGAAAATAATTTTTTTATTATATAATTTCCAGTCGAAATAAAACAATATTTTTAAAGTTTTTTTTACTTTTTTGAATGATAACATATATTTTAAATTTAATATTCTGAAACAGCATAGTTTTTGGAATATTTCAATAAATAAAAATTTAAATTTAAACAAGTATTTAAAGTTTAGGTGAGTGAAGTAACTAATATTTTGCAGGATATCACCAGTGGCGCACTAAACTTAAATTTTAAATGACGTTATTTTATATTAATATATTGTTTTTATTATTATTTACTTATAAAAAGGTTATAATATAATAAAACGTAGTTGAAAGAACCAAAAGGTTGGGTTTTTGCGTGTAATTCAACAATACTTTCATGGGGTGGGTGGCACCAACCCCCTAGAAAAGTTGATGCAGTTGAGTCAAATTGAGCCTTTCAGCCCGCCACTCTATTCCGCTCATCAAAGTTAAAAAATTATTAATAGTGAATATTTATTTAAAAGAAAATTCTTGATAATATATAATTAAAATTAAACAGACACCTTTAAAGTATTAATTTTTTTATGATGCTTAGGTAGAATTTTATAAAATCAAAGAATGTATATACTGTATATGATATGAACATAATTTTACATGCATATAAATAAAACTTATAATAATTCAGTTATATAGAATTAGTAATGACTCATCAAGTATGTTCAACCTCGTTTTATCCAATAATAATAAATTTATTCAATTTCTAACTCATTATTTTAAAGTTTATGTAAGGACCATATATTTTTATTACTACTATATAATATTATTCATATTTTTTTTTCGTATAATTTAAAGAAATTTCTGTTGTGATACAAACCTTTTATTAAAATGAGAATTAACAACTTTTATTACAGTAAATTGTGATGCATATGATTGTTTTTAAAAATGTTGGTGTATATAAATCAAATTCTTAATAAAATGTCACTGTTATTTATTTAAACTTACTGGCTACTAAGGATAATAGTTCTTAAAACTGGCTTTACAAAATTAAAAAATAAATGTAATATCAAATATCTATATGCGGATAATTTTTTAAACTCCAAGCTGTTAATAGATTATTGTCTTTCTTCTTCTCAATTTTTTACAGCCTTGAAGAACTTTCTCTGTCTTTTATACATTCTTCCAATATTTTTCTATCTGTCTCCATTCTCTATCCATTCTATCTTCTATTATTATTTCCCGAGTAAATTTAATCAAATCTTCATTGATCTTTTTGATCCTATTCAACCAACACTTTCTAGGTAAATTTCTAGGTCTTTTCCCATTTAAATTTCTTACTAGACTTCAATTAAAATGCTGTTTAACATAACCAGTAACTCAAATCAATAACTTATAAGAGAAACATTTATAATTTTTCCTCATCTTCTGTGATGATCGACCATGTTTTATATGAGTTTCACATAACAAATCAATTTTAATATTTGAGGCCATATTGTTTGTTTAAAGCAAAAGTGGTGAACCTACTACACTGTTATGACAAGTTGGTATAGCTACAGAATACTCCTTAAAATGTGAATAGAATTAAAATTCTAATTTTAGGATTTCATGAAAAATCACTTAACATTTAATGGATTAATATTGAGCTAATTCTTCTTTTAACATGATTTGGCGACCCACGATTAGTCTATTAAATTTAATAGAACCATTAAATTAATCAATTTTTCACGTAATCCAGTAGTTTTTATTAGTGTTTTCCAGTGAACTTAAAAATTCTAAAAATCAAATTCAATTAAATTGGAGGTGTACATGCTTGTTGAATCATCATGTATGAGTAGTATTACTAGTGCTATATTAAATACCTAAATAATAAATATCTACTATACTGTTTTAAATATAAATAAAATAGAGTTTAAACCAGGTAAATTAAATTCAATAATCATAATTTTAAACATAATTATAAAATATGACTCACTTTGGTATTGACTTGTGACATCCACAAATACAAGCAACAATCAGTATAATGGTAGTAAACAATAGTCCACCAGACACAAACCATATTAAACTCTCTTCAAACATCATGATATTATAATAAAATTAAATGTCATTTTAACACAAATATAACTTAGCCTTGAGCGTTTTTAAACATTAAAATTCGGTTTTCGAAATAATTTTGAAAGTAATCTTAGTACGTTTTACATATTTTTTAGCGATTGAGCATTTGCAAGACTGCCACCACATAATTAAACAATAATCACTAAATAATATATAATTGAATACAATATTAACTTTAATAAACAACTTTAACAATCAAACACCAATAATTAATACAGTAATTATTGCATTTCGTTATACTTTCCAAATTAAATTTCATGTTAAAAATTGTTTAATGTTTATCAACCGTGTTATCAACAATTTTTTTTTATTACGGTAATCCCCACTCCGTCAAATCGGTATAATTATTAATTCGTATCCACAAGTTGGTGAGTAAATTAAAATTTACTTATTGACCATGAATATAAAATTATATTTTGATGAATGATAATAATTTAAAATTTTGTTTTGTGTTCAATGGATCTGGCAAAATTTTAATTTAATACGTTTTTTAGCTATTATAGTTATATTAGTAACTTTTATACTGATTAATTATTTTATTTAATTGCTTTTGTATAACAGAAACCATGGGAAAAAGAATAATCTTAATTGTTCTATTACTGAGTTATTATGTAAGTGCATATTCTCGTTCAAACGAAAATGAAACTTTGAAAAAAAAAATATCTTTGAATGATGAACCAGAATTTAATGTTCGACACCTCAATAAACCATTCAAAATTAATAAACTAAATTTAGTTTGGAGCAAAGCTAAACAGGTAACTATTAATGATAATAATTATTTTAATGTATTATTTTAAAATCCAATTAATATGATTGTAATTTAAAGAGATGTTCAGAGCCAGAATTGAGATCATTGCTGTCAGAGTTGCGAATTCATGATGAAGACGAACGGGAACTAAAGATGTATAAAACCAAAAACTTAGATAAAGATGGAGAAATGGAATCTATTGTCCGAAAAAAGCTTTTAGGTAAAATTATGTGTTTATTGTGTTGTAACTTTTCACAAACTAAGTTTGTTTAGGTCTCAATTCTTAAAATAAAATTTATATTTTAAGATTCTTTGAAGTTCTGTAGAGACTTGAATCTATTAATTAGGATTCAGGACCTGATTAAAAAATGTACCAATTAAAATATTTTTATATTAGTAATGTCATATTTTAATAGGTAATAATTTCTGCTTAATTAAGTTTTCAAGAAAAGTATTATTTTTTTTTTAATATTTAAGGAAAAAAAATTAAATTTGTAAATAATTATATGTACATTTATTAAATTTAAGATAACATAAAAAAAAAATCTAAATCGAGTAATAGGTAAATTGCATACTAAAAAATTGAAAATTATATATATTTCAAGTTTTCAAAAACAATATATTTTTAGTCAAATTTTTTTTTTTTTGTTATTGAATTATCCAAATAACTAAAAGGGATAATGAATTTGAAGTTAATTTGCAATTTAATTTGAAGAGTTTTATGTTTTATTCTTTATTGATCATTATTCATTATCATGGGCGTAGGTAAGGACTAAGGGGGTATTTGGGTGTTCAAACACCCCCCTAAATTAAAAATAAAACAATTTAAAAAAAAATATTGTGGATTAAATTTAATGTATATTTGACCAAAACTCCCTCCGAAAATATTTCCTATCTACGCCCATGATTATTATGACTAAAAATCATTATAATAAAAAATGTATAAATTTTAATTTGATTTGATTACTGCTCAATATTTAGGTATATTGGAAAGATATAAGTTAAGCTATCATTTTGATGAGACTGAACCTCAAATTAATCAAACAAATTTTGATACACAAGATCATGTTTCTGGAGATTCATCCAAAGTTGTTGATAAATATTTATTGCATGATAAACGATTAAATCAACTATGGGACCAAGCCAAACAATCTGGTTTTACAAGTAATATTATTAATCACTAAATTTTAACTAAAAATATTAAAATTATACAATTTTATAATTTTTATTCACATTGATTTTTAGATATTGAGCTAATAGCACTAAAAGATGAATTTTTAAGTCACCAAAAAAAAATTGATGAATTTTATTCATTTACAAATGAAATCGAACACATGCAAAATGATATACCTATAGGTAAATGTTTATAAACTTATTACAAATCATTTTTACTAAAATGTATACTGTTTTTTTCCCAGTTTCTAAAAAAGGAATTAAAGATGATTACAATTCATTACTCGAATCTCAAGGTTTTACTGACATCAGTCATAAGCAAAGAATCTTACAGTAAATACATATTTTATATATTATATTTAAATAAAAAAAAGACGTGCCCTACCTGATATTTACACATAATTCAATAACATATAACAATAATAATAAAAACTATGAACTATCCTTTTAATGTTTAATATGTATTAGGTGTACTGACTGTATAATGTCTATTGGTAAATTACATTTTGGTTTATATTAAGAGACAATTTATTAGAAACTATTATTGGTATAAACCAGTATAAAATTATCCCATGCTAGGGTAATGAACCATATCAATGGTATGGTAGAAAATTCCAATGTGTTTTTTTATGTTTATGAATGAGATTTCCTAAAATATGAATATTAGTATTATACCTATCAGTAGTTAAAGTATTATTTTTTGGCAGTTTAATGCATAATTTTTATTATTTAGTATCATTATTTGAAGTTTAATTTGTATTTGATAATTTTTAAATTCTACATATGAATTTTTATTTCCCCATAACAGTGATATCAATAATTTATACAGTAGTCTGTTTCAGTGTTTCATGAAAAGAAGGTGCTATGTCTTGACAAAAACCGGATATTCTTGCATATCCATATACCTATCACTCATAGCCATATTCTGCTTGGCACCTGTTTATAGCTTAATTTACATGCATAAAACAGTACCTTTCTTTCATGAAACAGACTATATTTAACTGTAGAATTAAAAAAGTTACAAAATATATTTATAATTTAAATATAATATACTTATATATCAAAGACATAGAGTATTATTAACTTGGTTTAAAAAGCTAATTATTTATAAGTTTTTACTTTCTGATTAACCGCATTCTGAGATAGACAATAATTTTGTAATTTTGCTATTTAAAATTGACTGTATGTATTTTATTATTTTTTACTTATATTATTTAGAAATCGAATACATGATATAAAAGATAGTTTTGATCGTCTTCATCGACTATCGCTTACTGGTCCTAATAGTGAAGAGTTTGTGGAACCTAAAGTACAAGAAATCTGGATTAAAGCTCAAAAAACAAATTTTAGTAAAGATGAATTGCAACTTCTACATGTAAGAAATAATCAGTATAAATTTCATGTTGAACAACTCATTCATATTAAAATTTTTTAGGATGAATTAAAAGAGTATGAGCGGCGATTATTAAAACTTCGACATTTTAATGTGGATCGAGCAGCTGGAAATGAACATAATGATATTGAAAAAAAAATTAAAAAAGAGAGTAGAAATGTTCAAAAGTTACATAAAATACTGGAAGACAAGATAAATAAACGGAGAGAAGAACTATAGACTTATGCTGTTGTCATTTTTGAACAAAAATATTTTTTTAATTTTTATATTTATTTATACCTCTTGTAAATATAAATTTTATATCAATAGCAACTAGAGTCAACTAAATTATGTTTGAACAAATTATTTCATTATTATTTATAAAAATAAATTAAGTATTTGTTTTTTATGATTTTCAATTTTTTGTTATGATTACAAAAGAAAAATCTATTTTTGCTCCTACACTTGATTCATTTAAGTTAAGGAATACTTACAATGACACAGTTCATGTCATTAAACACGAAAAAGTAAGAATTAATATCATGTTGTTTTGCTTAAAATGTTTTAGTAATATAATTTTATAAGAATTAACTTTTCTTTAGTTGACTCAAATTTATAAAGGCTCCATTGTAAGAGGTTGCTATCATGGGCTAGGTTTAATAATGTGGGTACAAGAAAGTGAAAAGCAAATATATGAAGGGTATTTTTATGTAAATCAGATACATGGTTACGGTCGCATGATTTATGGAAATGGTTTGATTTTTGAAGTACCAACAAATAAATGTTGACAACTTAAATATTAAATTAATTATCTGTTCACGATTAATTTTAGGGACTATTTAAAGATAACATGCGTTTTGGACCTGGTGTGATGACATATCCTAATCAGTTTCAAGAAGTAGGTTTTTGGATAGGGACTCGCATTTTTCGTCTAACTTATAATTTGACAACAAATTTAGTTCCATCATATATTTTACCAAATGTTTCTTCGAAAATAAAATCACTTCAATTCAAACACCTCATTGATCTTACCCAAGTAAGTTGAAATTAATTCTACCTATTTGTTATGTTATATTTAAATAAAGTCTATGTTATTAAATATTTAATTCATATTATAGCCTCCTCATTCAATTATCAATATACGTGATGATAATGAAAAATATCTTAATATTCATTATTTGTATCCTGCATACACAAAACATTTTAGGAGCTTATTTTTTGATTCAATAACATTTGATAAAGAATTTACTTACAAGACCATAATATCGGAGAATAATGTACAGCTAAAAAAAGATAATCGATTCATATGTGGCTATGATTTAGTCAATTTGATACAAAAGAACTATTTAGTAAATAGTAGGTATATCTATCTAATTATAAATTTAAATTAAGACCAATAGGAGATATTTATTATAGTTATAAAATCTAAAAAAAAAAAAAAATGTTTTTTTACATAATTTAAAATTCTAATCTAAGATGAAACTTAAACAGATGATAATTCAACTATATTTTAATAGGTTTAATTTGTATATTTTTTATTATTATCATATAGAAAATAACAAAGAAACTTCACAGTCAAATAATGAGTTTTTATCGAACTTCAGTTTAAGTATTGACGAACAATATGAAATTTTAAATGATAAATCGTGGTTCATTATTAATAATAAAAACGATAATAATCAATCCAAACATTTAAAATCAAAAAAAAAAAAAAAGAAAACGATCATCAAGAAATAATATGTAACGACCATAATTTTTCAAAAATGTTAGCATACAATAACAACATTTTAGACAAAATGATATTAGCACATGCTTATCAACAGCAATTTGGTGAAGTAAGTACCTATTCTCAGATGTAAACAATAAACAATAAATGAAAGGTAAAATAGATAATGAATTCTGTGTACCTATTATGTACTTTTAGAAGATCTTACTGTACGATATTGACGATATTTGGAGTGGAAAACGGAATAGGTTTATGTCCTCGAGTAGTCATGAGTTAGAAGCTGTAAAATTTTTGACTAAACTAGATCTAAACCCTGAAAGCATACAACTTATTATCCGAAACTATAATATTGATTTGGACGTAGCGGATTCTCGAGGGAATACTCGTCTCATGATTTCTTCTGTAATATTTTTGATTTAAATATTTTTATTGATAACTTGATATGTACCTATTTACCTGCTTATGTTTTAAGGCCAATGACCAACATGAGGTTATTAAATGTTTAATTAATCTTGGCGCTGAATTAGAATGTTACAATGATGACGGATTTACTCCTTTAAACCTAACTATTATGCGGTACATATGTTTATTAAATAATATAGAACATTGGACTGAATATTTAATACCTCACGTCAATTTAAAATTTAATGTTATAAAAGGTATGTTTTATCAATTGATTTATTGAAGGTTATTTAATAATCATGGTAGGTAGATTATTTATTATAGTATAATCTTCATCTACCGTGGTTCTAATATTAATAAAACTGTCAATACCTATATGTACCCTTTAATAATTTTAAATTTTTTATTTAATATTATATCTACCTACATACTTGGACACGTCTTGATACGGAATGTACTGCATTATATTACGTTTCATAGTGTTTGAAATTAAAGTTAACTAATTACATATTTAGTAATTACAATTTTGTGTAGTCGTGTAGGTCCCAACCTAAACATACCGTAAGTATATTACCGCAGTATGTTGTAGTAGGTACTAAACAGTCGTTTTTGTATAATTATACAGGGTACTTAATGATACTATTGATGTTGATAATATTTTGTTTTAGAAGATCAACATATTACATTAAATAACATACAGAAAATAAACTTCTTTCAGCCAGAAAATTTAAAAAACATGAAGGTAAATTATTATATTAATGTAATACCACTAATACAGTAATATCTACTATCTAATCGTAGAATCCATTGGTTTCAAACCAATAAATCGTATAATTATAATACCGTGCTTATTATTCAAACCTTTCAATGCGGTACAAAACTGATCTATATTCTATAGATAGGTGTAACAATTACATTTAGTAATTTATCCTACTCGAAGCTTCAGTGAAATCCAATACTGTGTGATTCTTAATCCTTATATAGAACAAAACTAGATCATAAGAAGTAAATTTAGTCCTCCCTGGAATATAAACTTCCGGAACTTCTGGTCCATGATGGTATAAGGGTATAACCAATAAATAATTAGTAATGATTTATTTTATTTTACTGTACCTATATTACTTATATTATATTACTTGATTTTGAAATAAGATGTTTAAGGTATAAATAATTATTTTTGTACGTATTACCTATTTTATCAACTACCTATCTCTGTATTATAATCTTGTATGGTGTATAGCATATGAACAATGAAGATGACAATCACCTATACAAAATATCGGGTAACTAATAATATATTACAGTATTACACTAAATAGACATAGGTATAGGTACGCAGTAATGCTGGTTGTTGGCAGATAAACGGTAAACTAAAAAAAATGTATCCTTATTGAAAATACTACATAGGTATGTGTGTCATAGTTAATAATTTACTAGATACATAGGTTAAATTAGGATTTTTTTAAATAAAAATAAACAGGTGTGTGATAAAAAAAATAAGCAAGCTTCAATTATTGTTGTAAAAAATGTATCGATTCAAAAATGAAAAACCTTGCAGTTCATTATAAATTATATAAAATTGAATAATAGTTTACAGAAAACGATGATGATGTTGATGAGATGAATTCATCAACAATTCAAACAGCTACAAAAAAGTAAATTGTGATATACTTGTATTAATATCTATACCTATAATATATTAAGTTTTTTATCGTTATCGATATAATAATATATATACTATATACCTATATACATAATGTATAATACGACTATTTACATTTTAGACAAACATTATTAGACTTAGCAGAAAATACAATACTACTTTTGATTAATATGGGTGCTAAAGCAACAACTTGCACTGTTCCAAAAATATCAATTCATTTAGCATTATTGACTATAAATGCTAACATTTTAAAAGCTGTGTTTGAAGCTGGAGGATCTCCGACTTATACTTCATCTAATGAGGTATTTAATAGTTGAACTCGAATACTCGATAGAATTATAAAAATATAAAATTTATTTTATAATTATAATTTTACATTATAGAACTACAAATTAAATTTATTACACATGGCTGTCATGATGCCCACAAACTATAGCGTTGTTCAGTGTATTAAAGTTTTAATAACGCAATGTGTCAATCCAAATTTAAAAGCATTAGTAATTACTATGAAATACTTATTACGTTATATTTCTAAATTTATAGAAATTTAAAGCTTATTATGCCATTCGATATGTTTTTAGCCTATGTTCAGTATTTTTCGATATAAATTACCATGGAGTAAATTAGCAAATAAAAATAATGCTTCCGTGACACCTTTGGACATTTTTTGCTTAAAAGAAAATATATATGAATTCGATGAAGAATTAACTGTAGACGAGAAATCAGAAAATGAATTAGCCTCTATGCTTTACGATGCTACGAATAAAAGTCACACTTATTGTGGTTTTGAACCCATTGTTTTGGCTATGTTAACAGGAAAATTACATTTGACCAAAATGTTTTTGGAAAAAAATAGATCAGTTGTAAATAAAATCATTTCTGGTTTTGGGACTCTATTATCATTATTACTTAATCCATTTTACAACTTTAATTTATCGAATACAAAACTAAATAAACTATTGGATTTATTGTTAAAAACAAATTCAAATCCTTTAAAGATTATTAAAATTTTCAATATGAAATTCAGAGGCAATATTTGTGAATATTATTCCAATTTATCGGAATCAGAAAAGTATTCTACAAGTTGTTAAAAAATAAAATCGCAGCTGACTCAAAAATTTTATTTATTAGGCTGAATGGAGAAAAACACCCATCATACTATTCAAATATCATTGAAATAAAGAAAAAATTAAGAAATTCCGGTAAAGAAATTTTAGATATAATTTATTCGAAAAGAGCTACTATTGCATTAATGTAAGTACTCACTCAAGTATTTATAAATATATTATAAATTCTATAGTTATGCTGGTGCTTGTATAATTGTTTATGAATAATCGTACCTATATAGGAACATTAGGAACCAAGAATTTAGTAAATAGTATGGATATATTACCTCATAGATATGTCATGTAGGATTGTATATATTATTAGCTACTTGTTTAATATTGTGAAATATAATAAATATTTATAATACACATATTAATATTTAATACTAGTTTAAAATATTAATATTTTTAAGAAATGACTATAGAAAAAATATGAGCACACCATCATTATCAGTTGATGAGAAAATGGCAATGTTACTTTGGTTGAATTTGGGTAATGCAATCTTTAAACATCGTGCAAAAATAGTGAAGATGTCGAGTAATCAGTTATTTAAGTTTAAAACTGTACAAAATAATAAATTTGTATGTGTACCTACCTATACGTATTATACTTAAGATTACAATAATAAATAATTAATTATTTAGAATATAAAAGAGAAAATGAAAAATGAAACGTACATATTGTGTTTACAACATATAAAATCAACAACACATAATCCAATTATTCTCACTAAAGTAGATTTTAAATTTATAATAGAAATATTTTTTCTATTTCTGTCAATATTTTTATAGGAAGAGAGTCAGGTCTGTTATGAATGCTTGCATCATCAATCAAAAGAAATGGAAGCTTGTTCAAAATGTTATTTTGCTCTACTTTGTTCAGAAAGTTGTAAAAATCAACATAATAAAGAAAATAATTGTAAATTACAATTAAGCGAGGATTATATAATTCAAATTCAAAATGAATTAAATAACAACATAACTGCTACAAAATCAAATACATCTTCTAAAAATCATATTTTTACTGAAAAATCTACAATGATAAGTATGATTAAGTTATTAATTTATACGAATAATTAATAATCGACGGTTATACAGGTGAACAATTGAAAAGCAACGAATACGTTTCTTTGTCTTTACTATCATCACACTCTTTAAAATCGTTATCGTTAACTACACAATCACGGTCATCGGATTATTCAAAAACATCGGACAACACATCTTCAGGTATCTATTTAATTACTTAAAACATGAGACATTAATAAATATTAAATAACAATAGGTATATACAATATTTATTGCAAATTTATATACTTTAAGTCGATGCTACTACTATACTAATAAGTAATAATATAATGAACTATTTTATTATTTGTAATACCAGTAATAATAATTATTAATAATTATATACATCATTTTGAATTTCTTTTACTGGTTTGACAAAAATCTCCAGTTCAAGTCTGAAGAAAAATAAAGCTCATTCAATTAAAAAAAAAAATTAATAAGCCAATAAATTTTTGAATTTTAAAACACAATTTTAGAAATTGTTCTCCTTAGTTCTAGTTTTTGTATTATATCAAATTAATAATTATGTATAGACGGATATAAAATTGTAAATAACTGCGAAGTTATTTCTGACTTATAACTAATTTCAATTAATAAATAAATAGACTTTCGGCACATTTTTTCTTCTCATCTTTAAAGAGTGATTTTAAACTTATATCTAAATAATTATATTTAATACTAGTATCGTATACAACTATTATATATTATTATATTAATGTATTTATTTAAGTTATTTGTTATAATGTATTTTAAAATATTATACTAGTTATCTAAGTTTCTTATATGTTGTACTATAATAATTGAGCTTCTGCGCCCGTTTTATTTACTCGAATAAATTATTATTATTATTATTAATGGTTTTTAAAACATTTATAACTAAACAAAACTATTGAAATATTGAATCACTCAAATAGTGTTTTTATTATTAATATATTTTTCATAAACGATAATACTTTATTTTAAGTTAAATCTACATACAAATTAGATTTTGTGTACGATTCAGTAAATCAGAGCTATTAATTATTATTCATGTAATTACTATTTATTCAGCTAGTATAAGCTGTAAAATACTATAATTTATAAATGATTCAAAAACAGTTTAGGTGGTATCAGTGGCGTATTTAAGATTTGTTTAAGGGGGGGGGGAGATATGGCTAAAATAGTTTTCTCCCTTCACTCGAAATACATGAAGATAGGTACTATCAATTTATTATAGCTTCAAACCTAATACATATTATAAATAGGGCTCGGATTTTAAAGCATAATAAGCAACAAAAAAAGCTCACGATTGTTTTAAAAATTCAAAAAAGAAGCATATTTATTTTTAAAAAAGCAAAAAAAAAAAAATGACCAAAAATTAACATGAACTAGTTATAAAAAAGAATAAAAAAAAAATTTAAAAATTAATTTAAATTAATAAAAGAATTTATTTACCATGTATTTTCCTAGATTTGTAGTAGTGAAGTTGACTCTATTATCCGACAGAATATTTTTATACATAAAAAACGAACTCTCTACATCCACTGAAGTGATCGGTTGTAATATCAGAGGTTTCAAATTACAACACTAAATTTAAAATTTTGAAACGATCGATATCGATGTTGTAGACATACTGACCGTATAGGTACTGCAGACCATATATCGATAATCTATATTTTATACGTTTAAAACATTAAATAAACAAGCCGATAACGAAAACAATAATAATTCAAAATAACCATTTAGTCCGCATTCTGGGTTTTTACATTTCTTATTAATTAATTTGTTTTTATTACAATGGCATAATAAACATATAAAAAATCCACAGCTGAAATAATTTAAAAAAAGCAAAAAAAAAATTGTTTATTTGAAATTAGAATGACGTGAACGAGTTTATTTATAAAAATTAGATCTTTATTTCATGTATAAAAAAAGAAGCATAAAAAAATATGTTTTGAAATCCGAGCCCTAATTATATAGTTCATAGTAGGTGCATATCCTTATAATTATAATTTAAACATATTAAATAATATGAATTAAATAATGAATCATTTATTTATTTATCATATTTTACAAAACAAACTGTAGCCTTCTAGGTTTTTAGCTATTTCGTCAATAATTTCTTCAACATCCAATCTTATGTTGTTATGAATGTAAAGCTTTGTCAGTCCATTCAATCTAAACTAAAATTTAAATAATATTCAAAATTTAAACAATTAATAAATACAATAAATAGATTAGTGAATAGTAATATTTACCTTCTTCATAGAATCTCTTAAAAATGTTTTTAATCTTTTCATACAACCTAAAAAAAAATAAGCTAAAAATAAAGGTCAAGGGGGGAGATATATCTCCCTCATCTCCTCTAGTAAATACGCCACAGAGTGGTATATTTATTCTTTTTCAATTTATCTTTAACCTTTTATCGGTCTCACATTTTTTTCACATGATCACCCCGAATAAACATTTTCTTAAACGCAACATGTATGTATATATTGATAACCTATAGGTTTACATTTTTTTTATTTATGTATAAGTATATAACTATACAAATAACTATTTAAAATGTATCTACCTTTTTTTAATCTAAAATTATGATTTATTTTGGATTTTAATAATAAAATATATATTTTAGATGTATAATATTGGACATCGTTATTATTTGGTCGTGCAGTGTAAACATTTACCAAATACATTACAAATAGCTATCGCACCAAATAAAATCTGCACAATTAATCAATATTACTAAACTTACTAATAAAGTTACCTATTAATTATCAAGTATTATAATAATAAGTTAGCTAACCTATACTCTATACTCTATACAAAACATCAGATAAGAAACTTGATGTTCTGATGATTATTAATAGTTATTTGAACAATAATATTTAAGAAAAAAAATGACAATCAAAATTTTTTTCCAAAAGTTTAAACACTAAGATGTAATTAAATTAAGTCATGACCAATAATAATTTCATCGTTTATTGTTTATAATTTTAGACGATGCAAGTAATTACTCTGAACAGTCACAAAAAGAAGTTAATGGCAATAATGGCATAACACATTCAAAACAATACAAAAAAAAGGAATCAAAAATTGGGTCAAAGTATTCTAAGAATAATAAAACTTACAATTCTTTATCTTCAGAAATCAATAATAGAGTTAGTATCAGGAGCAGTAGTAACGGTCTAGATGATGACAAGAAGAACTATATTCATTCGGATATTGAAGTTATTATAGGTAAGTACTATTGCTGTTTAGTTTGAATATACACTATACAGAAAAAAAAAAGTAAAAGCTGATTAGGTACACCACCATCTTTACTTCAAGTAAAAAATAATACGTTTAGACTATACATATAGGTAGGTACTTTAAATTTGAAAATTATTTATCAATATAATTATCAATGAGTATAAATTAATATTCAGAATACATATTTAAATACAAAGTGTAATTTATGTATTTTAGTATATGTTTTAATCCTTTTTTTTTTTCAAAAAAACCTATTTAAATATAAATACAAATTTTTTTTTAAAGTAACTATTCAAAAAACTTCGATATTGAAATATTTGTATATTAATTAAAAATAGATTTTTACTTAAACTTACTTATAAATATTTAAATTAAATATTCAATACATACATACTTTAATTGGTTTAAGGTTTAAGATAATTGCAATATAAATAGGAAAAAAATAAAGTAAAATTGACCTAAAACGAACTGAAAGTGTCATCACTGGATGGCTTCTTTCCTCAAATTAATTATCTCATGCTCTTTTATTCTCAAACACATATACTTATTATGTCTGATATATATTATGTTGTATTTTTTCTTTAAGAAAAAAATCATAAATATAATTATTTAATTTAGATACCAAGATTAATTTTAAACATCACGAATCATAACCAATTATAATTACACAATATATTTATAATTTTAGATGATACAAAAAGTTACACTGCAGATGATGACTCTAATCAATTTATGGAGTCTAACCAGTCTAAGAAATCAAAAAATAAAGTTAAAAATACCAAAAAAACCCACTCAAAAAAATACAAGAAAAGCGATTTTGAAGTTAGATCAAACTATTCTAAAACTAATAAAATAGACAGTTCAGTATCAGTACAGTTTAGTTCAGCATATTTACAAAGCACTAATAGCAAGGTCAGAATACTAAGTAATAGTCGTTTAGATAACGACAAGAAGTATTTTCATACGGATAGTGGTAAGAACTATTCTAGTATAATTAATATTTTATAAAAATGTAATAATCCCACAATAAAATTATAAACATACACTGTTTTAGTGGTTAAACTTCAAAATAATAATGAACGAAATAATAGAAAATCGGGAAAAAATATTACAAGAAATCGAAAAAGAAAGCTTATTCTTAACAATAAAGTAAATATACCTATATCATCTATGAAATATAGAACTGTTAGATCACCGGGTTGTTGGATACCAATATTTATGTTCATCAACCGTGGCTCTTATGAAGACGTAACTATACTAAAAAATGTAATAAGCTCTGGAATGTCATATATTTTAATGGTTAAAAAAAATGGACAAGTTTACAACAATATCATTGATAATCAATTTGAAATATTAAATAACTACAGTTTGATATAAAATCACTTTAATATATTTTTGAGAAGCATGTATTAATGTATTAACAAGTATGGAATAGAACTTAAATAAATATAATATGACAAACTATCAATATACGAGTATTTGAATGAAAACAAACACAAATTTAAATATTTTAATGACTTATTTTGGTAAAATCATTCAGAATAATCATCATTATGCCCATATATGTATGCAATATATAATACATATAATACATTTAATTTATTTTTTAGATTCTAAGTAAAGTTTGAAATACTCACATTGGTTTTATAAACATAGGGCGATGAATATAACGAGTTTTCTGGTAGTAAATTGGATCTAGTTGTTAATTTTCTGCAACAGAAAAAAAATTTCACAAATAAATAAATAAAGGAAAAATGAAGAATTTTATACAAATCTAATTATTAACAAAATCGATTTTGTTTTTTAAATGTAACTTTAAAACGAATAACAATACCCAGATACTTAAATTTTTCACTAAATTTTTATATTATCGAACATAAATTATAATACAATTTTTAAAGTATTTTTGAGTTATATTTATAGACAAAAAAATAATTTTACTTATACGTACGTTTTTTCCCTAAAAATTTCAATTACTAAAAAATCTGATACAACGTCACTCATAAGTTGCTAATTTATTTAATTCAAAACATCGAAAAAATACTCGACACCTAATGTACCTACTGCACCCTAAGCACCTACAATAGAGCATCTATAGCATTAATTTGCCTACTTTTTTTTTTCTTTGAACATTATAAATACTTTTAACTTTAACTTTGAAAATTGTATCTGGAAATACATTAGATCTAGTATTGGCGTTATGATAAGTCAAAAGTCAAAATTTTTTAAGTTATTTCAAAACGATTGGGTAAGTTTAAATAAAAAATTCGAATAAACGGAAGTATTTAAATTAGGTACATAATAGTTTTCAACACCATTATACTCTTGTTGTGATTAAAAAATGAATAATCTGAGATATTTTTTCCAAATATTTATATAAGTATTTTCTAATAAATATACGTCATACAAATAAGAACAATAATTATAAAACTAAAGTTTTTAAATTTTTACATATTACGGTAACGTATAGTTTATTAAAAGTACTATTATGTAGTATTTGAAAAAAAATATTATGTTATAGTGTTTTATTGTGCACTTTCGCATTAGTATTTGTTTACATTTTATAAATATTACCATTCAAGGAAATACTTTCACTTATGCATAAGCGACTGGATGAGTTGATCGAACCGAACCACAAGAATATAATATAAATATATACACACACAACACACACAATATAATACATAATTAATTTTATAATAAATATAATTTATTAAATATTTGTAAAGTTGTAACAAATAGTAGGTACATAGCTAAATTAGAATATTGCGTTTGTGGAGTAAAACTATTTTCTTCTAATTTACATATGCAAAACTAAACTATTTCTTGTAAAACAATCATTCATTTTAGTTTAAACGCGTAATGAACAATTCTTAAGATTTTCATGTCAGATCAAAAATACTTCATTAAATAAATAGATTTTCTCATGTAGGTACGAATTATACCCAATCAACAGCTTTAGTTTTATTATTATTTTTTATAGTATTGGAACCTGACAATCAGTATTATAGTATAATACCTACGTATATATTGTAAACGCAATTTTACACGATATTCTTGATATTCTATAATAAACTTATCATAATACAATTTATACCTGTGTATTTAATTTAGGTATCACTCATCGTGGCTTTTCTGATTTTTTCTTCGTTATTCATACTTGAAAGATCACAATATATTTAATTGCCTACACTCATACATGGGTAAAAAAAATAAACAATTTTTATAAAAAGTAAATAACAATCACACATTTCAGCATTATATCATTATTATATATGGTATAGGTATATATTAAGGTGGCGCATGCGCTCAGTCAACCTCCACACCTCTACTCATTCCAAGGTTCTACTTCACCCCGCACACCGTTCATCGCGTTGCACCAAACCAAACTCGCCTACTCGCGTTGCGTGTCGCGTTGGTTTCGTTTTTTCGTTGTTGTCCTCAGTATTTCACTGCGTCGGTCCGTGGTTACTCGTTCGCGTTCAGTCCGTACCTGATAAATTGCTTGTGTTTTTCTGTTCTAATCAAATATAATTCGATTTTTCCAGTTTAACGCAACGTAAATAATGCGTTTATACACTCGTAAAACGCGCGTATACTGCGACCAGAATATTATTTTGTGAACGATATACAAAAGAAGAAGAATCTATTTCATATTATAATAACTATATTGGACGAAAATAAAATAGCCATTCGTTAAAGTCTCCGCCGACGCCATGAAGTCAACCTCGGTGTATCTGATCCTACTGATCGGATTCTGCGTATCGGTGAGTCATGATTTTTTTAGCATATTATACAGTAACACTAATACATATAGGAATAATCATTTTATAATATAAGATATGAACACCCCAACTGACATGATGCCATAATATGTTTAATCGGTACCTACTGTAAAAAATGTAACATTTCGTGACTCATAATATTATACCGAATACAATATGTATTTTAGTCACCTCATGCATATAGGTACTTGGATAACCGGTAAAAATAATTATTGAGTGTAATGTCAATTGTTGACAATTTATTCTTTCCTTTCTAAAATTATTGAATTTTTTGCTTATAGTATAGGTGTATATAGTGTGTATATACATATATATATATATATATATATATAATTTGTATACATTTTGATTGGAAATACATATTTTAATGTAGGTGCTTATTACTTCTCGTACTAGATGACATTTCGTTTTTATAAAAATTTAAATATTAATTCAATTTTTAGAACACACAGTTTTAAAATTAAAATTGACTACGTATAGTTAAACTCAAGTCTATACGAATTATCTACTTAGTAAAATATACTAATTTCAACAACATTAAAAGCTAACATATAGAGTACATATAGGTACTGGCTACTATTATACCTAATGTCATAAGCGTAGTGTTGTTATAGATGTAAGTAGGTATTCCATTTTATTGCATTGATTAATTAATTACGTAACATTAAATTTATTCTCATTCCAAGAAAACATTATTGTAAGTATTGAAATTTGTTGTTATCAATGAAATTACAATATTCATGTTCAGATATTTTATTATTATACATATTGACACAATATAGATTATCTAAATTATTATTCTAAAAAGAAATATGTTTATGAATTTTTTTAATTCCACGTATTTTTAAATATTTATCTATTTTAAGCGTGTTTTGCCTTTTTTGCCATAAAAATATTAAAACTGTATTGAACGTCTGTTTATTATTTTTTAAAAATTCCCTATTATATAAATAACTAAATTTCAAAATGTTTTAAAAGCTTTTTTCAATGAATTATATTAATTTTTATTATACAGGAAAAACCTATTGTAGTATCTTGATGAGTAGTTGAATTAATAGGTATACATATATATATAACTCTTTCATTATTCTTATTGTAAATTAATGGAATTTATACGCAATTTATATATATTTTGAGCAACTTTGTTATACCAATACACATATTATTGTTATTCGAGTGAAATATTTTGCATTAAATATTTTAAATATTGCCGGTATATATCGATACAATACTTTTTAGATAAAACTTGAAAACACAAAAAAAAAAAAATTATAAATATTAAGATAAGAATCTACAGATACTCTTTTAAAAGTATAGCTAAGTTATTGTATATAGGATATAGGTACATATTTAAATTCCTGCATTTTTAAAAATGTATTATCTTAAATTTATATAAAATATTAACATCGTTAACATTTTATGTATGAATCTACACAATCACCGAACAAGATCAACATCAATTTAAATTACGAAACTACTTACATAGTATAATTTTCATATATTTTATGCGTTAGTATAAAACACGTAGGGAAACTTGTTGGTATGTTTAACCCCTAGGTATTCAAATTTTTTTCAATAAAGAAGGACAACAAAATATTTTTAAGCCATTTATTTTTTTATATTTTTTCCTTAGCTTTTTGGATAATTTTGATATAAAATATACTATTATATTGAAAGTTGGAATTTCCTATAATGGATGAGGTTAAAAATTTTTTTAAGTGTCAGAAACGCTGTTTGTACTACATTTTAAGTATTTTATACAATTTAGGACAAATACTACATAATAGGTTTATTGTGTATAATAATATAATATAATTATGGATGTGTCATGTATTTGGGTACTTATTAAATTAAACAATTGAATTTTATTTTACAAGATCTTATAGATTTATTAATCTTCTTTGTATTTTTAAACCCTTTATTTGTATTAGCAATAAATAATCAAAAATATTACAAAAAATGCTTTTGTAAAAAAGTAAGATGAATAACTTCCAAAAAATTAAAATACCAATACAATTCCAAATACCTATACCTACAGTTTTTGTATTTTAAAGATTAAATAATTTTAGTCTATTATAATACCTATACTATAACAATTTTACTTTTCTAACTTCTAATTTCATATTCATTCAATATTGTATATATTGTGCGTATAGAGCATACTGTACAAATACTACTTATAATTTATGTATCTATAAATATATTTATATACCTATTCTCCAAATGACCCTGCAGTACATCACGTAGCATGACGGATAATATAAGCATATAAATTGAAGACAAATTTATATAGGTAGGTACACTAAAACACGTTTAAACTTAATGCATAAACCACCAGTTATTATTTTCAAGTTCATGTTGTTAAAAATATGCGATTATTTTAACTGATATATTAATAATGTATCATATTTGTGTATTTGTATTCAGCATCATTAAAAAGAAATACAATTTAATTAAATTACCATTATATTAGTCGTTTAATTACAATTACTTATATGTAATCATAAATTATTATTTTATTTAACGTATATGTAATGAGTAACAATATTAATAGTTTGAAGTAAAAAAAAAAAAAAAAATGGCATATTATTTTTGTAGTATAGATAAATCATATAAGCGTGTCACTTAACACTTATCATAAAAAGAGTAGTTTATAAATTGTTATTATTAATGTATCAGTAACTTTTCATTTCTATTTGAATATACTTACTATACATGTGTGTATGCATAGCCATATATATTGACAATAAAGTCTTGCATTAAAAATCATCTTTCCGTAAAAAAAACCATTAAAATGACACGCAATCGTAGTGTTTTCTTTATATTTCATGTGGTACAAAACTGTTTTACATAATATATTTACTCGTATTTGTTAATATATATATTATAAATTATTATACATGTTCTACTTTTCATTTTAATTATTGTCTGTGAGATACATCACAACACACAGCTCACAATTATTTTGTATCCAGAATCATAATAGAAATATAAAACGATACTTAATGTTGTTTAAATAAGTTTTAGCTATCGTCTTTTATAGGCTATGGTCGTAATACTCGTAATATACATTTAAATATATTGATTTATTTATCTAACTTGCATAGCTTATATGCCCCGAGGATCAGAAGATTTATGGTTATTAGATATTGCAGTTAATCGGTATTAATTATTAATAACTCAGTGTATTGTAATAACTAGGAAGTAAAGTTTATAACAAAACAATGAACAGTATTCTATCAGGTTGTAGCTTTAGCTATTATCGATCTTATCATATCAACTATAGCTAGAATTAGCTATAATGTAAATACTTGCAGTTAGAGACTATCATAAGTATGCGTTTATATAAATAACGAATTAAAATAAAATATTCGAGAAAAAAATTCCATCGTAAATCCGTAATCAGCACTAAGGGTTGAATTCATGTTTAATTCGACGTAAGACAGAGCCATTTCTCTCAAATTTTTTTATTGATTTCAGTAATTCTCTGAGTTATTTTTAATAATAAAATATACTTAATGACACTAGCGGTACAAAATTACTATAATCGTTGTTATATACATATATATATATATATATAAACCCATTAAATTTAAACATATTATGGTTCCAGGGTAACGCACCTTTTGATAGTTAAATTCAATTAAATTAAAAAACCATTTTATTATCTTCTCTTGAGTCTCCGTAGGGTATTTTTAGGGAGTGGCAAAATGTATTAATTTTTATAAGAAGTAAATAATGGTGGATTTGAAATTTATTGAAGTATCTCAAAGTATAGTGTGGTTCTTTTTAGTTTTAATGCGAAGGGTTATAAGGGTAATATTTGAGGTATGTAAGTAATAAGGGAGTGTATGTGATTTAGATAAGTATTATATTTTGTTAAAATTATAAGTTTTTTATTTCCCATTATTTTAAGCCATTTTGGTTTTTGGATTTTTTAAGAAAATAAAGGTTGTGTAGTAGGTATATGGGGTTGGTGAATTTATTTCTAAACGATAATTGATAAATATTAATAATTTTGTAACATAATATTGATTATCATGACATTTTTTAAATTAATTATTGTCGTGTTTTTTATATGCTAATAAAAAATAAAATAATATAATACAAACAATTTCTAAAATAATAATTGATTTTAGAATTACTTAATATTATATATTATTTTATCATTTGTGGTTTTGCAATTTTGGTTTTGGCTATTTTTAACTAGAATATTTTAAGATATTGCCATCGGTTATAATTATTAAATAATGTCCTAGAATCAGCTATTGCTATTTAGCAAAATGTGCTTGCAATATAAATGATTGGAAATCATTGAAAGCATATAGCATTTGATATCTGTGAATAGTCATTGAATGCGTATTATTCCATATAGTTATATTATTTGATAGATGATTGATATATATTATATGTGTTCAAACTATACAATATTTCAGAATAGATATCATTGTATATTGGAATAATATACATTCCATCATTCTCTTATTAGATTCCAGTTCAATCACATAATCGCAGTTAGGTACCTATATTATGATTTCTTTTGAACGTGACGAAATTTAACAAAACTCCATAGGCGTGGCTCCAAGACTTGAAAACTATTTATTTTCAAACGGGATAGTGTTGATTGGTGCGCAAGTGCGTTAATATTAATTAGATATAATTATACAAACGAATATACATGCTTGCATGGTTAAATTAATTCAATATTTAGCTTATAAATATTATATATATATACATATGAAATTTAATTTGTCTACAAGTGTTAACAATCGTAATAATTAATAATTATTATACTTATTTAGCGCGTACCTCCTAATAACGCATAAATTATGTCACACAAGTCCTACAATAATGACCGCCAACACAATTATTACTGGTTTAATGCTGTATGCTCAGAAACAGGAAACTATGCACTACAGTACAGCGGAAGCAGCGCAATACCTTTATTGCGCGATGCGTGTAGCCGCGACACAGGTATAAACATTCAAACGAAATATTTACATATATTATGCGTACGGCACGTGTAAAAAATCCAAAACTAGTTTAACTTGCATCACCAAACTTGCACGTATCAATAACATATGATCACGTCACATTAAAAAGAAAAAAAATTTTTTTAAAAAAAAAACCCATTTACGGTTCTTGTGAAGTGAAAAAAAATCCTTTTGTATACATAATATAGCATCGATGGAATGTCGGCTATTATGACAAACTAGTTATTATATAGGTTGAGGGGAACGATACGTCTTCCTATGAGTAGGTACGTCACAAATATCACATATTATACCCCTTTGGCGATGACGTGACATCTAAATATAATAATACTGTTCACTTGTCTCGTGTAGTTATGAATCATTGTTTGTACACAGTTTGGCATATTAAACAATAATATCGTCATGATAATTTACAAATAATAATAGTGTACAACGCGATAGATAGATTATCATAATATTCGGTTTAAAATCACTACACAATAATATAATATTATCTTAAATATTTTTTAAGTCTCCATATAAGCACTGTGGTACAAGCCGATCTGTTATCACTTATGTTCTGTGCACAACAACGTTAATAATATGATTACTAATTACTATCATAGTAAATATCTTATTAAAAACGAAAAAATAAATAGTTATTTTTATTTTTTATAAATTTAAACTATCTTACAACAAATTCGAATTCTATTTTTTTAAACTCTTTACGTAAATTCTTCGTTGTATAAAACACCGTTTGCAAAATGTAAATATTGGTTCGTACTGTTCCTGAGACTTATAATAAATGTAGGTATTATTTAAAAAGGTTTTCTCGAAATGAATATTCAACCGACACGTTTATTTGCTTATACATTTTCTTAAATCGTGTAAAAGCATAAATGTATAAAATAATTATTTTTGTAATTTATGCTGCAAATCCTTGTGGTAAACCAAAAAATAAATATTAGGTTATAATAGTTGATAAACAAATACCAGAATAATAGAATTTAAATATTTTGTAAATTGTATTGTGTATTTTTATAATATTATCACAATAATAAATAATTTAGATTACGGTTGGATGAAAAATGTATTTTAATATTAGTAGGAATTTAGTATACATTTTCATTGTTGATAATTGTTCACACATTATACGCTTATGGTAATTTTTAATCTTCTTTAGACTAGGTACGGATTAGTATCAATATTATATTCAATAGATTTATGAATTAAGTGTTAATCCTGTATATTATGAGTATTGTCTGGCATTAAAAATGTAAATTTTTACATAATTATGTGTTATTATGAATATTATGACGGTAACACAGCAATTCCAAGAATTGTGTCACAAAACAATTATTACCCATTGGCCATTAGTAAATATAATACATGTTATATACAAATTATTGATGACTGTACACCGTTGACTATATGATTTCAGTATATTTTTACGAGTCAATGTTTTTATTCTGAAAAAATTCATAAAATCGCAAAAATTAGTATTATTCAATCATATATATTTCTAACATATATTACATAAAATGTGACGTGACGTGATGGGAAAACAAAACTAATTGATAACTAGGTACGTATTTTTTTTCTGTTAAGAAATAATGTTCGAACTCGTGAATTGTTCCCGTTTTAATTAGATATGATATAGGTACTATAAACTACCAAGTAAAAATTTTAATATTTTAATTTTTTAACGTGCCTCCGAAGTATGCATATTATATTATTATTTTTATGTGCGTTATATAATTATTTTTCTACAACTAATGTCGTGTTTTTAATATAATAGAGTACCCGCAATCTACATAATATTGATAGTAATGTTAGCTTTAAAATCTCGATTCATTATTATGTATAAGCTATAAATTGGTGTACTTACAGATTTAAATAACGGGCGATGACTTTTAGAATTTACATATACCTTTACACATATTATTATGTACCGACTACTGCAATTATATGTAAGTACATCATATTATGTGTAAGCAACACGCAGATTATAATATTATTATATATTATATATCTATATACACTTTTTATAACGTAATAGCCGTAGAATAATAATATGTCGTCGTTATTCATTGACCAGCGTCTGTCGCGTAACCCTCTCATATTGCAGGCCATTCTAATTTGAATTTCGCGTTTAAGAGATGACGCGATGATTTTTATGGCTCTTCGATATTATATTTTTATTATCATGCTCAGGTATTCTACAAGCGACATCGTGTTATATTATACGCACACGCACAGTAATAATATACTATTTAATATTTTATAAATATATATACATACATAGCGCATATCGGTATACTTATTACTTATATAAAGACGATATTAGTGTGTACCTGTCTAGCTCAGGGTATACGTACGGTGTCGGACAAATAACACAATAATAATAATAATAATAATAATGATAATATATTATTATGGAATGCCCCCGCTACGCAGGACTCGCGGCCAGCGAGAGAGAAATGCCGCTGCGCGTGTTGCATAATGAGTGAAATGAATGTGTGCCAGCAAGCGCGCGCTCGTCGCAGATGGTTATTCTTATGTATTATATTATAGGCATCTTTTGGTGTGTGTAAGTCGTAAGTGTATATGTTATCCACACACACACAGTTGCACACACGCACATGTCGCGTTTAATATACGTGTACACACGTATGCTCCTATATACCTACAGAAACAACTAGAATAATAATAATAATAAGAACACACTAGGTAATAATAAATAATGACACGGTTCGTTGCGTTATAACCTGCGCATTGGTCTCGGCCCGCAGTGAAAACAAAACTAAAAACAATAACCCTGCCCACACACATGCAACCCTTGCGCGTATTATATAACGTTTGTTCATTTCACACACACGGTGGGCCACCCCATGTGACTTAACAGCGGAATTTGGAAGGCATGGCATAGGTATAAGTCCTGCAGGGGTGCAGTAATTCACTACATTTTTAAGAGTTTCGACCGCCCATCCCATCCCATCCAATATTCGTTAATCGTATTACGTTTTAAAATTACCAATTTATTTTCTTAAAAAAAAAAAATACTTATATTTGTAAAAATGTAAAATAAGTTAAATTCACCGTTAATTCCGTGTTAATCATATAATACCACAGAGATTAGCCGACTTTAGCTATAAAAGGCGAGTTAAACGCAAATTATTCTATTTTAGAACAAACATAATAATTTTAATCGTGAATTCGATAAATTAAAACGACAAAAACACGAGATCTAACTTTATAAAAATCTTTGTCACGTATAAATCAATAGGTACACAACACAAAAAAAATATTAAAATATTTCATTCGTATTTACTTATTAGTAATAGTTTTAACTTTAGGTACCTACTGCTGTGTACTGCAAGGAGGCACAGTCGGGTCTCAATAACTCGAACCTCGAGGGGAATAAAAATAAATTATATTTTTGAGTCGTATACCTCAAACGCGACTTATATATAAGCACTTTGGGGGGGGGGGGGGGCAAGGAAAAAATCGAGTTATATGGAGGTTTTTGAATTACCTACCGAGTTTTCGCGACTTGACTGCGTACCCGATATATGCACATAAGTATTTCAGTGGGTATAACCACATAGTCGGACCCGGGTATCGCCTTGGCTCGGCCCGCCTCGATAATATAGGTACCTACATAATACATTACCTGTATTATGGCGTGTTGTGAACTGCGTAAATATATTACACTATACGCCCGCGCGTCCGGATATGAAATAGCTCTGTAGGTACGGCTTGTCGGTGGCGATGGCGGACCCGTGACAAATGGTAAAAGTCTGCAGCGGATACATCGTCGTCGTCGTCTGCGTGGCGGTAAAAAAAATAATGATAATAAAACAAATTAAACGCGGCCATATACTTAAGGACGCACGGCGGTTTATGCGGAGGAGAAAAAAAATAAGTATCACTGTTTAGTATTTACTGTATATATATCGCGCGGTCGTATCTATATGTTATGTTTTACTTTTTACTATAGAGTTTTATACGGACGAATATACTGCAATAATATAATATAATATAATAATATATAATTGTATATTGCGTGAACCTTTACGTCGACGTATCCTCCGAGACGAAGAGACAATATTTATTATCATCGTATAACATTCATAACGATAAAATTGTATCGTAAACTAAACGTATAATGTATACCGATATATATATATAATATATGACTTTGAGCGTTTAATAACGTATCCGACTTTGATACGTGTGTTTGTGTGTGTGTGAAATGTGAATCATATAATAATGATGATAAATGTGTAATAGCTTTGTTGTTAGCGCGAGAAAAAAATGAATCCAATTTTAAATTTTTATTAATATTTACTGTTTTTTTTTTTGTTTTTGTTTATTTTTTTTTAATCGATTTCGAGTGATGACATCATAAAGACTTATGAATGTAGAAAATAATGTATTACTGAACAAAATATAGATTCTTTTTTTTTTTTTTCATTTTATCGATCTTCGATCATGTATTTATTTCTTAACGATTAGTCCATAAATACTTCATTGCGATATTACTAATATTTTAAGTGCTTACTATTTTAAAACATACCTACGATTTTGTTCTCCAGCTGCATCGACATTTTTGGACTGTTCATTATTTTTTTATTTGTAAACCAAATAATAATAATATGATGTTAGTGTGTGGGTCCGATGGCCATGGAAGTAGGAAACATCACACATATTATACAATTTTACAATCGGGCTAATCAAATGTATCAATTGAATGAAGGTCAACATTACAAAACGTTACGAGTTGTGCATTTCAAAACATCATTTTATTCACACGTTTAACGTAGGTATTATTTTTAAATTAGTACCTATATGTATGCATTTTTAAGTTATTTTAGTATTTGTTTTTCTATTTAACCAAACAATTTTTGTTTAAGTAATGTTTTACATATCAGTTATTACTATACTTCACCAAAATAGTTTTGAAAAGTAGTGGATAAATACGTATTAGAACAATCTAATTTTTTTTTCTCGAACACCATTTATAATATAAATAGTTTATCCATGTATTTATTGCATTTTGAAGGATATTTTAAATTCATTATTTTGATAAGTACCTATTTGAAATAAACAAAATATCCAATGTGTACCCATACGATAATTTTATTAAAATATCTTACTCGATTAAAATTGTAAAATGTCTAGCTGTAGGTACAAGTATTATAGATACACATATAAGCGATTGATATTTTTTAATAAAAACGAAAATATCTCATAGATCTATCTATCTTCGCTGTGTATTTTAATGATTATAATATTGTGTATTATTTTGAAATACCTAATAAACAATTCCACGGAGGTTTTTGCTCCCGGTTGCTGTTATTTCTGTAAACAACGTAAAGTTTTCTGGACTTGACATACACATAATTTCAACTTCTAAAAATGTACATATTTTAAAACCGAAGGAATATAAATCAATTCTGTCGATGTGTATGTTCGGTTGTCATTCGTAATGTAGTGGTTTTTTTTTTTTATCTACAGCTTCTCACACAACTTCAGCGCACGACTGTCCATTTTCTCGTGTGTTTTTAAAACAGTGATTTAAAATCCATCATACGTACCTGGATTAATATTTACCTCCAACGTGTGAAAAATAATACTGTGATTTTAGTGAAAATAAATTACTAGTCATGAAATCGTGTTGTAATTAAATAATAAATATACCATTCTAATAGACCTTTTTACTACTTTATTTTAATATACACTTGGGTATATCTATAAAATGTTTTATTACATGCTCTTTTCATAAAATATATTAATCATGCACAATGTATCTCGTATAAGTATAATGTGGATTACATTATTATGCGTATAGGCCAGTACTCAATAATATATACAAACATTGTATGTGTATCTAGTTTTGTTGCGTAAATTAAAAAATGTACATAGTTACACATAAGTAGGTACTCCGTTCTCCGATGATTATTATTCATGATAATATATTATATATTATTGATTGATAATAATTCAATTAATGTTAAGAATAAATAAAAGCATTCCTGATCAATGATCAATTACCACGTGTGACAGTACGTTCTTTATGCATTATTATTTATTATATTAATGATGCACACAGATTCTCGATACAGTTTGTTATTATATCGAATGATATAGTTGTGCGAGATCGAGTGATATTATAGTTGTGAGATCGCATTCCGTGTAAGGAACGTCGGAGTACCATTAGAACAATAATGTATGAGATGGTTTGTAATAATAATTATGCATGACCGTGGAAGGTGTTTTTCACTCATTTTTCCAAGGTTAAAGAGAAGTCCCGGGCTGCAATCGCTGACGACAGTCGTTTTTGGACTTTCCATTTAAGGAGGCATTGTATGGGTAATATATAAAATGCTTTATGCAATTGTGTTCACTGACTACCTATAGGTACATATAGAGCAATCGCGAATGATAATACTATAATAGTGGACTCTATTCATGATACGCATTATGCGTTCGTATTTCAATAGATAACGAATATAATATTTTATTAGATCAAACAATTATAATACTTCTAGTTATAACACTGATTTTTACGTTGGTTTAAATTGTTTTTAGAGACTAATCTACTGGAAATCGTGGAATACCTACGCGTTTGAATATATTATAATGATATTTAGAGTAGGTACAGTATATATTATAGAAATAATATAATTTAACCTAGTTGGGGTATTTAATATTTATACAACACAATATTATATTATATTTTTACAATATTTATTAAAAATGATCCGTTTTTATACTTGATTATTATCATTGATTTTAACTTGGTGAATTATTTTTATGATTATCTATTTGTCAGTATATAATTTTTAAAACCATCCTTAGTTAGGTACCTACCAGTTGTATGTTTTAATAAGTAAAATAATATAATACAGGATATCATATATAGATAGAAGTCGTGTACTTACCGATTTAATAATACCTGCATAATATAATCTTGTATTGGAAGAGTTTAACTCACGCACATGTACATAATACATACACGTGTGATCATAACGGTTAACTTATATTATGTGAACGATTTCCGGCTTAAGTCTTTCGAATATTTTTTTATATTCTTTATATAATTATAACATATAGCTATACAATATTCACGGAACAAAAGATATATACTAATAATATTATGTTATTATTAGTCTTAGACAACTTATCTATTAACAATCATGACTTTGAGAATTCCATCATTGACCATTGCTCTTCCCATCATAATTTATAATCTATACTTACATGACCATAATACACGCTATACCTATATGATTGTCTGTTTAATATCTATACTCTCCGCGGTCGATTCTTATTTCTGACAATGGGCTCACCGTCTTATTTCGTGTAGATACCTTATTAGTGACGGTTATATATCGACGGAACGAGCTCTGTATGCGGCGGATATACCACGATATTTTTTATACAGTATACATATGTATATTGACAAGCCTCTGGATGATTTTCGATAATGAGCTCGGCGTACGAATGATTGATGTGCATTAAAAAAAAAAAAAAAAATCATTTTGGACCGCCTATCGGTTACTGATTACTAGGCTATTATCGCGTACATAATGTAAAGTAGATAGTTATGTACAGGGTGATTCTCCAATCGCGGCACCCATCCACTTTTTTCTTCGATACGCTGCAGTTATTCAAATACTGGTTTTTTAATTTCTTACTTGTTTTCAAATGCTTAAGATATTTTGTAGGTAATACTTTTGAAAGTATCTTGCAGTGGAGGTGCAAACTTCTGTTTCTTAAACGATAACCCTTCTATTTTTATACAGTAAACTATTTAACTGATAATTTTTCTGAAATATTGACGTATCTAAATTAAAATTTGAATGAGTTTTTTTTTATTTACTTAACTTTGAGTTGTAAGGATAATAGGTCCGTGATAATACGTTTGGACGTAATATGGGGGCTATGGTAATTTGAGAATTGTAATAATTTATAAAAATCTATCAATTTATAAATAATATAAGGCCCAAGTATAATAAATGGAAAAATTACGTCGATTTTATATTTTTGTAATTTACCTGAATTAGGAACATCAAAATATTTTAAAAACAAAATTATCCACTGAGAAATTTATAGGAAAAAGATGTGAGTTTAATAATAAAAGCACAGTTTGTATCGCCGTTCCGCTGCAGGACACTCCTTAAACGGACCGACAAAATCTTAAGAATTTTAAAATATCAAGTCTGTTTAAAAGTTCAAAAAAAAAAAAAAATAACGATATTAATAAATTTGTTATTAAATATAAAAAATAGGGGTAACCGACGATCACTCTGTACCTGCATACAGTGTGTGCGTTCAGCAGCGACGTCGGTCTAGTACAGACTGTAGTGTCATACATATATATGTATAATCTCTTATGCGCAGTCCATATAATGTATATTATAAATACGTATAATGATTTTGAGATTCACGACACCACTTAACACACACACACACACACGCTCTTACATACTTATATATACAAGTATATAAACGCGAAAAAAATAACGAGTGGTCTAATTAAGCGCGTCTAAAAGACGGTTTTAATTAACAATCGCGATGGGGTGCGCGTACCTATATATTATATAGGTACTGTGTATTTCGTTCGTCACGCCATTAAGAGCGCGTACCCGCAGTGATAATATACAGTGAGTTTCGTAATTAGCCCGGTTTATTATAATGTGTGTTTGAAATAAAAATAAACCGTACCTATATTTATACGTACGAACCGCAGCATCATCGTCATCATCATCATCATCATATCGTGTTGTTATCTGTATATACGACTGTCGTCGAGCGGCTGATCTCTGCAGCATACTATACGTATATCAACGATATCTCTGCGGAATAAAAAACAAAAAAAAAACAAACGCATAAAATTAACCCCGACAAGTATCTCGCACGTGCATTCAGTACTTACTGTGTGTGTGTGTGTGTGGTGTGTGTGTGTGTGTGTGTGTGTGTGTGTGTGTTGAGGTACAAAGGCGGCAGCGCCCTCGTGACTATTAAAACAAGTCTGCGCGCCTACACAAGTTCGCCGCGGACAAACCTTAAATGGTGGTCAACCAAGTCGCGAGATATTATGTGTGTGTGTTTGTGATTTTGCTCGTTTTGTATATTATATAAAGTGTGTGCAGGTGTGTACCAAGGACGAACGCTCACGACAAGACGTACGGACGAAGACGGCGGCGGCATCTTCTGTACGATTATTAATCAATATGAGAGTATATAATATGTACATATAATAATATTATGCGATATAGGACGACGTATGGGTAGTCGTTATTAACGACGACGTTCCGTGATGAGTTTTTTATTCGGAATTTTTTATCGAGAGGAATAGCGCGCTGAGGCTGATGTGATAATAATAAATGCATTATGACACGCGGAATTGAGTAATCCGTCGCGTGCAATATTACATATTAAAAGTATATATATATATTCGCACATGGTATAAGCACAGAACAGATTAAATGGTATAAGGTACATCGCACTGTGTGTGTGTTTTATACCGCGCGTGTACAGTGTGCGTATTGTTAAAGATTTGTGTGTATACTTACAATTTACATATTAAATACTTATAGGTACTACGCGCATGTTGGCAGATTAGCTAACGGCCGACACGATTTCGTCTATATGACCGAAACACGCAAAAATCATCATCGTATTTATTTTTGTTTAATCGTGCTTTATCGGTATCTAGGTCCTTGACCTCGAAGTCCTGGTATACGACGTACAGTACCACCCATATTATATATATATATATATATGTGTGTATTATGTTATGTATTACAACAAAAAATCTGGTCTTACAACAGCAGCCTCATCAATTCAATACGCCCTCATGTGCATTGTGGTCCGAAGATACAGTTATGGTATTTTTTTCTAACCACGGGTGACTGTTGCTCAACAAAGAGACTTAAACGTATTCAAAATAACGAAACTTTCAAAAACGTAAAACGAATAATATAACGTCTCTTTGATCACACTATGATGTATACGCGTACACTGTATTATTTTTCACTGTTTGAATCGACTGCGTATATCGCATAAGAGCCATACAAACGTTTAAATAAAATATAATATAACCATTATTTTTTTAACGTCAAATTAAAATCGTAATTTATTTATTATATTATATTATGTAGGTACGACATGTTCAAGATTAACGAACAACGTATATTATTATCACCGTGTTTATATTTTTTTGTACGTATTTAATTATAATTTTGTTTTGTTTTTTTTTACAGCGTATTAATTATGGACAAAATCTCGTGGAAGAAGAGTTCGTACCATCCGTTACTGCGACATGCAAAGCTGGGTACATGACGATTAAAGTCACCACCAACCAGCCTTTTGTTGGTTAGTTGATGTTGTTATTATTATTATTTTTTTTTTATTTACCTATTCAATTATAATTACTCTGTTGCATGCTATACGACCGTTTTAATAAGCCAATTACACGATAATTAAGGGCACGAGTTACTGTACTCGATTGTAATGTAAATTATTTTATCTTTAACAAAACATATGGTAGGTATGCAGACAAATACGTTATTTAAAAAAAAAAAAACATAGTGTCAAATTAAAATGTCCTATGTATGTCACCAAAACAAATAAAAATGCATTTATTAAATGAATATATTATCTACTTCATATTTGAAAACAATTTAGTCGTACATTTATAATAGAATACCTGTGTATGAGGATAAAATGCATTTCCGAGTCGAAATGTCATAAAAACGGTTTATGTCTGTTCGTGTGTATTCGATAATTTTAAATGATTAAAAAATTGATTTGATAAAAACATTAAAAACCATTAGGTGCTGTAAAAATATATGGTTTCCTTAAACGTAGTTTAAAAACAGTATAAAATAACAACTAATAATACTACATGTATACGGCGATTAAACTGCTTGTACTAATATACTTTACAATCTAACATAAGGTAACATTTTAAGAATGTTTTTTTTTTTTTTACTTAGCTTGCTACCTTCGAATCCCACGTCCTCTATTATGAACAACTGGCCATAAAATATATTTAAACATGGCATAGAATGCGGTGCGCACACCTTTAGTCTTTACAATCGGACATACGATATTGCAGGATTACGAAACCGATCGGTCGGTTAAATATTATAATATTTTTATTGAGTACAAACTAAAACTACATGTTTACTAAGTTTTGACCAAAGGCCGTCACCGTAAACCTTCTATTTAGTATTTTGTCAATAGTGAATAGAACTTAACAATGTGATATTATAGTATGTTGTCTTTTAAAAATAATGTCTTTTTAAATCCCTGACGAGGCCACAATATTATTGTTGTATTTTTCCGGCGACCTCAGTAAAAATAAAGAATGATTTTCAAAATATTTCTATCTATAAAAATGTATATAATAATACGCTTGTACAATATAAATACAGAACAAACGAATATACGATCAGTGATATATTTTGACTATAAAAGTAGAATAAATAATTCGAATTTCATAATTATTTAAAATCTGTGTACCTTGTATCAAATATTTAAGTGTAGGTGTATACGTAGGTAAGTAGCTACATAAACCATTTTAGTCAGATGATATTGTATTATATAACACGCTGTTGACAATATCACATAATACATTTAATGTTACTTAGTACATTTTATTATGTATATTATTACGTTTAAAAAACTTAGATTAATTTTGTGTCTTATACAGTGTGTAAGACATTTTAAATATTATATACATATTATATATTTCTATACGATCAAAAAGACCTAACGGTGTTAACGTCATGTCTATATCGCAAAATCGTTTATTAAACGTTCACTGTAAACGGTGTGTCGTTTTATCTCTGATTTCAAAATATAAATTAATAGAACTCTACGTGGTGAACGAATCCAAAGCGAAACGTATATATTAAACGCATTTACACCGGAATGCCAACACCCAAGCTCGGTTATAATATTTGACCCGTACTTTTTAATACTTATGTAATACAATATATGTATCATAATAAAATCATTAGCTATACACAATAATATTATACATAAACAGAAAATTATAACACTGTGTAGTATAAATTGTATATAATTATTGAACTGGATGAAAGGTGTGAACCAATAATCAATACTTTTATTGTTTTTTAATACCTATAATTCTATAGTAAGTTAGTAGGTAGGTATTCAACATCAAATTTCACCAAGGACTTTTTTCACGCCTTTTTCGTGGGATCTAAATATTATAATATAATCTTTGTATAATTTCCGCATTCAATCGCATTGTTTTTAAAATAAATAACTACCTACTTTAAAATCTAAACCAGGTATCATTTTCTCTTTATTAAATTAATTTTTATGAACAAAAAGAAGGTATTATTAATCTCTCCTTATATAGTTTTTTTTATTTTTAAATCTATTTTTTATCGTTTGGCAATCTTTTTCTATCATTTTGATTTACTTTCAATATAATTATAGCAGCTAGCTATTATAATATACTCCTTAGTCATAACTGATATTTGAAATATATTTATATGTATTAAAATTTAATGCGTATTAATTGTGTCACACTATAGTCGCTTGGTTTTTAATTTTTGAAAAACAAATTCAACCATCCATTTGTATGTCATTTTATGTGTTTGTATGACAGGTCTTAGCAAATTTTTTTAGTTATATTATATAAGTATAATGTCTAGGTACACGTATAAACTATTATGTATTTAAAGCTAACCATTTAAAAAATTAAAATACAGTTAGCACTTTATTTTACTTTTTAAACTTTTTAAACTTATAAAGTTATAAACAATTCAAATGTAAACCATTGATATCAAAGTTTAAATAAAAATGAACATTTTAAATTTAATTGATTATTAGAATATACCTATTGTATAGGCAATAGGCACACTAAAATAAAATAAAAAAGTATAATTAAGACCTCAACAAAGAGCAATAATACTGTTTGATATTTATTTCTAATTAGTAAATTAAAATTACGTATTATGTAAGTATATTGTACCTATTGTGTCTGTATTAGCAATTGAAGTTTAGTATCCTATATTATACCATTAATTTGTATGACTATAGTACAACAGAGTACGAATATTGTGTATGGAACTATATGTTAAATTGTAGAATTTAGACGTTATTTTGATAAAAAGACAGAAATCGCCTTTCAAACAAACCGAACTTATATCTGAGCCATATTTATAGTGTTAGGCGTCTAATTTACATGGGCGGTTGATATTCCTATAAGATTGAATATCATTACGTAATACGTACATATATTAACATGACCTATCTGCAATAAGAGAATTTTACTAAAGAAAAATTTTAAATCTCTTTGCAATTATCGTCGGTATTAACAATGAAAAACTTATCCCCCCTCAAAAAAAAAATAAAAAATCATTCATACAAAATAAAATAAATACAATTTTATCCTCCAAAAATAAATAGAATCCAAATAATTGGAGATTCTCAGATACGTAGTGATGTTGTTTATTTGTTTACGTTCTCAGTTCATGTATATAACGATATAACAGTATTGTAAAACATGAAATAATTAATATTAAAATAACTACACTTACCCATACTCCATATCGGTGAATTAGTGAAGAACAGTGTTCGAATTCCGATCGTACCCATTAACGCATCGTAAACGTCACGGTAAATCGAAATAATTATTTTATAAAATATAAAACCGTTTTTTTTCTCCACAGGTGCCGTGCACGCCAGAGATTATCGTTCCCCAAGTTGTCTGAGTTACGGTAACGGCACCAAGCTCACCACGCTCGGCATCAATCTGCTGGCCACCCAAGGATCGACCGATTACTGTGGAATATTCATTAATAACGTAAGTAGATCAATATAATTACATTATATTTTACCCACTGTTTATATGAATCTTTGATTGCAATGGGCGTATCTACAAAAAATGTTAAAAACAATATATTAATAAAGTACACATATAAAATTAGTAGATGAAAATTGTAGGTTATCAAGTTTTTTTCACAAATTTTCAGTAATTGTTTATTATTAATTATTATGTTTTAAACGCTTGAGAAAAAAAAAACGTTTGTTTGAACAAACATATATTATATCACTTAACCTATTTAATATTATACTCTCGAATATAAACTGTGTATTTAAATAGTGAAAAGTAAGTTGTTATAACGATTACGTACACATATAGTAAGATGAACATCCGCAGTGGTAAACTATGAATAAACAATTTGACACGAAAATACTATTATACTGGTCTTAAAATTTGTTTTGGCACTGGATGTATTTAGTAACTTTTTTAGGATATGCCTACCTAAATGTGTGTTTATATTTTGAAATTTGGCAGAATATATTTCTCTAAAGTTAGTAATTGAATAACTAATATTTTCACTCAATAAAAACAGAATATAATAATGTTACGTTTAAAACAAAATAGTTTTTATATCTACTTAATAAATCACTTTTACTTTTAACGATTTAAATAATGTATTCGACTTCAATATTATTCTATATACAATACGCATATTTCTGTTTGTAGCCATAAAACAAGAATGACTCTAACTATTAATTTTAATAAATACCATGCAGTCCGCTGGCCAATACTAGCTACAGCCCACCGAGAAAAGTCCAGATATCCCGCCGTCATAGTCCGCCACTGGCTACGACTGGCTTATACGACCATATTTTAATATACGTATATAAATAAAAACATATCTGTGCCTATTTCGTCTGTAACATTAAATCATTCACATCTACCGTGTGTACACAAACCAACTTTAATCGCGAGTTTATTACAGCTAGGTTATGCAATTATAAATTTATAATAAATGTTTTTTTATTTGATTAGGTATTTACCTTTTATATTCTCAAAAACTACCGAACCGTTTTAAATAAAACTAATAAAAGTTATATCAATAAATTCCTTAGGACCAAAAACGCGTAGGTAGGTAGCTTATTTTTTCGATCTTTATAGGTTGCTATATGTGGCTAATATTTATTGCTTTTTTTTTTTTTAAATTATAATTAGTAGAAACATGACACATAAAAATTAAAAAAAAATATTAACTCTATTACATGGAAATTATTTATAGATAGAACAAGTCTTTGAACGAAACATCGTTGTAGAAACAAACGACGTATTTTCGAGTAGGTACCTATATAATAAAACACGGAAATTACAAATACTAAACGCGTATGAAGTAATTGAAGGTACAATTTACTTATGTAAATAATATTGTTTAACGTGTCATCATAAAAAATTAGTCAGTTTAAATAGGTGGAACAATTTCTTTCAAAACTGAACTGTATATACGCTGCACACACGGGCGAAGTCGGGTTATTCAACTAATAAGTTATGATAAGTTATGACAATATCGACGAAAATATATAATATAACATAGGTACCTAATATAATACATTTTACGTTTTCGTCGAGAACTCGATATCAGTCGTATAATGCGTAGGTACACCGGCACGGTTATGATTACATATACGTATATAGGTACGCGTCTTGCGCATCCCAACGATTTGTACCGTTCGTCGTCCGAATACCTTCCACGTTGGTCACTACACTCGATTTTGTTTTGTTATGATAAACAATAATAATTGTAATACGATGGCAGAGGCAGCTGACGAGTATATTATATAGCTGATATGACTATCGTCCGCGTACGACATATAATATCATTTATATTTTATTATTGTGTACCGGGGCATTGTGCGCCCATACCGTATATTATATTATATTGTATTTTACGGACCTGGGAAAAATTTTGCACCCGATTTCACGGTAAGCTCTATAGGTACGCGTTTCGAATAGACGGCGTAAACGGCTTCTATTAACGGCGGGTGGGTGCGCGTTTTTTAGCGGCATGCGTTACGATTGTGTTATACGTATGCGAACGACGTGTAATGATATCACGTCGTCGTAAAAATGTTCCTCGGAAAAGCGGTATATAATAAGTACGGACAGACGTCATCCGTCAACGACATCATCGCATGATATACGAATAATATCATGACGTGTGTGTAACCGTGTAAGGCGTAATATTACGTATATTATTATGCACCGCGTATAGTGTATAGAATTTTAAACGCGTGTGTGTACAGTATTTTGTACTTAACAGTCGCGGTGTAATAGTATTGTGTTTTGAGTCGTAATATAATATAGGTATGGCCAAGTTATTTCCGAGCAGTCATATTTTTCGTAAATTTCCGTTTATGACGTTTTTAACTAGTATCTACCGGTTGTTATTTTTTTAATACAACAGGTCTTAAGCGTTTATTGGAAGTTTAGTTGAACGGATAAGTTAGATAACCTATATAGGCGTCTTTTATAGCTTATAGATAGTGTCATCGATGTGCCAGTCTACGAATCGACTTCTGGTTTTTATCCGTTGATGTATTAAAGGCGCATGTTAAGTTTAAACTTTTAAAGGCACGTGTGGTTAGACTTGATTGGTTTACGGATTTTTTTTTGGTTTTTTAATTTTAAAACAAATTATAGATATGAGTGATTTTAAGTTGTAATGAAATGGATAATCATTCTAAACCAAATCCAAACGTACAATATGCTTTGTTGTGCATTACAGTTAGATGTAAACAACTACACGGATAAATTATTTCAGCTATAATTTATGACGAAAAAAAAATATAATACCTATAAATGTATTAAAATGTAACCATTTAACTTATTATTAGTTATGTGTTTCCATAAAAAATAAACTGATATTAAACGCCAGTAAAAAAATATATGTTATTAAATCGAATTAAAAAATTTCGCATCATAGTTTAGACCTATATCGTCTTCAAATGGTAGTAGAAGGGGAAATTCACCTTCATACATTTATAAGCTTTCAAAAAATGTTCTTAATATTTTATCGTAAATGTTTCTAAAATGATACGATTTCTGATTAAGTATTACTATACTACTATATTCATTAATCATTCATGTACAAATTTATTAAGAATAATGATTAATGTAGTACTTAATTAGAAATCATTTCATTTTAAAAACATTTATTATAAAATATTAAGAACATTTTTTGAAAGCTTAAATTTATGGAGATGAATTTCCTCCTCTACCATCATTTGAAGATGCCATCGGCCTAAACTATGATACGAAATTCTTGAATTCGATTTAATAATATATATATTTTTACTGGCGTTTAATACCAGTATTTCTATGGAATAACATTATAACAGGTTTTTGACATTTTGATTACAAAGAATAAAGCATTCTGTCGTTGTCATTTCAATTGTTGTGTCTTCTTTAATGTTAATTCTATGAGCATGACCAAATACTGGAGAATATATATTATATACAGAATACAGATATTAGAATACTAGACACTTGATAGTATCGTATACATTAATATAAAATATAAATACCTATTCAGTCGTTCGTGAAAATAACATTACTTAGTCATTTCCAATTCCGGTTGTACCTATATTGACAGTTACACTAATAACTTTAGGTAATAAGTACACTTTTTGTTAAAATTGAAATACATTTTACGTACTTATAGATTGCCCTCATTTAACATTGAATAAAAAAAACACTAATATATTTGGTATCTACATTATGTATTTTACCATTATATTAGGTACCGCCTGTATAAATACATACTAGGTAGTATTTTGTTAAAAAAAAAATAGTGTTATAATATCTAAACATTTTAAACATAATTCGTGTATTTTTATTTTACTTATTGTACAGTAGAATAACAAATTTTTTATAAGCAATCGAAAAAGGGGTTCTATAAGCTGTTTGGCCCCTGACAAAAAAAAAGAAGAATGTAGCTTAATATATTTTGTTCCTTGAAAATAAGTATAGATATAAAAGAATTTCATATTGATTATAGAAAAAAATCTTATAATAATCATGGTATGATAACTATATTATATTAGATATATGTATATTGTATATAGATAAATTTGAATAATAATAAAAATAATAAGAATGAAATTTAAAATAGCCTTGTACCTTGTTTAATGTTTGATGCTTCCATACTTTTCTTCCGTGTTTCTCGTAAGTATCTATTCATTCTTTTGCCATTTTATAATATGTTTTAAATTTTTTCTTGATGACTACTGGAATTTTTGTTACTGAGTCATAAGTTATCTAGGGTCAAAAATCACACATTGTAAACAAATAATTTTATAACAATGCTCATTATCTAAACTAGTATAGGTAGTAGGTGTGGTGTGTACTAAGTATCTATCTATAATTAAGTACTTATACTTGTTTTTAACTTTAAAAATTCTCAGTTTCTCAGAGTTGGATACATCTAAAATTAACTGTATATATACTATCTAAAGGTATATTTATAACATTAATAATGACTTAAACTTTTATGCATTACCTACCTAATTTATATGATGTAAAAGAAAGATGTGTTCGATTAAAATATTATTATTATCTTTTAAAATCAACATATTTTGTCTTTGGCAGGTATATCTATCAATTACTTTATTACATGTATTATGTAGTTTAAAACTTATATCATCACTTCAGGGCACAATTATATTCAATTATAAAATATACCTTTGAACGTAGTTTGTATAATATATTTAAAAACAATTAATTTCCATACTATATATGCTCGTTTTTAATAGTTTAATTTGAATATAAATAGGATTTAGGAAGCTGCAGACGTGGAATAATAAATCTTTAGCTAAATTGTATTAAAATTGTTCCGAACAAAATGGATATGTTGATTTTAATTTTTAACATTGGCTTATTACCATTAAACAACTATTTATTATTATCATGTATAATATATTCCTAAATATCTTTATATTTATGTTTTTCATACGTATACAGATTGTAGAATAGGTTCCTACAGTGGAAAATATGGATATCAACAGAAACTATTTAATGCGTTTAAATTTATAGATAGTAAATACTTATATTACCTTAATCTAAATTGGAACATTTTAATTAAGTATATTATTATAATTATTTTCAGTTTTTTTTTCAATGGTATTCATATATCAAACTCAATTTTAGGTTTTTGTATTTCATTGGGCCCTTTTTTATACCACATGCATGTAATATTGTAATATACATCATATAATTATCTTATGCTAGTGTTTTCATTTGTACTTTTACTAACTCGCAATTGATTTACTTGTTAGTAATTGCACTTTAAAAAAAAAATATTATTTCATAATAATGTGATGGATAGGCACATTTTATTAAGGGGATGTAATACAAAATATTGATTTGACAAACAACCAATGTCTCTATAATTTATAGATATATCTATAGAAAACCAATGAACAGTGGATAAATAAACTCAGTCGTTAACATATATTATTTATCTATACAAAGTAAATAAATAATATTATGTGTGTCTATTTGGTGAAAATTGTGTAAATAAAATAATAGTGTTGGTTACGGTAGAGCAGTTGACCACAGCGAAGTCAGCACACCGAAGCCATCGAGCAAACGGGGAAAGTGCAACGGTAGGGACAGATGATCCGTGGAGGTGACGAAAAAATTATTCATTACGCGAGCATGTCTAAATAAACGATTGAAACATTATATACATAAACATTTTTCTTTCGTATTTGAATGACCAATCGTTTTACTTTTTCTCTTGTGGACAGTTGTTACAGTTACGTAATAAACAAAATCGAGTTGATCCATGTGACGGATTCCTTAATGAAATATATGCCCATAAAAAAAATTTGACACTAAAATAAATTATGGTATAAATTTTAACACAAATCCATGCACACATAAAAATGTTAATCTTTTTAGCATGGGTAAACGAGGGTATTATTTTCTTATTATATTCTATAAATAAAAGTTTATTATTTTTAAATCAAAATTTATTGTATTCACTAAACTAAAAACTAGAATCTATGTGGTAATAAAATAAAAATAGTTTATTTTATAATATTACTATACCTACATATTCTAATTTAATCATATTTTATGTATAATACATAGGTAGATAGGTTACCTACTCATAATATAAAACTAATTAAACTAATTTAAGTATAAAAATATGATAAAAAAATAATAATTCGTGTAATATATTACACATTACCTGATCGTGCACGACATTGCCTGTGACAAATTAAAATCTCGTCGATTTACTCAATCTGAAACTCCATTAAATGTAAAATAAACAAATGTTATTTAACACAGTAATTTAAGAGGTTTTGATAACATTTAGAATATAGGTCTAAAACCATATTAAATTATTATAACTATTTTGTAATTATTAGTACAGAGTATATTGGCAATATAGCAACCTATAAAAAAATGTTCGTTTTTAGGGAGCCAACAATTCTCTTTTGAATTTTGATTTCAGGCAATTAAAATTTTACTAAAAGTATATCAATAATTTGTTTCATCCAACTATAAGCTCCTAAGTCATAACCCAAAATTAGAATATCAATCACATAAAAACGAGTTTATAATATTATGAGAAATGGGAGTAATATTTAAATGTATTATACAAATTATGTAATTAAATATAGTAGGTATATAGTTTTTCATTAGGTACATAATATAAAAAAAATTAACAATTAAGTTATCACACCATAATCATAATGTATGTATAGTATATATTAGTTTATTTGATTTAACAGAAAACTGAAGAAAGATCAGTACCGATCGCTATAAGAATACACAGAACTCTAGAACTTGCAGACGATAAGTATTACGTCATCACATGTGGCAAATCAGGATTCAAGAATTCCAAGTAAATAATGTCTATAGGCTTGAACTTGCCGATAAAATTCTACAAATGTTAAAAAAAAAAAAAAAAATTCAACAAGATTAAAACATTACATTATTTTTCAGAAACGAAACGTCGTTGGTATCATTAAAATTCCTCGAGAACGGGAAAAGAATTCAGGAAGTTGTTTACAGCCATCCTTACACACTAAGGGCTGAGATATCAAGACACGATGGTAAAATAAAATAATACTTTAATAATATTAAAACTTTAAGTAACTTATTATAAACGAATTGCTATGAGTAAATTTATTAATTATTCATGCTATAAGTCTGGTCCCATATACATTTTTGAGGAAGTTTTCTTGTTTATCTCTAAAGCCCATATATTATAGAGTTATTACTTATTACTTATTACACTACGTACTTATGATAAAATCATATTACCATAATATACTTAAATTATAAGTTATAATGTATTATAATATAAACTTATTAGTTAAAACAATACTTTTATTTTTGTAGCTTTTTTTGGTAAGTAACTATACTAAGTTTTATTTTCATATCTTAATTACTTACTAAAGAGGTTTTCTGAAAATCGATTTATACACACTGTTCAAGTCAACTAAAATACAAATATATATTAAATTTCACTGTATAGTAACAGTTATTAGTATATTTTAATATTTTATGTACCTATCTAAACACATAAATATTATCGATTCCTTTATCAATCGTATTCGACTTTTTTAACACTGTGAAAGTTTTTATATAACAAATTATACGCTTCAATAATAGTAATTTGAATTCAATATTTAATTTCAATTTGTGGTTTATTAAACAATAAGTACACATATAATTTATTAATATTTCAAAATTGTGCATAATTATTCAATGGAGTGGAACAACCGTTGGATATAATATTGTTAAAACAAAAAAAAAAAAAAAAAAATTAAAAACCTATTTACCGAAACCTATGTATAAATCGTATATTTACTTATGTAAATAATATACGAAAATATGAGAAATTAAACATAAATACTTTTTTTTTTCATGTTCCAAACAACACAGGCGCCTATGGAATACGCGTTAAGAACTGTTTTGCGTTCAACAAGAGGAACAACAGCGTCAACCTCATCAATGAACTCGGGTAAGTGAACCCTGACGATACTGCACATAGTTGGTTACAAAAGATCTCCCGCTGTACTGCCGTGTAGCACAATTATGTGGTTTTTCTAGTTACAACTTCCAAAGACTCTGAAATTAGTGGTTTAAACCGTGATTGTTTTTTAACTCGCATACGTCTGCTCGAGCGTTTCTAAGAAGATGGCGTTCGATGGGATTTTCTTTTATACTTATGGCTATTATTTTGTTTTGTCAATAACCGCAATGGCCCGACAGAGCGGTGCAATATTATAGGTTTCTTCTCAAAACAGACGGTCTCGTGTACAACTACAGTCGACAATTAAATGGTTAATGGCAGATGTGATATATCAAACCGGAAATATTTTCGAGTCGTATAAAACCCATTAGTTTTTATTTAATAATATATAGTTAGCAGCAGCCGATTTTCGTCGGACTTACAGTAGTCGATTTGACCATTGTACTCTTGCGACAATATGACGTACCTATGTAATATAAAAAGCGTGTTGAGAACGCGTCTGCAGAATTTCCCACCGCTTCCCATCGTCTTAGAAACTTTGTCGCTTCGGATACGTATTTTCTATTTTCCCATATATTACACGTACGGATACCTACGGAATATATAATATATCGGACGAAAAAATATCACGAATTAATTATTTATAAATTTTTTTAAACGCTACATAGGTATACCTACGTGTGCAATAATGTCATATAATTGTGTATGGGTACTGATATAATTATTATCATTGCGTATATGTGCAGTTGTCCGTCCAACTCTAAGGTCATCACGCCGTTCAAGTACGATCCAAAGTCGGGGTACGCGGACGCGGCGCTGTCTTCCATGTTCCGGTTTCCGGACAGCCCGGAACTGTATTTCCAGTGCGACATCGAGGTGTGTCGGGGCGCGTGTCCGGAACCCGATTGCGACGGCGTGTCCGCGGTGCAGTTGCAGCAGCTGCAGCAGCAGCAGATCAGGTACGAGTTCGCCGTCGACTCGCCCGCGGAAAACGGCACGTTGACCGCCAGCACGACGGTGTTCGTGCTCGAGCCCGGCGAGACGGCCCGCAGCCTGACCCTGTGCGACGACCCGGCCGACGGTGGCATCCGACCGCCGTGGCTGTTGTACCTGTGCATAGCTTTCGGGCTCATGTTCCTCATCATGCTCGTCATCAACGTGTTCCTGTGCTCGGCGATGACTTGCTCGTGCGCCCGCACCGACATCATCGAAAAGGAGCCGAGCATCATCGAAGACTACGACCCGTACCGTAGCTGGCACGGTTCGCAGTACGGATCTAGGTAAGCAAAACCGAATACAAAAAAAAAAAATAAATAAATCAAGTCAATACATTCAGGGCCGGAGTTAGCGCTGAGCGGGCTACAGCCCACGATTTTTCTAATATTTTAATGAGTAAAAAAATATGTTTTTTCGTGTTTGTGTACAAGGGACTCCCCACAACGCATCCCGCCAAATCCCTAAATCCGCCCATGAGTACATTATATTATTATAATATTATATTGTATACGATTTCGTCTCGTGAATCGTCAAGCATGCTCACTCCCATTTTTGTTAATTTAATTACGATTTTTGGTAGAATTATTAAATATGGGTATAAAAAGACCATATAGTATATGTGCTAAAATTTTCGATATCTTGTGATGATAAGAATTTCTGTTAATCAAACGAAATTCCACCTCCCCCATTTTAATATTGATTCTTAATCGAGAAAGAAAATTATCGGCTAAATAGCTTGATTAAATACAGTAAAATATAATTAATAACATGATAAAAAAAATAATAATAATAATGAGTAGGTATTTGCGATTATTAGCAATCGCTGATTTTTAAATTTTAACTAAAAAAAAAAATTGTAATGTATCATTTTTTATCATTATTCATTATGATTACTTTTTTTAATTTAGGTATTCATTAAATGGCAAGCCAGGATACGTATCAGGCGGCTCTACGATGAATTCAACTAGATCCATGTCGACAAATAGCGATCATTATGCGATAGTACATTCGCGACCAGGTAGTCGGTATTCGGGCACTGCCAAACACCAGCCACACATGAGAGGACCCCCATCCAATATTGGATCACATTATTCTGGAAAATAATAAACTTCTAAAATATATTAAACTATTATTTAGTTAAAATATCATTTATTTCGAAAAGGTAAATTGATTTTTCCTGTTTTTGAAAATAAGATATATTTATACTAGAGTGTACATAATATATAGGTACTAGTACACGCATTATGCAGCAGTTGTACTTAATTTTAATGAGAATTATATTTTATAATCTCTCAAAAACTTAGTTGCCATTGTATTTTTCAATCTTCAATAATTATTATAAGTTTATTAATATATATATATATACCTATAATATATATATTATAATTTAACGTGTATAATAATTTTAATTATTAATAGTTACTATATAAGCCTGTATTACGCGTGTAATAAATTAACTTCCTATTATTGATTTTTATAAAGAGTAATAATGTCTAACTACATAATATAATAGAATATATTACTACAAATCAAGTAATTATTTAAACTTGATTCACTTGTGCGAAAAACCAAGTAATGTCAATTATTGCCATCACATCACTGAATTATTTTTGTTATGGTATATATATATACATTTAAAATTTTATATGCAATATGTGTTACGTATGTTAATTATAATTTATAACAATATGATTTATAAAAATTAGTTACCTCTGTTGTCTTCAGTTTTTTAAACAAATGTGTAAATATATAATAAATGCATTCAGTAAAATATTATAAATGTTTTTTTTTTTTAATATTATGTGTTCTGTATTATAGATAGATACCTACTTACTTTTACTTGCAGGTTACAATAATTAAAATATATTACAAAATACATTACTGTAATAAGAACTCTGATGTATGATGTATCTATTATTAGTTTTATTTAACTTTCTATAATAACTCTTAATGACTATTATTGACGTCTATAAACGTCTTGTCTACTGGACAACGCAACCGGCAACTTATTGCTATGTCGACATTACCAATCTAATATAATACCGACATGACATTATCGGTATTAAGCATTTATTTTGCTGAAACAAATTTATTAAGACTTGGACTTGAAATTAAAAACGTAAGACGAAGTGCGTAAATATAGCTCATTAAAAAAGACGCACTGGTAATTAGCCTGGACTTAGCCACTAAGTCAGTTTCAAAACTGTTAGAGCAACGGTTTCCAAAGTGGTTTATATCGACCCCCTGGGGTCGATTTTTCCTTGCAAGGGGCCCGTGTTAACGAAAAAAAAATTGAAGCGCATGAGATACAAATAAGGGGGTTTACGAGTAATTAAATCAAAAATGTGTTTATCATAATTTTTACAAAAAAAAAAAACTAGTGTTTGACAATTAAAATCGATAAACAACATTTAATATCGAAGCATCACTCACCCTTCCCATTAAAATTATGATTTTTTTTTTATGTTTTTAGATTTAATTTACATTTCCTTTCATTTAAATAGTTAAAAATGTACAGGAAATATTGTCATGATTAAAATAAAAAGTAAATTTACTCACAACTTATTTTTTTTTTAATTTATATTAATAACAAATTATGATGAAACATGTAACTTTTTGACTGTATGGATGGTTTTGGTTGATAATTAAAAATAAATAAAACGAGTTTCAATCGTTTATAAATTGAATAAATTTATAAATAGATAAAAAAAAAACTAAGTATTTTGAAAATTATACCATATTATATAAAATGGTAATATAAATACCTACTTGGTGACAAGTTTCTGTGGCTATTCTTTTTTGATTTATAATTAAATAGTGAAATAGATTTGGTCAAACTAGTTTGTGTAATAAAAATTTTTGTTTTTTCTTAATGTTCTGAAAAAAATTTAAAACATTGTAAAAAATAATTCATTGTAGGTATTGGTTATTTAAATAATATACATAAGTTTACAAATTTTTAATGTTGTGTGTATTGATGTTTAATTACCATGTACACATTGTTTTATACAGTCTTCATTGTCTTTTTATGTGTGTTAGAATAGGTATACATTCGTTTTTACAGTAAATAGAATATAGTAAGTCTTAATGAGATTGCTGGGTTTTCACAATGATTTTATAATAAATATAAACTAGAGTATAATAAAATACAATATTATAGTTATGCATTAAATGGTACTCAATATTAGTTTTTCTAATACATTTTTTAAAAATGTTTGTATAGATTTCTTAATTAGGTACATTATAAATTTATAAACAATTATTATAACTTAAAATCAATAAACAAACAAATAAATATTAAATAGTGCTATAACTTATAAGTAGGTAACACATTTTAATTAATAACATGATAATAACACAAAAAAATTAAAAATTAAATACGTTTAAGGTAATAAATATAAAATCCAATTGCATGTTTGTTTGGATAAAAAAAATTAATATCAACAATAATAAATAAAAAATTAATAAAAGTAACTTTAAAAAGTATCTTTGTGTTTATTTCAAAACTTCATTTGTTTGAATTGGCAAGTGTTTAGGCTGAAAATTTATAAACTAAATTATAATTATATAATTTATACTTGATAAAGGTAAATATCACATATTTATTTTGTATTGAATATAGTTATTAATTTAATAACATTTTATCACGTTGACTGCCATGCAATTGCCAACACAGTATAAAAGTATTTTTATGAATGCTAACGGTCGCATCACATTATTATCTATTTATATATACCATATGATCATAGACTATTATAACTACATAATTTATTTGTAAATATAGATATTTTCCATGATGTTGGACTAATAATAGATATTTTTTGGATGATCGAATAGAAGAAACCGGTTTGGATTAAATGATATATTAATAGTTTAAAAAAAAATAATATTATATCTTCTTAAAAATGTATCAAATATTACTATATTTAGTGATTTTTTTTTTATTAAATAACACTCATTATTTCAAAATCTATTAAAGCTTTAGAAAAAGAAACTTTTACTTAATTTTTAGCTGAAATAAAATAGAATTTTTTTAGTTATTTTTAGTTTCTTACTTTTTTAAATGACAACATACATTTTTTACTTTTATATTCTAAAGCAGAACATTTTTTTGATTATTTTGATACTTAAAAATTAATATTTGGACAAGTAGTTCATGAGTTATAAATATTTTAAGTTTAGGTAAGCGAAGTACCAACATTTTGAGAAGTACTCTCAAAACCTTAACATACTTAAACTTAAAATATTTATAACTGATAAACTACTCGTTCAAATTTCAATTTCTGTCTTAAAATATGAAATTAAACATGTATCTTTAAAAAAGTAAAGGAAATATAGCGATTTAAAATATTTAGAAAATGATCTTTTATTTTGGCTAGAAATTATGTAAAAAACCTGTTTTAAAAAAGTTAATAGATTTTGAAATAATGAGTTTTGTTAAATAAATTAATTGCCCTGTATAATAATAATAATAAAAACATTTTATATATTATTAATATTATATAATTCACTTTAAAATGACATCAAAAATAGAACATGGCTGTGTAGAAAAAACATACATGCAACTGCTGGCAGTCAATATGTTAAAAAGTAATAACATTACTCACCATAATGTATATTTGTGTTTGTAAAGATCTAACTAGAACATCATTTAAAATGTGTTTGAAATCATTAGGTTCAGAAGTACAGCCAATGTGCATTTTTGGTAATGTTGACACACCAACAACAAGAGGATAGAGATTAAAGTGCAACTTGTAAGTGCTTTCAGGCAAAACCGTGACGTTCAACTAAAATTGTATACAATTATGGATGATTCTGATATTATATTACATATATATATATATATTTTATACACATACGTCTTTGTGCCCAGCCATCATAAATGCTTCATTCGCTTCCATTGAAACATCTAATGTAAGTAGTGATTCAGAGTTATTATGTAAAAAGTACACAACACTCATTGGTGTATGTAACCATCCATGAGCTGGCAATTTCATGTCCACCTAAAAATAAAATTAATCCATTAATTTCTTCAATACTAAAATAATATAATTTAAAATAACTGACCAGAAATGATGATTTTTCAACTATAATTTTAGGTAACTCTATACTTGAATATCCATTCTTACATTCATTTCCTACATTAGCCCTGAAACATAAAAAAAAGCAAAAAAATGAGAATTTTAAAGCCTGTAAACAAATTTACCTATTAGTTATTTATAATACTTATTATTATTACCTTTTCCAATTTATAGTGAAACAACCTAAAATATTTTCATTAAACTCGGAGGGTGTTACGCATAATACTTCTGAAGCACATTCATCAGATTCTAAAAGTACTCCATTTAGTACTGATTGGTAACCACCAGCCGAAATATTAACATGTTTAGCCTGAAAATGAAAATTTTCTAGATTATAAACATGAAATAATTTTTTTTTTTCATAAGATTTACCAATTGAAAAGATGTATTTTCTATAAGTATTGGCCATGGTGAAAGACATTTTATGTTTGGCATCACTATTAATGATTCACCTACATAGACCTTGGATACAGGTTCAAATTTGGAAGACATGTAAGTAACTGATACATCAAATACAATGTTCACATCTATAATGATTTCAACATCTTTTACGCAAGCAATTTTTGTTCTGTTGTTATCTTCTATTGAATAGCTTATCTGAAATAATAATCATAATATAGTATAGTTAAGTAAAATATTGTTATTTAATTAACTGAAAATAATTAGTAAGTGTCTTAAAAGTTTAATTAAAATATGATGGGTTAAAAATATAAAGTAAAAATAATTTTAAACTTATTAAACAGAATATCATTAATCATTTGAATAATTTTCTTTTTAAATTATTATCTTTTAGTTGATTAATATAGAAATGAAATATAATAATGGCTATAATGGTACATTCACAACTTATTGAATCATTCTTCATATTAAATTTAGAGGTAACATTACGTTAGTAACATACATGTTGAATAATATATTTAATTCAACATAAAATGGCAAAATTTTTTAATCTGGATAGATAATTGTTATCAATTAAACTTAACTATAAGTATTTAACCAAAGAAATCCTTTATAAGTGGACATCTATTTCATGAAAGGCTCCATGTAGCAAAATGATAATCATCCAGATATGTGAATTGCTCATTTAATAAACCATTAAAAAATATATACATAACAACAATATATGTAATATTTTTACATTTTTCCTATTTTTTAAGTAAAATAATGACAATGATTAATAGTATTAAGCCGCAACTAGATAAATTTATTCTAAAGGTATGGGTCTAGGTTTAATGTATATTATTATTAAAATGTAAAATGTGTATAGCATTATCATTATGGTATTATATATTATAAAAATATATTTACACAAAATAATGATTTATGATAACTATTACTAATATATTCATAAAATATTTTTAAATAACCAAATTAAATAATTTTCTACAAGACATTTTTGTATTCATGATAAAAAAAAATGATACTTTAGTATAATTGAGATACCAACAAACATTAAAAATGATGCAGTAACAAATAAAATTTAAAACAAGTGAAATGCCACATATTTTATTGATTAAGCTTAATTAACTAAACCAAACCTTTAAACATCAATATATACTGGGTATACTTATACATTGAACACAATTTACAGATTTTCTAATAAATCAAACTTTTTTAAAGTTTCTCTAATTTAAATATTTTTAATTAAAATTACTTTTTTAGTTTTTATCATATCATTTGTTTTATAAATGGTTACAATAGGTGCCATGAAAAAGTAAAAAATGTATACTGACCATAAGTTGAAAGTAACGAGTGTCTAAACTTGAAAATCTAACATAGAAAGATTGAGTTTTTTGGTCTCCAACAAGCATGCTGTCTAATTTAAAATCAACTGGTAATGATAATATATTTTTATCTGGATCTTCACATACTTCAGCTGTAAATTGTTGATAAATGATATATGTAAAAAAAAATTATACGGTTTTTATGGAATACTTACTTGAGTGTTCTATTTTTTCATTATTGTTGCGATTGAGTGAGAAATTTAAACAGACATCACTAACAGGTCGATCTTCTAAATTAGTCAAACACACAGACACTTTATACCATTCTAATAACAGTGCTGGATTTTGGTGTTTGATTTCCATGCCAAGTCTTGAACTTCTCGGTTTTAGAGTAGCTGATGTAATCTGTTTGATCCGTTCAAATTCATCATCAGAAGTCTTAGACAAACTTAAATAATCACAAGAATGGTTAAAATATTTAAAATAGATATGAATGATAAATTAATATTAGTGATATTACAAACTGTAAGTTTGATCTCTGAGCTTGGTTCAGTATGAAAACTCAAACTTAAAATTGCAAATATCTGAATAGAATGAAACCATTAAAATCTAAAATTTGTTCTAAATTTGATAAAGAACTATAAAAAAATTAAATTAAATTAATTGATAGAGTGAATATAAAATTTTTCATCATTGAATGGTTTAACTATATATTTTAAAAGTTTGATTTATCATCAAAAATGAATGTTTGTAATATCACAATTATTTTAATAATAACATAATACCTGAAGTTATTCATTTCTCTTTCAAAACTTTTAGTTTTCTTTATTGAACTATAAAATTTTAAAACTATTGGGAAATCAGGTTCACTTCCCAATTGGAGCTTAATAGAATTAACCTAGAAAAAAAAACTTTTATGTAATAGTTTATATTAAAAATAGCTCAAAAATCAATAGTTTAATAATAGCTATGTGTAGATCATTTTTTCTGATTAAAAAAAAAGATGAAAAAATAAAAAATGAAACCTCGAATGTGTTTGACAGTAATCAATGATGAACTTTCTTGGTAATCAAACTTTCAATAGCCTTTTTTGCACAAATCAGTACTTTAAACTCTTAATTAAAACTAACTAAATTTGTCAGCCTTCACCCAAATAATGTAAATAAAACTGATTCAAATATTGTGCTAAGATACTTACAGTGATTTCTTTTCCAACGTCATTTGGTGAGGGTACAAATTTGCAAGTATATTTATGAGTTTTTGATTCTCCATAGATAAGTCTATTGCTATCTGTGCAGACATCAACATCGTATGTATTATCAATGCAGGTAACACAAGCTATAAGTTTTGAAAATTGAACCAGTATAGGAAAATTAGCCCTGAAGTAAAAATTGGTCTAAATTAAATTTTAGTTTTATAGATATTAGATTATTCTTATGTTGATTAAGTACTTTATAAAGATTTCAATTTCAATTCCATCACACGAAACATCTTTTAAAATAACTTTGGTATCAACTGTGGAATTTGTAACTGACATATCAATTTCCAAAACAGATTTTGATTGCATAGAGTCACATTTTTGCCACTCTTCCATGGATATATTTTTCTCATATTCATTAAGTGTTTTTTCAGGTTCTGGAATTTTTCTCTAAAAACATGTTTTGTTTGAATACGTGTTACTATTTTAAGTTTCTAAAATTATTTACTGTAGTATTATATTTACTTGTATTATTGAACCAATATTGTTTAAGGCTTTTTGAAGATCAACATTTTTGTAATATTTCAGGGCTTCTAGATTTAGTTCTACATAATTCTGAACACTTGCTGTTAAATATGCACATTTAAGACATTTGTTTACTAGTTCATGAGCAATTGCTTCCCAGCCTTCATCTCGGTAATCCCATAACATGTGACTCCATAAACTATTTGTATAAAATGGTAATTATTTAATATACATTATTCTGTTATTAGATTAAATCGATATGAGTACTTACGTAAGAGCTTTGCTGTAATCCTTTGCGTTGTAATATTCATCAGCCATCTGCACAGCTAAAATTAAATGATAAAAAAAACATTTATATGAAAATAATTTAACAAACGGAAAAAAAATACCTAACAGATTTCTCATTCTAGGACAATTGTAATGTTTGAATTGTTTCATTGCATTTCCTAAGAAGCTGATGATTGCTTTCTAAAAAATAATAATATATAATTTTTGATACATAAAAGATAAATGGTATTTTATTATTTAGTTGTCTTAATTACATACTGAATGATCAACTTTGGTGTTTTCATAAAATTTTAGAGCTTGGACACCATCTGCTTCGATAGTATCAAAATCTAAATTGTTGAGAGTTTTTATTAGTCGCCATGGTCTTTGACCATAAAATTCTATATTATTCCATTGGCTTAATGGATCACTAGATGGGTAGACATTTGCATCCTAGTTGACAAAAAAACCATTTTATTATTATTATTTTTTTTAATTTACTATTTAGTATTATGTACAATTCATAAAATGTTTATTTTCAAATAAATAATATATATTGTATAGTTTAATAAATAGTAAATTAAAATTAAGCTTTTAATAGCTTATTATTATAAAAAATAAGGCATCTGTCTATAGTATTGATATTATGAATTATTAATTAATAGTTATAAACAATGCTATTGACCAAATTTTACGTTTTTATAAAAAAGTGATGTTTGATTCAAATGTGAAACAATATAGGAAAATATGTTATAGTCATAATACCTGACAAATATCATAGGCACTAATTTTCTCTTTTTTGCATAATCTGCAGCTTCTTTGAAGAAAAATCCTGGATTTAATGCTTGAGTAGCAGTAGAACTTTCAGCTGTTGTTTCATCAAATAATGAAGCAAACATTGAAAATCTAAAAAAAAATTGTTTTTAATCTCGATTGGAGAGTGTATATGAAAACTTACTGTTTTGACAACCAAGAATAGTGTTCAAACATCAGTTCTGGAGGTCCGATCATTGATTTAAATACATTTACATGGGAATTAAACTGAGTCAATGCATCTCGAGCTCTTTTCATTGAAAACAACAATCTGCTTATTTTGTATATAATGTATGCAGCGACAACTTTCACTTCATAGATGTTTGTGTCAAAAGTGCGTATTTCTAATAAAGACATATAACACTGATGATAGTGCCTATATGCAAACATTCGACATGATAAATTAAAATATTATAAATTTAAAATATAATAGCATACTAACTTGTGAGCATTATGATGATCTTGTCTAAGTTCATTATAAAATGCAATTTTGAATGAGTATCGAACAATTAAATATTGATGACTGGTTTTGCTTAAATTTTCTAATTTTGACTTAACTGATCTGATTTGTTGTTGGTAATAATTCTGCGCCAAATCATAGAATGCATTTTCCAACCTAAGTTTTAAATTTAATAAATAATAATTTATTTATACAAGAGTATTAAAGTTATGTTACCTTATAGCATAGCCATGGATATTGTCTACTACTGGAAGTATAAATAAAGCTTTAGGATTTAAAGTACAAGCTTCACACAGTGATGCAGCTCTTTCAGTAGTAATAGTGTCATCAACTGCAGGCATTAGTTTTTGAATCAAAACTACAACAATTCTTGATTTTCTTCCTTCCAGAGACAACCTATGAATTTCAAGTAAATATAATATACAACAAGGGTAATCAATAGAAAAATAACAGATTTTTGAAATGTTTGACAATTTTAGTATGGGTTAAATTGGTTTTTCTTTATTGATAAGTTGTAAACTCTTATATTAGGAGAAACATAAATATCACTACTAGTTTACTGAAAATCATAAATTATCAATCAGAAAACTAAAATTTTAATAATATAAAATTAAACAACAACCTAATTGATTGTACTCTGGATGAACATTCGCTGATTTTTTCATTCCACGATTCGTCATCCCAATCACAGTCGTAAAAAATTACTACTACAGCAGGATCGTAACGAATATGTTTTTCAAGCCAATTTCTTTTGAGTATACCTTTTGGAATATAAGGCATAACCCGCTAAAAAAAACATTAATTATGTGGTAAGTTGCGTGGAAGTAGACGTAACATACAACGGTTAGGTTAGATTGGTTTTATTCAGATGGGGTAGTAACAGTGAATTATTAATTATATATTATATACCTTTTCGCTTAAATTAGGAAACTTGTATTCAGACGTGAGGTGAAAGAAATTTAAAACAGCTCGGCTATCACGGCCTACAGGGCTGTGGAAAGCATCCCAAATTGTCCTATGGATGGTATTGTTCACTGTATCCAGGCCGGCAATTGCGATCAGCGGGCTGGGCGAACAGCACAGTTCGGCTGGGAAGTCGAACTCCTTGTAATCCACCATGTCGAGTCGATTGTACGGAATGTGCAATAAAATTATAAAACTGTCTAAGAAATTAAAACAAAAATCTTTTGGAATTATGGATCACAAATAATGTACATAATACCTATTGCTTCAATACTTACTATTAATTATTATACAATTTATAATAGGTAATGAATAATAATATGATTGACACGGTATCACAATGACACAATATCACAATTCGTTATCATCTATGCGATATAAATGATAGGTATTATCAACTATGAATATTTACAATCACGGTTCCAATCTTCTAAGACCGTGGTTCCAATGGTTCCATATTCTAAAGCGCTGTGTTTACAGCAAGATTTAAGATAGTAGTTAAATAAATAAATAAATAAATAATAAATAATGAATCGTGGTTTACAATTAAAAGCACAGGACACGGACTAAAATAGTTTATAAATAGCCAATATTAAAAAATAGTTATCAAAGTACAAAAGTTTAGCTGTACATTTTTTTTTAAATTTAAATGGATTAATTATTAAAGTACACTCTGTTTTATTGAAATACGTTTAGAAACTGATAATTTAAAACGCTTATAGAGTGAGATTTTCTAACTTTTTCGAATTAATTTACAAAATTATTTTATTATTTTATTATTAGGTAAACTGTTATTTCGATACGAAAACTATAGGACAGGTAATCATTTAATTATTGCTGCTATTGCAGCAAGCTATAGTAAAACTAAATACGTAGGTAAAGTGTTTAAATACATAAAATTCGTTTCTGTGATACAGTTATTTATTATTACAGTGTCATGGTTACGAAGAATTCTTCGAATAAAGAATAACATATTCTGCTCTAAAAGTATTAAACATTCATAAACCTACCTACCGTAAAAGCGTATATTGACGTATATTATACCTACTATACATAATCAATCACGAAAATTATTATTATGTCTGATGTCAAAATCCAACCATCGTCTTCTGAGGCCAGCTCAATGCCTAACATTGCAGTGATGTCTGGTGCGAATGATGATGTATTGGAAATACAGTCATTGACTTCTGCATCGATGCAGCTAACTTCCGATGGACCGGAAGTGGCGAGGGACGAATTTGCCGGTCCGCCGAAGAGATTATGGTGTTCAATGCCAAATATTTATATGGAGTTTGACTCAAACAATACGACTGAATCTGAATGCATTTCGATGATGCAAGCTTTGAAAAACGCTGAAAATGGATCAATAAAACCGACATTAGATGATCCGATAACCGACCTTAATACTGTCGCTGATGAGCTCACGGCAGTGATATCTGGTGCGAATGAAGTATTGGAGATACAATTATCGACTTCTGCACCGATGCAGAAAATTTCCGGGGGACCGGTGGTACTGGATATAGCGAGAGAAGAATTCGCCAGTCTGCCGAAAAAATCGTGGTATTCGATGCCGAACATTCATTTGGAAATACAATTCTCAACTTCTGCACCGATGCAGAAAATTTCCGGGGGACCGGTGGTACTGGATATGGCGAGAGAAGAATTCGCCAGTCTGCCGAAAAAATCGTGGTATTCGATGCCGAACATTCATTTGGAGTTCGACGCAAACAATACGACTAAATCTAAATGCATTCCGATGATGCAAGCTTTGAAAAACGCTGAAAATGGATCAGTAAAACCGACCCTAGATGATTCGATAACCGACCTCAGTAAGGTCGCTGATGATGAGTTCACGGCAACCACAGTCGAAAAAGGACTCCGCCGTCGTTCGTTGTGGAAACGAACGAAAAAATTTGTCCGCCGTATGTTTTGTTGTGCATGATATAGAAGGAATTAAAATATAATTTATAATTTCCTAATATATGTCTGCACGTTAATTAAATGAAAAGCAATTACTTCACTTCAACGTCTTCAACTTAAAACTTAATATAATATTATATAATGGTTATTAATTTATTAGGTATTGAAAATTGTATTGATTTAATGATTAGCACAATAAATGGTTTTGTTATGTTACTTAATTGATTTGTACTTTATTTATTATTATGTATTATTTATTAAATAAGGCCAACACGTATTTGTAAAAATGTTGACTTTATATTATTATAGGTATAAACTATAAAGGTTTTTTTAATCGATACAAAAAAAAAACCCGTGAGAACCTCTTATATATTGAATATATTTTAAGTTTTTGACAAATTATGTACTTCTATTCTAGCCTTAACAGTTAACACATGGACTTACTACACTTTACGGAGAATGAATCACACAAATACTTTAAACTGCGTATGTATTGGAGGTACCTAATACAAACTATATTTTTTTTAACTATTATAATTTGCATTAAATTTGAATAAAAAATAAATTTTTATTCTGTGTAGGTACCTATACTCCTTTGGTAAATGTTTTTTAAATACCCTTAGATAATAGTCAATACCCGAATTTTAGATTTAAATAATTGCCAAAGTGCCAGAAACATTAAAAAAGGTATTAATATCGGTTTTTAATAGATTAAGTACCTATTTAATTTTGAAAAGGAACCCAATACCCACCAAGTGGAAAGTACAAACAGCTGAATAACCTTATTAGTATTAAAAATATAAAACTGATTTATTATACCTAGGTAGGTAGATTTTATAAAAATGTATGATATCAAATTATTTTATATAACTGTATCCAATATCCATACTTTTATACTGTTTTTAATAAAATATAAAATATAATTATTGTTTTTCTGAATTCGTATGTGCAATTTTCATGAGCCTTTGATTTATTCGATCTAAAGATTTATTTAGACACTAGCAGGCACGCCTGCTAGCCTCGTGTACCTCGCTCTAAGTGAAATTCGCTCTAAGTGAGTACCCTAGGTCGGAGACGGGACTATAAAGAAAATATCGTAAAAAGTCTAGGAGTCACAGTTTTAGTTGACCTAACCCCCGAGGGTTGTGGAAGGCGTCGAGGGGGTCCTAACCTAACCTTCGAGGGGGTCGAGTGAAAATCGTTTGGTTAGTCAATTTAAAATACATGCATAATAAAGTACTATAACAAAAGTGTCATAAACATTTCCTACAGAAACTTTTAGGTATGATTAAGGGTATTTGCAATTGCAATGACTGTATTTTAAACAACTTTGACTTTGATACCTAACTCTTTGAGTGGCTTTTATTAATGAAACGTCAATTTTATATATATGTGTGTATACGTGCGTATAGATAAATATTATTAACTAACAATAATGCAATAAAATGTAATAAAGAAATTGAAGATGTATATAATAGGTATAGATATTGTTTAATTGAGATGAGCTATCATGTATACCTAATACATTTTTGCATGCCAATGACATAGAAATGATGAAATAGGACCAATACTAATTTGCTAATATAATATTTTTCAGCATAGATGCTTAAAAGCATTTTGTTGATGTTATCGTTAACGAATACAGTACAGTGCGGTAGGTATAAACGTTCTTGTGCTCTAACACGACCCATGGTCGAAGACATGTTTAAAAAAAATACAAAGATATATTATGTTAACAGAGTATTGTACATCGGCAAATGAAAATGTGCTTCGAAACTGAAATCTAAAAATGTATTATTCAAAATATACTCTCTTAACGCGTTGTAGTACTGCAAACTCTTTATATGTATTTATACTTATAATAATCGTAATAATATGTCATTAAAAAAATATTAGACGCGTGTATTTATCGTGTAAGAGAAAGCAATAGCTTCAATTTTCAAAATTCAAATTAAAAAGTCAAATAATAACTTGAAAAAAAAAATGCAAAAAATGAGCAATATAATTATTAAAACATATTATGATGAGTGTCGGAGTAATTTAAAATATGAATTGTAAAATTGTAATAGACAATTATAGACAGTAAATATTTAAATTTTAAGTTTAATTTACAGTAAAAAAAATTATTTCTGAAAAAAAAAACAAGAATTTTAATATTTTGCATACCTACCTCCCGTACCTAGTTTCGTTACATTGTGTATAATGTGACTGACGTTTTCAAACAAAATACGAGATGTCTGTTAAAATCTTATCGGTACGACGGTACGCGATAAATTTAATCAAAACAAAAATTGAAAAATCCCACACTAATAATAATAGTACAATTATTTTTTGAATATTACACAAATTTTCTTTAAAATCTAAAATTTTAGAATAATGACTCCCACGTTTTACAAAATTAGAAAAAATAACCTAAAACATGAAAAAATGTAAAAATATATTTGCTATAGCAAAAATGACTAAAATGCAAAATAAATTAAATATGTTCTGTATCAAGGAAGCTTAAAATACATTTTTAGCTATTATAGCATTGTTAGGACCTAAAGAAAAAAATGAAAGTCATCAACATCCTAACTCTAATAATAATAAATATTATACCTAGCCTAGGTATATCCCAGTCCACCAAGGAGGCAGCTTATTAATATTCTTTTACATTTTCTATCAATAGGTACATCTTGACAGGAAGATTATAGATATCAATGATTACTTATAAAGTCGTCAGAAACATAATCTTTGATCATAGAAATAGCATTATTATTACCATGATCGGAAGTTTTATTATTAGGTAGATAGGTATCAGGTACCTACAATGCAATTAAACATTACCTACCTATCTACCTATTTAATATTTTTTATGTATAAATGTATAATACAGTTATGTATTACAGTTTACGACAAAAAATAAAAATAATTTCTTTTCTTTCTAACTGAAATAATAAGATTGTAAATGGTTTCCAATGTTTTTATATGGATCTACAAACTTTTAGGGTAACTCGAAATTGTGACTATTTCATTTTGATAGCATACCTATATAACATGAAAAAATATTTTAAAAAACATGAATATTTGTTCTGTTGTATAATATACAATGTATACATGAAAGCAGAAATTTAAATAATATCTAATATATATTAAATATTCCATTTCAACATAAAATTAACTATAAAAAAATCAGTTTTTTCTATAGATTCGTTTATTTTAATTTTTCATCTGTTTGCCTATAAACGATATAATGATTTTGAATCATATTATCAGATGTAATGGAGTTTTCGTGAGAGGTGGTAAAGAAAGAATCATTTGGATTTAAAAATATTACTTCTAGCTAAAACTGTTTATGAGTAAGTACTCACTACGGACTACGGTGACAGATGACACTACACTATAAAGTTACCAGTAACAAAATATTTAATGATTTTTAGTTAAAAATATAAGGTTAAAGTTTTTAAGAGTTGTAAGAGTTTTAGTATAATTAATAAAGTATATAAGTATCTACCTACTCAATGTAACATCTGACTCAACTACCAAAAATATATTTACTTAAATAAACCAACATTCTTAATTATTATAAAACATTCATAATTAAACTTCGTAAAATGATATAATAATTATACACTTTTTAGTCTTCAGTAAAAGTATAGAATATATATAAATTATAATTCACAATTTAACGATTTAATTTGGTGTTGTACCTTCATAAGTTTGTATTGAAATTAGTAAAGTTTACTTTAATCTATACTGAATTTCCCTTGACATTATGTAGACTGATACTAGGCAGTTTTAATGAAATTTAGGTCAACAATTGTTTTTGTGATGTTTTAGTTTAAACACTATAAGCTAAAATGATGTCGTTACCTGTATTTTAATTAATTTTTTGTTATGAATTTGTATTATACCTATATATTAATTATACTATAGTATGATGTTAATACATAATTTTAGATTCTGAGTGGAGCAATGAGTGAATTAATATACTAATTTTAAAATGATCTATATGTTTGTTTTTGTTTATGGGTAGTGTATATACACGACTTATAATAGAGAAAATATTTCTCTCAAATTTTAATTTTGGGGATGGTTTCTAGCAGAAAATTTTATTCAGATGGAACTTTTCGACTTTTGACTCTTTTTTTAGATATGTATAGACAGTTGATATTTTCAATTATTTTTTATTTTTTATAAATGTCAATAACAATTATTTTTTTAGGCGAAAAATATTGAAAATTCAATACAAGGTTTTTTATAACTACTACTGTAACCAAAAATCAATATATAAAATAAACATACAGTTATTTTTTTAGACAATTGAAATTAAATTTAAATAAAATTGGATATTTAAATGAAGAATAACAATTTTAGTTATTTTTTTTTGTAATTTAAAAATATTATTCAAGAGTACTTAAAACTTGTAACTTGGTCGGAGAAATCTTATTACGATATTAGTTATTCAGAGAAGCCAGAGAAGGATTTCTATTGTTTATGGATAAGTTTTCCGTAGCTGGGGATCTGAGCACTTGTGTAACATGTTTTTATATCAATTAAATAAAGACAATAAAGACAATAGAGACACGTTTAGTTTATATTTTTAAAATAAATGTTATCATATTTATAATTTATATTTTTTTTATTTATACAAATATTATAAATATGATATAGTTAGTACCTGATATAGGGTGATAATCTCGTGACCATTCAAAATCATTTTTATAATTTGCATGCAATGATTTATCATTGAATCAAATTCAACACATCTATTACTATGATTTTCTCAATTACGATGTACATCGATATCCTGGGTGGTATTTAGTGATTTGGCTTCTTAAGGATTTAACTATTTAAGTACCCATACCTTTACTTGTAATTTTCACACTGAAAAAAATATTTCTGCTAAAATATTTACTTAATTACTATATTTTTTCATCATAATCTACTAAAACATTAAAATAATTCTATCTCACTATAACTAAAAATTTTATTTTCTTTTTGTAATTTCACTTTTAAGTAGAAAACGCGCTGAATGAAAGTACGTAGATATTAATATATATATTATAATATTTATATAAATTATATAAAGTACACATACTTTACAAGTTTATTTAAATAGTTTTGCTCATTTTCAAAAAGTATTTAAATGTACATATTATTCTTCAAATGTATATGAGATTATTTTCCTTGTTTTTGTATTAATATATTATTTTATTTTGCAGAAATGAATCGACGTATTATTTACAAATTATAATAATGTAATCGTCTTCGATATATTTAAGGGATAAATTGATATTGTTATCGATAAATTTTACAATATCTTAGAATATTTATTCATAATAAAATTGTAAATTGAATGATAAAGGTGTCCTGATAAAATGAAGTATGTATGAAAGATAATAAAATAATTTTAAAAAACCAGACATCACATAAATGTTAAATAATAACAATTATGCATAATTATTTTATATTTTTTTTACCATTTTTCGACTTCTTTAAAAATTACTAACGAACTGCCAACTTGAGCCAGTACTTGAATACAGAACTGTTGATATCTATCCTGTATAAAAAAATGTTTATTTATTTCCCCCTTTTTTATTTTTATTATTATTGACGATGACATATTTTTAAATAAAATAACGTTAAAAGAATGCAATTGGTATTGGTTATTTGTTTGATTTTCCAAACATGCAAATAAATATATATTATAATTACATACAACTTAATTTTAAAAACACATGATAGGATTATCATCTACTAGCTATAGGAAAATATAAAAGGTAAGTAAATGAGATATTTTGAGAAAATAAATATACATAATATTTTAAAACTAATAATAAGTGAAAATGGTATGGATATATGATTTTTGCCAGTTAGTCAAAGGTATATGCCTAGTCTAAGGCTTAAGAGATATGTGAATAAGACTTTTGTGGATGTAAAAATGTATTTTAAAATATGATAGTATACTTAAGGATGATATTTATTGGTCTTCATGGGACATTTTTTAAAGTAAATTATTGTCATACACGTAGGGTTTTACGTATAGATAACCTACTTTGAAAATGCACGGATAATACCGTGAAGAACGAAGACTATAGTAATAATGCGTGCTTCTTGGCTACCACATTACTATTTCGCATTAAAGTCTTAAGGTAGATACATATTTAACCGCATTCAACTGAGTTTCTGTTATATATCATTTATGCATCTTATCTATCCGAGTATAGGTCTAAAATTTAAATAACTTTGAGCAGGCAAAGTCATCATGGTGTATCATTATTCTTAATAATAATACACTTATTATCTTTAAATAGCTGTGGTAAATTCAACTACTATGCAAATAATAATAAAAAAATTCCATCTAAAAACTTTGCATAAAATTTGAATTAGTAGTGAATTTAGATGTACATATGTGGAGAACCTTTTATTTTATAGCAATGGATTTAAATATAATTTACGATGGATTGTACATACAATATAGGTTCCTACAATTCTACATATACATAAGCATATTGTAACTAAATAAGAAAATAAATATCAAATATAAATAATAATAAATATTTATAGCTAATTATCTGTATGGCATTATAATTGTAAATGGTTTTTACGAGTTCAATGTTATGTATAACATAACCTGGATTTAAATGTCTTTAAAACCAAATTCTAAGTTCTAAAATAATAGCCAACAATAAAATATCTTTTAATTTTTTTTATTCAATTTGATAATTTATAAATAAGGTATAGTTATTATTTTATTAGAAAAAAACTTCCCACCGTCAATCATAAAGATAAGATAAAAATTGACTCGAAACGAATCAAATGATCGACAATACGTAATGAAAAACCCGATAAACTTATTAAACGAAATCAACTTAAATATCAAGAAAATAATTTTTAGATAATATTTTCAATAGGTTAAATTTGTGTAAATAATGAACAATTAAATATGCATAAAAATATGCATTAAAACTAATAAAATGACTAAAACAAATGCAAAATAAAATTTTCAGCTTTTAAGCACTCATTATATACGTACGAAACAAATTATGTACATGGAAAGGATTGTCTAAGATCAACTGAAAAAGATGCACTTAACATTGAAATCTGGGCCCTAGTTAAGTATAACAATTTTTATGCTTATTTAAAACATAGGAATTTAAGATCACGTCTAAAAATGTTAAATATTCTTGTCGATTAGATTACGAAAGTATACAAAATCTGAATAGAAGTTCTTAAATTTATTTTTTATGGCATTATGCTTATGATAAAATGGTTTGAAACTTTAATACAACTTTCAAGGACTTTATAGAAAATATGAATTTTACATACAATTTTTTTTTATTTTCAATTTAAATTTATTACTTTCATTTAATATGTATAAAAGCATGTTATATTTTAAATATTTTGATGATACCCTCTATAGCGTAAAATGTGTACTAAAAATAAAATATCAAATAGAGAGCAATCATGACTTGATGTGTACTGTATACAACATCATATATTATTACGTATTAAATAGATAGCATATTAAAAGTAAGTAAATACAAAATTACAATAAAATTAAGTACCTAATTGTAATGATTACAGAATTATTCTGAATTTAATTTAGTTGTTTTTATTATTTTAGTTTAAAACCACGATGGAAGTTAGAAGTCTTATCTATGTGTCATCGAGTCAAATTATTTTTTTATGCTTATATAAAAAATGAATAGGTAGCTAGTTATCCTTTTTTTTTATTAGAGCCAATAAAATGTAGTCACGATTCACGATATGAATAATGAATATAGTAAATCACTTTAAAACGATAAGGTATAACCTTATCGTTTGGCACAATATTGATGACATATTTATACTACGTCGCATGTGCAATTGACAAAAATTGATTAGGTATGTCATATTTTCTATAACCGTTGTATTATAGGTACTTACGAATAAAATATTAAAATGGGTGGTAATCAATACTTACTATAATATATAACTAAGATATATGAAAAACCGTATGTCACAATATATAATGAATATACGTATCTTAAAAGGACGTTTCATGCCTGTATTTCGAATATCGAAAAAAACTTTACAAGAATTAGAACCACTCAACTAACATACTATCGGAAAACAAAAATTGTATACAATTTACAGATTATCATCTGTGTTTTCCTTGAGAGATTTTTTTGGTAGTGAACAAAATGAGTATGTTCTTAGCTTTTAAATGTTGGTGATTTTTTGTAACTTTAAAAACATTATATAAAATGATTAAAATAAGATATTAAGAAAAACTCTCTGAGAGAACCCAGCAGATAATATTGCTTCTATATTGTGTTGAAATATTCAGATTACTAATAACCAATAATTCGCTATGCTTATATGTCATTAATAAAAACTTGATTTTTATGAAGTTAACATCTAAAAGACGTGCAGCAACTAAAATGTTAAAATGTACAAAATTTGTGCAAAAAACAAAATGTTAATTATAGGTAGGTACTTCAAACTATATAGGGTACCTATTATATTAAAATATAAAATTGAAAAATTTGATTAAAATTTATTATTTTATACATTTCCAAGTTTTTTTTCCATAAAATTATGTATCTGTATACAATATGTATATAATATCAAGTACAAACTTTAAAATTGTTGTACAAAACACGAATTGACTACGGTTTATATACTAAGGATAGACTATAGTACTGTACTACTCAACTACTGTGTGTAGTATGCATATATATATGTAATCGACAATCGTAATAGTATTGTCATTATCTTTTAGATTACATCGTATTATATCGATATATATATATGTATACATAATTATTAAATTAGATATAAAAGTCCAATACTTCATATAACAACATAATAATATAGCAATGATAAAGTATAGATGAATATTATAGTATAGATTATGGAAAAAAAATATTCGTATTATAAAGTACTAATAAATTAGTACATTTTTATTAAAAAAAATCTTGAAACGTGCAATTATGTGCTAAATAAAATTAATTTACATCTCTTGATTTGGATTTGTAGCTTATTTCTGTAGGATTTTGAACACTCCATAAAAAGATGTAATTGCACGAGAATCCGGTCTTAAGTTATTAATCTTTGAAAATTTATAATTACTTACCTACTATAGGTATCGATTTTTTTTTCATTGTGCCTTTAGTGTGGATGTATACATTTTCGCAGCAACTGATTTGCATCTCATGATTCCTTTTTCATACGAATTGTGTTTGATGAAATTTATATAATTATACTAATTGCGTCCGATTATGTAAATACATTATATTCCTTCCCATATTTAATACAGACTCAGGGCTGTCAATAGCAACATTAAATATTATATGACTAAAAGAAGATTAAACATATTCTTTTTCATTGTTTGATGATTATGTAGGTACATCAAAAATATTGTTTTCATCGTTAATTTATTATTAACTAATTATTAAGTTAAAACAAATAACAAAAAAAAAATATACTTTATAGTAAGGTTATTATATTATATTATTATTTATTGATTGTAAAAATTTGAATGATACAGTTGTGATATAATCAAAACATGTTATTTAATTATTTTCACATTAACTGTGAAAATAAGTCTTAGCTTAAAAATTCTTATTTTTACATAATATTAACGTCTTACTTTATTTTTTTGATCACTACTATGATTTTTGGTGTATGTATGTTTTTGTATATTTTTGAATGGAAAACTATTTTGTTCGAGTAATTGTACCTGGATATATTGGCTAAAAAGAAGGAGAAACGTTTCAATCGAGGGCTATTATGTTTGTATTTAAAATATAATCTATGTAAATGTTTACACTTTTTTTATTTTTTGGTAAAATTGATATTATTATGTTAGATAATTGGTTCGTACTTAACCAAAATTTAATGTATAATATATAATGAATTTATATTATTATAAAAACTGTTTGAAGATTGCATCTTGGGTTATTATGAATTGCGCACGTAACGCTTGATAAAAAATAAAACTGACTTAAACCGTTTTAAAATAGTGCGCAAAGATGCCTCGACAACATGTAAGGATGAGATAGGTACGTGGAAAATAGTCAACACCAAGAAACTTTTTCACTGAGAAATGAGAATAAAGAAACCTTCTACATTCTTACTATACCCAATACAGCAGGTATATTTTATATATTATATAAAAGTTGACTTATTCGAGGGTGTATAGACCGAGACGTAATCCAATCGTACGGAGATCTATATTGTCATCAATTCACTGTAAAAAATACTTGAGATTCAATCACGTTCCGTACAATAAAAGGTATTATTCAAACTTGTTTATAAGTTATATTATATATGATGAATATCGTCAAGTCAGTTCAGATGTATGACTTAAGAGCATGTCACAATTGTGTTGGATCTCTGTCTTACCAACAGTAGTGGACTATACTGTCAGAATATCGGAACTTTCCTCGGTGGGCCAAGGGATGTTATTTATTCTAATTAATATTTAGAGTGATTGGTGATTATAAAAGTAGAGAAAATTTAATGAGAAATATATTTAATATTGATGTTGAAGATATTACATAGTAAAAATACAAAGTGATTTATTAGATAAAAAAAAAAAAAACTATGTACCTATAACTTTTTAAGTTTAATATTATATTCTGTTTTGTATCAAGTGCTTAGTATAATTTAATTTGTTAAGTAATTACTATTTTGAGAAGAAGATATTTTATAAAACTTCAAAATGAAAATGCATTTATAGTCTGAAAAACTATTAAACCTTGGACAAAAATTCAACTTGAGATCCGGTCAAATAGTTGAATTTTTTATATTAATTATTACTACTGCTTACTAACGTATTAACATAGAAAACGCATGCGTTTAGCATAATAAGTGTAATGTTATTAGTTCTGGAGTAACATTAAATAACATTAGAGTTAATTGATTTATTATGGAACTTAAAGATTATTATCTGTGTTGAAAATTGTAAAAAATCTATGTACTAACATTTTATAGAAATTATTATATTATTATAATTTTTACTTTTAAGTTTAATAAATGGTAAATTCATTCTAATATTCTAATATAAAATCAGTTGTACCTACTCATCTAATATTTCGCAAGGAAAAACCGTAAGACGTAATATCTTATTGTTATTATGCATAAAAATGAATGCAAATTCTTTTTGGTCGCCGCGCTTAAAACGTGTAACTTGAATTAATATCATACAAAAATAAATAGTTATAAATATATGATACATAGCTATAAAATTGCTATGTCATAACTTTACCTCGACAGTCCCCGAGTGTTTTACTTGTATAAAACAGAAGAGACGTCTCACGCGAGTGTGTTGTATCCTCTTAATAGTGCAGATATGTGAGCTGTGTCGAACTAATCGGAAAGAAAACTGTGAAAGTCGTTTTTTTTTTTATCCAAAATATTAGTAGATTGCTTTTGACTTTTCGTTGAACCCTGCAAGATTCTACATAAGATCGACGTTAATCTGTGTTTTATTAGTAGATGTTTGGTTTTAAAATTTAGTGCGTATATAACAGACAAAATACAAGTTTTATAGAGGTGGATTTAAATTAAGGGCTAAGGCTAGGGAGACATTTTCCTCTTTCTTCAAAAACATCTTAGTTTAAAACACTTTGCTATTAAGCTACATTTCGTCTATCGTGTCGTTTATATTTTATTGTATTATGATTGGGTCTGAATTTGAATGCAATGGTCTATCAATTATCTATTAATTAGACATTTTTCAGAGTTGGTTTGACGTACGATAAGTAGCTCTGAAACCGACTTTACGTTATGTGATAATTGATTATACAAGGATATAAGGTATACTCAATGTATTTTATAAAAATATAATTAAAAAAAAAAAAAAAACGGTTTCTTCATAATATTATAGCATTGTATATATTATATTTTATAATAATTATTAATTAATATGACGATGCTACAACACTATAATGACATGAACGATGTATTCAGTATTGTAATTTTGTTTATATAAACAATATAGGGGAAAAACCTACTGATGACTGATGTTATGAAAAAAATATATCACCAGGTACATCACACTCACACTGGCATCAGATAGATACTATTTTTGTTTTTGAGTCATTACATACCCACACACAAAAACGCGAAACGCAACCTATAAATGGGCGAATAGTTGCATAATATACTGTTTAGATGAGTGCTTATTCCATAATAAATACCGTTTGGGTGAATCAGTATGAATAGGCATATTATAATATGGGTAAATTAATTTGTTTATACCGTATATAATGTAATAAATGTACAGTTTCAATCGGAAAAAATAAAATCACATATATACACGATGAATATAATGAACTCTAACTTAAAAAAAGATATTGGTATTGTATAATAATATTATATTGTTGTCTAGTAATGTACAGTGAGAAATTAATAAAACAAAGTTACACGTGCATCACCAAGTTCGTACCTATATCACAGGTGTCGTTCATACGTAGGTAAAAACAATTTCACTCGCCCAAACGGAATATTAACTTTTTGGTCAAAATTATATCACACTCGTCCCGACAACCATCAGCCGTTCAAATAGATGACAATGTTCTCTCGGTACGCGTAATATTCCGCTTGCGGGGAACAAATCCTATCGCCACTTAATAATACGTAGTCTCGCCGACGATTGTCATCGCCGAAGCGTCGGTCGCGTAACCGACGAGCTCGTCGCGCAGATCTTCGCAGTCCACGTCCCTGAGGCTACTGTTGCTGATCACGGTCCAGTTGCTGAGTGCTATCGCCGGCGGCACTTTTACCGGACGCCGTCCACGGTCGCCGGATGCATCGAGCGCCGGGCCGGACGCGGCGGAACTGTCGTCGCAGTTTCCTCCACTGCTTCCGGCACTGTTGCTGCAGCTGCTGTCGTGTCGTCGCTCGGTGTTTCCGGTCGCCGACAGTCCCGTCATCGCCCGCCGCCAACAGTCGGCGAGCTCGGCGTCGGGGCCGGGACTTCGGCCACTGTAAACTTCGTCGTCGTCCTCATTATCGTCGGCGGTCGCCGGCAATTCGATAGACGATGTCGTCCGTCCGGACACTCGTCTGTACTTTGGTCGGTGGTCATCGGTAGTAGGTTCGGACGAGTCGCTACGCAGCATCCTCCGCGTCCAACGTGCCGGACGTTGTTGTTTGCATTTTCCGGGCCATCCGTCGCCGCCGCAACCGCTGTCGCCGCCACAACACCGTAACACCGTTTCCTGTCGGTACACAACAAAAAACACTGTTTTTCTGTTAACATCACTAGTACAAGTGAATGGGACCAATAATTGAAAGTTATTAGAACTATATAGTATAGTAGTGATGCACTATAATAAGAGGATGCAACAACTGTATTTAAGATTTACGCCCCCACACATCTTACAAGTGCGTAATATATATGTATTGTAGTACATTTACGATTAGTAGTTCCATAGCTTTGATAGCTTAAAATTACCACAAACCAGATCTACAACGGAATTTGATAGTAAAAACATTCTCTCTGTTCGTATGGAGGTTTTTTACGAAAACTATTTTTTTTTTACCTAGTTTTACGTATATGAAATATCACTGTTTACAAATTTAATTTAATTCATTTAAAAACTGAATCATTGTTATAAAATTCACGTAAGAACACAAAGGATGTTCTCATCATTGAGTAACAAATAAATAGATTCACACTAATTTTTAAATCAACGAATCTAAAAATTCTAAACGTTAACTGCTGAGTGTAAATTTACTAAATTATGCACTTGTTAGACATAGGACACAAATATGGTTGAGGCGAACTCTAAAAAAGATGCTATCCATAATCTCTCATGCATTTGTCACTTCTTTTTTTATTAGTGTAAAACATATCAAATTTGAGTTCAGCTGATCCGATTTTGTGTTTTTACCTTTTAATTACCTATTAGAACGAACTGATTTATTATATAAAACTCAAAAGTAAGAATGTTACCTATTTGTGCTTAACTTTTTTTGCTATATCTTAATTTTTAAGCGAGATCATTTTTAATTTATAATAGTTTATTACATACTCATATTTTTGTTTATAAAATTATAATAACGAAAAAAGCCTAAGTTTAATGTTTAATCACAAATTTTGTTTTTACTTTTGAGTTTGACTATAGAGTAATTCACAGTAATGTATTTTTAAAGCTAAACATATAAAATTAACTCTCCTCAACATAAATTTGAATTAAGTGATAATTATTGCTGTCAAAGAATTGCAGTGAAAGTGTCTATAATCTCTCCTCCAAAAATATAAATTGATCAAATGTTTTACATAAAGTATTAACATTAAAAATAAAAATAAATGATGCTCTTATAAATTTAAACGAAAATTGGTTGTAATGCTGAAGACCATTTGGTAGATATAATATACAATATATATATAATATATACTATATTTATTGTGAAACAAATTCCCACAGGCCAGCTTGGTTCATCTATTTCAAGTTAAATATATTTTAATTGTGTCATACTACTGTACGTTATAATTATAATACGAGTAGTTTATCATGTGTAATATTTTCGTGATGGATATCATCAAATACCAATAGAGTTATCAGTTAGTCAAATATAATAGCAAATCGGTTAAAAGAAATGAGTTAAAATCTACTCAATGATTAAAAACATAAAAAAAAATGTTGCTGTTTATATATATATATATTACTTATGAGGTTATGCATTGGTTTTATAACTTTGAAACTAATAGCGAAATTTTATACATTTGTACTGATAATTTCGAGGGAGGGGTATGCACATAATGTCATAGCTTATCTAAATTAAATAGACAGTTTAGAAATACATTATTTCAATAGTAATTTCTTCTATTATTTTATAACTTTTATCGTGAAATTAGTAAAGTAATATTAAGTAAGGTGGATTTTCAAAATTCATAAACCTAAAGTATTTGCATGATCGACGTTGTATTATTTAAGTCATAAAATAATATATAACATATAATTCTGCAGTCTTTTAAAATGATAACTGTATGTGTAACGTATGTAGGTAGTAAACGAAGATTGATGGATTTAAACAAGAATGTATTATAATATATATTTTTAAATTATGTTAAGCAGATAGAGTTCTGGACCGGAAATGTCCTCGCACATGAGAGAAAAGAATATGTTGACTATTTGTATACATTTATGTAAATTTAATACTATCATCAGTTGACTGACAAGGAAAGAGATATGTAATAAACTTCATCATCAACTGTATAAAAATGCCATTTAATGTATATATTTTATTTCATAAAAACATGCAGGCTGTAGGTAAATAATTTAATGTACTTATTTACTTTTATCATCCATGTTATAAATGTAAACTTGATATAAATCGTTGAGTGTTGTGTCCTCGACAAAACATTCTAGTTTTTGAATGAAAACTTTATAATAACAACGCGTAGAAGTAAATATTGCAGTGTTTTAAACGTAATAATTAAATAAAATGTTTAAAATGTAAACTATAGTTTTAACTCTGAAATTAATAATATGTGTGCACTGTTCAATATATCTATCATCTATCACTTCACATTATTTTTTAAAAACAAAGCTAAAAATAACTATTTATTTTTGCAGTTTCAAAACATTCAAAAACCGAATGTGTCTTTCTAGTTAATGTTATTAGATTTTTAACGAAGTGATGAATGTATTGATTTTACAATGATATGTGTCTTAGATTCTGAACGAATTCAAACTTCGGGGGTAATTTCCGATGGTAAAGTGAATATCTTTGGTGCATTTTAAAAGTCAAAAGTAAAAATTTTCCAATAGTTTTCAAAAAAATCGGGGAAAACAAAAAAAAAGGTGACGGAAAAACGGGTAATTTTACACAAAACCAAATCTATTTTTTATATCGGTTTTAATTCATAAACGAATTACTGTAAATACTTGAAATTTTCACTAAATGCTTATATTAATGTTATCTATATGTACAGTTAATTTTTCAAAATATTTTGTCTTTTTTTGAGTTATTTATAAACAACTGAAATTTTCGATTTTTCTTAGTATTTTTTTTTTATATGTCGACAAAAAAAAAATTGGGTGCTCAAAAAAAAAGAAGATTTTTCAAAAGCTTGGCTTATAATAATTATAAAAGAACTTAAATTTTAGGATATTAAGGTCATTAAAACATAAACCACCTTTTTTACCACACACTAGAAAATATATCCTAGAATTGTCAATTCATCTCCGTTCAGAATCGTTTTTTGTAAACAATGATATCTATCATTAGATTCAAATTTAATACAATTATAATGATCTACTATACAGCATATATACTTTTTTTTTATTTTGAGGTCAGCCCGTCACTATACAAATATTACAAATCAAATTTGTTCGGTAACTTATTAAAAATGGAAATTAACAAGCCAACGGCCCATCATTCTTTTATTTACATAATGATTAGGTTCTATTTCAATAATAAGTAAAATATTTTGAGTCAATTAAAAAGTTATACAAAAATAAATTACTAGAAGTTTCTAATAAATCCGATACAGACCAATCACAATGTCTATGTAAAAACAAAATTAAAATTAAAGACAATTTAAATTCAGATACTAATTTTTTGTAAATTTAACTAAATATCTAACAACACTTAATTTTTAAATAATATTATATAGGTTCTATTTTCGTATAAACAATTACTGTCGGTGCTCTATTAAAAATTGTAATTATCTTTATTTTAATAACAGTACACATTTTGTTATGTTAGTCAGACATTGTATACGAGAATACAAACACAAGCACAATATTCCATATTTTAAAAATTTTGCTTTTTTTGTGTGTTTAAATACAGCGCGTTCCTAATGGATTGAATTTTGTAAAATTATTTGAGTCTTTTAAAACTTAAATAAACAACAACAATAGGTAAGTAATTCTCCTCTATAGTAGATTTCGATTGTACCTTGCTATTAAGTAAAGTAAGTCACTGTAATGAATGCACTAAATTTGGATTCAATATTTCAATGATAAATCTTTGTGTACAAAAAATTATTTTGAGCTGAGACTTTTTGCTAACCTTTATGGTTCTATTTCACTAGGGATGTTTTATAATTCGTTTGTATTACTATTTGAAATATCTAGTAGATTAAACTAATAGTTGTTGTCCATAACGTTACATATAATACAATAATTGTATTGTTAATATTTTTCCATTCTGAAATGTAATGAATGACACACCATACGAATAATAATAAAAAACACTTCATCGTAAAACTAAAAAACCAATACATTCATCGTTCCATTCAGAATCTAAAAGTAAGTAAACGTAAGTTTGTATAGCATAATGTAAGTGTTGCGGTGTAAAGTTTCCCGTTGGTAATTAATTTGTAAGGTATACGTCATAAATTAATATCAGATGAACGAAAACGGAGTATTTTAGTATTTAATATTTTTTAGTATTTTAGTATTTAGTATTATGATAAAACCTGCCATTGCTTTCTCGTCGCGTATAAAAACTTATAAACCACATTAAGTAAGTATAAAGTTTGATAAATTGTTTGTTTATAATAATAATATCTAAGTAAACTAAGTAAACCCTTAATACTAAATAGTAGTTACTTCTATACGGCGATGGGGGTCTTAAGATCCCTGGATTTTAAGGTGTTATATCAATTCGTTTGTATACATTAAAATAAATGCATTGTATTTTGTTGGAAAACATTGCTCGTCAGAAATGATTAATAATTTAAAGGAAAACCTTTGTATATTGTTTCTGTGTAAACCCTTTTGTTCACTCAAGTAATCATAAGTTGATATAAGATATATAAGATATTGTAATTTTAAGACTTATTTCATAAACGTTAACATAATAATATTTTTAATGATATTGATTTCTAAGTAGGTAAATTATTTAGAAAAATACATAAAAAATGTAGGTACCTACGTTAATTAGTTAAAAATTAATTTATAATCATATGTTGCGTGGTTAATGGTTATAGTATATATTACGGAATACAATGCGGTTGTTCCTCAGAATAATTTATGTTATTTGATTTATGATTAAAAAAATTATATGATCAATTGGTGATCTAACTATATTACTTGTAAATGAGTATGTTGTAAGTATATATTATTATATTATCGTGATGTGTTACACGTCATAGGTACTTTTATAGGATATTTCATTATTGATGTTATTGTAGGTATAATATTATGGTTTTAATATAGAAATTTAAATATTCTACCAATGAAAAATGTTTTTAACTGTATACAGAAGGCTGCAGTAACACTAGGTTAGGTTAAAAAAGTTAAAAGTTGAGTTTACTATTATTTATTTAAAAACCATGTATGTAATTATAGTAGAATAGTATTTTTAACTCTGGTGATGATTTAATGGTTTAGGTTATAGCAAAAGATATAGGAGACTGCTATTACATTTTTTTGTTTTGTTTATCTGATAGTTAAAATATTTTTAATTTTATGTTTGTTTCATTAAGTGAATCATACTAATAATTTATTATTAGTTATTACTTATTACATTATGTTTATAAAAATAGGTATAAAATTATGATTTTCATGTTCTTTTATAACTTTGTATTATTATTAATATAATATATAGCATAAAAATATTCATATATTACTTTTTTACTACATTAATACTTTTCTGTGGTTAAACATGAGTAGGTGCAATTTGGTGAGTATAGTATATTATTATGTAACATGACTTACAGTTAATTTAGATATATTCAGTATTCATGGTCAGGTTTCAGATCAGACATTTAATTTTAATGGTCATCTCAGTTTTCCAGATTTATTTATTTAGTTATAGTTAGTTACACATTTACGACTTTAAATCCCGAAACATGGTTATGCATATAAAAGATATGAAAAATAAATATAAATCTTAGTTAGAGCCTTGAAAATTATATATTTTAATTTTTTTTTAGTACTAACTTTATTTACTGATAATAGATTTAAGATTAGGTAAGTGATAATTGTATAAATATATAACTATGAGGAGGAATTTAAGAATTTAATTATAAATAACACCTACCTATGTGTAATATTATTTAATATTATATGTATTTTTATACTATTTTATTTATACCTAAAGTTTAAATTTAGATTAGTTTCAATCTTAACTATAATTGTGTAGGTTTTCTGATATTTTAAGGATGATATACATGTATGGTCGAGTGGACAACAAAAAGAAACAGTGTGGACACGCAACATGTGATTTAATCTACTTAACTGAACGTGTATAGCGTGTGTAGGCTCCTTTAAGTTTAATGAATTTTTTATTATACATCTATAGTGAAAATTTATAATAAAAGTTATTAAATAGATAATAATACTATATAATCGTTATCATAAATAGGTACCTTTGTTCCTAAGTAGAACTTTTTTTTGGCGACACAGTCTTTGACTACAACCGAAGTTAATATACAATATATAGAAAAAAGATTTAACATAGGTACTAAACACGATTTTATGAATTTAATAGTTTAATAACTTATTTTTAAGTTTTTTTATAATGAATTTTAATTATATTCTTATAGAAAGATATTTAGAGATAGATTTACTCTAGATAAATTCGCTATAAAATATAAAATAATATTTTACTAAAAATATTCAATTCCTTAATAGAAGTTGTTACAGTAAATTAATTGCATGTATTTTTGTATCGTAATAAAATATTAAAAAGAGTTTAATGGATTAAAAAATACTGCTATTTTTTCAATTGAATAATGTTTATAAAGTTGTTATTCACACTCGAATCTGTCAATGTTTCATGTAAAAAAATATATCAACACTAATATAATCAACTGATGAAATACAATATGAAGAGGTATTTTATTTATATTATAGAGGTAGATACTTGTAAAAATTTTCTATTTCAAATCGTAATCCACAGTACTTATAATTGCTATTGTAGTATTGTATGTTACATTAGACATTACAATTTAACTGCCTTTTCAATGATTGAAATTCTTTAATGAGAATTCACTAATTCTCGAATTTAATTATTGTGAGATACCTATCGATTAATTTAAATTAAAACAATGATCTTGTATTCACGATTTATTTTTATTACTAAAACAGCTTTTATATTTAATCGTTAACATTATTAAATTTTATTACCCGTTTAAGTAAAATAAATAAAACGATTTATAATTATTTTCATTTAGTAATGATAGTATACAGTTTAAAATATCTATGCATCACCATGAATATTATAAATTTTTCTGAATAAAGTTATGATGAGTTACCTTTAAGTTATAAGTGTATACATATTTTAGATTCTGAACGAAGTGATAATGAATGCATTGATTTTACAATGATATGTGTGTTTTTTTTGTGTGTTTGTGTAAAGCATAGCTTGTCGAAATATTGCTTCAATTTCAAACTTTGGAGTAGTTTCCGATGGTAAAGTGAATAATCTTGGTGCATTATAGAGGTCAAAAATATACGTTTTCCAACAGTTTTCAAAAAAATCGATTTTTTTATATGGCTGTAAATCAAAAACTAATCACTATAAATACTCGAAATTTTAACCAAGTGTTTATATTAGTGTTATATATACAGTTAATTTTTCAAAATATTTTGGCTTTTTGAGTTATTTTTAGACAATTGAAATTTTCGATTTTTCTAAGTATTTTTTTTTTTTTTTGATGTGTCAATAAAAAAATGTTGATTGAACAAAAAAAATTGAAAATTGTTCTTATTGTACTCGTAGTTAAAAAAAAAAATCAAAAATCGTTAGTCACAATTTTTTTTTTTAAGTGTTTATAGTTCAAATTTTTACGAAATATCTCAAAATCACAAAAATTTGCAAGTAATTTTGTAGTTAATTAAAAAATCATAAAATTTTTTGAGTGTATATCTAAAAATAAAAAATTAAACACTAAGTTTTTTATAAATTTTCCTTCAAATAGCTTTAGAGAAAACTCGAAACATTATTATAGGAAAAATTTTAAATGCATTTGAATTTTAAATTTTTACGAAATTGCGTAACAATAAAAATTTTTTTTCAAAAGAATGTAAATACTTGTTATAATTCAAAAAGTATAAGTTGTAGATAATTGAAGATTTCACCTGTTCTTTAGATTGGCATTTTCTTTACATGATTTAATTTTTTTAATTTTTCGCTTATTTTAATGTTATTTATAGGCATTTGAAAAATACTTATTCGTTTTTGTTTATTAATTTTTTTATAAATATCGATAAAAATTTTTTGGCAGAGTAAAAATACTTGAAAATTTAATACAAAGTTCCTCATAAATTAGTCTTATACTGATTAAAAAATTATAAATAATACTAAGGCACAATTTTTTTTTTTTTTATTAGCATTTGAAGTTAAAATAATGACAAAAATTCCTCAAAATCTTGAATGTTGGCAAATTACTTTGTAGGTATAATTCATAAAAATGTTTGTATACTCATTTGTAGCTAAGAGTTGAAAATTTAATACGATATTTTCTATAAGTTTGGCTTACAATAATTATAAAATAACTTAAATTTTGGTGTATTCGGGCCATTAAAACATAGACCACCATTTTCACCAATTACTGGAAATTATATCCTAGGCTGATAAATCATCATCTCCGTTCAGAATCGGTTTTAGTATACTCGTTTCGTATAACTCATTGGATTTAAATTTAATATATCAATTATAGAGCCTTACTATAAAGAAGAGCGTTATCACTTGACCACTCTTTTTTATTTTAATAATTTAAAAAAAGTTTTCGATTGAAATACATCATTTTAAAATTTCAGGTTTAAGAAATAAATATTTATGTATATTATATATTTATTTATATTTTGTTGTATATTATTATGGAAGTACTTGGAAAATTAACTTTTTCATAGTTCAATTAATTATGAAACAGCATAAATTACACGTGGTAATTTAGTATTTTGAATAATATTCTATATTTGACTATTTTACGAACTTATAAAACACAATAACCATTTTTAGCTTTTTAAGTTCCAATTATAATGTGTTTCTTGAATATTTAATATAATACACAACAATAATCAATTGAAACTTAAATAGCCAAAAATGGTTATTTTGTTTTATAAGTTCGCAAAATAGTTAACTATAGAATATTATTCAAAATACTAAATTATCGTGTGTACTTGACGCTGTTCCACAGGTAAGTGAACTATATAGGAAGGTATTTAACTAGATTTGAAAATTATACCAACGACAGTAGCATAGCACATTTGTACCTATAAGTATCTTTAATATCTATCTGTTAACTAAATATTTACTTAATATAATGGGGCATAAAATGTAGGTAATCTGCAGTCTGCGTTAAGCCTTAAAACTAATTTAAATATTTTCCACCATGACCGATAACTGACGATAACAAATTATAGTACCTTGGTAAACATGTTATTCGTGGTACAATTTGTTTTTAAAATCATCTAGTAAACAAGAAAAATGTATCGAATGATATTTTGATATCTGAATTTCATCTATAAATATCACATAAAATTGAACGAAATACAAAATGGAATTTTTTCGTTAAAATGTTCCTACATTTTTTTATAAGTTAATAAAAAATTAATATTATCAATAATAGGTGAATTCAAAATAATATTTTATTCAATAGTACTAATTTATCGTTTCATTCGATAATAAAGGCGGATGATACAGAAAATTGTATGATTTATGATAATAAACTTATATTTTTCTTTTAAACTATTATTTATGAATAATATTACTATACTAAAATTGTAATACTATTAACATTGGTAAAAATAATTATATATATATTATATATGGTAACGTTGGTAACTACCTACATACCTTAAATGCTCCTCTGAATTTCAGAGACATGATGTGATACAGTATTGGATTGATGGTGGTGGATACATAATAGAGAACGCCAGAGATGTACGTGGAAATACCGTACAGCTGATGTAAAAACGGTATGTCCTTCGCGTCCAAGTTACCAGACGATGCGTGACTAATCCCGAATATGGCGATTAGCCTTTGCGCATGAAATGGAGCCCAGCAGATGAAGAACGCCACGACGACAGCAACTGAAAATTATCAAACGATTAATTCTTGTTAACACAACATAAACTATTTGACAATAACATTGTTCACCGTCTCGTATAGTCCAATATAGTTCAAATAATAAAATTTTATCGATTTGAATTTTTTTGAAATTTTGTTTACCACATAAATTAAACATGATAAAATAAAATAGTATATGGCGTAAAAATCCTTTTAGCTACCTATATTATATTTAATTTTATTATAATAATACCTATATAATAGTGATTCAAAATAATACATTTTTTTATAACAGAATTTGATATAGTTAACAATATAGCTAGGCAATTAACTCGTTCATATTGTTGTATAATCGAATATCATAGGCAAGGGGATTAAATGTTATAAAAAATGCAGATTACAAGTGCGAAATTGTATCAAACTTTAAACAATAACTATTAATTTGATAAAATGGTTGTCTATTTAAAAAAAAAATCTAAGTGATGCCAGTTTAAAAATGGATTAATTAATTAATTATTTAATTAATAAGTATATAATCGAATTAAGTTTAAATAGATAAAAAATCTATTTAAGTTATTAATTTTATTGAATTATTTAAGATAATATCTGTAGGTATTCAATATCAAGTTACTCTATTTCAATAAATATTCAAGAGTAATAGTATAAAAAAAAGTAAACGGTAATCAATATTAAAAAAGTAATTATATAAATTAATTAAAAATAAGATCGTTTAAAATTTTATTAGAATTCATAAAATTACATTAACTCTTTTCTTAATACTAAAAGCACATTATTTTGACAATATCCTCTATTTTATAGTAACAATTAGTTTCAAAATTGACCTGTAAGATTATGTACTTTGTAAAGTGTACACTACATAAAATGTCAACACATAAAATATAAATGTTTTTTGTTTTTTTTATTATAATTTTTTAGTATTCATATAATTAAATTTCCATCCATCTTAGTATTGAAGATTATGAATTGTGAAGTTAATTAAAAATATTAAAAACATATTTTAATGAATGTTACGTTTGATAATAATATACTATAATAATTTTAATTTTTAAACGAAAATCATATTTAATGATTTTAAGCTGCTTATTCTAAATTTGTTTATTGAGTAATTGGTTAAAATAAATTTTCATAGTAATTATATGCTTATATAATATTATAAGGTATGTTAGTGCACTATTGTTTATTAAAGTATAGGATATAACAAAATGTATTTATGAATGAAATATTATATAATAGCTTTTATATATTATAGATATTGAACTTAAATAAACTATCTAAATTAACTTAACATATACTAGGTATTGTGTTTAAATATTGTGTTAATCTATTTTAACTGAAAATTGTCTTTATAGAATATTGTAATACTATTTAAATAATTTTTAAATTACAGTTCTACCCCCATAAATTTTGAAAAAATTGAAATCATACTAATTTAGAGTGAATATATTTTTTTAATTTTAATATTGTAAAAAAAAATATATTTACATAATGTTATTAATTTTGAATTCGTTAACTTTATTTTAAAAAAAGAGATATAATAATCTATAAATCAAAATTAAAATAACTTAGTTTTTTAAAAAAACCATCATAACATTACAATATAATATTCACACTTCACACATATTTATAACTGAAATCTGCATTACTGTAATAATGTAGTTTAATAAATTGTTTGTGATTTATATAAGAAACACACATCAAATAATTCATTTAAAGAATCTAAAGTAAATTAATCGTCTTGAACATAACTTTCATAGTTGTTAAAATTGTTTTTCAGGGCCAACATTTAGGTGCCATTAGAATTTAAAACTATTATTTGTTTAAGGTTTATGGGAATTTATCTCTTAGTAATAAAAGAATCATAATAAGATGTAATCGTTTTTCATACCCGTTGTAGATAATTTATTAAAAAAAGGTTTGATGAAAAAACTAAAAAAAAAATGATCAAACTGAATATAGCTTGATAGAAATTTTATATTATATATATATATATATATATTGGCATATTAAATTATTATTTTTTAAAAGTTTTAAATTATATTGTATCAGTTTATATCTGAAATTGTATTTATGTAATTTATTAATTATTTGCATGATTACAGTGGTATTAATGTTTTTGTAATAAATTAAAGTTTGAAATTTACATCTGTTAGCAGCCTACACTCATCTAATGGGATAATCTAGCATAGGTATAACCTTATAGGTAAATCAATTTTTATAACCGTTATTTGTATCATTCATAGAATTCAGTACCTACATCTTATAAATCATACATATGATAAAATGTAGTATTATTGGTAAGTACCTAAGTAGTTTCGCTGCAAACGAATTTCGTTCTTATAATATTAAGCAATTAAAATATTCGTAGAATGAAATTTATGGGAATTATTATTGAAATATGTAAGTCTTAATCAGTTAATAAGAAAACTAGGTCAAGCTTTAATGTATAAAAGATAGAAGTGGACAATAGGGTTCTTTAGCAAAGATTGTTAGATGCAGTCACTGGCCACTGCACTGTTGAGCAAATAACAAAACAATAATATATATTATTATATTTAATTGTGTGTGTGTTTATTAGTAAATATATATTTCCGATGTAATTGGCGTATACGATAATTGTTTTTAAAATCGATAACATTTTCTATTTGTTTATTAACGCCCAAACCGTCAATTTAATGTATTTAAAACGTCGAAATACAAAACAGGTAATTGATAACATAATTTACAATACTATAAATTATGTTGAAAAACAGCAATAAATCATCTAAATATCAAATAAAGCTTAATAACATAACTGTTTGGTCTTATAACTAGGTAAGAATTTAATTTTTTTTTTTTTTAATTAGAGTTTGTACACACTATTTTGTGCATAATATAAGCTGCGAGTTATGTCCATGGGATTATATTAGCAATATTCCAGTAGGAACTGTTTTTATTTTACTATTCAGTTGAATATACTTATTAATCGATCATTTATAAGGTCGGAGATGTGTCATAAAAATGTAACCTTTTGATAGCTTATAATATAAGCAGACGTATTTAATCAAAGAATTTATGTTCGAGACAATATTATAGTATAACAAAAAAAGAAACACAGGCACTTGGTAAAGATATTGCTAAATATTTATGTATCTGAATGATAACATATAGAAATGTACCTACCGAGCATTTTAAGGACTTTTGGTGATGAGTTGGCCCTGTACTCGGGTGACGACATTTTTTTCTCGCCGTGTGTCGATCGTACCGTGATGGTGCGTTTCAGTTTGTCCGAGCGCCGGAGGCGGAGTCCGATAAGCGCGTAAAGTACAGTTATCAGTGTCATTGGCAGCAAGAAAAATAACAGCGTTGACAGCGTGAACGATACGGTAGATAGTTCGATATTCGTGTCCATTAACAGTATACTTCGAATATTGCACTGCATCAGTTCTGAAGAACCGTCCCATGATGATACGGTGAATTGCAATGCCTGCGGAGTTTAAAGTTTTAACGGATTTTAGTAGGAATAAGCAGACTTGTTATTTTTATGTTTTATCACGGTTTATAAATACCTATACGAGTATTAATATGTATTTATAAAATAAATTAATTACTGTACACATAGTATATTGTTAAATGTAAAATTATAATTGTTATTTTCAAGACGCTTACGGCTTACAACTTAAAAATAGTAATAATATTACGAACCCGTATACCTATCAAATTATTATATATAACATATATACATATTCCTATATCGTTTCACAAAAATATCAAGCGTAATCATAGGTGTAGGGAAAGAAGAACTTGCGGGTCTTACAGTTTTGAAGTTATCCTCTTTCGGGTTAAAAATAAATAAATTAAATTACGGTTTTTGGTTTCTTATTTCATAACTTGTTTGGTTATTATTGAATAGGTATTGATCACTTAATACATTTTTCTAGAAACGAACAGTATATTAATAAATAAATAAAAAAAAAAATGATTTTAATTTATAAGTCCCAAACAGGTGTCAACGCCTCCTCTTAAGTTGACAACTTAATTAATCTTAACTAAAAAAAAGTGAATACTCTTTAAATCATAATATAAGATGAATGCTTCGAAAAATCATTTATTTGACATTAATTTTATCAAATGCAGATTATATGGTTGTATATTTAGGATTCATATTGTCAAACAAGTACTACAATCGGGAATGATGGCTGCATACAATCTTTTGAATAATACGTTTTGATAGAAAATCATGACAGCCTGTATTATCATGGAACAATTAAAATATGTAGTCGAAAAATCTGTGTAGTTCGTATATGTATATTTGAATATAATATTTTAATGTTGTATAATATTTCAAAACCAGTTTTGGGTCTTATAAAAAATCGTTTTATGTACAATGCGTATCATAAACACATATAATAAGATGTGGCAGAATAATCTTTGATTTTGATTAAAATGTAGTTTAAATCCAATTCAGATTTTTTAAATCCAGAAAATATACTTAAAATACTTAGGTACTGACTACTGAAATTAAAATTAGGTAAGTAATATTAATAAGTTAAAAACTAAAAAAAAAAAAAAAACTATAGAATTTATTACATTTTATAACTATTTCTTGTGATATAGTACGTAAGTATCGAATTTATCGCGCTTTATTTTCTCACCGAAAATATTTGGATTTGAGAATCCAAAACTCGCAGAGCTCCCACTTTCAAAGTTCTATGAATAGAATAATGTTTGCACTTTATAAATATGTTATTTTAAGAATAACATATTTCTTTATTTAATAAAAATCGGAATTAAAATTTAAAAATAAATTATTCGAACTGTGGAATAACGAATAAATGTATTAATTTAAGTGAGTACTTAGAAATGTACCTATGTATAATTTAAACAGAACACAATTATGTTAACAAAATAAAATTATAATATATAGCATTCTAGTCTCAACATAAAGTTATCAAAATATTATTGTGTACACTGTTCAGCGACTATAACTTAAATTATATTTTCTGTAAATGTAAAATGTTAGTCATGAGTCTCATTCATAACTCATGAATGACAAATAACTACGTAAGAAAGTGGGGTTGATTAATTTTATTGAATCATTCTAAAATACATGTTTTTGACAGTTATACGTTATAATTTTTAGTGAGTGAAGTTATTTGTTTAAAACAACAATGTATTTTAAAATTACTAACTACTATTTTTGCATTTTGAATTGAGACATTTTTTTATACATAACGTAATTAAAATATTGATAATTAAATTTGAAATTATAAATAAAATTATGTGAAACATAAAATATATAATTATATTTTAAAACTCATTTCGTGCACTATACAAATTAGTAGAAAAAGAATTACTTATTAGTTATAGCGTAGTGCGTACCTGAGAGGTAATCAAAATATATAACATAATATTTTAGACTTTATTTCTGTGCACGTTATTGTAGTTTTTCATACTTGTTATTAATATAGCAAGAAAGATTTTCATTTTACGATCTATTTTATTTTTACAACATAAATAGTTGGTTCAGATATATTTGATATTATATTAAATAATACAACATTTTATAAATTTACGAACAAAACATCTGTACAATTATAAAATAATATACTGCACCTATTAAATCAGTTCCTAGGTTTAATAGTAATGTTATATTAGATAAATTATGGAACTATCAACCTACGCATTTACCTGACTCGTTTGTGTTTAAGTTGAACAAAATTACTGAATAAACGGATAAACGGCGCGTTATGAGTTTAAATGATCCACCTATTAAGTTTAAAGGATAATTAATTATCTACCTAAAGGGATTTCTTCAAACTTTGTAAGCTTATAATAGGACTATTATACAAAGATTATTTATGAATTATAGATCAAACATAACAATAATAGTGCATGTTATTCTAAAAGATAAAATTATGTTGAATACTAAAGTAGATACTGTCAACCTTAACTAGAGAAGGGTAGGGTATTTTAAAAAAAATAATGAAAAATGCCGATTAATCCACTATAAACATTGAATTTTCAATAGAAAAATTTGATTTTTAAGCTAAATTAACTTATTAATTTAACTTAATTTAAAAAATGAAAAATATTTATTTGATCTAAAAAAAAACAAATGAAATGAATAATTGTAAACAATTTATAAACAATAAACATAACCCTTATTGCTAAATTTTTAGAATGGATTATGTATATTAAGTACCTTTTGATATTATATTATTATATTAAGTCTTAGCTAAGACTAACCTGGGGTATAGCAAACAACACAGCGACCAGCCATATGATGATGATAAGTTTTACGGCTCTGGAAAGTTTTGACATGCTTTGCGCCATGAATGGGTGGCAAATAGCTACATACCGCTCAGCCGTGAACGCTGTTATGGTAAGTACGGTAGCATTGGCAGACATTTCGGAAAACAGACCTCTAAGTTGACAAAATATTTCACCAAATACGTACGGATATCTGTAAATTATTACCATCATGTTTATTGTATACGAGTTATTGGTTATTATTTAACTGTGTAGTTGAACTCAATCGAATATCATATTAATTCATATTTATATTTCGAGCAGAACATTTTTATTTTGAAAAAGTTGAATATCGTTCTATTCGTATTGTTAGTCTGGAGAAATAAATAACAATGTATAATAATATTATAAATGTACCGGCAGAAAAAGTATAATAATTCCTATTCGCAAACCTAGGAAAAACAAATACTCCACTGATAGTTAAAGACCCATTGCACTTCTGAATACCTATAATATTACAATAAAAGAAAGATTAAACTGAACATATCTGTAGTTAAAAGATTTAAAGTATAAAGTAATTGTTATGGACATTGGACAATAACCATTGGACAATTTTTCAGGTCACGATTATATATTTGACCAACGTTCACAATAATTTATCGATTGAAGGGCAATACATTTTTATTTTGTAACAATTTTGATTTATTGCTCACAAAAAAAAATAATTTCAAATAAACAAGATAAAAATAAAATAATCTAGGTAATCTTATTTTAAACAAGTCTTGAATTGTACCCATGAGGAAAAATGTGTAATTACGTACTATATTTAAACAATGGTAGAATTGAAGAGGGAACTGCAACTATTTGCCTTTCCATCGTAAATGAAATAGTCTTAAGTGATGACATAGCACATAGCACATATAGATACAATAAATAAGATTAATATGATATTGTACACACACACACATACACACACGCACGCGCGCGCGCGGACACACACGCACACATATATATAATATATATAATATACATTATACATTGTATCATTTAATCAATACCACAACTGAGATTTCCGGGTCCATGTTACAGTGTAATAGTACCTACTTAATTTTAGTGTTTCAATATGTAATCTATCCTAATCGTTTCATCTTAAATACAATTATTAATAAGGAATATGATATTTTTATTGGAAGTTAAGCTTGAAATTGAACTAGATATACCACACAAAGCTTACGCAGTTAAGTATATTAGTTTTCTATAAATCGTATGAAAATATAGTATACAAAAATGTAGATATAATATTATATTAACGATAAACTAGATGACATTGTAGTAAACAATTTATTATCAAAGAGAGAATGCATAGTATACTGTAGGCATACCGCGTATGGCACGCGAAGTGTTGTATTTATATACATTTTGTAAACATATATCTCTTTGATAATAAATTTCAGGCTTAAATACATTATATAGTTTATCATAAACATACAGGTATATATTACATATATTATATGTGGTATACACTAAGCACGAATTGGATTATAAATCACATATGAAGAATCACAATACTCGTGATAATTGATTATTTCCATCTGAATAGCTGTATCTGAATATTGTTATGATGATACTACAATTTATCCACTGATAAGGTTGATTTTAGTCTAGGGTTTTATCCAAAGATATTCATCTAGTTTATTGTAGATTTTGACATAAATATCACTAATATGAATTAGGTGTAATATTAGTTAGTAGTTAGTTTTTAACAGGTTGTCGTTAAAAACATAGCAAATATATTTAACAAAATATCCTCATCTTTACTTGCATGCCCAGTGTCCATATTTAATAATATACATCGACTCTCCAATATGTGCATTATGTATGTGGCAAGACTTTCAGTATGAGATGTTATTAAATATACTGTCGCTTGTTAAAAACTCCAGTAGGTACCTACCGATAAACAATTTTATTTTTGTACAGACCAAGCTAAACGGTTAATATCCGCTACCTAACCAAGAGAACTGGTGTTCGATTTTCTGCCGACAAGCCGATTTGATGCCGACTTTTAGTTTGGTAATGGTGGTGGTCGGTGGGTCTGTAATCTATAGTCTGATCGAAAGGTGGTATAATATTGATGTGGTTTATACAGAGTTAGGATTTCGAGTTTTGGTCAAATAAATAATTAAACGCATACCTACGTATGCGTGAAAAAATAGTAAGATGAAAAAAAAAATGTTAATTTGCTTGAAGGTTTATATATATATATATATGTGGTGTTGTGATGAGCTGGTATCAGTTCAACAGCATAACACAGAGAGCGAGGCCTTTGCCGTTTTGATCCCTTATCCCGCCTTCCGGCTTCCACTGTTATCGGGCACAGTGAAAGTATTGACTGAATCGTGCTATTTGTGCCTTGTAGTGGTAATTGGAAGGATGAATGATGATAGATGAGCTATTATCCACGTCAAACAGTTCGAAAATGTCACTATACAATATAGTAATAATTGCGCAATAGGATAAAAAAAAACTTAGGCACCTAATTCAATTTTTTGTTAACATTATATAGATGAAAATCTTATAATATCATTAAACTTATTAGATTTACCTGTTTTATCTCAACAGTACCTACATTTTGTTTATTTTTAAACTTTATATCGTTTTCACTTACCTAGACCAAATGGACCACATTTCTTGCGGTAACCCGGATACTAGAAGTATAAGATCGGACATGGCCAAACTAAATAAATAGTAATTGGTTGCTGTGTGCATGTATTTGTGTTTGGCGATCACCATGCAAGTGATCGAGTTTCCTATTACGCCTGTCACGAATATTACTGAGTACATGATGGTCATCGGTACGACTATGTATAGAGGATCCCGTTTAGGCATTATGTAGTCGCTGTCCCACGTATTTCCTGCTGTTAAATTCAACTGGCTACCTTTACCACCGCCATCGTTGTACAGCTCATTCTGCAGTGACATCGCCGTTGTGTGTTATGCTGGAAAAAAATAATTACATGATATTATTATCTATACATTGTTTTGTCTACCACTGCATGGTTTTTTAGTCATATCATACGATTATAGGTATTATGTAATTTTCTGAAAACATTGTCTAAATAAAATAGATAACGTATTGAATATTGATATGTATTAATAATATTTATATTTTTTATGTTTTTCTACAAATGTATATTTTTCAAAATTAAAAGAAGACTTTTTATTTTTCAATTTTTTAAATTTATCAATATACACGTATGATTTATTAGTTTACTTGTAAGTTTCACGTTCACCTTTCATCCAATAATACATTATATTTATAAGTATTTCATGTCATAATCTAAACGGACTAAACGTTACATGTTATCCACTAAAGTTGTCAATCACAAAACCGGTGACTGGTTTTGGTTTTATTGTAGGTACTGGAAATAAAATTATCTCAAATACAATTAGTAAAAATTGTGAAATAGTGACGGTTAACTTTTAATTCATGTCTAGTAAAAGGCTAATATAAAAAATTAAAATATGCTAGTTACACTGCACATTACATGATATGAAACTAGTGAAACATAGTCTTGATATAAAGCAAAACAAAGATTTTAATATTGTTATGATATTTATATTTAAATCAACTGTTGCAAAATGGTGTTGCAAATTTTCAACTTAAAAAGTTACAACACAGTTTAGGTTAACTATCTATAACATGCTGCTAAGTATTTAATGAACACGTTATTATATGAGAAATATTTTTTTAGGGGTAGTTTTAAATAGTATCTCATCAATGTTATAAAAAATAAATTGTTCAGTAGGTATTACTTAAGTTTTAATTTGTAACGAAACATCATAATTAATTACAGTACAGTGTTAATATAGTTAAGACAGAGTTATTATAAAGGTGTATTGCTTCATATAAATTTAAGAATATATTGTTTTAATGTAAAAAATATATATTTCTACAATTAGGATTTATAATTATAACTTATAAGTACGTTTATATAACATATTTTTACCTTAATTAGTAATTAGATATAATTTTTTTAAATATAATTTGTATTTACTTATATTATACAAAGTCCTGACTGTTCTGAGTTTAGGTAATAAGTACGAAAGTGAAATAAATAGATAATAATAGCAAGTTTATAAAAACATATTTTTAAGAAGTAATGAAAAATACATTTTTTACATTTTTTTTTTTTATTATTATTAAATAAATATAATATCATATTGAGCTAAATTTATCATTTTCATTCAAATATGGATTAAAAATTTACTTAAATATTATAAAAACGTCCAAAATATTATATTTTAAATTAATGGTGATGCCAAAAATCGAATTTATTATTGTTAATATTTTTAATTCTGAGTTAAGTTCATGATTGGTGTATAAAAACCTTTAATTTCATATCATTGGTTAGTAGTATTAATCACATTATAAAAACCTTTATATAATTAATTAATTTCATTTATTAATATTTAATTATTTTTTTTCTTAATTTAATTTATTTTGGATTATTATTTATTTGAAAATAATTTATAATTTGTGGAACAAAATTACATCGTATATTTTTGTTTAAGGGCATTGACTCGATAACGTACGTCTAAGGTCATTCATAATAACTATGTAAACTTGTCACTTGATCAATGATAATTGACTATTGTCTATTGAGAAACCTTAAAAATAGAAATAAGACAATATACTGTAAAAACAATTACATTTAATGAATATACTGAAAGGGTATTTTTTTAATGACGTCAAATTATAAAATATACAGTGGATTAATATTAAAATGTGAGAGTTAGGTATATAAACTATAAAGTAGTAATTTTTGTTTTTTAAATATCAGCTTTTGTAGAAGATTGTAATATATTTTTTATTGAATAATAAAATATGTAACTATTTTAATTTAATTTTTTTTTTGTACTCTCTCTCGATCCTTTTAAATATATTTTTTTTTATATGCAACTACGTCAAAACAAATAAAATGGAATTACATTAGACTATTAGAGGATAAAGAGAGAGTATCTAAGGTAAGTTTACTTTCTTCTTCTTTAAAATACAAATGATAAATAACCAAATTATAAAATGTAATTTTATGAAAAATACATCATATCATTGTAGCATTAATATTAAAAAGGTGGGTAATGCTCTGCTGTACAGTAGGTATCAAGTGAACCTCTGACATAGAATAGGTCATTATAATGGGTGTAAAGCTGATGAATTTTTTTTTACTTTTGACCTCCATAAATACACCAAGGTTATTCACTCTGCCATTGGAAACCACCCCTGAAGTTTTAAACTAAAGCATTATTTCGATAAGTTATGGTGTACACAGACACAAAGAAAAAAAGAAAACACACATCATAGTAAAATCAATACATTCATCACTTAGTTCAGAATCTAAAATGTGGGAAAGTATATATATTAAGCTTTGAAACTGTTGTGTGTTTAAATATTATTATTAATATACATTATTAGGCGTAGTATTGGATTAGATTTTTTGAATAGCACTAACAGAGTCTTAAAACTTAAAATCAAATGGGGAAGTCATTCTGCTGTATAGTAATCACAAGGTTCGAGTGTACCTCGTCATTCAATAGGTTATTGTGATGGATGTATACAATTTGAATTCAATTATAAATTATTGACTCATTGTATACGATAAAAACAATTCTGGGCAGAGATGGCTAGTGTATATAACTAAGTATACTCGTATATTTTTATTAAATTATAATTATATTAGGTATGATAATATTTTATTTTACTATTAGTAATACGATAAACTAAAATAAAAAATTGAAAACATTTTAAATGCGTATAAATAACTTAAAATTAGTTTAAATAGTTTGAAAATGTTATAAATTAGTATTAAAAAAGATAATTTAACTAACTATGGAATGTTTCAATAACTAAGGTCTTCAAAATGCGGAATTGCATCACTCGTGAAAATAGTATGTGACTTAATAATGAGCTTATTTTTAAATTAAATCAAAATTAATTTAAGAGAAACCCTTTCTTTAGTTTATAAATCTTAGGTAGAAATATTAAAATTTTATGCTTTTTTTAACTAAAAAATAATTTAAACATTTTGGAAAATTAGACTAATTGCAATTTTAAGTTAACACAGTAGTTTAATGAGATAATTAAATTTTTTGGTTAAAACAATAAACTAATACCGAGTTGTATAAAAATTAAATTATAATTATATGGTTCACTAAATTTGAATGGGCCACTTATTTATGTTTAAACATAATTTTGATTCATTAAATGATTAGTGATTGTTTTGGCAACTCCGTGTAAGAATACTAGTTTATAACAATAATAATTTTATTTTAATTAAGTGGATGTTTAGAGTTTAGATATTCGTTTGACTTTTAATCGGAATTTTCAAGAAATTAATAATGAACGTGGATATTATTATTATGAATTATTATTTTTTTTTCAGAATACTTGTATGTTTTTGATAGTTTTTAACGTATACCTAATAATGTTGGATATACAATTTCAATCAGTAAATCATAAACATATTTTATTTTGACTTACTTTTACTTAAAACTTTACAGCATACACACATACACACACATATTGTTTTATCTACTTACAGAAACTTATATTTTTTGAAACTATGAATTTTCCTTTTTGTCTCTACAACAGTGTATTTAACCGTCTTTCTTATTTTATCCATTGAACATTGAAATAGATTTCTTCATTCCTATACAGTATACATACGATTTCTATCATATCAAATATCCTCGCGTCAGTCAACATTAGCAAAATTGTAATTCATTTAATCTGTTATCTGACTATTTGCCATTAAATTTTGACTGTGTAAGCATTTTATATAGCATACAATATTTTCAACAAACTTTGATAAAATATTATGATATATCCATTGGATATTGTTGTAAATGATAAAAAAATTTAGTATTAGTTAATAACCTTCTTTCATAATTAATAATTTGAAATTTAGTTTTAGAAAAGTATAGCAGAGGAGTATCGACTTGCTCACCCTTTTTTGGCTACTTTAAATAAAATTCAAAAACTAGAATTATTGCTTTTATGTTTTCTTAAAAATTTGAGATGACGTTGTAAATCATAAGAGCTATATAATTAATATTAATGTAGTATACTAATAACAGCTAAATTATTAATTTTCATTAAGTACTCAAATAGCTATGGAAGTTTTGGGGTTTAGAAAAGGAACAGGTAGAAAATTATAAGTATTATGTATACTTATGTATACGCGTTTACTATTTATAGCATTATAGGCGTACACTAGATGACAAACTTAGTGTGTAGGTAAAATATTCTATATATGTCATCCTTTACCACTGCAGCTATATTCGTGTATAATATTATAATTAAACCAACAGCTTTATATAGTTTATATATTATTAATATTATATATTAGCAACAAATACTTGCAACACATACATTCACGTATTCCAACAATTACAAAAGTTCACCCCCCCCCACTATACTAAGTTAATAACCACATTATTTGAAGCCCTAATCCCTCTTTCCCCAAAAAGAGAAATAATTTCGTAATTTCGTCTAAATTTTAACTTAACATACCTATAAAAAATAATTTTCTTTGTACAGTTTTTAGATAATATTATAGTTTCAGTATGAAATACTTTTGTAAAATTTTTATTAATTTTTTCAAAATTTAGTATAAAATTAAAAGTTTTTATGAATTTCTAATTACAAAATACTTTCCAATGTTTTGGGTTTTTGTAGAATTTGAACAAAATTCTAACTTTAAACACATATAAAAATGCCTATGTATTTATAATTTTTTGGTACATATTATATAAAATAACTTTTGTATTACATTTTAAATAACTTTGACCTAGGAAATAATTTTTACTAACATTTATAAGAATATAAAAATAAATTCAAAATAATTTCTCATGTCTATAAATACTAATGAAAATGATAATAATAAATATTTGGTGAACATTTCAATTATCTGTTTGTTATTTTTTTCCTATTTTTTTTTTTTTTTTATCAAAAACTGTATGAGGAGAAAATTATTTTACAGGTAAATATTTAATGTCGTAAACATTTGAATTTTAAATGCTTATAAAGTTATAAATGATGATTTAGGTTTCCGGTTTTTTTCTTATATAGGATAAACAATTAATCGAGCACCTTATAAATTAAGATTTAAATCGTATGTATGAAACAAAATTTTTATGTATTTTTAACTTACTATAGTTACTACAAAATAATTTATCAATTTTCGCAATATATATATATTTTGTCAAAATTCTAATCTTAAAATCATTTAAAACAATATTGTGAATATAGATTTTCGACATTTTTTAATAAAAATTATTAACTAATGAGAAACTTTGTATTTAGTTTTCAAGCATTACAACTCAGAAAATAATAATATGTATTAAAATTAATTGACTTTTATAAAAAAAAAATAGAAATTTCTTATAAATAGCTTAAAAACTATCGAAATATTTTGAAAATATTATTCTAAATAGAAAAAAATAATAGAAAAATTTGGTGATCATTTCAAGTTTCTACGGTTGTTCGTTTTTGAGTTACGTCAAAAAACAAAATCGATTTTGTCTAAAACTGGATTTTTGTAAAATTCCCGTTTTCCTTTAATTTTTTATTTATTGCTCCCAATTATTTACGATTTTTAGATTTAACCCCTTCAAAGTACAATATAAATTTAATTTTACATCCAAAACTACCACTATTTTTGAAAATCGAAGCATTTTATAATAATCGTGTATTCATACAAAAAAAGCGGGCAAGTGAGTAACGCTCTGCTGTACATTAGGTGCCGTATGGATCATTATTATATATTATAGGAGTGTTAAATTTGAATCCAATGATAGTTATCATTGTATACGAAAAACGATTCTGAACGAAGATGATTTGTCAGCCTAGGATATAATTTCTAGTGGTTAGTGAAAAAGGTGGTTTAAAAAAACCAGCTTATATTAAAAAATATTTTGAAAATTAAATCACGTAAAGAAAACGCGAATCTTAATAACTGGTAAAATTTTCAAGTATCTACGACTTATACTTTTTGAATAATAACAATATTTAAAATCGTTTGAGGATAAATCGTTATCGTTACGCTATTTCGTTAAAATTTAAAATTCAAACGCACTTAAAATTTTTCCTATAATGATACTTCGAGTTTTCTCTATAGATACTTGAAGGTAAACTTATGGAAAACTTAGTGTTGTATTTTTAATCCTTAGTTATAAACACAAAAAATTTTATGATTTTTCAACTTCAAATATTTCGCAAATATTCATAATTTTGACGAATTTTCGTCAAAATTTGAACTTCAAATGCTAATAAAAAAAAATTGTGCCTATGTATTCTTATAATTTTTTAATCACTATAAGAATAACATATGAGGAACTTTGTATTAAATTTTCAAGTATTTTGATAGGGCCAAAAAAATTTTATCGACACTTCAAAAATATTTTTTCAAAAAAATTGAAAATTTCAGTTGTCTATAAATAGCTCAAAAAAAGTCAAAATAGTTTGAAATTTAAATCACGTAAAGAAAACGCAAATCTTAATAACTGGTAAAATTTTCAAGTATCTACGACTTATACTTTTTGAATAATAACAAATATCAAAAATCGTTTGAGGCTAAACTGTTATTTAACGCGGTTTTTGTAAAAATTTAAATTTCAAACACTCATAAAAATTTTTTGCCTGAATCCGGTAGAGTTTTTTTTACAGATATTTGAAGAAAAATGTATGGAGAACCTTGTACCAAATTTTCAAAACTTAGTTATAAAAGAAAAAAATTTTATGATTTTTCAACTTCAAAATTACTTGCAAATTTTCGCGTTTTCGACAGATTTCGTAAAAATTTGAACTAAAAACGCTTATAAAAAAAAATTGTGACTAACGATTTTTAATTTTTTTTAGCTACATTAAAAACAACTCATAAGGAACCTTGTATTAAATTTTCAAAACTTTTTGGTCATGCAAAAATTTTTTATCGACACTTTCAAAAAAATTTTTCAAAAATATCGAAAATTTCAGTGGTCTATAAATAACTCAAAAAAAGTCAAAATTTTTTGAAAATTTAACTATATACGGATACCACTGACATTAACATTTGGTGAAAATTTCAAGTATTTTCAGTGATTAGTTTTTGAATTACAACCATAAAAAAAATCGATTTGGTCGAAAACTGGTTTTGCTTAAAAATTGCCGTTTTTCCGTCATTTTTTTTTGTTTTTCTCGATTTTTTTGAAAACTGTTGGAAAATGTTAACTTTTTACCTCTATAATGCACCAAGGATATTCACTTTTACATCGGAAACCACCCCCATAGTTTGAAATTGGAGCATTATTTCGACTAGTTATGCTGTACACAGACACAAAAAAAAAAAAAAAAAAAAAAAAAAAAACACACATCATTGTAAAATCAATACATTCATCACTTCGTTCAGAATCTAAAAAAAAAACTGATCATGATAATTTAAATAAGTACATTCATTACTCCGCTCAGAATCTAATATAAATTCCAAATATTGAATGAGTTGAATTATCTATAGAAAAATTTTTAATCAGAACTTTCCAAACAGCCATCTAATGTGTTTTTAATTTTTATATGCTTTAAAAGCAGCTGAAAACTGAAACCATACTTACATTACCAATGTTTATATTCCTTGTAACTTGTTAACAGTAAGTGTAGGTAGTACACCTATGACTACGATGACGGACGTAGAAGTCAGTTTCCAATTTCATAAATCTACAAGGTAATTCAGAAGACCAAATTTATGTATTTCTAATAAATCAACTATACGAATTTCTTATTAAATGTTTTCCTTTTGAAAATACAAATCTATAAAATGAAAATAGTCTCCAACTGTTGAACTGCAGCAGCACTAACCACTAACCAGAAAAAGGCGTAGGTTGAATAAAATTCCAATTCCAATATTCGTCTTATTTAAACCATTGTTATTCTAGTATATTCATTGAATAAACTTTGTACAATACCATCTGAGGTGTTCAATATTATTGGATTTGATAGAATACGATTATTCTTAAGCGGATTACTGACCCTTTTTACATTTATAAAGAATTCGCGTATCTATTTTTATAATGCATATTTATTCAATATTATGGCCCACGTTTGTATAAAAAATAATTTAATAACTTATGGTCACCGAACTAAGACTTATCAATTTACTGCTTAAAAATAGTAAATAAACAATAATATTAAAAGGTTTGAAACCGTATATGAGATATTGAGATGATTTGTCTACACATTTAATGAACATCATTTAATTAAAAAAAAAATGTCTAAGCAGTTTAAGCATTTGAGTTTTAATTAAGTTATTTATATTATTAATGTTTTATATATTTAATTGTCTTAATTTGTATTAATGTCATTGTATTACTTCTTCTAGAAATTTGATCTTTCTAACTTAGACACCTGGTAAAGATTAACATAAGTTAATTTATTGTGACTATTCCCGAAGGAAACAGATCAATATTCACAGTAGTAAAACAATATAATTTAAAAAATTTGTGTAAAATACCCGTAAGTATAGTATATTTAAACATTTCAACTGTTTGTATAAATACCGACCTTGGTTATGATTTATGTTTAATTGGTTTTAATCTGTTTTACACTATATTGTATAGTTGAAGATTTATAAATGAGTGATTTAGGTATAGGTTAAATATTTTAATTACCTACTCACTTGATTTCATTGCAGAAATGATTACTTATAGTTTAAATATATATTAAACATAATACTCATATTAGCATAAGTAGTGGTTAGTGTTAGTGAAATCATTCAGCTGTTGATTATAATTGTTATTAATACAATATAATTAAAAATCGTAAGTTGTAAGTGTTCATCTTAAAATTACCGTTAAATCTTCTAGTACTATGGGTATTAGTTTCAAAAGTGACAAGTTTATATTCATAGAATATTTTGTTTGCTTTTTTCGCATGAGTGTTTTAATATTTTATGAATTTACCTACGAAAGACCAACATTTTACGAATCTGAATCGTCGTTATTATTGACACAAATGTAATTTTTTATTAATACTCATGCAAGTTTTTGAACGGTATGTCTTATAATTTATCCGGCATATTTGACACAAATTGCATGATATATTTTAATATTTTTTAAAAATATTAAATTAAAGTTGAATATTAATTATAGCGTTAAAATTTAAAAAATTTTAATATTTATCATTGTTAAATTTTAATATGTATACTGTATAGACTGGTAAATTTATCATATTATGATAATATTATTTAAATTATATTCTATAGCTATTTACTATGTATTATAATATTTTATTCTGCACTTAGCATTTATGAAGTCTGATTGCATATAAATGGTTTTAGTACAGTAAAACCTCTCTATAACGGATCTTCTATTAGACGGAATCTTCCTTGTAATGGAAAATGCCAATAATCCTTGTTCAAATAATACAATATATAAATCTACCTTCCTATAACGGTAAACATATTTTATGGTCCCAAACGATTCTGTTATAGAGAGGTTTTACTGTATATTTGATACTACTTATGTTAACTTATGCAATTTTAATTTTTTTGTAATGATTGTAAAGATAAATTAAATTAATAATTTATTGTTTTTATTTTTGAAAATACATTAAAAATGGTTAACTATTGTTAGTAATTAATTTTTTTCAAACGCAGATCCAGAACATATTTACGGGGGGGGGGAGACATCTTGAATAAAATTTCGCTAAAAACGTTATTGGCAAAACAATGCATTTTATCAGCTGACGAAAATAGACATTTTTCAATTCATTAGAATCTACAGTGGGGGTGGGGGCATGGCCCTTTGGCCCATCCTTGGATCCACGCCTGGGTTTGTTGCTTATTAAGGAATAATAAATTATTTTAATTTACCTTTTATATTTTGATTGATTTAGTTAATTCATGATTATTTATTGTTAACCAAACTTTTCTTAACTATTTTAAATAGTTTATGGCAAGTATTCAAAAGCCAAGTTCATTTATCTTCTTAATTATTTTATTTCTGAAGCGTTTATTGAAATAGTTATAAATATTTTTGTTTGAATCGCTTGTAATCATTCTTGAAAACTGACCCTAAAAATAAATGAAAGTAGTTATAATGAATTTTTAATAATTATAATCCTGGTATTAAATTAAAATATTAATATAAATAATAAAAGATTTTTTTACTATTTTATGTTCAAGACATTAGATCTACAAATTAAAATAGTATCAATAAGTAATAATCCATTTATATATACATATAGTAATTACTAATTATATTGCAAAAATTAAAATAATCAGTGTTTCCACGAATTAGGAATGTCATTCTTACATTTATGTCATAATCTATTCATGTTTTAATACTTTTTATTATCTATTATTTCATTTGGAGTGAAGCACTAGTTCAAAGGTCGTGTGCTTTAATTTTTACACTAGCTTCAATTAAAATTTACAAAAAAATCTATGAGTCAAATTTTTAACGCCTCACATCGTTATCTAAATTATTATAAAAAACATCACAACAATTGTAACTAAATTACGTTCATTTTAGATGTCAATGCCAAAAAAACTTTAAATAATTATTAAATAAATATTAAAATAGAAATAACTATTATATATTATTCTAAGCTTAATAAAATTTAATTAATTAGAAACTATCTAACTATTTGTGAGTTTCCATAATGTTACTTTAGTTTAAAGTCACATCTTATCAAAACAAAGTACTTGTTTATTTTTAACAACATTCTAAGAATGGAATTGAAAGTTAATTTAATTCGTGAATAGAATAATTTATCTATTATTACTATTGCAACATTTTTATTACTTTTTTCTATGCAATCACCATAACTTGTATTAATTGTTACCTAATAAAATATATTATTATCAAGTTGTTATTACAATATCATGTCTTATAAAAAAATTAGATTAATTTTCAATTTTCACTGAATATATTTTGCATTAAAATTAAAATGAATTATTTATAAATATATGGGTATTTTTTTTATAAATTGTATCCATTATTAAATTTTCACCCACTATAAATTTAAAAAATATTATTAATAGGTACATTATAATATAAGATATCTATGATTTTTATTTTATATAATTGTATAAATATCTTAATATATTTATATAAGATTCCAAGGAAAATCACTTAGGTTATTTAAATTTATATTAAGGCGATAATCTATACAGGGTAAAATATTATTCAAGTATAGTTTTATGAAATTTGTCTGATTATAAATTCACCTAATGGTGTTCCCCAGTGACAAAATACCCATAGATACCATTATTCTAGACCACAATATAAGTTTAACTACCATCTACTTATAAGTTACACGAATGCATTAGAATCATTAGATATATTAACGCATAAATACATTATGTACATTTATATATATTTATATACTTAGATGCCAAAACAAATATGTTATTAAACAAATAAATATATGTATTTAGTTATTTATTTAAATTATAAGCAGTTTAAAATTTAAATATGTGTTTCTCGATATATTTAAGAATCATAAATATTCGTTAAGTTTATATAGTTTGCTTTTCTATTTTGGACTTTGGTAGTTGTGTGTTTTTGAAATAGAGAAATTGACGTTTCCCAAAAATAATGTACCTATACAAGTATATACAACCATATTATATAATTATGGTAGGTAATATAGTATTAAATACAGTATAGCACTATAGCATACCAGTTATTATGTTGTAAGCTTAAATTAAATGTTTTATATGTAAATAAAATGAATAATTTATAAATTATTAAGAGATATTCATAAGTATTAGTTTGATTTTTTGTAAAGAAGTAATAACTGATACAATTAGGATGAGTGTAACTTTAAAAAAATTAAAAGAATAGTTGAACATTTAATAGTCTGTTATTTTTTTCATCATTTAATTTAATATAATGTGGGTTGGTTTTAGATTTAAATAAAATCAAGTACCTGTTGTTGATATTTAAAATTACGTAATTGCAAATAATTTAAATTTTTAAATATTAAATAATATGTCTCGTAATATGTTATCAACTTTTAAAAGAACTTTATAAGCTTATGAATGTAATTTATTTTAGTACTTTTTACCATAATATTATTTTTTAAGAAACGTGTAATAGAAATTATTATTGTTAATATTTTTGTTATAATATACTTTCAATACATTTAACTGGACTGTGTTTATGGGCTATTTTAATACTTTACCTAATTAACTTACATTTTAAAACATCAACAATTATTATCGGTTAAAAATTCGTGCTGACTAGTATGTACCTAATGTATTATTATATTATTACGAATATCTATTAATTATTATTATAAATTTGAAGTAATCTTCAAAATATATTTAAAACAATTAAATACTTACGATTTGAACATAATATATTGAATATTATAGTTGTAAATAATATATGTCATATTAAGTATTAGAGTATCAATATTTTTTATACCCAAAACTACAATAATTCAATTATAAGAAACTTCAAAATAAAAGGTACCTATAATTTTATCGTATAAACTCGTACTTTAATATTTAAATCCCAGTAAATAAATTTTAATTTATGATTATTCCGATCTTAAATAAAATACGATTAGTCTTATGTTCAATTTTTAGGTCATTCCCACAATTTTTGGATAGGTTTTCTTTGCATTTAGGAGAATATTGAAAAAAATCAATAAATGACAACTTTTACGTAGCAATATTAGATCAGATTTCCAATATATATGAAATAAGGTCACATGAAACATATATATCACTTTGGCGTAACACTGGAAATAATGATCATAGATTCTACAAATTAAAAAAAAAAAAAACAGAAAATTAATTTTTACTTTAATATTTAACATATAGATACATCTGTAAAACGCAATTAGAATTTTTGCGGCCTAGTATAGTATTTTATTCCTCTTCTCTTGTACTTTTAAATGTCAACTATTGACAATAAAAAATAATTGTATTCATGCCATGTAATGGAAAAACTAAGCCTAAATAAACATATTTTTTATATTTGAGGAACATAATCGTAGTATTCTGCAGTCACGGAGTCTGGAATCAAGGGCTTGGTCGTTTGACTACGTTACATGACTTGTCGTTGCATAATAACAAGTTGAGTAAAAAAACAAATTTCCAACAAGATGACTTTATTTGTCACGTAGAATATAACGTAAATACACCGACAAATATATAAATATAAAAAAGGTGGCCATCAGGACTATCGGTTTCTATATATATATTTAGACCCAAGTATCTGTACATAATGCGTAAGGTAAGTTGGTTGATTTTTTAGCACACTTAATACATTACTTATGTTTAAGTTCTACATTTATTAAAATTTCAATTTTTATCATTTTTAAGTAGGCTTTAACGTTTAAAAACTATTTTTAAAGTATCTAAGGACTTGTTGTTCACGCGACTATTATACCTAAGTTTTATTAGGATTTTACAAGTCTTTATATAGGTACTCAACATCACGAGTAACTACAATACATTTAAATTATAAATCACGATTAGAATAGTTATAGGTACAATAATATCTAATAAATAATAATGTATAAGTTTTATTTGTTAATAATATACAGCGTAGGTTACTACTCACTACTAATATCATGACACACCGTCCTCGGGAAATCCTCTGGAAACGTGTCTGACGCAAGCCGGAAATGATGAAGTTTGCAAATATAATACATATAGAATTCTAAAGACTCGTATGTCGAAAAATCATCGGACTTCTCATATTGTAGCACAAAAATGGTTTTACGCGCTTGAGAACGTCGTCAGTGATACAAAAACGATTTAGTTAAGAATCGAGATTTGGACGCGTAGAAAAATAGTCGGCAGCTACTGAGGTTTTTTTCTAGAACTAGCCGACGAAAAATATCGCGGTTACTTGTTCACGCAAATAGTAAATAGTGGATGGTGATCGATTCGACCGCGGTATAAATTCGATGACCGCGGTTCAGATCGTATTGTATACCTGTTGCTTACCGTAGTTCGTATAATATCTTTATGTTTACACGCGTGTAATCATTTTCATTATCGCGTCGTCAGTGTTAGACTGAGGAAAGCGACTCGATGGTCGTCAGCCCATTTCTGTTTGTCCTTCGTTTAGAATGATCGTTGATCAAGTCGATTTTGCGCATCATCCGCGACTGCGTCACACTACTATAATGGTGTCTACTGGTGTCTCTAATATGTCAACATTGATACGGTTTGCGAATTGTAACTCATGATGGGTTTATATACTGCATTGTGGTAACAGAATAATTTCAATGATTCAAAATTGCAATGAACCTCTCTACTATAACGTATGTACGGTAAATACTGCATATTTAGTTTTGGATAAAATATAAATATATATTGTGTGTAAGGACGGGAAGTGAGCTATTCCAGTGTCGGGCCATATGTGCAGAACGAGCGACCGTGGTAGAGGGCTGTACTTTCAACACGATCTGTATTATATACCTACTATTATTTTTCTAGTATCTTATTACGATAATTCATAATAAGCTGTTTTTGTAGTTCTCGGTGTCTAAATTTACTAGCCTATTTCATTTTAATTATTAGTATTAGATACATCAGATAAAATATATCGACATGACGTGATGTATACATTGATTATTCCTGATTATTCTTATATTGTGGACTGTAATTTTTCTGAAAAATACATTTATTTTACGTAGATTAGAAAAAAATGTATTTTTTAACGTTACAGCTGCCTTATAAAATAAAACTTCAACGCAGTCGTAACAAAAAAAAAAAAAAAAAAAAAACAAAATTAATTTTTTTATTAACTGTATTTTTACCATTTAATATAGAATTTTCATCATTATTTTCAGTGTTGGTATAGTAACTATAATATAGTACCTACTATTTTTCGAATATGTCGCTAAAAAAAATAATAATCTAGATTATGTTTATTTTAGTTAAATATTTACTCTAAGTTCTTATATTTATAAATATTTAATTTTAGAATTAAAATTAAAATTATAAACATTATAGTAATTATTATAAGTTGTTAATAAGCTTCAAATGGGTATTTTTTAAATTTAAACAGGTACTTTTATTTAAATGTAGTCAAATAGAAATTAAAATCAAATTGAATAAAAAAAAAATGAACTTTTCAATGATGTTAGATGGTAAATAAATAAAAATTCAATATTTTTAAATGTTATAAAATATATACAATTTGTATAATATAAAAATGCACAATTATATATCACATAATAATTCAAATGTTATAAAAATAAATAATCAAAACTATTTATTTACATTTTTCGATGTGATAAAAATTACTCTTTGACCATTCAAATATAAATAAAAAAATAAAAATAACTTCAAAGTAAGTTTTTCTGTGTGAGACTGAATAAGACGTAGGTATCATTTCTATAGTTATTTTTAAACCGGTTCAATGACCTTGGCACATAAATTACATCAATATGACTATTAACAGTTTTATTCAGTCAATTAACGAGTTTTGATCTTAAGCCAATAATGTGATACTGATCCATCTGTTGGTATCAAAGTTTTTTTTTACAACCTAATATTCACAAAATAAATATCATCTCTTGAGGTCAAAACTAGCAAAAATAAATTGCAAAAATTTTTACCTTGAAAAACATGTTATAATCTACTTAGTACTTTGGCCACTGATTGGTCGAGCTTTCATCGCTTACATAATTTAAACTATTTAAAATTAAGAATTTCGATAATTTATACTCGTAATTAAGTTATTAAATCAAAGGACAAACAGAATATCGAGTATCAATTGATAAACCATAAATTAGTTTTGAACCTTCAGGTATATTCTTTAATTTTACAAACAATCCAATAATAAATCTAAAAAATCACATTGACTGCTGTTAAACATATTTAAATTAATTAAAACATTAAAGTTTGTATAAAATACTTTAGTTTTATGTCAAGTTTGTAACAAGTTGTATTAAAAGTAACTTTCATAAAGAAACAATTATCAATATATTTTGTTAACGCATTATTTAACTCGATAATATTTAAAGCTTTATTTGTTGTGAGTTTTTAGACGTTCAATATTTTTTTACTCAGACAATAAAGTCATTTATTTTTCATTTTTATTGTTCTGTAATATAGTCATATATGCGCCAATATAGAATACCTAAAATTATTATAATGGACTTTGGTTATTATCATTAATAATCAATGAATTTTCAAACTTCAATTTGAATAAGTTATAATGTGCGTTTGTAAAACAGCTATCTTTGAAAATTATTTGGATTCCATTGTCAATTTTTAGACAAATAAAACATATTATACTTTTTATATTCTACATAATATCTATAAATAACTTTTATGTATATAGATGAAAAAATAAATTGTATTATATTATATTTGTATCTTTAAAAAATTAGGTGTTAAGGGTGGATAAAGCATGATAAGCCAATATTTTTACCAACATAAATTAATCCAAATAAAATTATGAATATTTAAAATATACTCTTTTTTTTATTGTTGTGTTAAGATTCCTCCAGAAGTCATTAAGCAAAAATTAAAAAAAAATTCCAAAACGTCAAATATACCTATTATAGTATATTTTTAAAATCACAAACAATGTTAGTGTCAAAGGTTACAGAGTATTATGCATATTAATTTTTAAATGCGGTGCTAGTTTTTTTTAATGTAACATCAAGTACTCTCTTCTTCAATGCTGCTTTTATAATTTAATTGTATTACTAATTTAGAATTTTAGATAGGTTAGGTAATCAATCTAGTAACCAGTAAATCTATAATATTATTTATCATCATACTGGAAACAAAAACTCAAATTAATTAAAAAGGCCAGATTTATACTTTTATTGTATTTTTGATTCGCATATACATTGTTAAAGCCAACTTATTTAATATAAAGTATAAATATATAGAACTTATTTCCTAAAAGTAACAATAAATGAACGTCTCTCGGGTATTGGTATTATTTTTTTGGTCAATAAACCATAAATGGATGTTTGCTGAACTAATATAAATTTCTCTAGAAATTAAAACTGGTCTACATGCTTATGATTAATTGTATAAGGTATATTGAATTTATTTTTATTAAAACATTACATATATTTTATAACAATTTTAATACTGTAAAATCAGATTAAATATTTAGAAAATTGCATTACGCATAGAAAATAATGTATGAAATGGCGAAATGTTTCAAGATTATGATCAATATTTTTTTGATTTTCATAAAAATATTTAAATTTGAATAAAATTAAAAATTTTTAATGCTTACAAAACAAATTGTGATTATATATTTTTGATTATTTTTAATAGGTGCAAAAATAGCTTATACGGAACATAGTATTGCATCAGCTTTTAAACTAAATAAAATGTTTGTCTTAGAAAAGAAAAATGTAATATTATTCAATGTTCAATGTCAACTAAAAAAAATATATATATATGTATATTAAAAATTCACAAATATAAGTTGTAAATTATATTTATGAATTAAATGATAAATTATTGTACTTATGTATACTAATACCTATCCGGTTCTAAGTGAAAAAAGCCGGATGGATAGTTCTGTATATCTTTTAAGATAGTTGGACTAATTTTTGCCAGTAAAAATGCTTATTACAGGTAAGTCATTAGTAATGAGTAATGACTCATTATTCATTACTGACGTACTGTAGAATGCTGTGAATACATTTAGAACATAAATTATCCAAAATTATTCTACATATTTTGTAATTATTTTGTGTATAGAAAATGATAGTATAATTTACTGTGGAAAGTTTTAAGTTACAACGATTTACATTTTTTGATTGTTTTCCTTAATGCCGGGAGCACTTATTAATTAAAAAATAACTAACATTATATATTTTTAATTTTTTTCTAATTCAAAATAATTTTCCAATGTCTTACTTTATTTACATTTTCAATAGCTTCAAATAATAAAAAAAAAATGTATAAATAGTAATAATAATTTGAAATACTATATCAATATTTTTACAAAAAAAAAAACACACATCACTTATGGCATAATATGTATTTAGTACTTTCAATTAAAATATTATATCATTGATTTAATGGCAACTATTCAAGTTCAAAAATTCCTAGTATAAAAAACGAATTTGATTACTTATTGTACATGTGTAGGTATATATTATTGCCTATAGATGCATTTAGTACTAATTATAACGATAAACTAATTGTAACTGATTTTTCGAGGGAAATGGAAAAATGTTTGAGGAATTTTATGATATGTAAATAGCTAAAAATAAATAATAATAGGTACGTTGCAATAAAAGTTATTATTTATTAACATTATATTTAAAAGGTACATGCTTTATGATATACCTACTATATATTATAACTTATTGCGAGGTATATTCCAATATATAACAGAGAAAATGAAGTACAATAATATTTACATATATAACTAAAAGGGTGAATATAGTATGGCCAACTAATTGATATACGTTTTAGGGTCATTATTAAGAATAACCATACAATCATATAAACCATCGACAACAATATAAGGCATGACTTATACTTTTGTATATTGAAAAATACATTTTGTATTAAGATTTAAGAATGATGTAACTTCTTTGGTACGATTCACTATGTATTAGTTTTGATTAGATAAACGTAGCTGCATATAATTTTGGTTCAAAGGATTAAGGTATGGAAAGTAAGTTGGTACATCATCAGAGTGATAGAAAGGAATGTGATCATCGCATGTGAGCGTGAATAGTGAGAAGACAATATAGGTACATTGTTTGACAATCAAGGATTCTTACCAAAGAATGAATAGCACTGCAGCAGTAGTATAGTATTATATATAATTATGGTATTCACGACAGTTAAAATTGTATAATATTAAATTTGATTTCAAATAATTTTTAATTTAATAACTGTAGTTAAACTATAGTTATTCACATGTATGTGAACTTTCGTGTTAAATCATATTTTACAAACTTAGAAAATATTGAACTCAATTGTAATTATTTGAGACATGGAATAATTTCAATTAGTTTAATAAATACTTATAATATTTTTGATAATATTTAAATTAACACCAGTTTAAATTATTATTGGATTTAAATATTTTTAAGCTACAAGCAGTACAAGCTACCTCTTTTTCTTCCTACAGTTGCCAGTATCGTTCAAACAAATTTTTTAATTTATGATAATCTCTCCACGAATATAAATATTGATGTTTACTATGAACATAAATGAGTCACTTTTCATCAAATAAAACTCAAAATAAAAGCTAGTGGTTAATAGTATAAATTAACACACCAATTCCCTAAAATAATTAAGACTAAAAATTACACACAAACATTTTTTTTCTTCTAATAGATTTGAAAATTAATAATAAAATTATGATATGAAAATGGAAATGGAAAACAGCTCGGTTAATGAAACCGTCAGAAGACTTTCTCTACAGTATTAATCAAAACAGAAACATCAAAATACTAAGATTTTTGTAAAAAAAAAAATAATAAAAAATGTATTAGAATGATAAATTCACTTTTAAAAGATCCTAACCACCGAACCTATACCAAAAGTCGTGATTTCCCTGCAAAATGTATTACGCAGTGGTAATAATCATGTCAAATACCACAGATGTCAAAAAAATCCTCAGCAATTTCGAAAACTACAACCACTTGACAAAATAGAAAACAGCAGCCGTGTTTTCAATAAATATTGCGAATTTCCAGTCATGTGTTACATTGCACAATCTTCGTGTATCTCATATTTAATAGCGATTGCTAATTTGCTTAATTTGATACCATTGTTTCTGCGTAGGCGTTCCATAGTAATATCTTTATAGAATGGAATTTTAAATAATAAAGTGGATTCATTCATCCTACTCTCTTTGATATGTTTTAAGGTTTCTCAGCTTATATCTAGAACAATTAATCCATTTTATATTTCTCCTTTTATAATCAAATACATTCGTCACAAACCGTTTGGTGGTTAATGATTCGTAGCAATGTTAATCCCTCTTTTAATTGTTACCTTTGTAACTCGATAATTATAATTTTGTAAAATCTCTTTGTTAGTAAATAAAATATAATCTGTAAATTAAATATTCATATAATCAAAGGTATGCATATTTATCAAATAAATGAATTAATAAAATAAAGGTATTAAGGAAAATTAAAATTGTAATAGAATCGGTAATTTTATACTCCAATAATATAAATAGAGTTCAAATTTATTGTTATGCTACAAAATGAAACAAATAAAACTCACTCAAACAAAAATAAATACTAGAAAAAAACCAAAACTTAGTATCTCAAATGATCTTATTTTCAATTGAAATTAAATAAAAATATTAATTAATATGTGTAGGTATATTATAAAAATTACCAAAACAAGAATTCAAAAAATGTTCGAGTTTGTTGAGACTCATATATATAATTTATTATATTATTACTTAATGATGTGATCAATATGTGAATGCCAATGTTAAATACCTAAAATATAATTTTTCATTTTTTATTTAATTTTGCAGTTATAACTTTGCTTTTGAAATTGTTTTGTGTATTTTTATAAATAACATGTTAAACAAGATAACTCCTGGGTCTCCACATGAGTGTTTAACTCAATAAAATATAGTTATATTTCTTGATATCAAAAAACAATAATACTAATAATAATAATAATAATAAAACAATATATCTACTTTTCTCATTTTCAACAAGAGTATCGGTAAAATATTACTAAAATAATCAATAATAAATCAAATTCTTCTGTATCAAATAACCAATTAAACTGTGATAGGTAGGTACCTATATTTAAACACCAAATAGATTTTCTTTATAGATGAGCAACAACAACATTAATTCATATTAAGATGTATCCTCTTTTACTCCAATATATATTATTACATTATTACATCATATTAAATTATTATTTATTATGCTATTATACATTATTGTAAATATAGATTGTAAAATAATGTTTTATAATATACTATAGGTAGTTCTGAAATAAATAACTTTACCCTGATGTTGTAAATAATATAAAAAAACAATCGATCTAGACGAATGAATAAACTTAAAATAATAGTGCAAATGTATAAATGTATTTATTTAAGAAATTTACAAAAATAAATACAAAACAATGATTTCAGTTAAACATAAGTAGATATATAAACAATACTGTCCAAGCACAAAATAAAATTCCTAGTAGTTATTATCATATTATAACTTTTTGTTTTATGATCGTGGATTTAAAATTTCCATATGCCGGTAAAAAAAAAAAAATACAAAAATAAAAACTTTCAATGAAAAATAAATTTTAAGTTAAAAACATTCTTGAATTGCGTTGAATTTTTTTTATTGTGTATTGTATTTATTGTTTTATTAAACAGTTGACAACGATAAATTTAATATTTCACGTTATTGAGCATGTTACAGGAAAAGATTTTTTTTTCTATTTTTTAAAAAAGCACTTTTGATCAACAATATATATTTTCTTTTTTAATATATATTTTAAGTATTTACCTAGTACCTATATTTTTCCTTTTCAATTTAAAGCTTTGAAGATAAATCGTTTTCTAGTCAAATAATTTTATATTTTTTAATAATTATCAGCCCATCAACACTATTGTAAAAAATTCCAACAATATATCAAGAGAAAAAAAAAGTTGAATATTTTTTTGTACAATATATTATAAGAAAAACTACTTATTCGTGACTACCATGATTTTCGAATAAAATTTAAGAAGCAAAATTAAATTTTAAATTAACTTTGAATAACTTTATTATAATTATAATAACATAATTTAATTTTAAAATAATTGTTGATATAATATATTGGAACGTCACAAAATATATTATTGGGAACTATTATTATTCAAAATAATAATAATATTGTTAATTATATAAACATAACATTTCTACATTAATGAACATTTTATGAATGTAACTATTAACATATTATAATAATTATTTTTACAAGTGAATTTAAAATTATTAAATTAAATTAACATTTAATTTATTAAGTGTTTATAAAGTATTAAGTAAATAATGTCAAATGTCTTAAAACTAAAAATTAGTTTACAATAAATCGTAATAATTTGTTATTTATTCATACATAATTTCATTGTTTGTGTTAATTGAATAAAAATTAAACCTTAGTATAATATTACGCTTAAGTCTGCGATGATGAAGAACTTTTGTTTTGACGGCAAAGGTTATTTGTGTACTTACACAATACGTGAATCGAATATTATCAATGTTGTAGATGTTATTTTTAATTCCAGACACAATAGCGATAACGATTCACGACCCAGAAAATAAGTTTAAAAATTTTTATAGTTCAAAGAATCAAAGCCAAGAAACAAGTAGACACAATTTCAAAACAAAAAGAAATAACCCCTTTTTGGTATTAGAATGCTTTTGTATTTTAACGTGCAATATATTAAAGCGATTTAATAAAAAAAAAAAAAGTAATTTGAGCACATAATGCTAAAAACTTTCAACTGATTGATTTTTACTTTGTCAAATTCTTGTGTCATCGAACACATAGCTTACAACCTTTTAGTATTGTTGAACTATATTTTTAGACGGGGTGGAGCTTGTTAAAAGTTATAAAGTTTCCGCTCACGTATGTTATTAACATACGCACTATGTGAAGTATTTTTTTATTTTTCTATATAGGCTTATGTAATTCAAATATGAGACTGTGCCAAACCAACTTAAATCTATACCATAATAATAATCTTCCAGTCCATCGCTTTTCGTCTTGTCAGTTCTGCACCTTGGTTGTTATCCAATTCTACGCTCCCGCAATGATGGTAAATTAAAACAACAAAATTATATAGCTTCCAAATACTCAATAGTTCTGCTTCAAATAAACTAGGACAGATTTATACTCGTTATATTTTTATTGTATCCAATGAAACCATTTGCAACAGCTAGACGCTAGTGCATACTTAGTGTGATTTTACAAAATAGATTTACATAATACCATATAAGTAACTTTATACACATGTATACGATATTATGAATATGCTTGAAAATTAGCACAAGAATACAATCATTAATTAATTGACTCATAATAAAATTATAGCTGGATAAATTGTTATTGCATTCATACATTTAAGTTGAAAAAATAATAGCTGCCTACTGAACAGGTCATTTTAATTATTGATGGTGATATTTAACCTGGCACTTACTAGTTGCCTCCCAAAATATGCGAATTGCCTCCCGTCCTTATCGTAAATAAAAAGGTTAATTTACACTAGTTGCCTCCGATGACCAGGCAGTTCATAATTATATACGAGTTGCCTCCCAAGAATTTTCACACTAGTTGTCTCCCATATAGGATTAAGTTAAGTAGTGGTTCATATACTTCTCTAAACAGTTCTTCATAAATAAGTAATGTTTATTCATTATTAAGAATATCAGACTTGGTTAAAAACAATAATAATATTTTCTGTCTGGGATACGACATTTATAAAAAAAATACTCAACCATAAAAATAATAAATTAATAAGTCAAACAATATAGGAAGTAGTACCTATAATTAGTCAATAAAATAAATGTATGATAATAATAATACAATAACATGTGTATACCTAAAAAAAATTATTTATAACATTGCTTAGGCTTGTATTTTTTAGAAAATTATTTTGTTTCTAATTTGTAATAGTTCATGTAGTAATGTAGTTCATGTAGAACTTTGTATTAAAATTACAGTCTCAGTCTGAATTAATTTTAAGACTTCGATAAATTTGTATATATTAGGATGTGAAGACTCAAAATAGCTATTAAATTTGTTATGGAAGGATTCGCATTTCACATGTATTGGTTGAGCGATGATTGCTGAAAATTTTTTCTGCTCATATATGAGGTGGAAAAATTGAATCTTCTGGTATATATGTATCTACTAAATATAATATAATCGTATCAAATATAACAAAAATCAAAAATTACGACTTTGAAATTACAAATTTATTTCGATACATGATGTTTGAAAATGTTTGGAACTGCTTATATATTTATTACCTAACTAATGAAAGAAAACTAGTACTAGACCCTTTTCGTTTATGATCAAATTTAGGGTACACCGGGAGCCAACTCGTATATATAGTTCATATAAAATTAGGGACATTTTTTACTTCGGAAGGCAACTAGTGTGCGCCCATTTAACCGTAGCTAGTATAATACATCGTCGCATTGTTCAACTTAACTAAAAATGTGAAAAATATTTCAAAAAAATGTAATTTACCCGTAGTTTATAACTTTATGAGTAGCTACACAAAGTCAAATCTATTTTTATTATTTAATAATCTATAATAAAATGAATATTTTTTTTATTTTACATGGTGTTAAGAATTAAAAAATATATTTTATTATAGGTACTTAACATTTCAGTGAGTTGAATACTCTACCACCTACCCTAACTATTATTTTGTATTGTGTACCTACCTGAAGTATTATAAAAATATAGTTTATTATATTTATTAGAAAAATGTGTAGGTACCTAAGTACTTTGTGTGAAATTTATTAATTTTCTTTTTTTTTCAAATAGTTTGAAAAGTAATTTACTGTGTTACGATTAAACAAGATTTTGTGTTTTAATTTAAAATGAAGGGGTATTTTTATTTATAAAATTGAACATAGCATAAAATAAGAACAGTTTTAGTTAATTATATATTAATATTATCCAATTTGTTGATGCATCAAGGGTATCTAATAACTAATAAGATAATAGGTTAAAGCGAAAGTGGTTTTGATGTAGGTTGTTGTTGTGATGACAGTAAAAAAAAAACTATATAGATATCTAAAGCATATACATGTAATATAATATGATTATTTTATATTATTATAAAGAAAACTTGATCGAAAACAAAATTAAAAAAAAAATTCCGTGGAAACTTTTAAAACAATGGCGATTTAGATTGTTTATATAAAATAAGACATCAGCTTGAATTCTAAGATTCATTGTAATAATTATAACAGATAAAAATTTTATGGAAATATGAATATTATATTTATTAAGCATTTTATTTATTTTTGTAGATAATATGAAGTTAAGCTACTATGTATGTCATGGACGACACACTTATAAGTACATTAGAGTTGCATAAAGCTTCTCAATAAATTGACAAAAAAAAAAAAAAATGTAGGTATCACTAATTCTTAAAAGTTTTTGTACTACCTACCTATATCTACGTAAAGATTGCTTTGTGGCAATACAAACTTCTGTTTTTCAAAAATAATTTTTTTTCTACTATAAATTATCAAATATAAAATAGTTATAAATACTATAAATAAAAATTATGAATTGGATTAATTTTAAAAATTATAAATTTTAATAGATTATACTTTTCGAAATGTTTAAGTCATCATAACTTTCATATTTTTAATTACATTATCGTGAAACTGTTATCTTCAGTATACAAATTTAAATAAATCAAATATCACTTATACGAATTTTAATTTTGAAATATCAAAACATTTTTTAAAAAATTATCCACTAAATAATAAATAATTTATAAGTGGAGCTTTCAGTTGAAAAAAAAAGTTTTTATATTTAATACCGGAGAAAAAAAGTCCACTCTAACCATCAAGTTATAATGTTAATGAGTATAGGTATTAGAATATTTAAATAGAACCAATTAAATACTATTTATTTATTAGTAGATACATAATAATGAAATATAACTTTGATAGACATTTAAGATAAAGTTAAATTTATTATAAGATAATTAAATTTTAATATCCAATAAAATGTAGCAAATGTACGTACAAACAACAATATAATAGAACTTATGTTCTAACAATAAACATGTTTTAATTTTTGATCGGTATCTCGTAGTTGGGTCACGGACAATGTTTTGTTTCGCATGTGTATAATAATATGTTCTTCATTTATTAATGGTTTAAATTATTGTGTTATCATTGGAAATTAGGTGGTTATGAGAAGGAGGCATTTATAATTTATTCTAGCCCCCTCAATATTCATTTGAAAATTAAAATACGCATGTTGTAAAATATCATACTTATTTTATTGCTTTAAAATTTAAAATATATAATATAAACCTACACACTTATTATTTTCAAACCAAAATACTAATGAAATCCATAGTTCGAAATAAATACATGATCGTAGAAAAATATTTTTTTCTATGGAAACGTAATGCAGATAACGTTTTGGTAAACTAACCCCAAATATAACACATTCGGGAAAAAATAACATTCTCAATGTTGTATAACTAAAATGTTATATAAAAAAAAATTTAGATGAGTCTTTAACAGTTTAGTATATTCTATCATGTTTTTGTATTACATAATGTAATATCCTTAGAGTATCATTGAGTTCATTCATACAAACAAAACAATTATATGTTCCATAGATGTGTTCAATACTCTCAAAGAAAATAATATAATTATTGTTATTCAATGAAAATACATATATTAGAAATAAAAATAGTTGTTTGATTGATTTCATGGCCTACAGAACCTAACCCTAGCCGGTTTACTGCGTGATGTCTTGTTTTTTACTTTATAGGCACATCGTCGTCTGATTGTCATTGTGAAAGTTTTGCGCTTCGTACAATACAATATTATTGTAGTATAATACATAGAACTATATTTTATTATTTGTCTTAAAAAATATATTTAAATTATTTTTTAAAGCAAGCAATTTGAACATAACAAACCGATGATTAAGATAATAAGCCGACACGTTGTGACCCGCGGACCCTATATTGGTTTGGTGACAACTAGTTGATATCATAATTTTAATAAAAGGGTTGTTATTATACATCATCGAATTATGTGCAAGAAATGTATTTCTATAGTAATTGTTTTAACATTTTTTCTACATTACAATGTAAATTAACTCAGTTGATCTACACGTCACGAAATAATAATAGTATGAAGCTAAATAAGACAAATGCAATCTAAAGTCGACATTTTTAAACTTTCTTCTATTCGTTTAACAAAATATAAACCGACAGTCTAAGTATCATAGTACCTACATTCCACGTGTTTCGGCGATCTTATATAAATGGTTATTTTGTAAAAATAACAATAAAGTTAAAACGGTTTTTATGTATTTTCTTTTATCGCTATCTCGTGCGCGTGAAATCTGTCGGAACGAGGACAATAAAAATAATAACGAATTGCTAAACACTGAAATTAGTGTACCTTAATATATTATGTTATTACATGTTATACGAATACACAGTGACAAACGACACGGAAACATAATATTATTCCTGATATTCTCGAGTCGACTCTTTCATGTGGTTATTTAATTTAGTAGGTAACGTGCAAGTTGTTAACAAACCAAACTAAAGGACGAGTTTGAATCTGAGTCAGTACGCGCGGTAGCTGTACGGTTGTTATTTTAAATTTAATTCATAATTTCATCATATTATGAATAATTCAGTATTTCAGTGTAAGTAACATATAAAAAAAATTGCATTTTCTTAAGGAACCGAGGTTTTTTTTTTTTGTTTCAGAATACCTCATTGCGTACAAAATTATTACACAAATATACTAAACTAATTTTGTGTTTCCGTATTTGTATATATGTATTACCGACTATATTATAAAATATTGTTTTATGATTTCATTTAATTTATTTTAAGTTTGCACATATTGATCGTTGTGGTTATATTTTCTACAATAAGTGTACATTCGTAAGTAAACTTTGCCATTCATGATAGTACCTACTACGATTTGTTTCTATACACTGCTCACTGCTCATTCTGTTTAATTACAAACCAAAATGGGTCACTGTGATTAAGTAGGTACTTTACCAGTTTGAACTCTTAGTATCCTATGGAAGTTGTTTTTTATTTTATTAAGAATTATTAAGTCCAATGAAAAAATTTAAATTTAAATTTATATTTCCTTTTTACAATGTTTAATTATTTAAGTGCGATTTCAGAGATGATTTTTTTTTTTTATAGAGTATTTATTTTAATAACCGCATAAAATCGGTTTATTATGTTACATCTAGACGACCGTGAGTTGTCGTCGCAAACCTCGAAATCGTTGTATACAAGATTTAAAAATTCGCATCATTACCATTGAAGTTATGTTACTGTTGCACATACATCTTGAGCTAATACAACTCGCGCTCAAAGTAATTATTTACAGGTAGTTGCTTAAAAAATACCGTAATTTATTAGTAAAAGATAATCAAAAGTTGGCAGATTTATGATCTTGATGTAGTATATATTTTTTTAACTTTAATACTTAGGTATATATTATTATATTAAATAGAGTTATAAAAAATAGGTCCTCTCACCACCTCGTAGAGTGGTTTTAATCGATGACAAAAGTTAAATTAATTTGTCGAATTCGTTTAATAACAATAAATCCTTGAGGAGGTATAAGTATTTTAATTTATAATACTGTTATTTATTGACTGTAGTAGGTATAACAGACAGTGTAATCACTATTGGTTCGTCAGTTATCTATAGAAACATACTTAATAATATTACGCTAAAAATAAATTAGAAAAAAAATATTTGATGAATAAAATCCACGAGGTGAACACATAAATAATACCATTACGATTAATAGACGTAACAAGTCGCAAAAAATATTGTATCTATGCGAAATAATTAATTTTAGTATTTTTATTTGATAACAGCCTACAGCGATATGAAATTAATGACACTCGCGAACATAATATAATATGTATTTACTAGATTTATTACATTAACTTCTCGTTGCATAATATAATTTGTCTTATACTTATATATATTTCTATTATGTGAAGTAATAACATAATTCTATTACTTTACATTGCTTTACATACTTAAATTCATACATTTAAAATGAAGAAAAAACTACCACGCGAATGAAGTAAATGTAATTATTATAATCCAATTATTACTATGTCTTAATTATTCAAGAATATACAAAACTTATATTGATCATATGGATTAGTTGAAATATTTTAATGGCTTATTTAATAATTTATTTACTTTATTTTTAATTTGAAAAATCTGAGTTAAATTCATTTTCAATACAAGGGGTTAATTTCAAAAATATTTAATTATATTAATTACTAATTATAGGTAGTGATCAAAATTGAATTTTATTATTTTCAGTGGCTATTGCTTATCGCTAGAGTATAAAGACTACAATGAGTCATATTGATATTTTTGTAATAAATATATTGTAAAATTATTATAAATTTAATATTTTCATTTCATTCATTTTTCATAACACTTTGCCAAAAAGTTCTCTAATGAAAACAAAATACACCAAATGTTTTATCTCATACGTTACGTTACGCAAGTAAAGCATAAAAAAAAATAAAAAGTAAATAGGTACACAACATTTAAGCTGATGCTATATTATGATATATCTCAATGATTTACAAACTCAAAGAATTAGTTTAATCTCTAAAACCATTGATTATAATATGGCTTATGAATATCCACAAAAAAATTTAAAACGTGTAAATGTAATGGTAAAATTACGTGTAACGTATTTATTTTTGATTCACATGAAACATATAATTTATTCATTTGTCATATAATATATAGTTGTTTATTTTTATTTTTTTAAAGCCGTCTTTTAGAAGTTATCAAAAATGCTTATATTATTCAATATTAAATTTTTAAAAATTATGGTTAAAAGTAGTAATATTTTGATTTCTTTAATAAATACACTAAATAATTGAAAAAAATAAAAATAATTATTTTACTGCCAATAAATCATTTTGTTTTAAATATATTGATTATGATTTATAAGATTTATTTTGTTATTAATGTTTTATATTTTGTATTAGTCTTTTAGCATTCAAAATTAATATTGATTATATCACGTATTTATAAAATCAGACCTCTGCACTGTACGGATGACTATATATATATATTATAATAACTAAAATAATGTTTGGATAGTTAACTTTCTTATTTTTATATAATATATTGTATAGGTATTATCTGCAAACACGGTAAAATGTCATATTTTATATTTTGTTATTATTATATTTAAATTAGAAAAAATAAATTCAACTAACTAAATGTTTAAATGAGATAAAATTAGGCATACACATTTAAGTTTTATTATTATTATTATTATTTGTTTTTTAATAATAACTATAAAAAAGTAACTCAAAATGTATATTCACAATAAGAAGAGTTATAATATTAAGTAATAATACTAGGTACGTAATATGTTTTTTTTTTTTTTTTTTTATATGAACAATTTAGAAATGTTATAAAATATCACAAAGTTAAATAGGTTTTTTGAAACGTATAAAAATATAAATAATTTATTAATAATATATCATAAAATTCCAGTCGCAAAATGTATCCTATGTCAATTTTCATTTGATCGGAAGTTATGGCAATAGTCGTGATTCCTAGAAACAGCATTATCGTATAATAAATATTTACTTGAAATGCATACAGTAATGCTATTAAATAGTAACTGGTGAGTAAACTATATTATTCAACAAAGTAAAAACATTAAAACAAATATTATCAAAGAAATACAACTGTTTTATACAAATTATGCATAGAAAATTTTTTTCTAAAAACATAATACTTTTCAGGAAAGAAAAGTGATTTTATTTAAAACACTTAAACTGTATGTACAGTCTTATTTAACTCAAATATATAATTGACTATGTTTTTCAGTGATACAATAGACGTAAATCTGAATAACTGTGTATGATATACAACAGATATTATGAAATCAACATTATACGCAGTTAGTGCATATCAATAGTATAGATATTTTTACGTATAGTTAACGCATTTCGTAGAAATAATTTAATTTATTTTAAATGAGGCTGTGATTTAATGCACTAAAATTTTTAAAATGCATTAAAATCTTATAACAGTTTCAAAGTTAAATAAATTACAAAAAAAAAATGTATCAAGTTTTAACGAAAAGAAAAAAATTAAATAAGAAATTCGAAAAATTAGCGTAAAAAGTTTTAATTATTAAAAATGACCAAAAAATAAAAAAATGCAGGCTATCATTTTTATTTTAATCACCTACTGTCTTTCATTAATGTGGTTAGGTTAGTGATGTAACAATAATTACATACAGTGCCGTGTCAATAAATATATCTGAATGTAAATTTTAAAATGCTGCTTTTTAATATATGTTTTCTATTCAAAATAAATGGTTTTCCAATGCTATTTGCCGAAATAGCACTACTTAATTTTACACACCTTAAATAGTTCCACTAAAAAAAAATTGGAAATTCATCTCTATAATGTATAGTTGGTGTTGGGTGTAAGTAATAAATACATTATCATTTATCACTGAGGTGGGACGAACTATCTTTTTCAAAGTTGTTCAAAAATGGTTTTCAGGATAAACAATTTTCTATTTATTAATCTGAATAAATTAATCTTTATTAATATGTTAAGAAAACTATCAGATCCTCGCACAAAAAAATCTTAAATACGTCACTGATATTGACTTGATACAATAAACATGATATTATTGCTACCATCTCGGAAACAATAATAATAATGTTAACATCACAATATAATTCCCAATACTGAAAATATATAATATTATGTACTATGATGCATATCATTTTTAATAATTAATATGCTTTTTTTAAAAATGATTAATACTATAACATTTTTGTTTAGTTTCACTTTAAATAAACTGCTATCTCTATAAATATTTTTCGTTGGAATAACAATGCTCCTTTTGCCACTCGCCCTTAACAAGTATTTATGAAAAATATTATGTACTAATAGATTCAGATTTATATAAAATATGTTTTCATAATATTTGATATTATTAATATAAATATTTATGACTACAATGAAAAGTTTAAAATGACCCCATATAATAAAAATAAATATATCAATCAAAAATACATCTCTGAAAAAAATCCTATCTACGTCTACAGTGTACACTGAATTATAGTACTATATTATAACTACAAATATTTTATTGTCAAATATTAAACTAAAAAAAATATTGCTTACGGTTCAAATACTAATTCGTATATATTTTATTTCATATTTTATAAAAGGCAGCAAAACTATTCGAAAAATTAACAATTCACAGTTCTAGTCTCTTAGAATAATTCAACGGTATTTTTAGAACTTAAGTAAAAATAAAAAAGTTTTACGGATAGGAATTTATTACTTTATCATTCTTTCTCACACTTCTAAAGTTTGTCGTCTATAGGATAGTAGCATAGACGGATAGAGCTGTATTATTATTCTGCATTTCAATACAAAAAATATTTAATTTATAAAACGAAAATCTTGCTCTGCTGTAGGTGTAGTATATTTCGAGGTAACTACATTGTCATGATCAACAAACCGTAAAATGGTTTTGAAAATGTCTTTGTGTATAGAAATTATTAAATATCCTTGCGCGTATAATATTAAAAGTTTCATAAGAGACTGTTACAATTAATATTTTTTGAATTTAAACAAAATAACTAAAATCTTAAGTTCATACTAAAAAGTTGTTTTTCTTTTGAATAAGGTGTATTATTTAATTTTGTCAAAATTTGAACTTCGAATACCTATTAAAAAATTGTGATGATAAATTTTTCGGTATTTTGCTGATGTTATAAGATTGCATTACATTTCAAGTTTTTTTAACTTCACTTATATATCTAAAAAAAATACTTAGTACAAAACAAATGAAAAATTATGTGATAAGTACATAATGTTTGGAAATATTATATATATATATAAATTAATATTCTATTATTTGATTGTTTGTGCTCTTTAAACTGCAAAACTACTGGACTGTTTAACCGTTTTCAAGAAAAGTTATATCAATATACTTCTCGAGACTCCAAGATTGTTCATAAGTTATATAATATACATAACTTTTTTTTAGCTCTTAACAATTACTACCATGTCTTACACTTGAATTTAGTATTTGCTTACATAAATTGAAAATGTTTTATTTATGGAAGTTCCATTAGTTACAGGTTAAATTAGTATTGATATAGTTATTAAAAATATGCTTAAAAATATTTTGAACAATATATAACTCATTAAACACAAAAATCCGAATTTCATACATTTAAAAAAAATTATTCTAAGTTAAGTTGACAAACATTTTGTTTTTCAATATTTTAAAAATCTGTAGACGGTAGACAATTTATTATGTAGTTAAATAAACGAATTTAGCATATAGGTATAAGGTATAAGTCATAAGATATACCACTAAAAAAAAAATAATTTATAACAAATATAATATTTAAGTCGATTTAACAAATGTACGTTATACTCAAACTTATAACGTTATATAACATAAATTATTTAATTTAAACAATCATATTAAAGTCTGTAGAATTGCATATTTTGTTGTGTCAATTAATTAAAATATATTTAAATCAAAATGTGGATATAATATTATAACAACAAAATGAATTCTAGGTATTTTAGTCGGTGTTTTAAGCACTCTAGTAAATTAATATTTCAAAGGAATTTCTTATTGTATGGATTGTGTTTTTATTTGAAATAAATTAAAATGTACACAATATATATTATATTATATATAGTATTTTTTATTATTGAAAATTGGTGTTCAATCATTTGGAAAAAAAGGTTGTATCCATTTTAAAATCAAACTTAACCGTTTTAAACACTAAGTACACATACTACTATGTAGATAATGAATAAATAAGCTCTCTAAAAATGATGAAAATATAAACAGTGTACTCTGTAGTATAATTTAAAAATAAAATAGATAAAAGAGTTTCAAAGAAATATATTTTACAGATATCAAACACACATCATCAGATTAAGAATTGAATTCAACAAAATAATCGACAAAGGTAAATAATTTGAAAATATAAAAATATAATTATAAAACCAAAATGTATATGATTAAATGTAAATAAAGATGAAAAAAAAAATGTAAACGTTAAAGTGTCAGCATAGATATGAAATTCAATTATGATCATTCAACGTAGATTATTTTTTTCATTGAAATGAATCTTTGTCTTGTCAATATTTTAGTGATACAGTTTTTTTTAAACTATCTCAGTCCGAGAAAAAGTTAACTTGATTTGCATTTAAATTTTTAATTGTACCGCGGACCCAAAATTTTTTTCCAGATGAAACTTTTATAAGCTATGTTAAAAAATAATAATTATTATTATTGCATAGTTTTCAGTTTTATTTTAGATCTGATTCGATAATTATTATATATATATTCATGGTTAGGATGTATTTTAGACAAGAAGTTTTGTTTAAAATAGTTTTTAAATAAACGAATAAAAAAAAAAAAACCATAAAATTTTATCATATTTTATTCTTTGAAATATACATTTCGTTTGTAGATTACGGATTATACAATCATGGCGTAGATTATAATATAAAAACTATGTTATTTTATAACTTATTTATCTATACATTTGAAGCAAACCATCGTAATAAATTAAAAAAATATTTTTTATAAATTGTTTAAAACATAACAAAAAAAAAAAAAAAAAATTAAAACAAAAACAAAAAACTGCTTTTTTCCAATCCTGTGTATTTCTAATTTAATATTACACTTTCCTCATAACCTGTATTTGCGGGAAACCCTAATTGGCAATAATCGTTTCTAAGTAGGAAATAGTAGGTAGATAGTATAAAATGCATAATATTACGTTAGTATGATATACCAAAATAAATTTATTTAAAATCTTAAAAATTGTTATTAACATATTTTATTAGTTCAAACGTTTAAAATTAAACTAATACACATAGTATTACTGTACGCAGAATGGAGATATATTTTATTTGCTGACTGACATAAACAAGCAGTGTTTATTATAGCCGTTCGGAGAACAATTCAAAAAAGTTAATAAATCGTTTTTTTTTTAATGTTAAAAAATGATTAATTCCTATCAGACAATATGATATAATTTAACACCGTTTGTATATAGGATAATATAGTAGGTACTTACGGCTAAAGTATATTCATTGAAGTGGAGAAACGATGAGAGACCACGTCGGCTAGACTTACGACAACCGAACGACAGTCCGTACGACTCTCGCGTGCGAATCATACTGTATACGAAAGACACGAACGGCTGCGCTCAAGCTCAACTGCAGCACCAGCGGCCGGTGACCATAGTAGCCGCTGCTGACGCCGAAGACCACGTGTGTGAATCGGACGGGTAGGAGGAGACAGTTAAAAACCCATCGTCATTATATATTACGATACGTGGTTGGAGTTGTTACCGCGGTCCGCGGAGTGTATTCGATAATAATAATAATAATATAATATTATGTTTTGAATAATATTCCGGATCGACCTTGACCGGTGGACCACTATGTAGACAAGGTTATATAGGGGAAGTAAAATATATGGACATTATTTGCGGTGAAATATGTTTTAGGTACAATATTATTATAATAATATTGTGACGAGCGATATGTCTGTGTTCGAAAGTTTGCGAGAGAAATCAAATAACCTGTACGATTTATTTATTTATTTAGTTTTTTTTTTTTTTTATCGAGACTAAAACAAAAAAATCTTATGATTTATCATATCGAAGTAGACGTCTGCTGCGACCACATCATATATAATATGTTAATTTTTTTTTTCAATTATATCATCAATTTATCTTTAATTTATAAAAGACAGTAATTTAATCTTGAGTTACAATATTTATTCATAAATATATAAATTGAAAATCATATATAATATGATTATTGAAATTGTGAAATCATAACTTTATACGATATCAAGTCAGACCATGTACATAATATTAAATGACACGGTGTCTTACAAAAATATATAAGAACACATTAATCCGAATCAAACGAGTAGAAACAACATTTAAAATATTATAACTAGTCTTATAATAATAATATGAATAATAAAATTAATTTTATGATTATTTTTCTGATTTACTCTCGAATTTAAAATTACCCTAATAAAAATATTTTGCAAATGTAATGATTTTAGTTAGGAACGCGACGTGCTTGTCTGTTGTTCGATTTAAATTCTATAAATATTTCAACATGATATTACATTTTTTGGATTACGATCATTCATAAATTGTTTCGGTATGTATACTTTATGCGAGTTTACCTCAATATATAACAAAATTGATGACCGTACTTTTAAAATAATATTTTACTGTATTGACGCTTGAAACCCTTTTATATGCCTACTCTTCGCAGAAATTAAAAACGAAATTTCACCGAAAAAAAAATTGAGGTATTTTTTTTCATACATTATCTTTATACGTATTAGCTGACAAACACCTAAGTTCGAATAATAACCGACGTTCCACGTTGCGGTGTAAATAGTAATTAAACCGGTGGTTTGCTATGTCATTGTTGATGTGTAATACATAGACGTTTGCCACAATTATCTATGTTTACTCAATTAGAATCAAAGTAAATCGTACCAGTGTGTTAAGTACTAAATGACGATTTTATGCTGTCTATACGTGTTTGATCTTGTGTAAAGGAAAGTTTAACGCGCATAACAGCTTGATACGCACAAAGCATTTCCGACAGCTTATACGATATTATGATGAATACAAATAGAAAAGCATAAACAATACTTTAAGGCACCAATGCACCACGGACTTATAATATATTATTATTGTGCTTGAAATACACTATTAATAGCACAATATTTTCAGCGATTATTTTACATCAAACGATTTTAATGACTGTGTATATTGTATTGTTAATAGTGTTTATTATCGAATAATATATGATGTTGACAAGATAAAAACCAGAGTTGAACTCTAGCGTGAAATTCGACTTCTCTTTCAGCTATATCGGTATTAAACCTTTACTTACGCGTTATTAATCATAACTACACGCAGAGTATAGGCACCTATTCAATGGAAACTGAACACAATTAATACAGTATCATCTAAATTTAATTACCTATACATTTCGATTTTTAATTAAATTCGGCTTTGAAAATAGTTTGTTTAAATGTATCTCAACAATATGATATATTAAAATAAGAAATAATTTCGTTGATAGAGCTTGTAAAATAAACACACATTTAGTTTTGTTTATTTTTACAAATTTACTTTTACCAATATTATTTAAATTATAGTCCTTTTGATGTTAAAATAAACGATTAACGATGTGAAATGAAATGGATACGAGTATTTACATGTGTGTGTTTTAATATCGAATCGAGAACTTATACTAAAAAATACATAATATAAAAGCCTTATGTTCTTTAAATTAAAATTTCAATATATTATGTAATATAAATATTTTTATCATACATGGTATCTTTATGGCTTATATTTTAAAATAGCAATATATTACAGATTAAAACCTAAAAACTAAATTCTTAAAAATTGCTAATATTCGTGAAATATTTAAATTCGAATTCTCTCATAAATATAATTTAATATCCATCGTAAATGTATTACGTTATTATTGATCAATAAATTATCAAGTTTATACGATTATAAATATAAGGTATTTACTATATAGCAGCTATTATAGCTATCTAATATAATTTATACTCCAGATGTTCAATTTAGTGATTGTAAGAATTTAATGTACAAATATTCAATTCAAATAATAATAATTACTAAATTATTGTATTTTTTAATTTTTTTATATTATATATTAGATAAAAATGTTTTTTATTTTTTAATAAAATGAATAATGCTATACAAAATATACAAGGGTTACACCATGAATACCTACTTAACCTACTTATGATAATGAATATTTTGATGGTGTGTGCTATTTCGAAAACTATTTTAAAAATGTAAAATTATTATTAAAATGTTCTATATATTAATTTCTATTATAACTATGGTTAAAACACTTGTGTGATTCTGTATGCCTTAATGTTTTATTACTTATAAACATATATTATTTGATTGAAGGCGATGGATATTAGTTTTAAACCCTAACAGATAATATTTATTATATTATAGTAATTATTGAGTTATTAAGTGTTCTTTTAATAATTTGTTATTACTTACTACCTTTAATTCAATTTAAATACAGAAAAATATTTTTATTTTTATTTTTTTGAGTAATTTGTGAACGCTTATCGATTGCTATTATATTATTAATTACTTTACTTTAATCCAGTTAAATACCTATATTATAATTTATAATATCTAATTTATGGTTTCCTAATACAATTATTCTCATCACGGAATTACTGCATATATAGTAATATTGTGTTATACATGATACAAACAAAGTATTACCCGTATACCTATAATTATTTTAACTTAAATTATATTTAAATGTAGTTTATAACCATGACCAATCAACATAAACGTAATCACAATATTACATAATTTAACAATGTATTTTATTTTTCATAGCTATTTTAGATAATTTTCAATTAAACATTTGCTATTGATTTCATATAACAAAATGCTATTTACGTATTTCTAGCAAGGTTAACTTATTGATGATGTAAATGCGAAAGGTTGCTAATAAAAATAGCAGGTGGTCGTTCATCCGGGAAGTAAATCAACATTTAACAGAGGTTTAGATCTACGAACAACTGTATAATAAGTTTTTCCACGTCTTTAACTAAAACTTAAGTCATCACGACATAACAACGTAGACACTAATTTAAGTAATTTGATATTAACTAAATAACTAAGAATTAAGTTAATTTATTCTTCGTGTAACTTTTCATGTAAAACATATTAATGTACTTAGAAATCAGTTTACTTTGATTAAATTAATTAGGATAAAACTATTTAGTAGATATTTTATTATGTTTCTACAGACCTTAACTGTACTATAATAAGTTAAAAGCTAAAATAATATAATTGCCATTTTTTTATAATTGTTTCTGATATTATTTAATACTCGTCTGACCTTTAGATAATTAATTTGGTTTCTAATTGAAATATTTACACATACTCTTAAAGTACGATAGGTAGCTGTTACGAGCTATTGAGATAAAATACGTTTCAACGTTTCTCTCATTTCACATTTATTTATAATAATATTATATCTGAATTTATTCGAGAAAAAGGAAAATATTAAAAAATAAATATAATGGGAAATTGAAAAATGAAATTAATAAGTAATTATAATGAATTTAATATTGTTCTATCTATTTAAATATTTAATAGCCAAATATACGGAGACTTACTTACTGATTGCTAGGTATTTCTCAAAAACTATAAAACATACAAACTTTATGTAAGGTTTATTATTCATGATAAAATGTTAACTGTAATATATCAAAATATAATTTGATAAATTCGGATAACGGACCACTAATTTCAATACAATTTTAAAATTATTTTCCAACAGACCTTTGTTTTACTAAAACACAGTATCTATATTTTACAAAACACCATTTCGAAATAGAAATATTTTGTTTTTTTTTTTATTCAATCGATTTATACCTTTGAATCATAAAAAAAATATTGGTTGGAAACATAATTTATCATAACATTTATCGTTTTGTTATTTATCTAGACGTATTGAACATCAACTTTTATTAACCGAAGTCCGCTATAAAATTATTATGCTGTTTTTAAATTTTAAAATAGGAATATTTAATGAAATATTTATTAATAATTTACTATAACTTTATTACTTAATGCTTAATTTTGCCAGATGTTTAAACCAGCCATACATTGTATTCAATGTCTGTGGTATATGTTATATATCCACCCACTCGGTTAATATATTTACTATTATACTCATCTAAGCTATAAATCTCAAATAGGCTATTATAAAGATTCGAATAATTAATGGGCTTATATGATAAGTGTTATATGGAACACCGCTATTTATTTATATGTGAATTATTGATGAAAAATGAAAATATTATTATTATTTCGCATTTAGATTTATATATTAACAAAGATTATAGTATACTGTAATTCATTATTAATGAATATTAACTAAATATAAATGTATGAAAATTGTTTTACGTTAAATACATGGAATTTATATATACAAGTAGCATAATAATATGGTGGGATATATTATTTAATCTTATTTAATAATTATTATAAAATTAACAATATAAATAATAATAACTATTGCTAATAAAATAGTACATACCATCTATCTAAAATAGATACACAATTACACCAGAACTACTAATTATAAACTAATGAAATATGTTTAAAAATATAGAATAAATACAATTCATACATACAATGCTATTTGTGTATTTAAGTAAGTTGAATCTTAATAAAACAAAGACGCATTTTCGAGGATACTTCTAAAATTCCAAAGCATTAATGTTTGAATTTGAGTGATTTCATATTTTCATTAATATAGGGTACATCTCTTGATATTTTATTTGACAGCAACGAATATCCAATAGGAATAATAAAAATATAAGGACGAAATTCCCGAATCAAATTACAATAATAAACAAATATTTTTGTACATGTATTATTTGTATGTATTTAAATTAAAAATATGGATTTAATTTAAACAAATAGGTAGTTTATAAATAGTGCTATTCTACACACAACAAAATTTTTTAGACAACAATATTTTAGCAGATTTAATTTAATTAATTTCAAATTAATAACAAATAATAATGTGAGTATCAGGTAATTAATTAATAGATTAAAAAGTAATTAAGCTGTAGTGGTGGTTATGAAGTAATCAAGTCATGAATACGTCCTCATCTTAGGGAAGCGTAGTTATAGTCACGATAATACTATGTTAGAAGGTTAGTGTACCTTTTGACCTACATACGGATTTGAAAAAAAACTTTTGGTGAAATTATTAATGTGATCTTTAAGTTTAAAATTGTTTTATTTAAATATCTATAGGTTTTTTTGCAAAAATATAGAATTCGTGTAATTTTTTAATATTTGCATCTAATTTACCTAAACGGTTAGGTTACCTAACTGTTTTTCCTTATGTTACATATGATACTTAATACAAATCTCCGATGAATATATGTATTTTATATTACTTAAATTAAACGATGGTGAAGTGTGATTAAATAAAATTCATTTACACTTACGTTTTTTGAAGAATGTATCTTTTTTCAATTATTGTACCAATATGATGATAACATAATAATTAAATGATTTTGTAAATTAATTGTTGTTGCTTCTTGTTGATAGTCCAGTGTAGGTTTTTAGGTAGTTTATTGTACTATCGGTTAAATGGGCTTAATTAGTACGGTCGGATCAGTGATATGTAGACAAAAATATAAAATTAATTACAACAATAAATTGTATAATAGGTAGGTAATATCATTAGTTAATTAAAACCATGTTTAATTAACAATTTACAATTTATGATAGATTTAATAATAAATTTAAGTATATACATATCGTATACATTGTAATTTGTATGCATTTAAAATATTTTTCATGTGAATATGAAACACGTGGTATTTTACAAATAAATTGTAATAAAATAATTGAAGACATTCACTATTTTGGTTCAGAAATTGCGAAAAAATGTATTTCATTAACTTTATTAAAAATAAAAAGCAACAAATAAATATTATACATTTATAAATACTTATATTATAAGTAGCATCCCTGAGATTTATTATAAAGTAGAATATTCTACTTTATTTTAAACACTAAACTGCCGAAAATTTTACAGATTTGGTTTAAAGTGAACAGGAGTGTAATTTTGCGGTTCCTTGAACTCAAATAAGAATATTATTTACAAGATGCTTTTAAAATTTTAAGTATTCATTAAAAAAATTATTAGTCAGTAGTTTTTAAATAAAATAAAATTTAAAATGATAAAAAGTATACAAGTAACCTTGTTTTAATTATTTGAGACAGTATATAATTTTATGTGTTTGTGTATAATGATGTATGTGTAAAACAATTTATGTACAGTAATATAAAATAAATATAAGACATCTTCATAATTCATGAAACACATTATACCGTAGTTAAAACTTTATAAACTTTCAAGTTTAAATATTTGTAACAGAAAGCCGTATAGAACTTTATAAAGTTTTTTTTTGTATATGACGTTCGTATGTTGGGTAATAATGTGTTTTAAATAACATATACTCTCAAATTAGTTAAAAACTTTTTAAAATAATTCTTTGCTTATAATAATTTGAGCGATAAAAATAACATCCTTTGATTGAAGGTTTAATTTAAAAGTAAATTATTTTATCAATTATAAGTGTTTGAAATCTAAAATCTGTGCAGTGTTAATAAATTATTAATCAAACATGCCTATTTGTTTTTAATTTTTAGTTTAGAGAGCACATATATTGCCTAGCTAAAACGCCGTCGGATGCTATAAAATCCAATAGTAATCAAATATAAATAATCTACCTATCTATCTACTTATATAACAAAGCGTGAAGCGGTTCGTCTTTCCGCCGGCGCGGCGCCACCCGTATTATAGACGACTGTCAATCGGAAAATTCCGTTCCGCCGCGCGGTCTTTTCGAAAACGTCTTCTCCCGCCGTCGCTTCGTTTCGATACGTTTTTTTCAAAAGTCTTTCCGTTTCTCGACCGTACCATACGTATATTATGATACGATAGTGTTATATAGCGCAGATTAAATAAAATAAGTTTTATTATAGCTCGACAGTGAGCGTGTTTAAAACGTTCTCGAGAGCGATAATAATATAATCTTGATGCCACTGCAGTATGACGCGATGTATCGGTCTCTCGGTCAATGACGACAAGCGCTCTTGTGAGCTCGGAGCGGGTTTACGTGTAAGATATGATGATGTATTTAAAAGTACATATTACAAAGATTTACTTTAGGTGATGACTGATTGCTAGACCCCCCATCAAATACTTAATTTCTATAAATAAAGTAGAGTATAGTGGTCTACAATATCATCAGTAATCAGTTGTATCTAACACAATCACTTTACCGACAAGTCGTTCTTCTCTCTCTCAAAGTGTTTTAAACATGGATGGTTCAATCACGGATAATATGACTATAAACAAGAAACCCTTTACATATATTCCACCAACACCACCTTCAGAGCTCACAGTGGTGTTTTTTTTTTTTTGGGGGGGGGGGGTTGATTTAATGTTATAGTTCAATCATTGACACCTATAATAACTAGAAGGCAAAATAAATAAATACACACAAATATTTTTAGCAATACACCACTGCATTTAAACAGTTATAATGCACACGCATTTGAGTTATATATATTATACATGTGACAAAATATGTTTCAAATCCCTACAATTTATGTTTTTTGAATTACAACAAAATAACTGAAATTGTTAGAGGAAACAACAGAAATATTGTTATTCAATCTAAAATAAATAAATATAATGTATAGTTTTAAGGCAATGATGTTCCCTTTTTATATCCTGGCTAAAAACAAAAAAAAAAACAGCATGATTATATTGTAGGGTCAAATCAACAACAGTATAATACACATTTATAATTTAGTATTAACACGAATCTGTTATGGCAAGAAATCTATCTTGTATTATAACTGTACGTAAATATTTATTCTGACAATTTATTATTGTAAATCATAATATTGTTAAGTCGTAGATCGAAGACGATTATTATCTGCAAACGAAAGGAAAACCGCAAAAACATTTCAACATGAAAAATACACTACTTTATGTAAAATTAATATGTTCATTGATTAATCTAGTCTGCACATTAAAAGGGCAAAGAAGGACTATGCAAGTATGTACAAAATTCAAAATGTATAATGATGATAATTTTTAGGGTAGCGTACAATAGTTCGGGGCCCTATTACTTTCGCTCAGCTGTCCGTTTGTCACCAGACTGTATCACACATTATATCAAATTATATGTACCTACACGCACTGATTTTAATTTTTTTTTTTTTTTTTTAAGGAACAAAAAAATATTGACGATATCAAAGTAATTCTTAAAGACTTGAGAAACGTATCAACAATCATTGACAACTATGAAAAAAATTTAAATAATTCCAGCGTCACCCCGCATGACGTTAGTTCGATGGCTGCGATAAAGACAGCGTATGATTTTATTTATAGTACTTCAGAGAAAGTATTTAATAAACATTAAGCATAGTAAGTTTAATATCAATTATTTAAACACTTTATTGTCAGTAAATAGTAAATTTTACAGTATTGTACAAAAAATAATAATAATATATATAATAATGTATATAATGTATTATAATAATGTATTGGAATTTAAATAATTCCAGCGTCACCCCGCATGACGTTAGTTCGATGGCTGCGATAAAGATAGCGTATGATTTTATTTATAGTACTTAAGAAAAAGTATTTAATAAAGGGGCTGCACCGTCAAACTCAATAAATGGAACTCAAAATCATCAAACTATTTACAAAGCATCAAATGGATCATCTATAATACAGACAAACATCATTTACAACATAACAATCGTCAATAGTAAAAATAAAACCACTTAGATGAAGCTTGCTTTTCATCTAAGTGGTTTTATTTTTACTATTGACGATTGTTATGTTGTAATTGTTGTTTGTCTGTATAGATGATCCATTTGATGCGTTGTAAATATGATTTTTAGTTCCATTTATTGAGTTTGACGGTGCAGCCCCTTTATTAAATACTTTTTCTTAAGTACTATAAATAAAATCATACGCTATCTTTATCGCAGCCATCGAACTAACGTCATGCGGGGTGACGCTGGAATTATTTAAATTCCAATACATTATTATAATACATTATATACATTATTATATATATTATTATTATTTTTTGTACAATACTGTAAAATTTACTATTTACTGACAATAAAGTGTTTAAATAATTGATATTAAACTTACTATGCTTAATGTTTATTGTTTATTTGTATGATATGTAAGATATACTGTTTAATGACAGTATTGAATGTTAATAACTTGTTATAATAGTAGTTATATTACCTATTTTATTTATTTTTTTGTACTATACTGTATAATTTACTGTTTAATGACTATATAGTGATTTAATAATTTATTTTAAACCTACTTTATTTTTATGTGCATGGGTGCCCATAAGTAACATTTTAGGGGGAGGGGTCAAAATAAAAAAATTCTCAAATGTAAGGTAATAAAGATAATAATAATATTATATGGAAATATTTATTGAACTACAAGTTTTAAATATTTTTTATCCAGGGGGGCAAGTGCCCTATCTTGACCCTCCCAATGAGCGCCCATGTTTATGTGTAAAATTTACTATCGGGGATCGGTGGTGGTGTATATTTAAGGAGTTAGGTATAGGCAATATTTAAAGTGCGTGCGTAAATCATTTGTGACTGTGCAAAGTAAATGATTATTATTTTTTTTTATAGTATATGTAGGTACGGATCTCTGCGCTACACCAGGTACTACCCACTCAACATATTCTTATCTGCTAATTGACAAGACGTAACTATAACAATACTGTATAGTAGTGCACGGTAATAATAATTACGTAAATACTCGCATACGCTGTCTTCTACATTTTATAAATTATTATTGTTCGACGTCCATGATTGTACACACGTCTTTTTAGCTTTACTGCACAAACCTTCACAATTTAATTTTTAATAATTTAAAAATATATTTATTATAAAAACACGAATTTTCTATTTATTTTAGGTAGGTATAAAGGATTTATATTATAATAATACACGTTGAATGTATTAATTTAGAGAGTATATTAAAAAAATATATACACAAATACAGATTCATGTACATTTGAGCTATGTCTATGTGCGTGAGTATAAATTTAATAGTGTACATTGTGTAATTTACCATCGTTTATTGGTGTAAAACGTATGAAAATTACGCGTGATACGTTCCTCTAAAATGGTTAAATAAGGTTTCAACTATAAGTAATCAACTAGATGATTATTTAATCGCATTTATTAAAAAGGGTTAAAACAATACTGTTTTTCTACTACAAATATTTTAGTAAATGACTATAATATTTATGTCGACACGAATATTGTTGGAGTTTGATTCCGAAATACTTTATCGGACCGACTTACGTACGTATATTGGCTACCATGGCCTAGACACCTATTATAAATAAACAAATAACTTGCGAGACCTAGTAATGACTTATGACTTATGAGTAATAAGTGGATTATATTATTTTAAAACGACTTCTGTTTAAAAAAAAACTAAGTATGTCTTTGTTGTAGCAATGTTTTTAAATTAAAAGTTTGTAATTTTTTTCAATCGATTACAACTGGAAAAAAATATTTTCTTATTTAAATTGAAAGTTAAAGTATAACTACATAACTTTTTGAAATATCTTGATGCATACTGTAAGTTAGTTTTTTTTTTTTATAGATCTCAACTTACACTATATTTATAGGATCAAGAAACTAATATTAATCAGATTAATGATATCTTAACATTTAATTTAATGCAAATAGTTTATCTAAAAAACTATTTATATACTTGCAAAATAAAAGCTTAAAGCTTTAAACTAAACCAATAAAAAATTATACTGTACATAGAAATATTTAGGAATTAATAAGAAAGCTGTTAAATAAATAAATTAGTTATAAATGTAGAGTTGAACTTACAAAGACTAAAGAGAAAAAACCATAAAATCTATTACATGTAATAACATTTCGTTAAAATTGATTAATGAAAATTAATAATTTGCAAGGAATTATATAGGCAATGAAAACTAAACGTTTCACTCCACCGTGTTAAATGTTACACGTATAGATCAACTTGTTTTAATAAAATATTTGAGATTGTGCTAGAGAATCCAATAGTGTACATTTTTGTTAATAAACCCAAAACAATTTTTATGTAATTATTTATAATCTTTTTATAAAAAAAATTGGTTTATAGTTTTATGTATAAGTACATGAAAAAAAAAAAATGTTTGATTTAAATTATATAACTAAACAAAAGACTATGTTATATTTTAAAAAGAAAATTAATATATTTTCAGCCCAAAAAATAAAAATATCGCATGTAATAATTTTCAATGAAGAAAGAAAAGTAAATACCCACTATTGAATTATGTTTAGAACTGTTTTATATTAAGAAAATAATAAAAGTAATTTTTATTGTTTCCAGTATTGCGTGCCGTCTTTTAGCAAGAAATAAAAGACATCTCATAACAATAAAGACGTAACTTTCGAAATTGAAAAGCTATAAATTAAATATGAATAATCGACTTTAAAATTAAATATAAAATTGGAGGATACTTAGTAATAATTAATACCCGTACACAATAACTATTCACAGTTACACAAAATAGTGAAGTATCGTAAATTTAAAACATTTCCAAATGTTATGCTTTTTATTATTAAGTCTTCCAGTGTATAAGTCTTCTTAAAATTCCTTTCATGACAACATTTTGTATACACTTCATCTAAAACCATTATAACCATAAAACATAATTAATGCTAACAGTTTATTTTGTAGTTTTTGCTAATTGTTTTTTTTACTATAATACAATGCCATGAGACATTATTTTTAATTTTCAAAACAGCAGCATCCTCAGTTACGTTGTATCTGATCTCAGAAACTACAACAAATGTCCTAATAAATTTATTTAAAAAAAGATCTTTTAAAATGGAAAATAACTGGTGAAACTCCAGTACAATATTTTAGAAAATCTCGACCTGTATACATATATTTTCATGATTATAAATGGTAACCAGAAATCAGTTAAAATTAAAACTCTCTTACGACCTACCTAAAGTGTTTATATAACCTATAAATTATGATCTATGAGTTCATAGTGATAGATATTTTATGTATAATTATTTTCTATAGAACAAACATCTCACAAAAACATGTTGCATAATTAATATTAATTCCAGCAAAATGGCAATTAAAATCAATATAAAATATACATAGTTGTATCTATGAAATTAATAAAAAACGTTTCTATTAAAATAATTTTTATTAATTAAAAGCACTAGTGTTAATATCTCTTAAGCTAATAGCTAAAATTTATTGGTTCTATGAAAGACTACCTCCCTTGTCATTTTTTTGTTATTTTTAATGTATAATTTATCATAGTTGATCATATTTACACACTGTGTATCATTGTGTTAAAAATATAGATTATAGAAAAACAATAAATATAATACAATATAACAATTTAAAACTAGAAATATAATATTTTTAATATATTATATTATCAAAAATTATCTATGGCAAATAATTATGCTTAACATGTCTTTACAAAATCTATTTGGAAGAATACTAACGTAATATTAATTATAATGTAAATGTATAACAGTTCAAAACTATACATCTCATAATATTATTTCATTTTTAAATAATATATATTTGAACACATTCTTATTTAAATTTGCATCAATCGATTTAATAATGTATGTATTTTTTAAACTTGTCAATCAAAACCATTATAATTTAATGAAGAAACAAAAAAATCCTTTAAAATTTCATTTAACATAAAAAACCATGAATTTTAATTGGCGTGTCATTAGTTAAAAATATTCATTCCCTTGCAGTATGTAGGGTCAGTATAATTTGCCAAACGTTGATATCAGTTTAAAATGTAATCGCTCATGAGGCTGAATATTCACGAAACTTCATTTACCATAGTTAATTAGTCCTATTCATAAACTGAGTTTTGTTTAAGTGGGATCAATTGTACATAAACTTATCATTAAATTGAGTATTCCGTTTAACGATAAAAATATTTTAATATTTTATAGACTATGTAAAAGTGTTCTATAAGAATTAATTATTTATTTTTATATATGGCATGCAAAATATAAATGATAAAAATTTAAAAGTATTAAGTAATAATAGTTATATTATAAATTGTATTGTTTGACAAAAGAATTGATGATTGTAAATATTTGAACGGAATTAAATTCATATCGATAGTTTAATTTGGAAACTTTTTTTAATATTTTATCTACCAGTATGTAAAATAATTTATCATTGAATTCATGTTTACCAAATATATTATAGCAGTGAGATTCAACAATGTTTTACAACAGAATGACTTCCCAGTATTTTTTTTATTTTTTTTTTTCATAACTTATTTGTTGAAATTAATATTAGTATAATATCTTGGAAGTCATAATAGGTAATAATTATTTTTTTTGTAAATGATACCTAATTAAATTAGAAAGATGGAAATTTAAATAATTATTTTTAATATTTTATCTCTATCTTAAAAAAAAATGTAGCTAATATTAATGAATTTTATCAAGTATTGTACTATATTTTATTTAAGATAAAATATAATGTTTCGTCATCATTGTCCTGTATATCCTGTTAAGAATATTGACTTACTTATATACATGACAGATTTTCTTAGAATATACTGTTATCAACAATTTATCAATTGAACAATAATATATAACATGATAGAGATCATGTTCAAATTAGAATAAGATATTACTATATAGCTTTCACTTAATTTATTTCTCAACGTTTTTACAAATAAATATTATTTTTGAATGGGGAAAAAAATACAATATGTAAATATTTACAATAAAGGCTTATGCTGACATATTTTCAATTTATAGGGAAACAATTTACTGAGAAAATACTTCCACTCGGAGTCACTCCTATAAAATTAATAGCACTTTTATTTTCAGATATAAATTGTGAATATTTGATTAAAACACTTACATGAATCAGTTTAACAGTTCTTGTCATAAAAATCACAATTATATATGAATTTAAGCTGAAACCTTGTACAGTACTCTTAATACACTCTTTTATATCTGAAACAAATCAATAGGTAAGTACCTATTAATCCTCCGTATTTCTAAAGTAAAACAAATTTAATGTCTTTAACTTACGCTAAAAATTTCCATAAACTATTACCTAAAAGTTTAAATCCTCTTATCAATAATCTTTTCATTAAAATTCTATAACGAGGGTCCTAAAAAGATAAAGATGGAGGAATTTGTTTCACTATTGATGTTGTATTATAACATTAATTTGTGTATAGAAAAACTGCAATACCGGCAAGATTGTAATAACTTTTTTCCTTGAGCTACTTTCAAATTTAAATATTTAAAGTTAATTAATTATCGCACAATTTTTGTGCCGATTGTAATTTTTCTAAAAAAAAATATATTTATATATAGATAGCTCTTAATAATTTTTTTATTTTTTTTTTTTTTTGTAGGTATTTTTATAATTATAAATAAAATACATTGTGGCAGCTAGCTAATAAATAAAATACATTAAATATATGTTTTTTCTAATATTTTTAATAAAAATTAATAAAAATAATTAAATTGTTCTTATATAATATAAAATGGTCAATGAAAATAAAATATAAATTCGTGTTTGTAATTGCTGATTACTATAGAGCTCGAATTTTGAAGCATAATAAGCAACTAAAAACCGCACGATTGTTTTAAAAAATTAAAAAAGAAGTATATTTATTTTTAAAAAAACAAAAAAAAAGCATGACCAAAAATTAACATTAACTAGTTATCAAAAAAAAACCAAAAAAAAATGAAAAATTAATTTAAATTTAAAAATAGAATTTATTTACTATGTATTCCCATAGATTTTCAATAGTAAAACTGACTCAAACTGACAACAGAATATTTTTATACGTAGAAAACGAGCTTTTTATATCCACTGAAGTGATCGGTGCGTACTTTTTACAAGATGTTTCAAAACAATTGATGTTAAATTTTGAAATGATTGATATCGATATTATAGGCATACTGACCTTATAGGTACTGCAAGGTATAATATTAGATCGACAATCCATACGTTTAATATATTAATTAATAAACAAGCCGATAACGAAAACAATAATAATCTAATATCTGCGTTCTGGGTTTTTACATTTCTCATTAATAATTTTTTTTTATTATAATAGTATAATAAACACATAAAAAATTCATAGATGCAATAATTGAAAAAAAAACATTTACATAAAAAAAGTAATCAGTGATTACCATAATTTATAAAGTGTTATTGCTTGTATATATTATAACCCTATGGTATACAATATACATCTATCTCAATCAGCCTTATAAGGTGTAAGTACATGAAGATTAATATAAGTAGGTACTATATTATTATATTACAAATGTATTTGTTTATGAAGTTTCATTGTTTTTCGTCCTATATTATAGATATCGATATAGTTTGAATATTATGTCATGCGTTTTATGATAGGTACCTACTTTTCAATCTGGATAATGTGCTTTAAATGAGACGTTAAGTCTTTTACTATTAAGTATTAACTCACCAAACAAAATAAATAAACTACAAAAAGTTTAATAAACTTGTGAAAAGTAAATACACAGTTGGATCATGGAAAACGTAATTACTTCAAAATGTTGTTTACATTATTGTAGTGTCAAGACCATTGACATTTGAACTAAAGAGCTAGTTTATAATATAAGTAATGTAATCAAACAATTTATTTTACTTTTTGGTATTTTCACTATTTTCAATTTAGATGTTTCTTAGGGAGTATCCCGAGTGCGTCCCGAAATGACCCTCCGTCCAGAATATGGTATATCATCCGAGTGCGTCCCAAGAAAAAAAGGTCATGTTTCTTACTCGTTGTTTATATACCTACTATTTTGTTGAGACTATCTAGGCAATTTTATATATATATAATATATGAATATATGTATAGTGTTTGTATAACTTCAGTTATGATTTTTTCAATCATTGTTTATATTATAGTTAATTAATAATACAATAAATATAATAATGAAAAACAAGTTTGATTATTAAATCGTGTTGACTTAACTCGAATAGCTAAAATCAAAGTAATTTTAAGATTTATAATAATATAATGGACGACTACTGAGTACTGACTATTATAAATGTCTCTTACTCGCATCATTAACGTCTACATTATTTTCGTTTAATGTACAATAATAATTATTAATTATAATTAGTGTTTATATTATTATTACTTATATGCACTGTCTGAATACCTACACGGGGTTTCTGAAAAAAAAAAACAATACCCTGAAATGTACACACGACCGATAAAATATAATATTATTGTGTTATGACAAAATAACTATATACCTATATAGTGATAGCGTTAGTGTGTGACACGGACACGCAGTACGACATAGTAATAATATTTATTATACTATACACTATATAAGCGTGTTTCAGATGATTATAAAAATTTTTAAATTACATAATACAGGATATCGATACGAACGAGTATATTATGTATCGCGTTTTGTATATGTAAGTATTCTGCGTTTGTATATATACATATATATATATTATATTACTGTGTACATACCTAGTCTGAGCCCTGAGGTGAACGACTTAGATATAACTTTTAAAAAAGTTTCCCGACGAGTACATTATAATGATTTTGTAGCCAGAGTTCGGAAACCTCGTGGCATGGTACCATACAGTGGCGTATTTTCAAAAATATTCTAAGGGGGCCCGTAGCTTATACATAATTAACTAATTTATATAAACTATGATAACTATATATACCTATTGCCTTTATCACACATTATATTTAGCCGTAACTTGGAAACCATCGTCAGAATACACAGAATACTAATTTCTATACGTATTACTTAACTATAGTGCAGGAATGTGTATCGGTTTTTCCTCTGGGGGGGAGTATCCCTGGACCTCTCTGTAAATACGCCACTGGTACTATATCACGATTATTGATACCAAAATATTATCTCGAACCGCGTGGAAAACGACACTCAATATACATTGATTAAATATTTAAACGACGATGTCTCCAAGTTGATTTCTCATCGATCAACTCTAATATGGCCCTTATGACGTTTAGAAGACGCGTGGATACGAATATTAGCCATTTGAATCGGTTAGAATAATAATAAACCGTCCAATGAACGTTGCGCGAATATGGTTTGATATTATATGTCATGTTTGTTTTCATTGTAAGTAATTATAACAATGATGTATCGATGTACTTATTATTAATACCATCATTATTCTGTAGTAGGTATAATATCCGACGTAGAATACCATAAATAATTTCAAAGATATTAGCAAGTTAAAACTTAAAATTATGAACATAGCAACATTATATATTTGAAGATTATACATGGTTAATACTTCTTCTATATTCTGACGTATTTTAAATTTTAATTACACGTATATACATATTATAATATCGTATATTATGATAAAACTTAAATATAAAAAAAAATGTATATATTTTATATCGTACACGTTTGAGTGACGGCAATGTAAAAGTTTATTCCAGTTATTTCAGTTTACTGATATACACTTTTTCCGCTTCCGATTGTAAAACAAGTACATAACAATTTTTAAACAAAAAATATGAGAAAAATAAAAACTTACAAGACTAATTTTAATATTAATCTTTTATAATATTATGTACTTAGAAAAATAAAATACTGTGTATTATTAATTTTGCTAAAAGATTAAAAATGCACTTAAGTTTGGTGAGTAAGTTAAAATGAAATATTTGTTCGATGTCGTGACAATAATAATTGAGTTACTATAATAATCAAACACCGCCAATAAACAAATTAATTACTATGATCGTCAATTATTTCTTATTTGAATTATTGAATAAAATGCACCGTTGAACAAGATAATTATCTTTTAATGGCGTTAAATTTCAATACTATTCGAGATTAATACAATATTCTTCTATACTTTAATATAATATTATTATTATATTATATTGGCACGTCCTGGTGAATTTATGATAATAATAATAATACGCACTGATAGGTACCTATACAAATAACTAATTATGTCCATACTCGATAAAAAATAGATATCTTAATAAAGCGTTGATAAATTTTCTGATTAAGTAAAAATATGTATTGATAATGTATAAAATGAATATTGTTTAATTGAGATAAGCAGAATTATATTAAACATATTACAGAAGTGCACGCATTATGCATGTATGCAGCATAAATAAATAAAAATTTTGTTTACGTATGATATTCAACGTCATTATTGATAATAAAATAGATAATAATATTGTATTATACACGTCAGATATCAAAATCAATATTGGTAAATGTTAACCTTTTATATTTATAATATACACTTATATGTATTAATAATTCTAATATTGTGTATACATATGCCTTGGTAAAAAAAAAAAAAAGGCTTAGACAAATAAAAACATTAATTGACAAGAAAACTAAGATAATAGAATGTTTAGAATTTTAACAGGTTATTGGTAAATAAATCAAGCGCTTTTGCAACAATATTTTAAGTTTATACCTAGAATAAATACCTACAAAATACCACAAGTAAAATATCACGTAACCAAAATATCATCTTTAAAATATCGTGGAACTATTTGTTTAAACGAAAATTCATAATATCGCTTGTTAAGCGTTATACATGGAAATTTTCAGTATAAAATATAACAGTGGTAAAATTACAATAATATAATAGATACCTACATAAATAGATCGAATTCAAGTATAATTAATATTTAATATAATTAACTAACAATAAATGATGGTTAATAAATTTTAAATTAATAGTAGGAACTATTATTCGTAGAATTAAAAATTAAAAATAATACACAAAGTAACCAGGCCACTTACACAGAGGCCATAGTTGACAATTCTCTTCCCCACCCAGTGAAACTAGGGGAGCAGTAAATTTGTATTGGTTTTTTGTGTTCAAATATAGCACAACGTAATTTAAATTTATTTATTACAAGTTAATACATTTTTTTTTCGTTTTGAAATCGTCCTCGAATTTTTTCCGAAAATTTTATTTAACCTCCGTCGGGCTTTACGAGTTATTAATACGTTTGCTTGTAAGCATAACTACGCAAATTTATAAAATCTCATACAATCGAGTTAAAAATAAATACAAGCAATTGGGTAAACTGTATATTTATAAATAATAAAAAAATGTTGTCCCGTTAATGCATAAATATTATATTTTACATATTTTAAGGTCACAATTACACATTTTGGTATTAATAACTTGGTATTTTTTTTACCTAATTGAAAAAAAAAAAAAACTAAGCTATTATATTTTATATACCTACTGATTACATTTTTTCCGTACGATACTTGGTCGGTGATTCGGTATTATAAATATATTAATATTAATTGCTATTTAAACGATCCATACGGTAGTCGGTAGTTATACGATTATATCCAATTTTTGGAGGTCTTACATAAATATTTAAGCAATATGGGTTATACTAACATACAGTAAATTATACGAATAATATTTTTTTAGACGAGATCCCAGTGCGTTGCATGTATGGGTACTCGTAAAAAAAAATCAGGAAACGTTCAATATTATGAATAAGTCGATGGACTGTATGGACTGTGATTTTGTAGGTTTGTTTTTAGTAGAAAAATAAATAAAGAATATTCACACTGCATACAAATACATTGGTAAGTGAATATGTCTTTTGGCTACTATCACATAATATCTTATATTACTAGTAACGGTTTCATTCGTCATATAGTAATATTTTCAGTGTCGTGCACAAAATATGGTAACGCTCTCCGCTGTCGCACAAAAATCAGTTTGATTCCCCAGCCATAAAACGTACACACAAACATAAAAAATGGTTCAAAAGTCCGGAGCTCATATTTTGATCAGCATTGAAAAATTTTAAGATTTTTATTATTTCTACGTATTTACATAATAATAATGTACTATCATATTTAAAATATTGTTATTATTATTATTTTTTTTTTTTATTAATGTATTACTAGGTAGCTTATGAATTATAACACAGTACAAAATGATACATTTAATTCGATATAATACAATATAATATTATACATAGTTTGTTCGTAGCTCTAAAATAATGAAAAAATGGGAAAAAAAATATATAGCAGGCTTATAATAGGCACTAATTTCATTTGCTCTCCATAGTAGTAATTTCACCGATCGCAATAGAACTATTGTTATATTTGTAAATTTATTATTTCGTACTAAATAAAAAATGTGAGTTCTTAATTTTTCATAATGTGTATTATGCGTAAAAGTAAGTACATTAAAAATTTTTTTAGCCTTATCTACATAATAACAATGATATATAATATATAACATCACGGAACTCTGTTAAAATTTAGTCGCGTGGGTGTTGTTTTTTATTTTTGTGAAAATTGGAAATACTAGAACTGAACAAACCGTAAGCATCCGTATAAAATCGTTTGCTGACAACATAATATATTGTAATGTATCACGTAGTATTAAATTATTATCTATAGTTTATATATATAGTAACAAAATAATATTAATTAAGACGGCTATAATATGTATTAGTCAAAATAACGAGATCAAAAGAACGATTTCGATTAAATGCAGCCAATAGTCTGCTGTTGATCTACTATGAAATAAAATCTGTCTAAGTTCTCCCCAATAACTCTGTTGCAGAAGTTGCAGTATGGTTTACAAGCCATTGAACTGTATTTCGAAAATGTCTATAATGTAATAACATACTAAATCACTACGTATACTATACGAACAATATCAAAGGATCAAACGATACCATCATGTCATCGGTGATATGGGCGCAAACCGTTTAATTCATGATTTGTGTATACGTGTGTTCTGTTATGTTTGTAAGTGGGGTGTCGACCTCGCACACTCGACTACCGATCGATCATCGGATCACCGGCCGACACTGCCGTGGTAGATCAAAACTAGCTGTCGACGTTATAACACGTTACTGCTGCGTCGCGTGCTTAAAACATAATTATTTAGACTATAGAAAAAAAAAATAAAATAGTAATACTTATATAAAATAAATAACAAATGTATTGAAATCATGAATATTTTACTGGACTACTGCAGAAAATAATTATTGAAGATAATATGGGTAAGTCGATTTCAGCAATTTTTCTTCTTTTCCTTTATTGTTATTATTATTAGTTATCTAATTTTAGTGTAAGCCAGAATAGTAATAGGACACGGACCTACCTATATTTTAGTTAGTAGTCATTATTAGTTGCATAAAATCGATTTTTAGTCGTCAATAGCTACTGATTCTCGATGTCCAGCATAACATTACTATTATATCACAAATTCCTGTCTATTATAACGGTCATATGTCCTTGGTTGAACAGAAAAATAAAAACGACAAATATTTAAAGTATTTACGTTATAACGATACATTATAGTGATGTTTTGTAATCCGTTATTAAATCTACCAATATTATTTAGGTTAAAATACGATGTTTGAGTTATATTGTAGAACGTTTACGTGTTTGGTCAACTTTACACCTGACTGAATTCTATCGTTATTAATTTCTGAAAGTTATTTTAGACTTTATAACTATACCAGGTGATCCATTTGTCATACTGTGTACATTGGTTTTAAGTTTTTCGAAATTTATAAACAACAAACAACTCCAAAAATGAATAATGATGCTTGATAAATTGGTAACCAGCTGGTATATAATTAACTGTGCAAGAACTTTGTAAGGCAAGTTAAATTTCGACTTAACATTAATTATAACACTGCGTGTTTTTTTTTCAATGAGAATTAAACGTAATGGAAACCTAAGTAGATAGGTCAAACTCTTTCAAACCGCTAACATTTAAAATCCAGTAAAGGCTGAATACAATATTCTTAAGTTTTCAAACGTTAATCACAAATAATGAATAAGTTTTGAAACATATATTTTATATTATAATGCTTATTAAAAAAATATCGTATACAAAATAGCAGCAAGTCTACTTCTAAACACAGATATTTACTTATTTGTTTTTGTTACACATTAATTATTATACTAGTGTTTTTAATAATATTTAGTGTTCGGAGAAATAAAAAAATTAAAAAATTCCATCTCCATCAGTAATACCGACAAACGACCTTCGTTTTGGAAATTAGTAATTACCGAAGACAGTTTTTTATTATGTGTCTTAGATATACCTATATAATATCGTTATATTACAATTTAAAAAAAAGATACCTTTTCAAGTCAAATGTTACCTATATAAGTATATATTTATAGTACATATATTATATAGTGTATGTGTGTCGGAATGTTACACACAAAACTACATTTAGCCGACGATTCCTACGAAGAAAACATTTCTTATATTATACAACCGGTTTTGTGAAGAGGTTAAGGCCGTAAATTGCGATATTATGAGTTAGTGAAAAGTAGATAAATATTCGAAATGGACACTAATACACGTAATTACGTAAAAAAAAAATAATCGCTACGAACTAAGTTGCAATATTTAATAAGCAGGTAACGATGACAGTCATATTGTCACCGAAAATGTGATTGAAATATAACACTTTAAAATAGTATGGAATCGTTTTCTACCGAATTCATCATGCAAAATGGTCATGTTCGTACATCTATAAATTCATTATGCACAATAACCATGAATACGTATGTTTAATTTTACCTACTCATTTAATACGTACGCGTGCAACGTCGTACAGATACTTTAAGCCACAAGGACAAGGACATTGGAATTAATTTTTTCAAATCAAATTATCTTTGTAGGGCCATATCATGTTTATTTCTAAATACAGTTTTGAATCGCTTGTACGTTACAAGCCATTACAAAGTTTTAATTTAAAACCCTCAGATTCCATGTACTTTTTAAAAATATTGACGGTGGTTTGATTCTAGTAGTATTAATCTAACCATTGTATATCTATCAGTGATCATAATGAAATTGGAAATATAATATAATTAATATATAATGTGTATCATATAATATCAGAATTATGACTTATATTATTGCAATAATTATTGTTTTATTCTGTATTTCCGTACTAATATATAGGTGTTATAGTAGATATTTTTTTGTTTTTAAAATGTATTAGTCATTACATTTATCTTGGCATTTGCTTTCTAACCGGTATGATAAAAGGTAGAATATATTATAAAATGGTAAATTATAATTTATTATGATTTGGATTATTTAAAACATAAAACTGAATAGCTACCGTATTCTATAAAGTATAACGTGCTTATAACGACTCTTTCAACACTAATTTTGTTTAATATAATCACGTGAAATAATCATAACTAAATGTGTTTCATTATTTACAAAAACTTTTTAATGAAGTAATATTCAAAAATGTTTTAATACTATTATCCCATTTCTCGTTGGTTATGTATTCGTAAATTTTGTATTTTTAAAAGCTAATTATTTTAATTATTATAATTTTAATTTCTCAAAGTGATTATAATTTGTAAACTGTTTTATACTTTAATCCAATTAAGTTGTTTAATTAATTAAAGTTTTGATTGGATGTTGGCATAGACAAATATCAAAACCATATGCATACTCATCATTTTATTTGACTAAACTAAGTATAGTTCATTATATAATTGATAAACCGTAATAATAATTAATTAACATTTATTTGTTCTCATATTGAAATTTACATAGAATAGTATTGATTTTAAGTTTTCTAAAACAATAGTACATTATTCGTTTAATTTTGATTTTCTATTACACTTTTAAAATTATTTTTATTGACTGTAACAGTATCACTCAAAATTAAAAGCCATTATTATCTGATAAAAATACCAAATTAACGATTCAGAGATCGGAAACTGTGTAATATTATAACATTAATGGACGAAAGAAATTGTTGTTGGATAGAAAAAGGTTTGAGAACTGAGAATAAACGAGGTTAGTCGATGTTTTTAAGATTAAAGAGAACGGATAAAGATGTCATACTATTGAGTTGGGTGAAAAGTGCAAACACCGTACAAAATAATATACTTGGTAGCTAGTGTCATTTCGGAACAGTAAAACAATATTTGGTTTAATACTCCAAAGTGACTCGATTACATCATAGCATTGTCCATCATCAAATAATTAGTTAATGCTATTGAACATATTTTAACAATTGAACTATAAATGATTAAATGCTTTAAGAGGCTTTAGTAACACTAAATGTATAAAACTAAGTTTAGACCTTGAATAAAGTATATTAATAATGCTATAAAACACGACATTATAATGATATTATTTTAAAATATGTTTATAATATATTTTTTAATAATTTTGTAGGTAAAAAAAAAAGTTGAAATAAATGTAAAACAATTAATGATAAATTAAAAAAATTCTAACAATTATTCTTAAATTTCAAAAAATATATTACTCGTATTTTTAATACGGGGCTTTTAATTGGCAATTTGAATCTCGTTGTTTCAAAAACACAACATCAGCATACAAGATAATTTGTTAGCTAAAATTATTTTGTACAATGAATATAAATGCAAAATCACTGTATGCCATTAATACCAAACTTGCTAAATATTTAAGATCGGTTAATTATGGGCAGTTTCATACTATTATATTATACTGGGTATACAAATATAATAAATAATAATATATTCTATGAACAAAGTAATTCACCAAGCATAGTTATCCCCATTTTTTCTAAAATAGTTACATTTTTAAAATTCTATTCTTAAAATGTTATTTACCTACTTCTCAATGAGTGTCTTTTGAAAGTACAAATTTTACTTTACTTAATTTTTACTATGAGTAATTTAGTGGATAACTTTTTGAACATTTTTATTTAACTTCAAAACGCAATCAATTTGTTTCTAGGTTATTAGGTGCCGTGTTCTATTATATATTATAGGAGTATTAAATTTGAATTCAATAATAGATATCATTGTATACGAAAAACGATTCTGAACGAAGATGATTTGTCAGCGTAGGATATAATTTCCAGTGGTTGGTGAAAAAGGTGGTTTATATTTTGATGGCCTGAATACACAAAAATTTAAGTTCTTTTATAATTATTATTATAAGCTAAACTTATGAAAAATCTTGTATTAATTTTCAACTCTTAGCTACTTATGCAAAATTTTTTATGAACTATACCTACAAAATAATTTGCAAATATTTATGATTTTGACTAATTTTTGTCAATATTTGAACTTCAAATGCTAATAAAAAAAAATTGTGTCTACGTATTCTTATAATTTTTTAATCACTATAAAAATAACTTATGAGAAACTTTTTATTATGTTTTCAAGTATTTTAACTCGATCAAAAAAATTTTATCGACACTCCAAAAAAAAATATTTCAGAAAAATTGAAAATTTCAGTTGTCTATAAATAGCTCAAAAAAAGTCAAACTATTTTGAAATGTAATTATCATGTAAAGAAAATGTTAATTTAAATAACTGGTGAAATTTTTAAGTATCTACGACTTACACTTTTTCAATAATAACAATTTATATTTATTTGAAATCGTTTGAGGATAAATCGTTATCGTTACGCTATTTCGTAAAAATTTATAATTCAAACGCATTTAAAATTTTTCCTATAATGATGCTTCGAGTTTTCTCTATAGCTACTTGAAGGACAAATTATGAAAAACTTAGTGTTGAATTTTTATTCTTAGATATAAACACAAAAAATTTTATGATTTTTCAACTTCAAAATTACTTACACATTTTCGTGATTTTGACATAGTTCGTAAAAATTTGAGCTATAAACGTTTATAAAAACGATTTTTAATTTTTTTTTTTTTTTTGCTACAATAAGAACAACTCATAAGGAACTTTGTATTAAATTTTCATGTTTTTTTGGTTATCCAAAGTTTTTTTATCGACACTTCAAAAAAAATATTTCATAAAAATCGAAAATTTCAGTGGTCTATTAATAACTCAAAAACAGTCATAATTTTTTGAAAATTTAACTGTATATATAGATAACACTAACATAAACATTTGGTGAAAATTTCAAGTATTTACAGTGATTAGTTTTTGAATTACAATCATATAAAAAAATCAATTTGGTCGAAAACTGATTTTGCGTAAAAATTACTGTTTTTTTGTTAGTTTTTTAGGGTTTTTCCTGACGCTATTGAAAACTATTGAAAATTTTTTACTTTTAACTCTCCAAATTACCAACTAGATTCACTTTCATATCAGAAATGGGTATGAGTTTAAAAATCGAAGCACTTTTACTGCTCCAAAACGTGGTGACAGACACAAAAATAAAAATAAAAAAATAAAAAAACACACATCATTGTAAAATCAATACATTCATCCGTTCAGAATCTAAAAACCAGCATAATAAAATAGAAAATAGAAATCGAATAGGGGGTTTTCGTTTGAAAAACATGTTTGTTTTTTTTTTTAAATTAATACAAATTATCTTTAGAATTTTAAAATATAACTTTAAAATATACTAAAAATTTAAGGTAAGTATATCTAATTTGAATAATTGCATTAATGAAGAAAAAATAGAGAGTGAGAAGCATGTTTGCCGAATATAATATATATAAATATATTTTAAAATCATAATTTTTATGCAAACATAATTGTTAAACGGTATTAAAGTAATTATAATTCATATTAAAATTTAAAATCGCTAAATAGTTTTTTTTATAATTCGATATAACATTAGTCGACATAATCATCATACCTCCCAAGATTAGAAACAATAATTTATTAATCATAATAATAATATCATCGTAATCGATAATTTATTACTTTGCGGTTTTTTTCAACATGATTCATCTGCCATTGTTTTAATCATTTTCTGTCAAGTCTTAAACAAGTCTATTAATTTTCTATTCTTTAAAACATTTGATGTAGCCAAAATAATATTCATACAGTTAAATAGGAAGTGATCACAATATTACTTATATTATGTACACGTGTATCAATTTATTATGCAATCAAATACTATAATTAGTATTTTATTTTATTCTCTGTATTGTAAGAATGCTAAAAATATTGTTATTATCTACAAAATTTAATTTTAATCAATTATTTGTTAGAAAAACGTGATTATCGTGAAACAACACAGCAGTAGCTGTTATTGTAGTACCTACTACTATACATTAATTGAACAAATATTTAGATAGACTTAATTATAACTATAATACCTATACATTGTTTTGACAATTTATTTTGAAAAATTTGATATAGGTATATAGGTAATTTACAATTTTAACATTTTACATTGCCTTTTTCATACAATTGAATTGGTTTCTACCGCCCCTAACCTACTATAAAATTTTAATTTTTAAACAACAATCTATATTTTTAATTGCATTATCTAATCAGGATAATATGTTTGTCAATATTTAGATGTATTATGTATGTACATAAAGTATTGAAGTAATAACTTAATAATGTAATAATGAGTATAATTTTAGATGTGATATAAAAAATATTTAATCAAAACGATATATATTTAAATAGGTTTATATAGTGTTTAGTTTAAAAGTATCGCCAATCACTAAATATAACGTACGAACTATTGTGTAGTTTTTAGGTGTTTATTGTGTTTGAAAATATGTATAGAAATATAATGTGTAATACATTGCGTGTCTGAAGTATTATAATGTACCTATGTTTCCTGTCGAACTGTCATTATTAAACATTAATTTAACGAAAAGATTGAAATCTCGTACCTTTCCTATATTTTTTATATTGTAATATTACAATCACTGATACGCAATGATACACATATACACATACACCCAAGTAAACTAATATGTATTATATGTATATGTTTATCCTGCACAGAATGACCTAGACATTGCTCCCCCCCAAAAGAGTAATTCGTATCACAATAGTTATTTAATTTTAATAAAGATAATACACCTAATAAAACGATTATTATTATTATTATCAATATATAAGGTACAGTGGGTATATAAATAATTAATGTACATAAACATACAATATCTGATATAATATTATTTTTATTGAAATATCTAAACGTTAAAAATGTGCAATCAAACAAAATGTATAGTCTTAAAACATTCGGATAAGTGTACTCAATTAATATTTATTTTTATTTTTCCGTGTTAAATATCATAATATATGGTATCAAAGTTAATTACCTATAACAAAGAATAACTTATTGTATGCTTATAATAGACTGAAATATTGTATATTTGATGATTATAAAAAAATTAAAAAAAAAAATCTTAAAACAAAATTTGTTTCAATTACTTCAAAGTTTAAATATGAGACAATAAAACTTATAGAAGTAAATTAACTCAAAACTATATACATATTATATATATATATATATTATGTTACGTACTGAGGTTAAACTTCAAGTATTCATAACAAACCGTGAAATTAATGAATACTGAACATTTTTCATTAGTATTCTTTTATGAACCATTTTATAAGCTATTTTATGTTTATTACTTTTCTTTCGAACTCAAACTTTGTGTATTGTCATAAAATATAATATAGAAAATAATAATATCACATTTTAGTTTCTGTAATATAGTATAATATACAACTTTATCAAATATTTATTATTTATATTAACAATAAATAAATAAATAAACAGTATACATATACAATTTTAATATGAACCATTAACCTACACTGTTGATTACATTAACCTTAACCTTAAGTCTTAATTTATAATATCTATACATTTAATGTAAATTTAAAACTTACAGTTATTGTTTTTTTTTTCAGAACTCAGATTTATATTTTTGTTGTCATTATGGATCACGACAGCCCGTTCATTGTACAAAATCGGTATCGGAATTGCAGATGTAACTGGGCCTGCAGCAGGTGTTACTTTTGTGAGTATATTCTATGATTTTTAATTATTATAGAAAAAAAATTGTATAGTTGTAACAATGTACCTTAAAAACTATATTACTCAAACAATAAATTGTACTTACTTTGCTACAATCTATACACTGGCGATAAAAACAATTCTAAAATTGACCCTCTTCAACCGGAACTCAAGCAGTAATTGTAATAAATCATTTTGAAAACAAATAGAAAACAATTTCAATTACTATAGTAGTAACTAGTAAGCTATTCAGACAATTTCTTAAAATAATTTTGACTGTATACTATTATGTTTAATTTTTAAAATTAAATCTTTTACAAGCATATTATTATGTGTTAAATTTAGTTAATTAAATTAATTTTGTCGTCTTTATTTTAAGGGTACCTACTTACCTATTGGCTATTAATTATTATACTTAATCATTAATACATTATATTTTTTAGATATTTGTTTTGGGGGAAGGCTATTATTTACAATAAATTATTTATAGCTTTGATTTTGTTAATACACTCGTAACTTTTTATTCATATGAATTATTAATTCAATACATGTATCATTAAGGATTATAGTTGTAGTTCATATAATTCATAAAAATACTGATTCAATTCAATGGCCTAAAATTAGTGAGTTAATTGTTTGTTAATCATTGTCAGAAACTCAGAAAACTAAATATTATAATAATTTTAATTTTTAGGATACAATTTTTCAAAAGTTTGTTATTGGAGTAAATACTGAATAATACCTAATATAATACAAAAATTGTGTATCTTATAAATAAGGGTAAATAATTATCAATTAAGTAAGTCAATTTTCGAGTAAAAAGTAAATAGACAATTCAAGTGAATTATTTAGTGGATGCAGGAATGGAAAAAAAATAATGACAATTTAATTGTGGCAGTACGGAAATAAAAATAAATTATATTTACTCATAGGCCATAGCAAACGTAAGATTTCAATCACACTGAAAGAGTTGACTAGCAGAAGTGTATTTAATTTTACGATATCAAATATCAAAGCAATTAAAACCCAATATAATATTATAAATTGTAATTAAATAAAAAGTTGAAAACTCATGATTAATTTAATTGTTTTGTTAATTTTTTTAGTTGACTTATAAACACCGTAGGTAGTAAATATTTCATATTATATCGCAAATTCATATTCTCTATAACTTTTTGAACATTAAAAAAATATTTTTGTATACTTACATATTATATACAGTGTTGTTCACCAAGCATTATCACCTTCTTTTTTAAGAATAATCTTTGAGTATAATAGTTGTTCAAAATCGGATTTTTAGAACTTTTAATGATCCTCATATTTTCAAATTGTTCAGAATTTTTGTACTACTTAAGAAACGTGCTGTAGACATATAAACTTCTGTTATTTTAATGAAAACTTCTAATCTTTATTTTATTTTTATATTAATTAGCAAATAATTTTTTTGAAATTGTTGACGTATCAGAATCAAAATTTGAACAAATTTAGTAGTTTTCAATTGTTCTAACATTGGGTATTAGGAATATTAGATCTGTAAATCCATTATGGTTTGGAATATATGAAAGCTTTAGTAATTTTAAAATGTTAGTAGGTACTTTAATCAATCATTTATTAATTAATCATTAATATTTTGTAAAAATGATCAAAGTATTATAAAAACTAGCTTCAATAGGTATTATACATTTATTTTATATTTATGTAAGGCCATATTACATTTATATTTTAGAGATATTATATATTTTAATATAAACATTTTAATAATTGAAAAACCAACTATTTCAACTGTTCCTATAGTTTCCCGTTTACCATAGAGTTTTGATTATTTGTTTTATTCAGTAATTGTCATTATAGTAGGTATAAAATTTTTATGGCTACATAAAATAAATTAACAATTTTTAATTTATTAGGTTATTAATAAAGTAAACAAAATTCATTAATTGATTATTAACAGTACTTAACAAAAAACAAAACTAATTTCGTACATATATTTAAATTATTATTTTATTAATTTTTTTTTTTTTTGGCTGTTAAGTGGTTTTACATTTAAATGACTATAAAGAGGTGATTTTTTTTGTCTTCTAATCTCTTATAAAATAATTCATAATCAACATAACATTATAAATATATAATACAAAATACCTCGTGTATTATATATTTATAATATGTATTTACTTAAATTATTTAATACGTTGATTGTAATATTTTTTAATATTATCTTGAAATTGTTTTTTCTTTAGAACAAGTTTTATACATAAAATTGTCGATAATACATTATAATATTATATAATGCATACGCTATCTACACGCTAATCTCAATAATCATATACAATATATTTATTATTTTATATTATGTTGTTTATGTATAGTTGGGGTACGGAAAAGTGGAACAAACTGGAGAGGGAATACATTTGCGACAATTTTCTAGGGCATTTTTAATTGAAGATTCAACATCTAGAACAGCCTTTGTCAGCATCGATTCTGCGATGATGGGTGATCATATAAAGAAAGAAGTGAGTTAAAAATGTTTTATTAGGTCATTATTGTCATACTATAAAAGTATAAATTAAAATACAGTATATTTTGAATTCGAAAAAGAAAAATGAAAATATGTCCTATAATTTTGTTCTATATTATAATAATGTTTTCTTTAATGTTCGCATTAATGGAGACCATATAAATACATTTTTATCACTTTTATTTTTTATTTCACCATTAATATTTAGAATACATAAATATTTAAATATTCATATTTGTTTTAATATCAAACAGTGTACGAAACTCGCTGTAATTCAAATAGCATATTTTGTTGTATTAGATTTCATTCAATAATTATGATATACAACCAAACCGTGACTTTCCAAATATAACACTGCATAATATTAATTTCCTATATGTTTCATACGCTACGTCTAAATTACATATATTATCATTTAGATTTTGAATTAAAAATTCATGTTTTTTCTTTTTTTTTTGAACTATTTTTTATTATTTTTGCTTTTAACTCCCACTGAAAAAAAAGTATCTACTAGATCCAATTTTCTACAAGAAACCATACTCTAAATTGAAATTGAAATATGTTTACTGCACTAAAACTTAATGACAAAAAATATCTATAGACTCAAACTCTCACAATTGTAAAACCAATATATTTATCACTTTCTGCTTAGCATCAAAAAGTGGTTGAAATAAAAATACATTTTATATTTGCAGTACATCGTACATTTTAATTATTCTATTTATTATTGTTTCTTGTCATCTTTATTAAAACAACTCAATTATTTTAACAATTAATTTTCTTTTCTATTCGAAAATCTACTAAATATGATACTGTCGTAATAGTTTGATTGATGATGAAATATATTGCAATGTAATCAAACGACGAATGCGATTTGAAGGTACTGAAAAAATTGAACGAGAAGCTACCGGGATTGTACGACACGAATAACCTTATGCTTTCGTCTACGCACACACACTCAACGCCGGGAGGTTATATGTTACATATGCTGTTTGACTTGAGCACATTGGGTTATGTTCAACAAACCTTAAACTGTTTAGTAAAAGGTATTACATTGGTAAGTTCGACATAAAAACAAGTAATATTTGAATTCTCATAAGTGTATTTGTAAAGCACCCATATTTTTTTTCTAAGTGGTATTCCAAGAAAAAAATAAAAAATATTTTACTTCATTTTTTATCGTTTCTTTTGATACACACCTTGAATAAAATATATATAATATATATTTGAGTTTTTCCAATATATCTGTATTCGATTTGGCCCGTACTAAAATAATTAAAGATTTTTGTCACGATTTGGCTTTGATACCACGATATTGTTACTACGTAGTACATTTAATATATCAATTACATCTATATGTAAATACGGAAATTAAATTATTATTGTTAATATTATTATTATTTTAAAGCGGTCTTTTTATAAAATCTGATCATTTTGTATACTTACACTGATATGATTTTTATAAATAGAGTATTCTACGAGCCCACGACAAATTAGATTATGGACGTATATTTGTTAATAAAGGTGAATTAAATGGGATATCGATAAGTAGAAGTCCTCAATCATATTTATTAAATCCGGAAGTCGAACGTGCGCAGTAAGTAGTATTTTATTTTATACCATATTGCCATACGTCATTCAATGGCATAGGCATACTCTCATAGGTACCTACCAATACGCAAATAGTATAATAATATTATTGTTAAATTTTATTAAATATTATTAACATTTTTTTATTGTAAGCCGTTATTATTTATTAAGCATTTTAATATTTTGGTAGAAAATAATATTTTAATGTGATCGGCGATTTCTGTTGGACAATAAACTTAAGCGTCTAATTTTTATAAGAAAAGAAATTAACGCATTTTCATTTTATACGTGCATTTTTTGTAGACATTGTAAAATAAAAATTTTTAGCTTCTCAGTCTAAAAATAGTCACTACATTAATAATAACTATGTTTCTTTATAATAATTATAAATAGTTACTGTTATGGCATAATGACGAAACTCGGTGTATTACACAGGACATTAAATTTAAATAATTTAATACAATTACTAATTAGTAATACATCACTTGTTGCACATAAGCATAAGTTTAGTTTAGAATTATTTGTTGTATAAAATATAAATATCGGTTTATCCTAAATTATGTTAGTTCAAAAATATTTAACAGGTTTCATATTAGTACAATCTTTTGATTTACTAAGTACCTCTATACTCACACGATAAATTGTAATACCTAGTTAATGTATCTATTTAGTTGAGTAAAGTTATTAAACTTTGATGTCGTTATTAAATGTCTACAGATATTTACAATATTTACGAATATTACTAATCGTAGTACGATGCTATAAATTATTTTTCACTTTTGCCCCACCCTCTCCACAAAATAATAAGTGGTGGATCCGTAACTATATGTCATAATATAATATGTGTACTATAGGTATACTTAGTGTAATAATATTAACGATAATACCTGGCTTGTTTCATTTTTGAATCGAATGATGTAGATACGAACATAACGTCGACAAGACTATGGTACAGCTGAAGTTTGAGAGCGAGTCCGGTACGCCGTTGGGTGTGATAAACTGGTACGCGGTGCATGCGACCAGCATGAACAACACCAACAGGCTCGTTTCGTCGGACAACGTCGGATACGCATCGGTGTTGTTCGAGCAAAAGATGAACCCCGAGAGTTTTATAGGCAAAGTGAGTGTCTATCGATGCCAATCCAGATTTTCGGAGCCGATTGGATTTTTTTCAAAATGACTTATAAGTAAATGACACGTATCGTTTTGTTTTCGTACAGGGACGTTTTGTCGCAGCGTTCGCTTCGTCCAACTTGGGAGATGTGACTCCCAACATCAAAGGTCCTCGGTGCCAGAAATCGGGAAAACCTTGCGATATTCCAGGGCCTTCATGTGATGCCAACGAGCTGTGCGTGGCATCTGGACCGGGCGACGACATGAAAGAGAGCACTAGAATAATTGCCCGACGACTGTTCGCCAGGGCGTATGTGAGTTAATCGATTTTTGATTTATAGTCATCAGTCGATGTTATACCATATTAGTTGATTATTAAAAAATATTAACGAACTCGTTATATACGTATTTATACGAAATTATAAATGCATAATATAACATTAATTTGTACAGATTATAGTTCTTAACTCTAGTCGTGTATAGATAATTTTATATTACATCGGTTTCAGGAACTGATGGTTGGAAAACCTATCACCGAAATCATAGGTCCGATAAAGTCAATACACCAATTTATAGACATGACCACGGAAGAAGTAGACTATAAGACGCCTGGAGGAGAGATGGTCAAGGGAAAGGGATGTAAGCCTGCGATGGGTCATACGTTTTCATCGGGTACCATCGACGGACCTGGTTTGTTCTCGTTCGAAGCCGGCTCCAAATCCTCCAACAATCCTCTCTGGGATATAGTAACGAACTTCGTGCCCAAGCCTAGTCCAGAACAAATCAAATGTCACGCGGAAAAATCAATTTTGATATCGACCGGAGAAGTTAGTGAAACTGAATACGGCAACGATGTTATGTAATATATTATGACGTTTATTGAACTGTTGTACTATAGTTTTGCGGATGTATTTTTGTTTTTAGTTTAATTATCCGCTGGCTTGGTCACCGAAAATAGTTTCTACTCAGTTGGCCGCTATCGGTCAGTTGATCATAGCTTGTGTTCCGGGCGAGTTCACGACCATGTCGGGTAGACGTGTGAGAAAAGCTATCCGCGAAGTCCTTTGTAAAAACTCTTGGTGTACCGTTGTGATCGCGGGTCTTTGCAATACATATAGTGATTATGTAACCACACCTGAAGAATACAAAGTACGAACTATAGATTATATTTATATTTAGTTTTTGCTTGTTTGTACTCATGACACAGCAATCCAGTATTTTAACTTAACATAACTAAAAGTTTAATTAATTTTAGATTATTATTTAAACGAATTTAAACATTATAGTTTGCGACTTTCGTAAAAAAATTTGAAAATATATAAACCTCACTGTGACCAATGAAAAATCGTAAAAAGTTTGATTAATTTATTGAGTAGTAAAACTAGTAAGGACCTACTTTAAAATTACTTATGCAAAAACTTGAAACGCACAAATAAACCAATATATACTGATAAAATAAACATCTTGTGTTAGAAAAGTTACTTATAGTACGTATATTTAATAATGTTATATTATTTTATATCTACGTCTTAATAAACTTGGAAACGAGAGAATAAATTTTCAAAAACGTATGTTCATAAAAACTGTTCAAATTAAGTGTTTAATAACAAATCATCAAAATGCTTAGTTAACAGATAAAATTGTATCATTGAATCGTGAAACATAATAATGCACTAAAAATTAAAAAATACCTATATATACATTAAAAATATCCTTTTTTAAATTCAAAAAACAGGGGACCACGTATTTTGTGCTTACTCAGTATTTAATATTATGATGATTGATGACATAGAAATAAATAAAAATATACAAACCCATTCGCTATAATTATTATAATATTATATTATTATCATATAGCTACAGCGTTATGAAGGTGCATCAACGTTGTTCGGACCTTACACGTTGCCCATTTACCTGAAACAGTATTCGAAACTGGCCCAGGCATTGTTGAACGGTGACAAAAAAATGGATCCCGGGCCTGAACCGATCGACCTGAAATCTGAAGTGTGGTCGCTATTGCCAACTCCAATGTACGACACTCCGATAACTCGACACAATTTTGGAGACTGCATCGAGCAACCACCCTACACGGCGAAGTTGGGTCAAACAGTTAAAGCAAAATTTGTAAGTTATGATTTACAATATTGGTACAGTGTTTAATAGACGCCGAAATATGCTAACATTTATTGAGACTCTAATATATCGATAGTTGTTAACTTAAAAACTTATCAACTTGATGGAGCTTGGTAAGTTTCCACACGAAACATAGAGTAGGTAAGTGGTTACATATATTATGTAAGTTTCTACACAAACAAAAATTTACCGACGTGAATAATTCCCTACACAGCGAATATAACGCGATTTTTATCTACTTGTCTCTATTACCTATGATTAGATAAATGGTAACCTAATGGTTGAATTCAGTACTCGTTGATTATTAACAGAGGTAATACTACAATTTATAAAAATCTTTTCCTACAGTGAAAAAGGAAAAACTCTTTTAGTTCATAATAATTATAAATTTTATAAAATCTCAAAGCTAAATCAAATAAATGTACTTGGATGTATTATTTATTATACATGCATTTTTTTTTTTTTGTAGGAACTTACGTATGCATACTTATATACCTAATTTTTATCTCCTATATCTCGTGTAGAAATTTACATTCGTCCAAGTTGATACACATACATATATTATTTGTACTGAAATAATATCAATATTGTAGGAAGACACAAAAATATTGAAAGAAGTAAAAGAACTTTAAAACTTTTGCAAATTTACTAGAATAATTTCCATAAATGGGATATAATAGAAAATAACAACCTAAATAAATGCATAAATGTTTAGTTTTCATTAAAAATATTCCCCATCATAGACAACTGTTACTTGAATAATTAATTAATACAAAGATAAAATACTTTTGATAATCATTAGAATTTTTAATTCAACTAAACTAAAATATTTATGTAGCAGAAAATTTTTGTTTTAATTATATAAATAAAAAAATTAGTTCACTTCCCTGAATTACTTAAAACTATTAACTTTAAAACAAATATTATGTTGTAAGACCACGTAAAAGTTGTCATTCTATTTAAGTAATGTAACAAAATATTACTTAAAACAACTAAATAAATGGGATAAATAAAAACGAATGAAATAAATGGTTCTAGGAAAATAAAAACACTGAAATAGATTTGATTTTTTCAATATTCCATTTGCCGTTAAAATACTTTTAAATGAGTGCAATTAATAATTACAATATCTGTTATTATAAATTTGAATTAATTTTCCGTCAATATCGAATATTATTATTATATTTTATGAATAGACATTTTAGGCACTTTATTTTAAACAATATTTAATATATTTTTTTTTCATCTCCAGGTGTCTGGCAATCCTAGGAATAACCCTATGTTGGAAATGACGTTTTTGACAGTTGAACGGCTGACGGACGATTTAAAATGGGACGTCGTCGCCACAGACGCTAATTGGGAAACCGAGTAAGAACACGAGCGCGTTTATTTCATATTTGTGCATCGACTTAACAAGACGTGCATTTTTTGATTTGTCACAGATTCTTATGGAAAACAGTTTCGTGGTTTTGGGCAAGCAGCGTAGCAGAAATCAAATGGACAATACCTGAAAATACTACACCAGGGCTCTACCGCATTAGACACTTTGGGTATTTTAAATATTTTGGAGGGGGCAGGCTCGGAAGATACTTTGGTACTTCGGAAACGTTCAAAGTGACGTAGAAATAGTACAAACGTCAGTTTTATTTCAAAACATAGTTGCATTATTAATTTTTTCCAATTTAACTTTAGAGTACGTATTTGGTATCAGTTCCTGGCTACAATATTTTTCAAATAAAAAACCTACTTATTTCTCTCCAAAAGTCGATTTTTGTTTATATATTATTACTACTTGTTGATGTTCTTATAATACGAGTATTAATCATGATGCTAATGCAAATCCAATTATAATAATTATGGTGCCGTAAATACTTACCTATAACTTGTGTTATAATTATATGTCAATGAAAAAAAATTGTCAATTTAAAATACTTTTATAATTTTATATTATTCATTTTTAATACAATTAATAATATAAGTTATACCTATGCTTTTGTAAATCAGTATTTGTTGATAGGTGATACTATTCGATAATGTGAAAATTAAAAAAAAAAAAAACAATAAAATGATTAAATATGCCAATGAAAATATTTTACGTAAGTATTTATAGTAACCCAATAATAATACGCCAATGTCGTTAATTATCAACACATTATACAAATTACTTTTTTAACGATTTGACTAGACGGTTTTCTGTACTTTAGTTATTTAATTTGGATCAGTGACTGTTTGGATTTAGAAAATATTAAAAGAGAACATCGTCATAAAATTATTAATGAACTGTTTCATATTCACGCAATTAGAGCCATCCTATTGCAATTTATATACATGTTGAAAAGCAGCTATAAACACTCATCAAGCGCGTTGAGGAATGAGGAATATATGTACGCACTACGCAATGAGTTCTAACAAACCCACAATCATTTTTAGAATAATGCAGGGCAGAGTGGAGACTCAACTATATTAAATATTTGCTACTCAGAATGGTTATCACTGATGAAACCTGGATTTATATTTTTTATGTCTTATATATTTTAAAATATATACCTTAACAATCATTCAAAATTCTGGTCAAAGTACCTGTCATCAATCGATTGATATTATAATTTGTATTTTTTTTTTGAAAAAAAAACGTTTTGTTTAAGTTATATTATATAACACTATAATATATATAGTATATATCTAAATATTAAATACGTCTATAAAATAAGTTTGTAAAAAAAAAAAAATAAATAATCGAGAATCGACGATGGCTGTAACTCTGTATAGATAAGTATACCATTTGGAGTATTTTTGGATGTACAAACATATTTGAGGTAAAGTGAAATTTAATAATGCATTGATGCACGAGATTCAGCGCACAGTATCGCAATAAGTATTAGTTTTTGATCTCGAATTGAAGAAAAAAATATATAGCCTGTTTTTATCCATGAACTCTGTTCTTGCTTTTCATAGAAAAAAAATATTGAACTTAAAAGTTTCTCGTGAAATTGATTTGTTAAATTGTCAAAGTAAAAAAGTTAAAAAAATATATTATTATTATTACTATGATTTTTATAGACGTAGTCTAACCGTACAGTATTCTGTATTTCTGTCACCAAGGCGATGCCCGAGTCGCACGCACGATATACATTTTATAAAATCAATAACACGCAGATCAACGAGCATAATCATCATATATTGCAGTCTGACAATCGTATCGCGATTTTGTAATTATTTAATATCGTATTATTGCGTAAAGAATAAATTTAATATTTTTCTTTTACGTTCACACGTAGGTAATAATGTTTATTTACATTCCGTGTTTGGCATTGTTGGCGTGTCTGCACTCCGCGGTCGGAGCTCCAATCAGGTTCGCCAAAATATACGGGCTGTCGAGGATGCCGTCGTCCGTTTACGGCAGAGATGCCAACAGTTTTTGGACGCAGAAACAGCGCCCGCAAAACCTCGGTGACCGCGGCCTCTGGGTCTCGGCCTTCGACCCGTATACGTCGGTCGTGATCGGCCGCGAACAAGACTGTCGATCGGCCACGGTCTTCAAAAACGACGCCGATATGTGGTCCGCGGTCATGATCGGCCCCGAACAAGACTGCCGATCGGCCACGGCCGTCGAAAATACCGATCAGTGGCCCCCGATCGTCCACTGGGCTCGCCGTCCCGACGTCAGTGCGGCCGCGGACGTACACTGGCCGGCGGACGAAACCGTTTCGATGACGACGTACGATCAGTGAATTATTAATTATACTACCCATCATAATATTATATTGTAATAATATTGTACAGCAATCGCACTTTAGCTGGCGATTGTGCGCTGGTTGTGGGGAGGAGCAGGGTGACGTTTCGGAGAAGGGTCCTCCGTGGGATTAGCCCTCCTATAAATGCAATATAATTATAATATACTTTTTGTACTATAGGTCTAAACGACTAGTGTTGTTGTAGGTATATTATATTTTGGTTTCTTTAAAAACAAAGTCGTTAGTGTAAGGTCGAAATGTTTAATAGAGACGGAGCCCCCGCGGCTTGATAATATATTATATATTATTTTAATGCGATTTGATTAACTGATTTTATATACATACATATATTAAATAATAATATTGAAATTACAACTGAGGCACAAGTCTTGTAAAAGTCGAGTTAATAATACACGTAATATTACTGCTCGGCTAAGCAAAAAACCGGAACTTGTACAGCTGTATAAATCAGAATAAATCCAATCAATTATATAGGGTCCTTCTCCACGAACGTGAAAAAATAGACAATATACCTAACCATAAACCATGAATAGATTGTTGATAAAGTAAAAAAGAATATTAATTATTCACGTATTGAACAAATTACTATGTATGTAAATTGTATTTTAAGAAATATAAAAAAAAAAATTCTGAGGCACTCGGGGACTGCCGCGGTAAAGCTATTGCATAGCAATTTTGTAGCTGTATGCATCGTGTATAACTGTTTATTTTTTTATGATATTAATTCAAGTAACACGTTCTAAGCGCGGCGACCGAAAAGAAAAAAACCCGATGGTGGCCAGTCCCTAGCCGGTCCCGTGTTCTGTGACGTACCGCGGAGGGCGCCCGCCGAGTCAGGAACAGAACACGGCACCGACGCCGCCGACCGCAGATAATAATAATAAGATCTTACGGTTTTTCGTTACGAAAAATATTTTTTTCAATCACCGCGCCAGGTCCGCGATAAAAGCTATATATGCTAACAATTACAATAGAACGAATAATTTATTTTTAAAATATATGTATTAAGTAATAATAATATATAGTATGGTTTATGTACAGTGTACTTACCAAATGTTATTTTTCTCTGCTGTTGGTTTATCGTCGAAATTATGAGTGTTCCATAATATCGCACTCGTTTTCAATAGCACTTATAAACAATTCAGTGTCATACAGACATTCGTTTCTCGAGTCCATAGTCGGTAAAGAATAAATCAAAAAATTATAAAACGAAAAAAAAAACGGTTTTCTATATGTATATTTTGTATTTCCGTGAATAAAACAATTCGCATTCGTTGAAATTTGCCAGTCATGATTTTCTCGATCTTTTTTCAATCATACCAACCCCTGCACCGATTGATATTAAACACTTTTTGCGTAAATTATTATAGTATAGTTGGTAAACCGAAACGCGTGTTTTTCTGCCCGCCATGGAAACGTTCTAACTTCTTCGATTGATTTCTATTTAACGCGCGTTTAAAGAAAAATGCGCGTAGAGGCAAGACCTCGCGTTTAAATGCATAAACTTATATTTCTATTAATGCATTTTATAAACGCATTATTAGAAATATGATATCGTCAAAACGATACCTAGACAAAATATAACTATGATTATATGATTATTGATTATTAATATCGGTTTTCTTATTGTGATTGCAGTTATTATGGCAAAGCTGCAGGAAAACACACCAATAACGACGGCAACACCAACAATTTGACTCATAAATTACTAGTCTTCTTAATAATCATCTTAATAGTGATATTTTTATGCGTCCATCCAAGATTTAATTTTTTGTTAGTAATTCATAAGGAAACTAGAAGATATTAATTAAATAAATATGTATACATTTTTTTTGGTAACCTCAAATTTGACGAAATTCGTTTAATTCGAGAAACTTTGATAAATGTTCAACTACAAAACAATGAACAAAATTTCTTGAACTAAACAAATTTTCTCAAATTTGAGTTTAAATTGTTATATTTATTGTAATGGTATGTGTTATTTGTATTCTTAATAAAACAATATATTAAATAAATTTCAACAGCTCAGTTACCTACTATACCTACGTACCTATAGTGCATATCTTTAGTAGGAAAATTATTAATTTTATTAAATCTTTCAATATTGAAATATTCACATTAAACACATTTTGAATAGGTAAAATATTTTGTATGGTTTAATCCACTTCTTCAACATTCGGTCCTTTTGAACCAGCCTGGTGTAGTTTGGTCATGATAGGTGAACACTCTTTCTGTAAGGTTTTCAATTTATCTTCAAACTCATCTTTATCAGCTAATGTATTTGTTTCCAACCACGAGATCACCGCTTTACAACTACAACATCAGACATAAATATTTGTGTATAGAATATTTTTACAATATTAAATAATATTATTCAAGTGAATTCATTACCTTTCTAATACAGATTTCTTGTCCGTTTCTGATAGTTTTGAGCCAGCTTCTTCAACTGCTTGTTTGACACTAAACGCATAGCTCTCCAATTGGTTTCTGGCAGTAACGCGTTCTTTCTGTTTTTCGTCCTCTTGTCTATACATCTCCGCTTCTTTCAACATTTTGTCAATATCTTCTTTGGACAGTCGTCCTTTGTCGTTCTTTATAGTTATCTTTTCTGATTTCCCAGTGCTGATTTCCTTTGCAGACACATTGAGAATACCATTGGCATCCAAGTCGAATGTCACTTCTATTTTTGGGACACCACGTGGTGCAGGAGGGATTCCTGTCAAGTTAAATGTGCCCAACAAATTGTTGTCCTTAGTCATTGCTCGTTCACCTTCAAATACCTAAAACAATAATTAAACTTAGCTCGACCAAAAAGAAAAAAAACAACAACAACAACTATAAGTTCTAAATAGAAAGTAGATAATATATTATAAATGCACACCTGAATCGTGACAGCCGCTTGGTTGTCGGAATAAGTAGTAAATGTTTGTTGTTGTTTACACGGTATGCGAGAATTGCGTTCCACAAGTTTGGTCATTACGCCACCTGCTGTCTCAATACCGAGTGACAGGGGAGTAACATCAACTAAAAGTACGTCTTGAATGGCTGAACTGGTATCGCCGCTAAGAATGGCGGCTTGGACGGCAGCTCCGTACGCTACGGCCTCATCAGGATTGATGGACAAGTTTAGAGATTTACCGCAAAAGAAGTCCTGCAATGAAACGACGTGTATAAGTATAACATAAATAGTTTATAATATGTATTATTCAAAATATTACTTAACCAGTACGGTAGGACTGTATACGAAAAAACAACGAAATCAAAAATGGCGAATAAACAATTATCTATAGGTAGTTTAAGTGCATATTATAATGGTGAAAACATTTATTGTGGATATAAAATGTCAACAAATAATTACTTAAATGATCTGCGTATGTATATAATCAGTATACAAACAAAATTGAATTTGTCGTTTTAATTTAGTATATATTATACTAAATTATATAGGTATGACTTGTACTATTCGTATATGTTCAAATCAAATTTTGTATTATATACATTTTAATTAGTGTTTGAAAATTTCATAAAATATTTCAGTATTTTAATAAAATTTGTTTTTCTTTTTTAAATAAGTTTTATTTTTACGAACATTTTTCATTCCATTTATAAATGTTTAATTTATCAAAAGCCTATAAGGATTTAATAAGTTTCACTATAAATGAACAAAAACAATAGAAATTTGTAGAGTATTGTTGATCACGAAAATCATCGCATTAAATATAAATATTAATAATTAATAAAACTACAACTTATAGACAATATTATTATAAGTTGAGTAATAAATAAACACTATCAATATTTTATTAAAAAAATTCAACGTCTCACGTTTTTTTGAAATGTTCAGACTTGAAAAACTAATTTTAATATACGTAGGTAAATTATTATTCCATCTATATAAATCATTATCATTTAATTAATCGTATTAAGTATCATATCGCTGCTATTATATCCTTTCACTATTTATGTTTCTCTGTTTTCGATTAACTATGCTATTCCTCTACCAAAGCTGGTAAGAAAAAAAACAAGACAATACAAATTACCTGTAACATTTTCTGTATTTTTGGTATTCTTGTCGAACCTCCAACGAGTACTACATCGTGTATACTGCTCTTGTCCATTTTAGCGTCAGCCAGTGCTTTTTCCACTGGAGAAAGTGTGGATCGGAACAAGTCCATGCACATTTCTTCGAATCGGGCCCTGGTGATTTTCGAATAAAAATCAATGCCGTCGTGCAAGGCGTCTATTTCGAGAGACGCTTCGGTGCTCGACGACAACGTCCGTTTGGCCCTTTCGCAGGCCGTCCGCAGTCGTCGGAGAGCTCTCGTGTTGCCACTGATGTCTTTTTTGCATTTCCTCTTGAACTCCTCGACGAAATGCGTCACCAATCTGTTGTCAAAGTCTTCACCGCCCAAGTGCGTGTCACCGGCCGTCGACTTAACTTCGAACAACGAGCCCTCGTCGATAGCTAAGATCGACACGTCGAACGTACCGCCGCCCAAATCGAATATCAGCACATTCTTCTCTCCCTTTAGGTTTTTGTCGAGACCGTAGGCCAGGGCTGCCGCCGTGGGCTCGTTGATTATCCGTAACACGTTAAGTCCGGCAATAGCTCCAGCGTCTTTGGTAGCTTGTCTTTGAGAATCGTTGAAGTACGCCGGTACAGTGACTACAGCGTCAGTGACCTAGTACGATATAAATTACCGTCGGCACATACATATATTGACATTAGTCTTTACTAACAATATTATATATTATAATGCAACTGCATGTTATCAGTGATCTAGCTTATGATTACAGATAAGTAGTGGTTAGGGAATTTAAACGACCTCAAGTAACAAAAAAGTAAACTCGTCATCATATAATATAATTAAATAAAAAACAATATATTATTTGGTAAAATTAAGATTTATTTTCTAGTCGCTTCTCTAATATACCTGGAGAAACGTATAGAATTTTTTTTTTTAATCAGTATGTTACCTAACATAACAGACTAAGATTTTTAGATGTATTATGTGTTTATGCTACCAAATAATATAGATATAGTCAATACGAAGAAAATCATATTTTTTTTGTATAATTTTAGACATGATATGTCTATATTATAGTTCGTACTATTTTATAACAAGATCATGTACCTACAACTGTTTTTTATTATTATTATTATTCTAGTAAAAGTCTATTGTTTTGTTAAATGTTTTATAAAGACCGATAACTTTTAAAAACCTAAAATAAACCAAGTCTCAGTAATTTAACTCAAATAACTAAGATATACAACTATACAAGTGAATAATATATTATGAAAAACGTCACTAACTTCGGTACATCACTATTATCATCAGTAAATTAATTAAAAAGCATACTTTTTACCTTTCCACCCAGGTAAACTTCAGCGATTTCTTTCATTTTCGTAAGCACCATTGAACTTATTTCTTCAGGAGCAAATATTTTCCTCTCGCCTTTATACTCAACGGCTATTTTAGGTAAACCACCCTCACTAACTACTTGGAACGACCAATGTTTTATGTCTTCTTGTATTTTTGGATCGTCAAATTTACGACCTACTAAACGCTTGGCATCGAAAACCGTATTCCGAGGATTCATGGCCACCTAAAATAATAAACAATGTCATAATTTATAGCATGTTAAACAACATGAATAATATGCACTACAATATAGTACTAAGTAGTAAGTAGTAACTATAACACGGTGGTCATTATATGAAAAATGTATCATCAACAGTTTTATTTAATTAACTATTTATCATTCATATTATTTACTTAACTACAGAATACCCTAAATATATAATTATTAAACATATAAACATTTTCTTTAATTTATTAATTATTATCAAATACTCGTTATTTATCTATATGTATCCAATTGTCAATTGTCTTATTTCATATATGTAGTTAGATTTGGACTTGGATAATAGTATGTGTTAAAAAATTAATATAATAAATACACATGTTTTTCTTTAAAAAATAACTGAGGAAAATAAATAATTTTGTTTATTTGATATGAAAATAATATAATAATATTATGTTTAGTTTTTCGTGTTGTTTACAATTCTAAATATTTTTGTCTGCATTATTAATCCATATTATATACACGTTAAAGAGATGTTTGAAATCAAAATTATTAATATTATTCGTTGATTTATGGAGGGAAATATTAGACCGTGCGCAGTACGATAATATGGATCCAGATGATTCATCGTTGTCTGAGCGCCCACCTCCATCTATGGGCACACACATCTTGTGTACACAAGAGACGTGTCTACAACTATTCTACGTGTGTGCGTATGTTCTCACCAAACACCCGATTTGGTAATTGAACGGTTGTGAATAGGCCTAAATGGTAAAGACCATCCAAGGATTCCGTTCTAGTGGTTATGATTTTTATTTCATGAATAATCATTATAATTATTTATGGTCAGTCTAAAAATACGCCGTTACACATCGCGTCATTCTAGAAATAACACTTTCCAGATAAAATCAAACTGAGAGTATAGTGCATGTGTGTCATCAGGATATTTTTGTATCTGACCAGTTGTGTAATGTCGTTGTGGGTGAGAATAATTAGGTACGTGGGTTTGCGTTCGCGTTCGCCAAGTTTGAAGACGTTTAATAAAACGGCTGTGTGCGAATATCTCGAATGCGTGTATTTGTAAAATAATTAAAGCAAATACAATGTTATATTATTCCACAGAAGTTAAAATTGTCAGAGAAATTGTAGGCGATATGAAGTATGTGGGTTTGAAATTCAATCACCGACATTTCAGAAATATATCACTTTAATTATTAGAAAGAAAAATTAGTGTCATACAATTTTAAAAACCAATTATTTAACCAATGAGAAGTATATATATACTAAGTAAGTAGTGTATTATTTTGATTTTTGTTTTTTAAAAAAATAAGCGCCGTATAGTTATAATAAGTGTGTAAGGTTAGTAAGTACCTATACTTATTATTATTGTTTATTATGAAATAAATAGACTACCTATATATTATATAATTTATTTCCAGTACAAAAATTTGTTGACTGTAGTATCAATTTAATAAATAATAGTTTAATAGTTTATTTAAGTCAAATACTCAAATCGTTAACGGTAATTTTAATTTTAAAATCAATTTTCAATAGAAATTGCATTACAAGAATACCTAAATATGGTAGGATAGACATAAGGTACTAATAGTACAGAGTACTATATACAATATACATGTTGTGTAATTATAAAAACATGAGTTACTGTAAATACATTCTGTAAATGTTGATTATATACCATTTAAATATGATTAAATATTAATGGTTGTTATAAACGAACTATAATGATTAATTTATTAATAGTTATACGATATTATAGTATTATAGTCGTGTTCAAATTATTATTTAAACTTCATGATAAATATAAATTGTTTCATCCTTAATTTTTGAAATATAATTTCGGCTATGACTAATTTTAAATTACTTATTGATTTTAGATAGGTATCAGATACGTGTAGTGTAACACGTAACACGTGGTTAGTTCGTTAAGAAACTATTGGAAGCTGTTAGATTGTAATTTGAAGATCATGTTTTATTATTTTAATCCATATCGTAATTTGTGATACCTAATAATTAATAATGTATAACATCTCAGTTTTGTTGCTTTGTGTAGGTACCTGACTCTTGGCGGCATCTCCGATCAGCCTTTCCGAGTCTGTAAACGCCACGTAGCTGGGTGTCGTCCGATTTCCCTGGTCATTGGCGATAATTTCCACTTTTCCATGCTGCCACACACCCACACACGAGTATGTGGTTCCCAAATCTATACCCACGGCTGGAACTTTGCTCATTTTGCAAAATGTTAATAAAATATGAAAATTTAATGGATAAACAAGTCGTTATCACTCGGTTGGAACGAGCTAAAAAAAAATAAATAATAACGGTCACTTTACTGTTGAAGTGTTGAAGAAAATGTATCTAAAGCTGAACATACGGTATTTATACTTCTAGCCACCACTTCTCTCCGCCAAATCATTTATAGACCGGAACCACGCCCACGCCACGAACGTTTGTTTTTATTCAACATTAACTGTTCGTAACATTTTTAAAAACACAAACAGGACAAACACTATTATTTTTTTTATAATTATTATTTAAAGATTATAGTATCGAAAACGATGACCATTAGAAAAAAAAGCATTATTACGTATGTTCTTATGCAGTGCTGTAATAATAGATACTTACAATTATTATCTAGATACTAATAAAGATAATTTTTTTTAGAAAGTATCTAGATGCAGATACGAGTAGTACCTATCTAAAGATACATTTAACGTAATAGACTACGATCTTCTTAAAGATTTAATATTATATTGAAAATAAAGAGTTACTAAATTTTAGCAAAACAAATAATATATTATTTAAAATGCAATAATTTTTATTACTGCAGTCTTCGATTATAATTTTATACTATAGAATAATTTAATCATCGTTGACGGTCAAACATATAATTAGTAAATAGTAGTTATGTATGACGCATTGACGCATTGTATAGTTTAACAAAATTAAATAAAAATGAAGATAAAATAAGTTATGAGTATTACCTACCCACCTGACTTCTAGGGAAATATCCACATATTATTATTAGTATATTTTTGTTAAATTAATAATATAATATTTATTTTATAAGCTTTAACTAAGATAATATATACAATATTTTATATCGAAGCCTTAGATGTATGATAATATTATTATAAAATATATTATTATAACAATCAAAATCAATGCCCATACCAACCATACATTTTGGCGGGGGTAAACCCCTAAGCCCCCTATATACGCCACTGATCTAAGGTATAATCTAGATATTATGTGCGCAATATAAAGTATTTACTAGATACCATATTATATTTATATCTAAGATACGGTTTATTTTTTTTTTAGAAAGTATCTAAATACAGATACAAAGTACAAAAAACTATATCTATAAGTACTGAATTTTGTATACATTTTTGCCTATAAATACATTACAATCCCTACTGTATTTATATTATTATCAACTAATTTTGTATTTAGTACAACGGATGATTTATGGTATTTTAAAATAACTAACACTAATATTCATTAGTCATCATACTTATTCATATTATCGTGGTTCTATAAAAATGTTTTAATTTCATAACAGTATCGTGTATTCGACAATTAGTATTCTAATATACACCACCGACCTTTGATTTATTTTAATACACATACAAAAATAAAAACATTATTTTTAGTATATGCATACTGCAACTGCAGTTAAATAATTGAAAAAAAATGAATCGGTTGTTTGTTTAATGATATTATTTAATAGATGATGAATACTGATACAGTTGTAGAGAATTTACAGAAGTCAGTACCAACTAATAATCAGTACTACCTATATAATATACGTTATACATTATACATGTATGTTATTCTATATTACAATACAATAATTAATCAATTGAATAAATATATAATGATGAGTAATGACGTATAAGAATACAAATAACTAATCTGGGCGTTTAAATCAAAGAGTTTTTGAAAAACAAATTTATCAGTTCCAGTTAGGATATGATTTTTTAGAAAATTCAAAGTTTCAGCCTTTGAACTATATATATTTCTTTTATATTAATTTCAACCAATGACCAACGTCAATATAATTTATAATTTGTGATAAAAAAAAATATAATAATGTAATACAACAATTCCCAACAATCGAAATAGTTTTGAAAAATATCTCAGTAATAATACTCTGAAAATATTGATTTTGATTCCTACTTTGATTAACTAAAAATTTCGCGAATTCTAAAATTCTAATATTGTCATAATGTTTTAATTATTAAGACTGATTATTTTTCGCACAGTTTCAATTTCTGTTATTTCTGTTACCTGTGATATTGTGAAAAGATGACATTTACATTTATATGCATCATACCAATCGGCTAAATTATATTATCTACTTCATTGTACCAAAATATAATAAAAACAACTTTTTTAAAATCATGGCTTCCTCGCAACATACACAGAATCTAAAATAAAATGTTCATAAATGAATAATAATATAAGTACTTATACTATAGTAAGTAACTTACTATAACAGGTAGTAGAGACTAAACTACCAGAGGATAATGTTAAGTTTTACCATAGCCATTCATAACCATTTCTATAGTAGAAATCTTGAAAGTTGAACAATATCATAACTTGATAACACTAAACTGAAACAATAAAATTGAATAACTCCTGATTCAGACGTAAGCTTTTAAACAGGAAATGAAAACTAACATCTCTATAAATCAATACACAATTTAATGACTGGTTATTATAGTGTTACATAATTGTTCACTAGGTTTACTCATTAAATTAATAAAACACTTTATAGGTGAAAATCAACTATGAATACTTAGTTTTTCATTATTGTATTGTTCTTGTTATTCATCAACACAATTTATACTTTTTGTAACATACAATTATAATTATTTTAAGTGAGAACATAATTATTGGTGAATTGTGAATAATAATATTATATCTATATAAAGAAATGTTTCCCTTACACGGGCACACACTGAATATTTACAATAATAAGATAGGTATTTCACTTAAAAAATAACAACACAATATCTAAATAAAGAAAACATTAATATTATATTACAAAATATCTTATAACATTATATTTTGATATAAAATGTATACCATTTTAAAGGTAGGTAAGGAATATTCTATCACACATTTATGTACATGGTATTTTCAAAAATGCATTACATATGTATATAACTTATGTACATTTAACCAATTGTAATAACATACTACTTGAGCTACATACATAAACTATTTTATTAGTTTAAAAGCTCTTGATCATCACATTTGTCGACGAACACAGCTGAAGTCCTAGAGGCAATATCAGCATACTCTCTTGGACCCTGGCTGCACAATTTTGTATCCACTTGGATACCGCGTTTGCTAAAAATTAAACAATAATAAATTGTACATAAGTTTATAACAATAAATTATGGACTCAATTATAATTTGCATAAGAATTATAATCTACAGTATGTAAAATATCTAATATCTTCTTTCACTTATAAACCAGATATATACAATTCGATTTTAAATGTAATATTTATAATATATAGCCACTAAATTATTGTGTTTTAAGTTTATTTGTTTTTATAAATTAAAATCTTGAACAGTGTTACATGGCTGATCCGATAGATCGCGACACATATAAGTATATTACAAATAATATAATGTAAGGGCGAATATTATATTATACTATTAGGTGGTATGAGCTATAAAGTGAAAATAAAAAGGTCAATTGCATTTTTTTTTTTAAGGTCAATAAATGTATAATGTGGTTTTTGTTTAAAATGCGATATATTTGATTCATTAATGCAGTAGTTACCTATAAAATAATATATTACCTACTAAGGTTTAGGATATTATAGTTTAGGACTTATAGTTTAGTGTGATTACCATATTATTTTTAGATTTAATGATATTAGAATTATCTTTACAAATAAAAAAATTTATCATTTTCATGACATAATTGTTTTTTTTTTTTTTGTTAAAATGACAGCTTTGTAGTTGTATAACTATCCAAAAATGTATTTATAAGTTAATATTATGATTTCACATTTATGAATATGATCGTCATACCCTCTGTTCCCATCCTCTTCGGCTTCTGTAACACCGATACTAGAGACGTAAAGATGGTCGTTACACCAAAAAAAACATATGGATCTGGGTTGTAGCACGTCCATGTCATACTCCCAGTAAAACTCTACTCGTTTCACTTGTCCTATGTCGTCCGGATGAGTAACCACAAAGCTTCGACTGGTCCCGTGCTCCATACGTTCATAACCACTACAATATGACATTAAGAAATGTATGTATTTATAAATGCAAATGACATTACTGTTATATTATTATTTTTGTCTTACTTAGGAGTCAAATCTAGGTTTCGTATAACTCCGTTGTCACTATGTAACGACACTTTCATAAAACCTTGAACCCAAGACTCAGCCCTAGGTGGCTTGGCCAAATCCAACATAACCTTGTATTGTCGTCCTAAAAATAAAAGACATGATACCTTAAATATATAATAATTACGTATAAATAATAAAACCCATTAGTTCATAACCTAACTATGTATTTTATAATATTTTATAATTTCATAAATACCGTAAATCATACAATATTAATTAATACGTATTTATAGATATGTATGTATAATAATGATGATTTTTAAAAGTTTAATTATTATAATCATTGTGTTAATTGTAACAAAAATATAATATTCTTACAGACAAAACACTTTTAATCAATTAGTTGTTCTAATTGACAGTTACAATTTTTTTTAAACAACTATGTAAGTACGTAATTTTAGTACTAATTAATAATACTAAAAAGTATTATTTTTAAAACTATATTAAACATTTAAAGATTTATTTATAATCAATAATCATCATTAATTTATTCTCATGCTTAAACTACTAACTTGTATGTTTATTATGTGCGTATTTGTAATATAACATTATAACGATGCATATAAGTATAGGTAGTAAACGCATTAATGTATTAATACCTAATATTATAATAATAAGGTATGTAATTATGTCATGTAAAAAAAATATAACACCAAAACATTAGGTTCTAATCTATACATAAACTAATTTCCTATTATTTGATTTTTACTAAAAATAAACTCACATGTTTGTTAAAAACAATATTTTAGGTTTTTAGTTGAGCGATGAATGTATTTTTTAATAAAAATATATCAAATTAAGATTTAATAGTAATAATAATATTTTAGGATTTATAAAAATCATATCAGCGAGCTTTTACATTTTAAATAAATCATCTTAAAGAAAACGAATTAAGAAAAATAAGATTAAGATTACAATAACAATATCATTTTAATTAACTATAGTCATGGAAAATTAATATAAACATCAAGTTTGATAAAAATCAAATATTCTTTTTGTGAATATACTTACTACAATATGGTGTATCTTTCCCAGTAGATATGAAATACTTGGAACCGGGTGCATGGTTTGGTCTTACTGTATTTAATCCCATTATGGCACATCCTGCATCGTTATCCTTACACGAGAAACATTTACCCTTAAACATAATTAAAATTAAATTCTAATCATAACATGAAATACATATTATTAATTGTTAGTTAAATTCAGAATTTATTTGGTTGTATTCATAATTTTTTATTTCCAAAACATTTTTAGTTAATATGGCTTAAATAATTGTATATATAATAATTGTATAATACGGCATGAGTATAGATCTTAATGTGTGTATTTATTAAAATATGTAAATTTACTAAATTTTCACAAATTTTCAAATTATAAGTATAATTTATAAACTTACATAAGTAGATATTATGTCCAAAAAATATTTAGAAATATGCAGATTTCTAAATTATACTTCAGATTATGTAATAAAAGGTTTTTTAAAATTCTGAACATTAATATTATTTTTATGCTATAACACAAACACTCAGTATTCAGACTTTGATTGTTGCGTAATCGCGTATTTTTATAATTTAATAAACATTAAAAACATTTGGATAAAAAATAAAATAAACGTATGCGTTCTAAATATAATAAAAACGTAATAATTTTTATTTAATTACTTGTAAGAAGTTTTGATATGAGTTGCATTTATGTGCGATGTATGGACACTTCGAGTTTATAGACTCAATGAACAGTTTTATGGCTCTTACGTGATTACAAGCAACTAAAACGCGACTTGCTTCTTCAATTCCCTCTTTGATGAGAGTAAGAGGTAATGGAGTTTCCGTTAGATCACAGCCAGGCTGTTCCTTACCATTATTTGGATAAAAGTCTATGTGGCCACAGGGTTCACTCATTCCATATCCTAGATAAATATATATATATGTATTTAAATGTATATTATTAACGGCGTTTTACTTGAGTTTATGGGAAATGCGAGTATATTTTCTTTTTAGTTAATAATGTTATCTACCTATTAAATTATATTATATATATTGCTGATTGATTTTTAAAAGTAAATAATAATAACGAATCTAGGTCAAAATATCTACCAAATAAAATATCCAGACTTAAAAATTTAATGGATTAGAAAAATGCTTGTTTGAAAAAAGTAATAATAATCATTAGATTATCAGGGTATGATGTTAGTGTTCAAAATAGGTATGTTATTATTTTGTGAAAAGCTATTTCTTATTATCAAATATATATATATATATAATATAGTTTATGTATTTTAAATTACATTTAATTAGTTTTTTTTAATAATGATATTGTTATTAATCTTATTTTAAAATTTAATAGTTTAAATTTACAATTTTAAGTCTTAACTATTGTTTTTTTAACCCTTAATATTTTATCCTTTGGTTGCATCTTATTCCTAATTATTTATATTATAATGGAATTATAGTAGCCGAGATCGGTTATATCAAATTCAGGAAAACAAAAATATTTGAGGAAAAGCGTTTACAGAAATAAATTTGATTCATACAAATAAATATTGAATTCATAACTACCTAAGTTATTTTAATTTTATTATTTAAAATAAAAAACTACTAAAAATAAAATAATAATGCACAATATTATGTATTATTAGTACAAAATAACGAGTGCCTAACTATCTAATACAAATTAGTTTACCGTATTTTAACGATTTGATCTATTCTACGAGTACACATAACAAAAAGTCGTTAAATTTAATTAAATAACCTTTTAAATTAATTTTTATTATATATCTATTATCTACTCCATTTTTTTTATAGACTTTTTAGTTTTAAGCCGGAAATATCTGTACTAACACTTCATTTAATTGTTACTTTTATTTATATTTACTATTTATGTTATGCCGTAGTACTTAACATTTTTTTTTAGTATAGGCTATTTAATGTACTAATTTAACAATTAACAATATAGTATAACTCATGGTTTTAAATACTTCATTAAATAAATATATCGAATTAAAACAAGCTTACAATCACTGAAATATCAAAAACTCATTTTTTTATATCGATCTGGAAATCTAATGAATAGTAATGCAATATTATAACTTTACTCTTACATAACATTTTCCAAAAAGTTATATGGGTATTAATATTATAATACAATCGTTCGTGCAAACAGGATTGTTATAAAGTGCACCACACTTACCCAATAGAAATATGGATGATCCGTCGGTATGTATAACATCCACAAGTTGTGCATCAGAAGGATCCAATCTGGAGTGTGAAGGCATTCCTTGGAAATATGGTTCAGCCGGATCTAGTCCCGTGATTCGACCCAGCCCTTCGATTCTTTCACCAGCGTAACCAGCAGTATGAGCGCCCAAACTGTGTCCTATCAGATGAACATGTTTCGGATTTAAGCCCACGTTATCCTAATACGTTACAAATAGAAAAAAAATAATAATAACACAAGTTACGAACCAATAGTGAGTGGCAAATATTATGTTTCATTAAAAATATTTTTTTACTGTTATTATTACTATACAGCCATATAGGTATTCTTATTTATTATTAGTATTAATATATTTGCAGCGATTTATGAAATTTTTTTGTAAGACTTTAGAGGTCACAGACATTTAGAAATAATCCGATATGAATAAAACTGGTGAAAAGTCGGAACGATAAAATATCATAGCACAGTTAAAAACGATTTAAAACCTGATTTAACGTAATGCATGTTATATAACTGAATAACATAAACAACTGAAATTATCGTGATATTTATATAATTTAGTAAAAATTAATATATAGTTAAATATGAAAATTTTTAAATTTTAAATAATTGTGAACCAAATAAATAAAAAAATTAATAAAAAAAAATAATTCATGTGTCTTTTAGAATTTTTTAGTAGTATTATACTCTACCTTTTTATTTCATTGTTTTAATTATCTCTCAATAGCAATCACATGTTATATATTATTACAAATATTATGGCTAACAACAATATTCTATGCACATCAATTTTTTTTGATATTGTTTTAATTCGTATGAATTTGTACTAACTTTCAATACTATTCAATCGATCCCATAATCTGTGCTTATTAATACATATTTAACTCATTACATTACTTTTAAATAGTTGATGAAATAAGCAATTTCTAATCCCACAAGCCGCGTATTGGCTGTCGCCTGCGTGTATAAAGGTAATGATCCGCCGGCCCAGTCCACTACAATTACATTCCAATCAGAATGTTTTAGAAGTTCTCTCCTCATTTCCTGTAGATGAAACAAAGGTAAGTAGAAAAAGTGAATAACGATACATTTGTATGATTTTTAAAGTAATTATTTAATTTAGTTTTTTTGTAGATCGTACAATGATTTTGTATATTTGTTGGGTTACGTCAATATAATATTATTATAAAAATAAATTAATAAACGTCAAGAAGAAAGTTAAACAATTTATTCATACAGCTAGATTTAAAATAATCAATTGCTTTTTAATTATCTCAAGGACGAATAATCGTTATTATTAGTTTCATTTTGTAAATACCCAATTTCCTTAAATGAAAATCGGAAATAATTTTATATTTTAACAATATGAAATCCGATTACAAAAACGGCCTCGTCTTCAAAAATAAATATGAATTAATTGTATTACGAATAATTAAAAACGATTTTATTATAACAATTATTATATTAATATGTTACCTTGACCCAATTGCTTAAAGGCGTGTCTATAAAACCATGTATAATAAATTTTGTAGGTTTTTTAGGATCAAAATTGGATTTCTGTATTGTTTTCTCTGATTGTACTTTCAGCATTTGACCCTAAAAAAAAAAAACTGTCATTAATATTGAAGTTTCCGGTTCCGTTTTTAATACTAATTAATTTTTAATTTAATAATTACTATAGAATAATTAACTATAATAAACTTAACAATACTAAAATTTCTACTTTAGCTTTCAAAAATATCAAATAATAAAACAATTCAAAAATTCGCATTTCAACTAATCGTATGATTAATGTATAACAATTTTATGTAAATAATCATAATCAAATTGTACTTATAAAGTTATAACAATGTCAATAGTTACACAAACTATTATTCTAAATTTAAAAAATCTATCTAATAGTACAAATTATAAATGTAGAGAATTTGCTATTAATTATTTAACTACAAGTTTCATATATCATTATATTAAAATAAATCAATTATATATACTAAATAAATAAATATTTTAACTAAAATACTAGTTTTATAATGAAATAAATATGTATAATAATTTATAATCGATTTTACTTCTGCAATAGTTTTATTGTGGTTGGCGAAAGGAAATAAAATATTAATTCTTATAATAGACTACATTTTTATTATTGAATATTTTAACGTATTTTCTTTAAATTATATATGAATACCTGAATATTTAAATTTAAAGAAAGTGATTTAATTTTTAATTTTTTAGTTTCTTACATTAATATTGAAAAATTAAAAATAATAGGGATTTTTTATATTTACGTATTTTATATAGTTTCTAATTCTATTGTATTCAAGTGAAATAATGTTTGTATAATATTTTTTGTTAGTCATGAAACAAAAATAGGTAAAATAAATTTATTTGTTTGTGTTATATTACATATTATTTTAATTCATTGTAAAAATAATAAATACGCAGGCGTCGATTTATTAATTAAAAATATAAAAGTACTCGTTATTTAGATTTTAAAAGAATAGAGCCTATCTATGTTATCCTGTATTTTTTTTTATTAAATTTAAAAAGTGTTTAATTCGCTTTAACCCATAATTTTTTTTAAATTTAAACTAAAAATTCATATAGTTACCTGTAATGGATTTTTTCTTGTGTATAATATAAACCGTGTGTCGATGACTTGTCTCGCTAATGGGAACACATTGAATGGCCGATAAATAAGATGATACCAATCTCGGGTTATATTTAAGCATCCAAGTTCGTCGTAACATCTTGTTTCGTTTTCAACTGAAAATGTAAATAAAAATTTTAAAATTAAATTATTTTAATTTATTAAATAGATGGAAAATGTAATACTAATTATACTGCATTCAGTTATAATAAATAACCTTATACGTATCTATATAAAAATAATAGGTTACAATTATGCACATGTTTTAATTCATATACTTGATTATCATTATTTTATAAAATCAATCATAACCTACAAGTATAATAATAATAATAGTTTCTATAGATTATATTTAAAATCTCGCAAATGTTAGAAAATAAGGTTATATTATTTTAAATATAAAAATGAAAAATTTTAAATGTTGGAAATATTTTGTAGCATTATGTTCTTAAAAATAGTTGGTCTTGAAATCTTTAATATATACATAAATCGTACTTTAAATTTGATCTTTACAAAAAAAATTCTAGTAAAATAGCACGAAAATTTGAACAAATTTTCCTATTGTATTATTATACATTTTTTGAAATTGCTTTTTACAGGTATAAATAATACTAATATTTTTCACTAATAATATAACTGAAATATTGACACGTTTTACTACACATTTATGATAAAATAATATACACTAAATAGTATTATAACAGGAAGTATACTTACAATAGTATTTAGTACTTTCAGGCTTCAGCGCAAAACAAAAAAATGTCAACGTTTAGATATTTAGACAATACATATTAATTGTGAATATGCTACTGACCTCAAAACATGTATTTTTTTTTAAATACCCAATTTTATAACAAAATTATATTTATTGAAAAGTTTTGGTATGGCTTGTATAAAATTTATTTTGACAAGTATACAATTTAAAGACATAAGTTACAAATAATATTTTAATTTTCTAGTAAAATATTTATTGTATACTATATTGGTATTTAAACAATATATTTTTTGTGAAAGTTTTTTTGTACAGAAATTTACTTAAAATGTTTCATGTAATATATTTTAATAGGGAAAATTAATTCTAGATGATAAGTATTTTAAAGTACCTATGTATTTTTATTTTCTTCATAGTTTATTTTAGTATATTTTATAAAAAAAAAATCTATTGAAAACTTACTGTTGAAATATTAACAAACATAATTTAATTTGAGCTCGACGTTATTTTTGGAATGTATTAATTTAATATTGTTTTAAAATTTAATAGCACTACCTTGTTTTGAAATAAACTAGACATCAATCAATACTAGTTAGTATCGCTCATCTCTATAATCTCTGTTCCTTATAATTTATAACCATTTTTTTTTTAGTTAAACAAATTTGAATTATTCCAACTTAATACTAAATTAATCAAATATTATATAACTTATAAATATTTTATGTATAAAAGAATACAATTGTTCTACAACAGTATGTATTATGTACCTACTTTATAAATAAATAATAGTATATAAAATATCAAATACTTACCTAGTACAAGCCATAAAATATAATTTACACCAGGAGAATGATAATGTATATGCATCATTATAATTTATAAACTATTAAATATTATGTGGTTGTGATAAAAATGTTTTTATGGCTAATTTTTATTAAAAAATTACATGAGTACTATGGTCTATAAATCTATGATCGTAATCTAAAATCCACTTATAATTGATTTTCAAATATTTTGAACTAGATGGTTTGAATTTATGTTAAAACTGTATCAATGTAAGTCACATTTAAAATAAAAAAACTCCCTAACAATTTATTATACTGAATACATACGTATACGTATAATAAAATATATACAATCCATATCAATATGTTTTTTGATAAATAGTATTTATAAGGGACCATTAGCTAATTATTGGTTTATTCAAATATATTAATTTATTATTTATGCAACTTGGCATAATATGATAAATGATAATTAAAGATAGTCGAAAAACTTACATGGTAACCAGGGTATGTTGACCTCTATGTGGTTGGATCGTCCCCATTCGAGAATGCCCGCTGCGCCTGACCGCACAAACGTCGCGAGCGTCGCTAAGCACAAAGCCACATGACCTCGGACCATACCTCCTGTAGATAAAAAAAATTTATAAGCATGCTGATTTCTTATTAAGTACACGCAAAACGCATTAGATATCCTGATGAGTACTAAGTAACTATTGTTGTCACAAAGTCATAAAAAGATATTGATTTTTAGAAAATTATTCAAGGAATATTATTATGGTTATACTTAAGTTTATATAAAGTTTGATTTTTGGAAACAGTATCTATTTAATCAAAAAAATCGACATTTTTTCACATATTGATTTAATATATCTCACATAAATTTGTAAAAGACAATAAATTTTTTATACTTAAGTATAATTATAATATTTATCGTTCCTTTAAATAAGAGAAAATATGAATTTATCGCTAGTTATTATTTTTTTTAAATTGTAATACTTAAATAAATACCAAATAAATTAATGTTTGTTAAGTTTAATGATAATACATAAAAAAATATGTATTTGTATATAAGTATTGTAGATGTATTCTTGTTAGAAATATATGTGATTTATTCAAAATCTATTATTACTTTAAATTTTTTGTATTGGTACCTACATATGTTAAAATAATTATATCCCTGCAATCTACATAGGTCTCCGAGTTAGAAGTACTTATAAAACGTATACCTAAATATTTTTCAAATAGTACATCTTACAGTTTAGTGAAATATTTTTTGTATCCTCTTGTTTTCTATTCAGTATATAATTGAAACTTTAAAATTTAAAAGTATCTTAAGGATTAACAACATAATATATTAAAAATCACTCGCAATATATAAATATCCATTAATTATAAACATAAACATGGTACTCAATACACTTTTGATATGTTATTGTATTTATTTATTATACATATTTATTTTGGTTAATACATAATTTTACAAGATATGCATTGTATAAAATAATAGGATCATTCAAACAATTCAAAAGTATAATCACCACTGTATAAAATATATTTGTGATGGGGGTATACTTTCATACATACGAATGCATTCAAAATAAAAATACGTACAAAATCAAGTTATAGATTATAACCAAGTATAAAACTAGTAATAGATAATATATAATATATAACTAATATAACTAGGTAATTACCTAACCTTATGTATATTTATGTATATTGTATAATGTATGAAGTTTAAACTATTTTCTTCCTATTTACCTAAATAAATATAAATTAATTAAAAAAAAAAAAAAATTGTTAAACGTGAATACCTATCATTATTTTTATTTAAATTTTTAAAATTAATTAATTGGTGTCTAATAATTTTTACTTTATTTTAATTTCGTTTAAAAGTTACTTAAAAAATTAATTCTAAACCCTCTATTTATAATGATATAGAATTTAAAAATATTTATTTAAAAAAGAACAACCACTCGAAGTATGTTTAATTTTGAATAATTGTGTATTTACATTACTCTATTCATAATATTTTAATATATTAATTTGAAATATTATAATATTATCATATATTTATTAGAAAGTCATAAGATATTGTATGAATTTAATCATTGAATACTAAAATAAAAAGTACAATGTGTATATTTATCACTTATAGGTATGTCGTAGATATTAAAACCAGTTATATTTTCATACCACAAAAACAGCTTTAAATTACTCTAAATATTATGTATCACTTATTTTAATTCACTTTTAATTTTAAATACATTTTAACTTGAATATATATTAAATATTTTATTCCATATAATATTAATACAAATATTAATGAAATTTATATATTTATCTATATAATAATTCTCAAGCAATTTTTTCGTATCAATAACTTTACGTTTTAAAATAAAAAATATTCTGAATCTAAGGCAAGTAATATAATAAATTATAAAATCAATAACCACACATATTATTTAATGAAAAATAATAATAGTGAATTATTGTTTATTGTTCAAGTGTACATCATAAGGATATTGGTTGGCATGTCTATAGATTAAAATCTCAAAAACTAAAATACAAAATACCTTAATTTAAAAAAAGAAATAAAACGTTCATACGAATAAAATGAAAAGAATCACAAACGCCGATACCGAACTTTATATGTACACCAAAATAAGCAGCATTTTAGATCTTGTAAATTTTACAATTAAAACGGTCTTTCTGATCGAATTTCGACCAATGGGCCATACTAGATTGATTAACACTTCGAAAAGAAATAAGTTCAAATAAATAAAAAAATATTTTATACATAACAAAGAATACAAGAGGTAATATAAGTAGTTAACAATTTGCATATGAATAATTAATAATATATAGTTTAATATAAAAGGCGATTAAATAAAGCTACTGTTTTTTTTTTTAAATAATCACACTCTGTAAGAATTATTTAAAGTTTAAATGTAATTGTAAAAACATTAAGTTATTTACTTGAACTAAATTCATATAAGCCAACAACAAAAATTGTACTGTCATGGTATGCGGTAAATCAATGGTGAGTTATCTTACTGTTACTTAATAATTTACTCATCATAAACGCAAATCACTTAGTACCTACCTAGTACCTATATTATTTTAGTAAATCGTTTTGATATTGAGTATTATATAAATCTATTAAATTCGAGCATACCAATATTAAAAAAAAAACTAAAAATTGAATTTTTCAATAACATGTATTTATTATTATTTAAAGCACATTAATTATTTATAACGTATTCAATATATGTTTTAATTTAATTTAAATTCACCGAGGAAAATAAAAAAATGAACAAAAAAAAATATTTTTCAATACTTTATGGATCGTAATTCCGCTAATAATAGCTTATAAAAATAAAATAATCGAATTATTTAATATATTACTATTGTATCCAAAACTATATTGTCGCATGGCGCCTGATTTTTTTGAATTAATTTAAATATATTTTTTGTAGGCATATTCACAATCAATATTTGAAATATTTAACAAAAATTACTTTATAATAAGAATATTTTAAAAATATTTACTTTTGTATACAATGTACATACCTAATTAATGATTTCTTGAATTTTTGTATATTATGCATAATTAATTATAATATCTAATTCTTATTTCACTTTTATAATTATTTATACAAAAAAATTTTAATTTTTCTATTATTATATTACTTTGGTTTTTAATTTTGATTACTAAAAGTACAATATATTAATTTTTTATATTACCTTGTTACAAATAAAAATTGTTAAAAATGATGTTTTTAGTAATAAGTATATAAAACATCATTTAGTATTATAAAATGAATTAATTGAATAATCCTAAAACTGAATAACAATAATATATAATTAAATTGCTATATAAATTCTATCACTGGGTACCAATTTACTATTGCAATGTGTAATTATTAAGCAGCACATGAAAATGAAGATATTATATCATAATATATAATCTTTATTATAAGTTCAAAATATAGTGTATACTATAGAATACATTGTACTATAATTTATTGTGGACTCAATATAAGATTTACTTTCAATTTTAGATAATACTAAACAAGTAGTTCAATTATTGTAGTATAATAATTGAAAATTAGTGGTTTCAATACAGTGTTATCTATAAAATATCAAAATATACTTAAATTAAAACAACTTTTGACAATAATATGAATAATATTATGACTATAATTTATCAAGTAAAATAGGTAGGTACTTTTAATAACAGATTTAGTTTTTATTAATTAAACTCACCGTCCAAACAGAACCTGGTCCGTACTGAGCGTCATTCAGATAAAAATCTAGAAAAAAAATATTAAGTAAACAGATTAAAAATAATTCATATCTAAATATTTTAAAAATCTATTAACTATTATCTACTAATTTCAACGTTTAAAATCATATAATATTCTTAAATGCTAAAGTAATATTATACTTTGAATAAATAATATAATATTGTAACATATTATAAGTATACAAAAATATAGAAATATGTATTATTTTATATTATGTAATACAAAATAATATGTACTATATGTACCTAAACATCTAATCACTTATTATCTTTAATAATAGAATTGATACTTTTGAACATATAAATGTATAGTCAAAAGATCTTTAGGTATCAAACCATATTCTAAAATTCTAAACCATACATCATAAATATTTCAAACACAATAAGCTTCATTCTTATTTATTTGCATTCGTATTTCCTATATTTATAGTAATAATACATTTACAACATAATAGGTATATCAGAGTACACAAAGACGAGAAAAGTGTAAAACGCTTTTTGTAGCTAAAATCTAGTGTAATAATAATCAACGGTTTTGTATCCTCTTTTTACCTTCTAAGCGACATATTATGCTATTTTTTGAGAACTAGTCCCATTTCACATGTCAAGGTGTCAAAGATGGTTCTTGGTTAACTAGATAAGTCTAGCTACCCAAGGGATTGGACTAAAGTCAAGTATAAATATTTTATTATTCATTATTACTAAGTATGCAAATTGTGCTAAATTTTAATTTTGAGTACCTCGCTAATATGTCATAGGTATTACTAATCATGCAAGTTTATATAACCGCATCCATTACGAAATACTTTATTATTTTTTTAATAAAAACGAATAGAACTAATAATTTATTATAACTATTTAAGTGTTTTACAACTTTCTTTCCAATTTTAAATTTTAAATCAATAAGTAATAGAGCACAACTCTGTAATAAATTATGTATAAAATACGAATAACTTAGTACGCATATTTATAAGATAAATTATATTTTTAAGAATGTAATAATTTATCATTATTCATCATACTGAAAGCTTAAAAATATTGATAATTCTTATTAAAAAAAAAATAAGTAGATATTTTTACAGAGTACTCTGTACCTAATAATATAAGTACTTTGAGTATTTAAAAATAATATTACAAATTCAAAAAATCTAAATTTTAATAAATATCCATTACTAAAAGAAATGTGGAGTGAGTATATAACCGGTAAATAATTCTATACAATCCTATATTTTTAAAACTATTTATACTTATAATCTGTTGAAGATGTATTCAACGTATTTAAAAAAAATTAAAAAATATATTGTATATGCAAAATAGAAAGTAAGTGACTATTAATCAAGTATTGATCTATGGATTAAGTTTCATCGGTTTTAAATATATTAAAATTATTTGGTTTATAAAAAACGTATTTTACGAAATGCTTTAATTAAAACATAATTTTTTATTATAAAAATATTCATTTAATTGTTTTTGTTTAATATCAGTTGAATAATAAATAACTGAGATTTTATGGGACAACAAAAACAATATGACAAGATGCAAAATTTCGGTGAAAATAATAACGTGAAATATATTTACGTTAAAAAGTGTCATCTAAAATTGTACATAGCTACACTACTGTCTATAAATATGTGAAAAAATATAACAAAAATGTTTTGGTATGTATTTTTTTATTTTTTTAATAAAAATATTATCGCACGTGTTACGTGTATGGTAGGAATGGAAATTCATTAGTTTCCATTCAATTCTATTCAAAAGAAAATGTTATCAATATAGTATATTGTATATCGTTATTACTTATTAATAATTAAAGTAGATGGATACTAGGTATCTATAATCTATTAAAACACACTTTTAAATAATTATGTTTTTTCATTAATAAACGTAAATTGAAAAGTAGAGCAAACAATTTTCTTATGACTAGTCAAAATTAACTCACTGAAGTATAACTTTTTATTTACTTTTTATTTAAACATCGTACACGCTATATAATTGTACAATCTGTTGAGTGTACCTAATTTTAAAAATTCATAAAATAATTTCATCTTCGAAATACTTATGAGTAATTAAATCTAAAATATTTAATTTATATACAAAGACTAAATACATAGGTATTAATCACAATTATAGGCACACATCCATATTAAGATACATGTAGTAATAATTTGCAAATACCATTAATTATTATATAGGTTTGGTACAATCGTATACAGTATACTATATATACATTGTTATTACACGATAGGTAAGTATAAGTAAGTATAGGTAGATACAAATACTTAGTCCGATTTAAATACATTTTTTTCTGTTCATAACGTTAGAATAGTTAAGTGAACTATTTTCCCTTGCAGTTAGGTATATGTATATCAAAATACGCACGTGCTTGCAATGATTATGATTAAATATTTCTGATTTTACCTTGCGAGAAAGTAGTTTCACCCGTAAAAGGTTCATAACCTTACATGATAAGAAGTGCAACAGCATTCGGATACTGCTGCAGTATTATAGTTACAGAAGGTCAACGTTGTTTTGTTGTGGTCCGCACGCGACAGACGGCTAATGACGTTATGGTATTGTTTCGGTAACCGATTTTTATAACAGTGCGCGCGTAACCGATGTAAACACTACAGTGGTCATACACAGACATACCTCACCGTGTCTGGAACGCGTTTGGAATTTCTTCTATACGTCATTTTTTTATGCTTCTCTCTCGTCGACACTATTATTATATTTTTTCTCACATTCACGCAAGTCTTAAAAAAAAAAAAAAACATAAATACAAAATTGTGTACATTTTTTTACGTCTCAATACATTCTAGAACTACGTAACACAATATCGTTCATCGAAATTCCTACTTATAAGTAGGTAGATATGTATTATGGTGGTTTGTAGGCCATTCGTATTTCACCGCGCATTATAGTTTTATAATATTTTAATAACATATATAATTTAATATACGAGTAACAGGTTAAAATATTTTACCTTTAAGTGCATGTCTGATTGTTACACCAGTCAAAAAATATGTTATTTTATTAAATCCAAATTGATATCGTCGAATGATGAGTTGAATAATATTCAAGATTTTCAACAAATTATTATATAAAAAAAAAAATACAATTAAATAAAATAAAATAAAACTTTATATTTTAACCAATTTTACGTTTAAAAATCTAAACTACTAATACACAATTTATTTGTATTGTAGGTATTTATTACATTATATACTCGTATTATACGTAGGTAAAGAATTTTCAGGACTACGATATTAAAAAAAATATGAACGAAATTTATTAGCAAATTTAAATTTAATTTTACGATGATTTTTTCTAGAATTATTTTTTGATTACTTCCTGAAAATCATCTTTTATATTGTCGTGTAATTTAAAAAAATATGTCACATAACTGTTGGTTACCACACACGGTTGATAGTGATAATCTGAATATATGTAAAAAAATTAATTTTACCTTCATATTACCATTTTATAACGATCATCTTGATGACTCCATATCATTGAACGATCTCTTTTCTAAATATAATATTCAATATTGGATCCAAATTTGCGATTATTATAATATTTACATCTAATCATTTAATCATTTTTTTTTTTGTCATAAAAATGTTCTGATTGAAATGACAAGTTTTTCTGAGTCTATTTCATAGTCAAATGACTTTCTCCAACATGATATTCCTTATACGCCTCTGTGTAGACCTGAGGGGTATTATACGGGTAGACTAAAATAACAGTAGCAGCGGTTAGAAAGTAACGCATGCTTATATTTTATATACCTTCGGTCAGCCACCATGAGGCATTTCAAAATGATGGAACACCGGGGGCGAACAGTTTTCACTTTCGCTTCCCGATTCCTAGACATGAATAAATCTAGATGATACACTTATACATTATAATGTGTTCATTGCTCGCACGAATAGTTTTTAATATTTAAAAATATTGTTTTTTATTGCCTACTAGAAATAAAAACAACATTAATAACAATGTTGTTTAATTGCTAAAAACAAGCATAATTAATTTTCTATCTCTTTATAATATGATAATATACAATACATAAATACAATGTAAATACTGCTATATATATATATTTTTTTTTTTTAAATAGTGTTTTTTTTATATCATAAAAATAAATAAGACTATTCAAAAATAATAAGCCAATAAATATCTCCGTTCATTATGTAATTATTTTAAGTGAATATGACTTAGTATACTTCAATAAGCCCAATTAAATTTATTTAATTATGTGTATATTTTACTATTAATATACTTACTTGATTCACTTATACTGAATATAATATAATATAAATATAAATAATTTAATAATAATAATGAATTATTATATAACAGTATGTATTAAATTATACATTAAATATTAATTAAAATATAGTGAAGCACCTAACTGTTAACTAGTCATAATAATTATTGCAGTAACATTGAATATGTTCATTAAGTTCAAAACATGAAATAGTATTTTTTTTTTTTTTTAAATATATATTTCTTATACATTTTAAACGAAATACACATAAATAAAATATTCAAACATTAATTTACTATTAAACTAAGTCCTATGTATGAAATTATATATTTCAGATTTCAATGCCATGTATTAAAGTATCGTTATTACTGATTATCAATGTAAGTCAATATCAAATTTCTTATTTTCAGTTATTCTAAAGAGAATAAAATAACATCGCAATATTATAGAATGTACACTTATAATATATAATATAAGGTAATTAAGTCGATATTACTTTATGTTTCTAAATGGTCAATGTCTCGTTGTGAAAATGATAATTCTCTAATAACGTGTTATAGACTATAGTCTTTAGGTAGATGTAAATAATATTAACCATGTTATTAACCTTCATATAATTTTTTTTTTTTTTTTTTTTTGTTAACTGATTTTGCCAAGAGCCCAAACTCCAAATACGTTTCGCACAATATTAAAATGATGAATAATTATTAAAGAAAGTGATTATGATTAAAAAAAATTAACCTCACCACAAACTATTCATTTGGATACTTGCAGAACCCTATAATATTATAGCTTACATTTTATATGAAAGTACTTGATGTATTGATATTTTCTTATTTTATTTTACTCACAAGACAACATTATTTTATAAGTGTACCGGTTACGGAGTAAAATGTCAAAGATGTAGTCGCATCTGAATGCAAAACTCCTACAAGAGTTATATGATAACTAAAACTGCATATGCACACGCCACGCAGTAAATCGCAGGATTATATGAAAACGTGTTATGGGTCATCAAAGAAAGAGGGGATTAATTAAAACAAAAAATACAGGTCATTAAAAACGATAAAAAATAAATTATCATTCTAAAAGCACATCAAACACTTATCGAGATGACAATCGTATCGATATGAATAAATCACCAAGTAGTGATGGTTTAAGACTGAATCGCTCTGGTCGCATAATATTGTTACGCAATGCACATTGTATTTTATACTAAAAGTAAAACAGTCCTAAGCTATTCAGAGAAAAGACAAAAGATTATTCAATAGCTACACAGTTGTATATACTTTTATTATTTCCATTGAGAATTTAAATACATATATTTATATATTTTGAAATTGTGAGTTAATTTATTTTTCCTTATTACCTAGACTAGTATCTATTATAGTGCTTTATATTATATTATATTATTATATTTTATTATTTTAAAGCCTCTAAACAGTCTAAATGATGCAAAAAAAAAAATGTTGAAATAAAATCTCAACGATGTTTAATTAATAATGAACAAAAATAACAATAACAATTTATAATAGGATACAAAGAAATTATTATTTTTTTTAACACTATTTATGATTACTAATAATTGGTACTTCATTGTACTACTATTAAATCTTATAGATTCATCATCACAACAAAAATGTCATGATTGTGAAATCAAAAACCGATATCTCCTTTTTCTTGTATAAGATAGAAGTATAAGATCTAACCGTTATATTAAAATGTAATTTTAAAAATATATGTACATCGTCAATAACTTATCATTTAGTACAGTAGTTAATTTATAAAATATAAACATTTTCTATTATCTGATTTGAATTAAAATCAATAGTATTATTTGAAATAATTACCTATATGGTTACAATAAATTCATTGTTAGTTTGATAAATCTTAAACATAACATTATAATTAATAAGTAATAAAATTGTTGTAATCGACAGAAAAATACCAATTAAATAAAGATGTTTTATAATTATGATTTAAATATAAATCAGGTAAGGATATAAATCGCCTAAAATGAAATTATTCCAATATATAATATTATTAATATTGTATATAAACTTTCAGAATACCTAATGATGGTTCCAGTTAAATGTTTTAAAATCCAAGAAAATAATATTTTATGATGACATCAAAAACTATGGCTATCCATAAACAATGATGTACTAGTTATACTTAAACAAATTATTAAATTTATGATCTTCAGTATATGTACTAAACAATTCTTATCTCACAATAAGTTAAAAAAATATGATTTTGTTAATCCGTTTAATATATATTATATTTGGAAATAATGTATTGTTTTATTATTTAGCTTTCCATAAATACTGTAAACAATGCAAATATAATTTTATTAAATTTCAACAATCAAGCCTTGAAAATAAAATCTCATTTTTTTAAATAGTATTACTCAGTTTATTATTACTTTATTAATACTCAAAAAGGAAGTACCTATAGGCTATAACTATAAATTCTTAAAACCCTATTGTAATAAGTAAACAGCTTTTATCAACAAGGTATTTATCTTTCTGTACTTATACTTGTAGATTTGCATCATATATATTATATACTTTTGTTTTTTATTAATACGATATTGAGTTTTTACACGTGTCATTTATATAACTTAAAATAAAATAACGGATAAAATATTTTGAACAGGTGTATATTATCTATTATATATTATTTAATATTGTATTCAAACATTTCTATTGCTCTTTGTTATCTATGTGTAATATTAAATGATAAATCTACGTACTTAAACTACTGTTTAACTGTTATAATTAATATTATGATGATAAACCATTTTAATATCTCCTCATTTTATGTAGTGTCTAAGTGATGCTGCAGTTATATATAGCTTTAGTGTAGTAGCTAACGAACCATACGATTAGGTGAATTGTAAGGCAATAATAATTAGAATACAATTGCGGTTGTGCTGAAGTGTATACAATGGTAGCCATAAGCTTTCCTTTGAGTTGCAGAATAAATAGAAAATCCCATCGACTATAATGGAGTTAAGAAACTCGATTTTAAATCAATAGATAATCTGAAATAGGAACACAAAAAAATATTGAGCCATTTTAACTTTTGGAATTCGGAAAATAAAAACATAATTTTAAGACCAAGCACATTGATTAGCTCAAAATCCAAAATAATAAAAAATAAAACTATATAGGTAACTAGTTTAATTTTAGTAACCTTGGTATCTTATACAATATTTTCAATCAAAATGTCTAAAATCATAAAAAGCTGTACATAAAATATAAAATATGGCACTAATAATTGTTTATAAATTAACCGAAAAGTTTTTTTTATTTGCTAATTGATATTCGTAATATTAAAATTATCTATGAGAAATTCTCGAAAATGTATGTTCATAGTCTTATTTTAAACATTCTTTTTTCAATACAAAAAATAATTGACTGTTAATATTTACGAGTATTAAAATATGTGTTCGTTTTATATAAACAGATTGATGAAACAAAAAAAAATTCGGTCAAGAACACCATATAGTGTGGTCACTACCTATATATTTATATTCATCACGTTATTAATTATTTATAAGTTTACATACAATTATCTCATACAAGATTGACATACAAATTTCATAGGGCTTAAAAATTGAAATCTTATTTTTAGACATTAAAATTCAAAGATTATGATTGTACCAAAGGCTATTTAATGATAAGTATAATGTTTCAACATGACGATATTATTAAATAAAATAGTTTAAAATATAAAATATTAATATTTAGGTACCTATGTGAGTAGCACCTGTAGATAACTATTCGAAATAATATTATTATGAATATGTAATATGTATATTTTCTCATAATTGTATACATCATTTATTATAATAAAATTTATAATATAATTGAGTTTGCATGATTAATTAATAATATTATATTTGAACTGTATTTAATAAGATATATTAATATTCTCAGACATTATTTTTATAAATTACATTCTTTTAAAGTAATACATAATAATATCAGAGATATTAGGTAAGTATATGGTATATGTACAACATGTATTTGTACACAATATTAAATATAGTATATTATACCTAATAAACATGTGTTATAATATAATACATAACGTTCTTTTAATTTTATGTTACAAAATGTGGTAGAGCTACATTTGAGTTTCAATGTATAAAACACTATAAAGTAAAAAGTAAAAACCCGTTTTCATAACATAGAATTAAAAAAATTCCATATAAAATGTACATTGTAATTTCGGTATATACGAGTAAAAGAGTGGACAATATTAAAATATTGTTGAAAGTGCTTCTATACTGTAAGTATTTAACTCTTTAAATAACATTTTTTTCATTCATACAAGCATTTAAAAATTCTCAGATACAAGTTCCAACCACATAATATTAATGCATATGCATTTACATAGAAAATGACAAAAAAATTAATTAATTACTATCAAAGCAATGACACAATATATCATCGCATTCTAGAAAACATTCTGCGTGGATTTTATTTAATAGCGTACATATATTCACTGAAAATATGACAAATTAAAAAAAAACTATTAATATCAATTTAGTCTTCAGAACTTTAAAAAAATGTACTTTATTAAATTATTAAGTTGCCTGTAATTACTTATTTTCGTCTACTCGGAAATTACTAAAATTTAAAAATATTATACAGTTTATTATTTTTAATTTAGTCATAATTAATTGTCCTCGTTCTTTTTTTTTTAAGCATCGCATAGAGAAAGTAAACACAAATAAATTCTGTGTATCAGGTAGAAGAATACGTTTCCGTCAGTGATAAAGAGCAATTATACGAATCACGTTAATGAACTTCCGCGGGCGATCGACCTTCGACCACGAAATTATTTTTGAAAGTGAAAACACCCGTTAATACAGGGATACTGGTAGTTGTATTTAAATTTTATGAATGGAGTTACATAATATAAAGTCAATCTCAATATTAATATTATTATATATATATATTATTATTATTATTTATTAATCGTAGTGTAAAGGTGACACTTAAAATTCTACGGGTATTTTTCTGTCATTTATATTTAAATGAGACCTATTATAATGATGTTTTTTATCTAAAAAAAGCTATGATTTATGACTAAAATAACATCTAAAGCTTACTACTGTCATGTGTTATCATTTAAATATGATATACTTACTTTAAAAATTAGAAATTATTCAATTTTTAATTTAATTTATGATTATATACCTATTAGTATTATGCTATTTATAAACATAACAAATATTTATCAAAACAATTATTATGCCACTACGGTATAATTATGATTATATAATACTAACGAAGAAATACATGATATTAAAATTATGATTTCATGAACATTTCATAAAAATGGAAAACTTATACTTCTATCACCTCCACGTAAAGAATTTATACGTACATCAGATCCAATGATTATTATAGTGTCTGCAATATAAGGATTAACTACTTTACTACTAGAAATACTTTGATGATGAACATTAATGCTCATTAACAAGGTACATATCAAAATATAACTAAGTCCATTTCCATAATAATACATTCTACATTTAACAAAATATACTTGACTAAGTATTAACTCTATTAACTCTCGTATTCTTAAAAATTCAAAGCTTACATATTTGTATAATTGCGATGATAACGAAGCTTACAAAGGTTTTCATTGATATGGAAATAAATAATAATTATACCTAACACCATAAAAATGTATTATGAATGACTCATCAAAGTCAACATTTTTGATTTAAGCCCATGACCTATGTTTTTGCAAACACGATTATCAAAAATCAAGTTAGTACCATGGTATAACTATGCATAGACAAATTATGCATGATTTTCTTGCCCGGATATAATTTGCAAAACATTCAATTTGATTCTTATAAAATTAAGTTACGCAATAGCTACTGCAACTGGTGACATAGAGTGAGAGTACATTTATGTATACCTATATAACAGTTGGATTTGAAGAGGGGAAAATATGCGAAATAAAAGTTGTCGGGGATCAGTAACCAGATTTAGTGTTTATCTTAGATGGTTTACATCATAATGTCCGACCTTCTTTTCTATGAGCCAATACCCAACAATTTATTCGAATACGTTTTTGTTATCTAAATAGATAGTAAATACTTAGAATTAAATGCCTAATAAATAAACAATATTCACAATAACTTTTTAAATAGGTAGGTACTGTATTATTATTCTTACTTTATGCTACCAAACTATGACCATTTACAGTTATTGTTTAAATCGTGCCAACTACCTACCAAATTTGTTATATTTTTTAAGCTATCATTTTCGCAATGATTAATGAAATTTTCGTTATTTTTATTTAACTGTGATTTTATTCTAATATATAATTATATTTTTAAATTGTATTTTCCCAAATCAATATATAACCAAATTAAACAATGAATTTGTATCAAAAAATAATCAATGGTATTCGTATTCACTTAATTAAGCAAATTAATAAAATAAAAGTTAGAATTTACATTATAAACGTTAAACGTAGTTAAAATTGTAAATTTAAACAAATTAAAAATGTAATATTATTACATTACCTATTTACTAAGAGAGATTAAGACATTTTTAGTTTTTTGGAAAATTGTATAAAAATTAGAAAAATAAAGATGAATGAATACAAGCAATCACCATTTTTAACAACATTTTGACCATGTTTACATGACAAACCAAGCTACTAAAACAACTTGATTTTCAAGTGCAATATTATGATTCATCATCACAAATAAGTTTAAAGAAACCCAATCTATTGGCCCAAAAATGTATTACCTCATTTTTGTTTTTAAATTTTAATCTTTGTATAATAATTTTGCAATTTATATTATATATTAAGTATTATTTGTACTTATAATTCACCTAATGTTTGTATTAATAAGTACTGACACATATAATATCATATTTAATTTACTTATAATGTAACCGAATAGTATAAACAATATACACATAATTAACATTTTACTATAGGTACCTACGTTATTTTGATAGATTTAACACTAAAATATTTTTTTTCAGTGTAACACTATGGTGAAAGAATTAAGACAAACCCTTAACATCTCTATATATTCTACAACTATATCTTCAGTTTTTTATTTTAAATTTAAATGATATATATAAATTATATTTTTATCCAAGAGACTTCAATATTTCACTTATCGTATAATAGAATAGTTTTTATTTTTTAATTAATTAATAATTTTAATAATTTATTATTGAATTGCTTTCTCGGTATCTTTCGAAGAAATGTAAATAAGAAAGGTTAGAAAGAAAGAAAAAAAAATTTTTAAATCTTTATTTTAATAGACTGCGTTTTTAAAATTTATTATTATACTAGGTGGTACTTAACATTATTGACTTATATTTATTTATAAACGTAAGTGTTAAACATGTAGGTATTTACCTGATATTGTGAGGACCAAATTTCATATTTTGAGACAGTTTGAAGTATTTACTTTTTCGGCTCGTTGGCATCCTAATATAATAACAAACCATAAGTAGCTATTTATCAAGATAATCCGTTTTTTTTTATTCACCGATGTGATGATAAAAATCAAATAATTTTTAATAAAAGTTCAAAGTTTATAAAAAACATACAAAAGTTTCAATTTATTTGACAAAATTAACGAACCACGCGGATAGTAAACTGATTACGACGAGTACCTTATTATTATTATCTAATTTGCTTTTGTCCATCAAACATTATGTCTATTCGGATACTGAAGCGTCACGACGGAATCGCTTTCCATTTCAGCTGCCCCACTATATGGCATTCATACGTTTAGATTACGTCTGTGCAGGAGTACCGTGACTCGAATGTCGAGGACCGGTTGGGTTGGGTCAAGTGAACGTGTTATGAGTTGGTCATCTATTTACTGTTTTTATTCTCTTTTACTACAGGAAAAATACCGTATTAAATGTGATATATTATTGTGTGTGGCACCTATAGAGAAAAAACAAATTTTGCATTAATACTAGAAAATGTATTAATTAGAACAAAATTTTAAATAGTTAAGGTAATTCATTAAAATAGCAATAATTACAAACAACAATTCCAATAAAATATTATCATTTCAAAATACTAGTGTAATTGACTAAACAGGTCCAAGTTAATTTCAATTACTATTTACTTGAATATCATCATATATAAGATACAATATTTACAAATTATATAAATTACATAATTATTTGTGAGCAGGTATAATAAAGAAATTATAATATTACTCTGATAATAATACTGTTTTTTATTTTAAATTACTTTATTGTTATTTTAACTGAGTAATTTTCTTTAATGTTGAGTAGTTAACATTAAAAAAAATTATCATGACAATGAGACGATTTAATATGAATAAAATAAATAAATGCAACAATTTAGCAAAAAAAAAAAAATGTGTGTATATTTAACTAAATTTGTTAAATAATAATTTACTGGATCTATAATACAACTACAAATAAAATTATAAAATAATAATTTTATTAATTAGTTATTAGTTATTACATAAAAGTTAAACTATTATAATTAAATCACATACCTTTTTTATTTGGAACAACATTTAAGAATAACCTATATATATATATATATATATATATATATTATATATATATATATATTACGAAATTTAAAATTCAAGAATACACCTTGTTATAAATACTTAGTTACTATTCACGTTTGAAAAATAATTTTAAAAATGAAAATAAGAATTTTGAACCACCAAAAATGTATCCTTTGTTTAAAAAGAAAGAATAGGTGTAATTTTTTTTATTTTGTATTATTATTGTGATTGTTTTGAGTAAAAAATGTAAAACCGGTATCGGCTAATATCCATTATATACCTTAAATTATTTATACTTAGAACGTTAAGTTCATTATTCATAGTTATTGATGAAAATCGATTAGATAAACAAATCATTTTGAATTTTGATAATTTATAACTTTACTATAATAAAAAAAAAAATAGTTGAACTATAATGCACGTTTTAATACATTATATTAAAAATTTAAAATATATGAATGCAAAGAAAAATAATACACTAAAATATTATTCTGTAGTTTTGTATTTTTTAAATAGATACATTATATATTATATATTGATATATTTTATAAATATTTTGTTTCTTTATAACTATGAATAGTCTAGGAATAAAATTAAAAATTATACAATTGGCTAAAACAATTAAATTATAAAATAATATCAACTAACAATAAGAATTACGATTATAATAAAAAAAATACTCATAAGCATAAACGTTATGATGTAAATTATTAAAATAATCATATAAATTTATTATTACTGAAAATAAATGATAGCTTTCCTAATGTCTTATCTTCAAGTATTACTGTATTAAATAAAATATACAGTTACCACTTACCATTTTTCGAAATTTAAACATATAAACATGAAATAAGGTTCATAAAGTAACCATATATTATATGAGACGCATATATGCCAATCTAGGTTACCTACAATAATCAACAACATTATATAATATTGAACTAAATGAAATAGTGTATTGAGAGCCTGAGATATGATGCTGTATTTTCGATTTTATATTTACGACCCAGTTACATAGAAAAAAACACGTTTTGTCGACAGAAAAATAATAAGTAAATTAATTAATTGAAGCCAAATAGAATTGTAAGAAACGTAAAAAAAATGCTTACGTATGTATCAAAGTAAAGCACATTAAAATGATTTTATGAACTCCTGCATTACAAGTTTATGAACATTAACGGGAAACATTTTAGACGTTTAAAACTATTCTTTAACTATTTTTTGTTTAGTTTTCATTTCAATAAGTTACAATTATGTACTTATTTGGTAGAAATGGATAATTTATCATAAACTTTTGTCACAACAAATTATGTAGAATTTAATTAAATAAACAATGAAGCTAATTATTACAAATACAAATAAGCCTCAATGTACATTATTAGGACTTTCATATATTAGCATTTTTTTTATGATTGTATAATGTATATAATATGTTATACATAAAATATATACAATCAGTTTAATGGCACCATGAATCAAAATATGAAAGTTTTAGTGTACAGTGTTTTTGAATATTAATACTTTTACAATTTTTAAGACAAGTTTCATATTTTTATGTTTTAAAAAAATTTTAAGTTTTTTTTTGAGAAAATAAAATTTAAAATTTCTTTATAATGTTTTATATAATCATAGGTACTGATAAAACAATTTCTTTTCATGTATAGTCATACGGATAAAATAACCTACTATAAAATGTAATGGGATCCTTTCCTTCTCCTACCAGCCTTAACGCAATCTGGGACAAGAGTATAACACAAACAAACATTTTGTTGGGTCAGGTATAAGTACAAGCTACATAGCCTATATAATCTATCTTACGGTTTGCATATTTATTTTTTAACGTAAGCCATCCATCAAGTGAAGTTAAAATAGAAAGGGCAGAGACCAGAAGTAAAATACGCAATGTTTACTATTTTTCTCAATAATAATGTCAATAGACAGTTGTCAGTTGCTTCATAACAAGTATTATTCTATAACTAGGTATATAAGATGCTCCCTAGGGTTTTAAATACAAAATAATGCATTATTATATTTTTATATGGAATAAATAAAAATCAATTCATCACTTTTCGCTACAAACGAATAAAAATAATATAAATCATATAATTCACTAATGTTATAATAAAATTATTCAATTATAAAATCGTTTTTTACATAATACTGTGTTTATTGTATTATTAACTACCAACAGCTAGAAGTACTCATGAATGATAAAGAAAATAAATAATTTTAATACTGATACTATATATGCAAAGTATTACATTTTTAATAAATAAATAATATAAGCTATGTTAAATAAGTTTAAGTTAGTTCTTAATTTTTAATAAGATATTATGATAGATTAGACATCTTATTTAATTACTTGATTATATCTTCATGTTTTCATAAATTCTATGATTTATTTTTATGAATAACTATTTAATGAATATTTAAAATATTTTAAGTTAGTTGTCAAATTATAGTACCATACAGTATAAATAATATGTAAATATTAAAATATGTGTACCTATTTGTTCTTGATATTTTGACAAAAAAAAAGTATCAATAATATCATTACCTACCTATATTAAAGGAATATTTTATAATATTTGGCTGAATAGGGTCATACGTTTTACTATACCTACGCTTAGCTCATGCCGATAATTTATAACAATATAAAATATACGTCATACCTGTGTCTTATGTCTTTCAACAAAACAATCGAAATTATTCCTATCAACCATCAATTATTTCTAACATAGGTATATGATATAATGTCTTTGAAACAATTCAATTCATATCCTATATATTTAAATACGCCTTTTCCTACTGCGATCATCATAAATGACATAATATATATTTTTCATGTTACCTCACAATGCGGAAAATTCATCATGCTTACCCATAACATTATTACTATAGTATTATTTTATAACCACTAGGTAGATATATGTATAATATATATACTATATAGGTATATACATTGTACATAAATATAAGTATATTTTTTTGACACCGCTCACCGTATCATTACGGTTTTGGCTTCCATGCTGGAGAGTTGTGCATAACATAACTACTGAGTACCGGATGGCCGAGCAGTGCATTCTTATGTATATATTATAGAAGCTTTAGTAACAAATAATAATTATATTGTGTATACAGTAAACATACCTATATAATAATACACGCATAATAGCACAACATGAATCTTAGCTACGATACGCTTCAATAACTATTATTAAATCATCGAATAGCCCAGTTCAAAATGTAAGGCCCGAGGCACTAGTTTAAACATAATACATAAAACTTATTTTTACCTTTGATATAACTATGCAAGCACATGTAAAACAAAGTAGACATTTAAATATTTATAAAAAAAAATTGTAATTATATTACAATGCATAATAATTTAAATCCAGAAGTAATACCTATGTATCTTAATACTCCTAGGATTTTGTTTGAAAACATTTGTGTGTGGTATAAAAATAATCAATGTATATACGAATAGTTAGTTATTAAAACAATGTTAACTCATGATATATCTTTGAGGAATAAATATGTAAAACTATATAGTTATTGCTTATTAGTTATTAGTTATTATTATATAAAATAAAACGCGAAATATATTAATTTTTCTCTAAAAGTTTGATAACATATACAGTATAACACTATAGTACTATACATTTAAATCTCTGAGTAGTGGACACTCTCAGTCTCTGAAATTCAATCAAATTATTCGGAGTTGATGAGAATTTTTTTAATCCATAAAAAGTAAATGTATAAAAATAAAAAAAAACACGCTCTAGATTAAATTAAATTATAATGTTATTATTTAATATTTTAATGATATAATTATTATTTTTAAATATTTTTCCATATATATTTAAATAAATATTAAAAAAAGGAATGCATACATACATAAATATAATTCAATTCGATATAAAAAAAAAATTGGGTTTTTAATAAGTTCACTATCGTGATACTAGTGTTAACTCGTTTTGTTTTTTTGACGTAATTTTTCATCATTTTTAAATTAAGATTGAAACATATTTTTGCTATTCGGAGGTTTTTTCATTTATGAGATTTAGCATAATAGTGATCACTGATCAACTATCCCAAATATACTAGTGTCTATAAAATCTTTAAGAACTCTCCGCCAACGAAAAGAATGCTAAAGCAATTTTTTATTTTTTCACGCAATAACTTTAAACAAATAATTGTATTATTGTTATATTGTTATTATCTATTTTAAGTACCTAGTTATTAATTGAATGTAAACTGAATTACTGAAAAACTTTTTATAAAATAAATACCGAACTTCAAAATATAATTTGTAAAATGTGAGGAACCTTAAATTATATTTTTCAAGCTTTACAACTTTAATTTTCACAATTTAGATGAATTTTACAAAATTTAAAAAATGTTATTATCAATAAATAAATCGAAGAAAAATCAAAAAAAAAGGTCTACATTTTCAAATGTTTATAAATAATAGTATAAAATAAGACCCAAGGTATTTTAAAAACTAAATTATCATATCTATAAAATGTCTTGCAACAAATTTAAGTCATTACAGTTATTTTATTTTTGAATTAAATTGGAAACTATAAAAACAAATTTGATTTTGTGATAACCCGATTTAGTTTAAAAGATTCCCACTTTTCCGTTATCTTTTTTTTTTTAAATTTTTTATGATTATTTAAAAAAGCACTTTCCATTTTTTGCTTTTAACTTTTCAAAGAACGTATTAATTCGAATATTCGATCCAATTACCAAACTCAAAGTTTAAAATTGAACCATTTTTACTACTTTAAAAGTTGATAAGAGACACTAAAAACACACACCATAATGTTTAAAACCACTACATTTATCCCTCCGTTCAGAGTCTAAAAAATATATGTACAATGTACATATTATATACTATATATTATTAATCAATAATCATTTATTCATTAGTATTGATATTAATGACCATAGATATTAGATAGGTTAGGTACCTATATGGCTATAGAAGGCATAGTTGATCATCAGTTCAGTATTCGGATGTAATTGTTTAATAACAGTATTGTTCATATAATATGTGATATTATATTATATTATACATTATGGGTACACAATATGTATTAGTACATAGCAGGTTTGTATTAAAGTATAATATATTAATATCGCGGTATATAAATATATAATAACCACGTCATAACACGCATCATTCAATTACATTCGTGTTTCAAACACATGATCAGCCATCTGATAAAAAGAAAATGTCCGTGTAAATATTTGCGAGAAAAAACCCGCTAACCTAAATACCTAATAAAATGATAATATTGTCTATAAATATAGTAATGAAGTAATACAGTACAGATACACACAAACATCAGTCAGTGCAGTTCTTTTACGACACTAACAACAACAACAACAGCCGCTGGGTGTATAGTTTGTTACGTGTACACGCGTAACGGTTAGGATTCCACTCATAATACCACCTAGAGGCGCCCGTAAAAAACCTGACTGTTATTAAAATATATGTCTCCCTCCATGCCAAATTAAGTACATGTTTATACTTTATATGTTATAATAAACCGTTATTTTATTGAATGTAATGAGGATTTATCGATATTTTGTATATTAGTGAAATGTATACAGTATAAAATATATCTTCACTATTGTAGACAATTTTAAAGTAATATCGGTACATCTATTGTGTACGATATAAAGTAATAATAATTATAATAAAACACGTAAATGTATAAGTTATTCATATCACGGAAAAGTAAAATTCATTATTTAACATTTTAATAAATTAACTGTTAAGTCATTAAAGTGGATATTTGAAAGTAGGTAATACAATTAACCCAAACTTAACCTATAAAACTGTCATTGTCTTGCAAAATATTTACGAAAGCCATTGGAAAAACATTAAAGTTTAACTATGGAAAAATATAATCATTTTTATTCAGAGATTTATTGCCTTTAGGTTTCTTTTAATAAAATGTATGATTTAATATGAACTAAACGTTTAATATTTTAATGGAAATAATAAATAAAATGATGTTAATGGTAATTTAACACATTTGAATTTATAAAACTTCACTTTACTCAACTGGTTTCAATTTTTTCCCTTATACATAATTATACGAGGTATAAAAAAAATTGTGTTGAACATGAAAATTGTTGTAAACAAATTTCATTAAAATGTGATTTAGTACCCCATTCAAAATTAACGCATACACCTAAAAGTTGTTATTGGATTTTAAGCGTGTTTATATCATACAGTATCTTCCGATAACATAAGATTGACTAAGCATAAATAAATAAAAAAATAATTGTTTTAGCAGTTTATTATACTTTTAATCTATTCTATGATTATTCTACGTTTAGTCTTAACTATGTGCAAGTAAAAGTGATATCGGAAACCACGGAAGTGATCAATGATCATACATTAATGAGGGTATTTTTTTTTTAAATAAACGTTTTTTAATTATAACTGAAAGTTTTGACAACAAGCAAAAAATTAGTAATTACTAACACAGTAAGCACAGTAGGATATATATAAATATGTTCAAGATATAAATCAGATACAACATTTTATGATATTATAACTGATATGCAATACTATTGTGGTACTCGGTAGAGCCATGAAGGCTTTTTATGTAAGAACAATGAACCATAGAGTATTAATTTTTGCGATGAACATAATACGTCATGTTTTCTTTATAATTCTTTGTAAGTTGTAACAAAAATTTGAATCTTATTTTTTTAAAATGTAAATAATTATTATTTTATTTTATTTTTTATTTTTTGATAAGACACAGGCCTGGGCCCAAAACGCGTGAAATTATGAACGCGTATTTAAATCATCGTGCACCGGTGACAACAAATAAAAAATACTAGTGTCTATAGTGTCTAAGATGATAAAATTCCTTAATAATAAAATGTACTTATTTTTCTTTGATTAGTTTATTTTTCTCATTGAAAAAAAAAAAACATAAAATATGAACATGTAAAACATTAATTTTTATTAGGTATCAAAAATTGGCATTTTTATAAGACCGGGTGGTGAGGTGTGTCGAATAACTCTCCGCACTTCATATATATAAATATGTAATATTAAGTAAATATAAGTCTTGGAATATCATTAAAAAATGTCATCATATCTATCGAGAAAAAATAACAGCCCAGCATATTATAATATAAATATATAACGTATGTGATTTTTCAGTCACGCGCGGTTGGTATGTATATCTAGTAGGTATATACTTACAAAGTTCTGAAAACTGTACTAGAAAACATTGCCCAGCATCTGAAATATATTTCATACTCGTGAAATATTATATTATATTGTACAATTTATGCGTGAACACGAGTTTACTCGACTTGTAAATGGTTTGAGTTTCGTACTTCGCTCCTGAATGTAAACATAATAAAACATATATCATATAGCAAATATCAATCATAATTCATAACAAGGTATATTGTCGTTATTTATAATACATAAACTTTATAGGACAAAATTATGACAGTACATACGATTTTAACTATTTTTTAAACTATTTTTATATTTTTTTTTTGTCCAAACTCAAAACTAATACCTAATTTACATATGAGCGTACGCATACAATTTTATCAAGAAAAAATTAATTCAGTCTTAATAAGTATTAAAATTACATGATTTAAAATTTAACAGTTTCCATTATGACGTGGCCAAATTTTATTGTCTACCATTATTAAAATAATAATAATAAATGTTTTCTCCTAACGCCAGATACCCGTTATTTAAGGGGTTTATTATAGGCAATTTTAATACAATTTTCAAAAGAATTAAAATGTTTTAATCTTATATATATTTTATAAATACCTACTAATTCAAATTTCAAAGTATTTGATATTTTAAAAGTAAACCCGAGTCAGTACTAACAATGGTTTTAAACGTAATAATGAGATTATGTACGGAAACGGTTTTGCATGGAATAAACTTAAGAGTATATTATTTACAGGACATTTACCAATTCATGTTCACATAATCACATCACATAAATGAGAACTTTATCTGAGCCTTACCATTTTAATTTTTTTGTTAACTAACTTAATAATTTTTAATAAACAAATAAAAAACAAAAAAAAATTAATCTGTGTGAATGAATAATTTCAATGGTCTTTAAATTATCAACAAAATAAAAACGGTATGACATAAATTATTATTTTTTCTAAATAATATAAAAATTTGGTAAGATTGTGATCCACGTTCCCAACCCTAAGCCCTCCCGATAATTGCACCGCCAACTGTGTATACTAACTACTTCAGTTTGTCCTCTACCATTGTATTTCCATGGTTAGATAACGAGTAACGTCCTCCTAACTACTAATACAAAATGTACATATTTTACTTTCAGATTTTTTCTATTTCAGTATTTCATATTATTTGGTACAACACTGTGGATATAAGTGATATATATATACCTATATTAAATTATTAAGTATAATATGATATACACACAAATAACTCACTATGAATACAGTATTTCATAATTGTTATGTAATTTGTACACTTATTATTGTATTTACATAAGACATACAGTTGTTATTTATAAAAGTAATTGCCTATACATTTTGCTCTAAAATAATGTGTAATAACTACCAACACGGTGACAACGGCTAAAATAACCGACATGATAATAATTAAATTACTTACCTATGGAGTTATTAACTACACTGGGTACTTACTTATTTTTATAATCGTATTTATATATCTCTGAATTCTTTGTACTATTTGTACTATTTGAAGCATGGTTATGGAAATGTATTGTGTACATTTCAATAAAATTTTAAATCTCAATATTAAGTTGTAATCATAGAATAAATACATAATATACTATTTACTATTTAGTATTTTATATTATTTTGTATACCTGTAAATTATAGTTAATATTACGAGTTACCGTGGTCGTAACTCATAATAGTGATTGTCTTGTCCTCTTGTTGGAGTTTCCGGTTTCAAAATTCAGACGGTTTCTTATCGCAAACAGTTGTTGTTACTAGATACTAGATAGCGTATTTAACCTCAAATTTTGAGGTTATTGTTATTCTGTTGAGTATTTTGCTTGTCATTTTATCAAAAAAGACTTATTGTAGTTGTAACTTGTAAGTAGTTCTACTTATGAGTTATTATTCTAAGATTGTTATAAAATATATTTAAATTAATAATAATTATCTATTACCTTTGTGAGAATAAATACTGAATAAACGCATACATTGGATACATTATAAGTAAGTTCGATTTTAAAATTCACTACCTATTCATCAATATATTCTCTAGTGATTTGTTAATAAATATTTTGTTGTTTTCAGTTATTGATAAAAAAAAAATATATATATTTTATTCATTGTACATTACCTATTTTAAATATGTTGTTATTTTCATTTATTTTTAATGTAATATTGATATTATTATAAATATTGATAATATAACATTGAATTTAAGAATCATTATTTTTGTTGCCATTTATACATTTAATATATTTTTTTTCAGTACAATGTCGACTAATGATTCACCTATATCCAAAGTGGTAGTTCACCCATTGGTGTTGCTGAGTGTCGTTGATCATTTTACTCGGCTAGGAAAAATCGGCAACCAAAAGCGAGTAGTAGGTGTATTACTTGGTTCTTGGCAGCAGAATAAAGTGCTTGACATTTCTAATAGTTTTGCTCTTCCGTTTGATGAAGATGATAAAGACAAGTCTGTGTGGTTCCTCGATCATGACTATCTTGAAAATATGTATGGTATGTTCAAGAAAGTAAATGCTCGTGAAAAAGTCGTTGGTTGGTATCACACCGGTCCTAAACTCCACCAAAATGACATAGCTGTCAATGAATTAGTACGTCAGTACTGTGTAAACAATACTTCTGTCATGGTTATTGTTGATGTTAAGCCCAAGGATGTTGGTATACCTACTGAAGCCTACCGTGTTGTGGAGCAAATTCATGATGATGGATCACCACCATCAAAGACGTTGGAACACATTGCTAGTGAAATTGGAGCAGAAGAAGCTGAAGAGGTTGGTGTTGAACATCTACTTAGAGATATTAAAGACTCGACTAGTGGTTCCTTAAGCCAACGTGTTGCCAACATAATATTTGGTGCTCGAGGTCTCTACAAACAAATGGTTGATATAAGAGATTATCTACAACAAGTTGTTGATGGAAAATTACCGGTTAATCACCAAATTATTTATCAACTGCAAGAAATATTTAATCTCTTACCTGACGTAGAAAAAGATACTTTGGTTGCTGCAATGCATGTTAAAGTAAATGATCATATGCTTGCTGTGTATTTAGCAACTACCATTAGGACCATTATTGCATTACACAATTTAATCAACAATAAGATTGCTAACAGTGATGATGAAAAGAAACAATTAAGGGAACCAGAAGAAAAAAAAGATGAAGTTGCAAAGAAGAAAGAAATCAAAACAAAATAGGTCGATAATATGATTCAATTATATAATATAATTGTAAATAAATACCTTTATAACATTTTTTTTTTGTCTCAAATTTTGCAAACACATCATATACTCCACACATACATTTTTATTTTATTATAAATATTTTGTTTTCGACAGTGCATATTGGTGTATTTTTTATTACTTTAAATCTCCTTGTTTTTTTTTTTTTTTTTTTAGTATTATTATTATTAATTTATATCTCAGATTAACTGTACCTTTTGAATTAACTTTATAACCAAAAAAATAAATAAATATATTTTCTTCTACTATAGTCATACATGTTAATGATTTAATTTAAACATGATGTAAGGTTAACTTGTATATTTTTAAAATTAAATTAAATTTAATATAATAATAATAAAAAATTAAATAAGTTTTCTGTGAAAAAATAAAACTTTAAGTATAATATTTAATATTAGTTTTATTAGTTTATTTTTTTTTAAACAAATACATATTTTAATAAATAAAACAGTATGTAAAGTGAATTTAGTATAAAACTATTTTAATCAATAAAATATAAAATATAAGTATTTCTAACTGATTATAATTTGTCTTTAATTGAGTATTTAAATTAATAATTATTTGAATAAAGAAACCATTAAATAAAATACAAAGTATGTCAATGATCAATGGATGACTCATCATTTTATTTCTGCTATACTTTTTATTCATTTATCATAATATATACTTATTGTTTGATTTTGATAAAATATTTTAATTTTAAGTTGAAAAATAAATATGAAAATGCATTAAAACTTCATGTAAAAAATATAACTAGGATATTAATTTATCTATAAAATGATAAGTGTTACTAATATATTAGTAGATATTGCCTTTTGTATTAAATGTTAATTATAAAATACAGCATATTAAATATTTCTTATAATGCATACATATTATACTTAGTTTTTAATATCTTTTTTATTAATAGAAATTCATAATTTATAAATAAAAAAAAAATTTACATAATATTAATAAGCAAAATGTTAAAATGCATTACTTAAGACGTTATGTTAAATTCAATGCATTATTTAAATAATAAATTTTTAAAAATGAAACACAATATTTACAATATATTTTCAGATAGTGTGCATAATTTAAGAAAGTTAAAATAATTTTATTGTGAAATATTGAATTGCATCACATACCTATCATAAATAAGTTACATAATAAATAGCATATAAGAATAAAGAAGTAGGTGCTGAAGTTTTAGTAAAATTAAAACATCCTTTGATTAATGTAAATTTTTACTAATCCAATAAAATTTAAATAAAAAAAAAAAAAAATACTAGCTACTTATTGAATTTAAATATATTTAAGTAATTTTAACACTAATTAAAAACATAATTTATTGATAAAAAAAATCGATATCGTTTTTTTAACTACCTACTCAAATTCAAATAAACTACAAGTAAAGACGGTATTATTACTTGTAAAATATTTATAATTAGAGCTAGGGACTTCTAGGAGTTTGCATGTTTTTCAATAATTATTAAAACATAGCTAAGTAATATAGAAATTTGTTTCGTGGTAATACGAGTTCATATTTAAAATTTATAGTTGCATATTTGACCATTTTTAATATGAAAATGGCAGTTTTATAATTAAATAAATGTTTTATACAAACAATATTAAATACATTATAATAATTATTAAATAATATAAAAAAATATTCAATTTAAAAATGTTTTTTAAAAAGTTTTTTTTTTTTATTTTAGACTAGAACTTGGGTATTAGAAGAATATCAATTATTTATTATGACAAGTTTTTTTACTCTAAATTAAAATTTTATTAATTATGTCTACATATTAAAATAAAAAGGTTTTTATTAAATACTGTTATTTATTTTTTTAAGTGCATATTTTAATAGCATATTTGGTAATTTTTAAAGGCATAAGTGCATACATATTTTAAGGTTTTATAGGGAATGAAGTCCCTAGCCCTATTTATAATGATTTACCATACAAGCAAATAAACAAATTAGAATCAACAAGATAAATATAACAAAAAGATACAATAATAGTTATTTGTTAATAAAGGATTTAAGTTGAAAAAGTAAAGTTTGTACAAAGGTAATGAACAAGTTAGTGATAATATTATCATTAAAGTATTTAGGTGTTTGGATTTCATGTAAATATACATAATTAATAATGTTTTCACAAATTATAATACTTAAGAAATTCTATTGTACATTATATCCAATAAAACTGAATAGTGAATACATAATATTATAATACATTATTTTCTTCCAATTTCAATAATGTTAATATAATTTCCCACGGCGTTTCGGGTAGGCTATAGAAAATACATCGCTGACATAATTTTTTCCATAAGCTATGGAGGAAACTCTATTTTTTAACAAACTTGAAGGTTCTCTGAAAAAATTTATGAAATAGAAATTTCGTTAAAAAAATACTTTTCATTTAAAAAACATATTTTTAGTGTTCGAGACGAATGCAAATAAAAATAACAAAAAAAAATACATTTAAATTATATAAATATTATTAAAAATACTCGTACAAATTATATATTTTTATTATTTTTTGTTGTTTAAAAGCTTTCTGATAATATCCTGTAGAATAACTTTTGTATCATTCTTACTGTGAAAATGTTTGTACTTATTTAAATATAAGGCTGATTGATGAATGTGTACTTTTTAAATATACATATAGGTAGCAATACAATCATTTTTTAAATGATTGTGGAAAAAAACACAAGATTAATTTGTTAAATAGAACTAATAAAAGTTCTACTGCACAAAAATAATTTTTTTTAATACATTTTAATAATTAAAACTCTGTGAACTTTAAAGACGATGACCACATTTTTAAGAACTGTTCATTCGAGTTCGATGATTTGGCCACGTCTAAATAACTGTGTAAAAAAATTAATTGTTGCCATTTTATAATAGGTACCCATGTATTTCATAGTTCATTTCATGTGTCGTGTACTCAGGTCAGTATTCTTTAATAAAGTTACCAATTTTAATAAAGACGAATTAATATATATATATATATAGGTACTGTATTCGTTGAAGATTAAACATTTAGTCAATAGACAATAATTTTTATATTCTCTTGATGACTTTCTATAGCATAATGCATAAGCACCATATTGTTTACAAATTTGTATTCCAAAAAAAGCATATTGACCGTATATATTTGGCGACAACAAAAGGCATGTTGTAACCGAAGTTTCACCATCTATAAAAACACAAAATTATTATTATAATCGCATACAACTGAAATACGCTTTACAAGACCGTAACGATGTATCGCAGTTGATACGGGTAACAGATGGTGTTTGAGAATGAATACAATTTACCAACGCCGATGGCAAACTCCGCTGTTTATATTTCCGTTGTTTTGTATGCGCAACGTTAGACGAATTAAATCCACTCTTCAGGCTTATTGAAAATGTATTGAAAGTATAAATTTCAATTTAGATTAATATAAAATACATGATTTGATGCCTTATTGGAAATAATAATTATGACAAAGATTAGTAAGATTACTGGATGACACATTAAGAAGACTCGATGTTCATCATTGGGGAATAGTCCATCGCTAAAATATATTAATCCGGCGTATTCTATAAACAAATATTGATTGAATACGGATTAAATCTTGATTATTTAATGCAGCATATCACAATATTATAACAAACTTATTATTAAGTTTATATTATTAACATACAATATTCAAATATTGATATTAATGTTTTTATAATATATTGATCAGCATACAATCAGCACCTATAGGTACCTATATTTTTATTTATCAGATTTTTAAATTATTAAATAATTTAAAATGAACTTTATAAATTTTATTAGTCTATGTAGGTATGTGCGGTCGCAATACTACAAATACCTAATATATTATTATAAATATTTATGATTTTTAAAATTAAATAATATTATAGCTTATAACTTATAGTCGATAAATGTAAATATTACACATGAATTTATAAATAACATTTATGTACTTTTGAGTACGAAACCTATTTTTTTTTTTTATAGTTTTGTTCACGTCCACCGTTATACATATACTAATTTAATATGATTATTATTTAAAACGTTAATAATTATTAACAGAAAATTAATATAAAATGTTGGGATTTAAAAAAACGACCTAGTTTTTAGAGAATATATTATATTAAATGAAACTGTTTGGAAATAACAACAGTCAAAAGTGGAATTTTATTCAAATCACATATGTGCACGTGCGACGTGAATATATAAACAAATTAGATACAATAAGAATAAGATGTACCAAACATATCAATCACTACTAACTGACAATACCCTTTTTACGTATTTTCAACCATTGGATGCATTTTGGAGAAATCTAAAAAATATATTGAAGATAAAAACAAATGGATCGTCTCGATTCTCTAACCTTGAAACAACAACTCGAAAAATATTAAACAACGCTGGCATTACATCAAAAAATATTTATTTATTTATAAGCACGTATTATATACGTTCAATAATTCAAAGTTGCATTATTGTTATTAGTAAATTACGAAAATGCAACAGATCGTGTATAGGTACTAAAAACGAAAACCAAAGTTTATATCACATATTATATATCATGTATTTATGTCTATAATACTTGTTATATCTCGTCGTCTATGCGATGACTGTTGCCTATTACAATAATATTATCTATCTCGATGTCTATATAATATACGTGTGTGCGCGTTTTCCCCGTAATTATCGTGTACCTATATTATATACATACACCTACTTGGGAAAAAAAAGAAATACGAATAAATTAGTAGAGTTTAAATTTAAAAAAAATAAATACGATATTTAAGTATTTATTATTATCAACACCTGTATAGTTATATGCGAGTTACTCGCAATAAGCATCAACTAAAAATATACGACGATAGTCGCTTTAGAAAAAAAAAAATACAAGATGCGCGTTAAAAAATTCAGTTAAGTGGAGGTACTTCAAAATATATACATCAGTTACTGTCCAGCTCTCTGTATATATATCATTATAATAAATGGTGTACACTAAATATATATATATATATATATATATATCAAGTGTGTGCGCCAGACGGCGACGACGTCGTATATAAGCATGCTTATAAACCCACCGCCGACCAATGCATCACGATTCGCGCGGCCCGTCGTCGAGCGCAGTCGCTGACCGTCACGCCGCTGTTTACCAAACCGCACCACACCACTCGGCGGCATTTTAGGTATTTCCACCCCGCGCCGCGTTGGGGTGGTGCATACTACGAAATTACGATTCGCTTACGTTGTATATACTATACACAACAATAATATATACGATTACGAGGAGCGTAGCGTACGCAGACACGGCGGCGCCAGCGATGTATATAGTGTGTAGCGCGTTCAAAACGTAACGTAACTCAAGACACGATAACGTTTTCAAACGTCGCACGACCGCGAAAATTTCATTCGATTAACGACATCGCAATATGATTTTGGACGATTTTTTTCCCCGCGCGCAAAGTTCCTGCACGTTGTTTCGTACGCTATTACGACACGCAGCACATACACGTAGGTACCTATACGAAATTTTTTAAAATTATCGATACATATACTGCTGTAAGAATACAACGTAATAATATACGAACACGCGCAACACGCATTTCTAATTACCTATTGTATATAGTACGTCGTTATAATAGTGCCGAATCAAAACGCGTCGACTCGTTCTCGGTGTAGGTAAATTTTTAAGACGGACAGAAAACCTTACGAGTCAGTTTTTCGAAAAAATTATACTACCGAAATATGGAGCCACCGCGAAAATAAAACACGTGATTTTGCCGGACGCGCGATTTATAAAAATATTATACATACGACAAGTGCGACGATATCGATAATATTATTATAATATAGTCCTTTGAGGGAAAAAAATCGCTGATGATTTGATAGTTGCCAAATACTTCGTTATTGTTGTTATACCTTTATCGTTGAACACACTGTATTATATTTACCTACGACGATGGCGAAAAGGAACGTTATATATATATCGGCGGCGGAGGTGGCGGGCTGGCACAACGTAACGGTTGTTGAGCCAGCTGTGCGATTCGCCGCGGTGACGGCGACACGGGAGTGGTGGTGGAGCTTTTTGCCGCCGCCGCTGCTGCTCCCCTCGGATTTCCAGTAAATTGGCCGCAGCCGTCCGCGTTCGCGCGCTTGCCCCCTGTGTATCGCATTCGTTTCGCGCGCGTTCTGTCGCTCGCTCGTTCGTTCGTCCTTAATATTTGAAATTATCATTGTATATCGTCTCGCGTCACATTCACCCCCGGCACTATAAACACCGCCGCCACTGACCGGCAGCAGAAGACCGCGACTACGACTACTTTACTCGCACCACTGTCGTCGTCTCCAAGTCTCCGGGGTGAGTATATTATATTGTGTTGAAAATTAAAAAAAAAAAAAAAAAACCACAACTGTTGTTTAGCGTACGTTATATACTTGTTATTATTATTATTAATAGTAATTTATAAAAACGTTTCGGCACGTAGAGTGCTATATTATACAGTTATTTTTATACGATATTACAACCGATATTTCGAATATTTGACACGAGTATGCGGTAATTTTATAGCTGACTGATTATCGTTAATATAGGTAGTATAAATAATATTATACGACGTTATACTTTATAACAAATATTAACTCTTAAACGACTTAAGTTGCTATACCGCAATGAAATACTGATTTAATAAGCATACAATATAATATTATATATTATATAATTAAAGGTTGTTGTGATGTGTAAGTGATCTATGACCGAATCTTTCGCGCTCGTTGTTTTGAAATTTGGTACGCACTCGTAAGTATCATAAGTAATACTATACCCTACGATGTGTACCTTCCTCGAATCTTTTTTAACTGCATTTTAAAGAGGATCTCACGCAAGAATTTGATAGTTCGCGGAATATTGTTATATTTATTACTGGGTTGCCACTGTTTACACAAAACAAAATACTTATTATCATTGAACATAATTTTGAGCTTTAGCTGTATTTTATACTTGGTAAAAACACTCAAAACCATCTAAAAAGCCATGTCAAAAATATGTATAGCTTAGGTAAATTTAATAGAGTTTAAAATAAGATAAATCCATTGGAATTATTTAATTTGTCTCAGAAACGCTACGATGCAGGATCAGATAGTATAATATATAGCTATAGGTATACACGTTACGAGCAATGTGTTAACATTTAGACTATGTTAACGATGTGCTGAATAGTAATAGGACATCATATTAATTGTGTTCTACCAAACATAGAATAAACTTATGCACAAACATATTGACAAAACGTCATTAAGACCATTGATCATTTATATATATGTATATAAATAAACGAATAATTTGTGATTTTAAAACAAATCCAAGTAAAGCAGGGGCATTAATCAATTACATTTTTATTAAAATAGCAAGTTATAATTTAAATATTAAATTTAACACAAAATAATGATTTTTAGTAATAGATCAATAATTTTGAAAAACATTTTAAAATTATCCCTAAAATATAAAATAATATAACAGAATATAGTAATGTAACCTGTAACCAATGACATTAATGCCAAGCTTATTTTTATAAAACAAAAAAAAAATATATTATTATATTAATAATATTACATTTATAATGTATATTTTATATGTTATTTGTTATTTAATTCTAAGACTCGAGAAGAATATAATATGATTTTTTAATATTATTTTACTAGTTATAACCTTTATCAAACGATAATATTAAAAAAAAAAAAATATATATTTATTTTGAATTCACTATCAATACTTGTAAAATGCATAAATACATATAATATACTGTAGCAGTAAATAGTAATTATAAAAATGAAATTCCCAAATACTCGCATTGATTCATATCGACATTGTCCAATTGTTATTTGTGTACACTGTCCGTAGTGTATACATACTATATATATATAGTAAATCTATATTATTGCAATACAACGCCAATTGTAATTTGTAGTTTGTACCAAAAACCAAAACAAAATTATACGAACGAAAAATGTGCGTTATTGTTTCACGCGCAGTTGTAGATACGTTACACGTCTGTAGTGTACGTGAAAGGTCTGCACGAATAGGGTCAATATTGAGCTACGACCAGTTTTCCTCACTTTTGTGAATGCTAATCGAAAGGAAATCCAATTGTTACACACTTACACCTCTTTATTGCCGACGACGCATAATACATAAATATTTATTCGGAACGTTCAGTAAGAGTATAGCAACGGAGACTTGTAGGTACTAACGATATAGCAACGACTCGTTGGAACCCTTATCTATACAATAGCGAATATATTATGTTACATAATATTTTATACGATTTGTTCAGTCAGTTTGAAATTTTTTAACGGTAAACCATTATAACGCATAATATCTCGATCTTTACAATACGTATACCTACCTACATAATTATGTGTCTGTACGTATATAGTGACGATTGCAGATCTTACATTTTATTATAGAGAATTAATAATATAGATGTAATAGGTCGTATGAATTCATGAAATCTGAATAGTATTTTATTTAATCTTTGTATTGTATTAAAATGATTTTATTTCACTATAGTCTGTGTAAGCTACAATACCTACCTACTTATGTTTTATTTTTTCGGTTTTGGAAAAATGTTAGCCAAAAAACCGAAATCAATAACACAACTTTTTGTTTAACACATGTTTGCAGTGTAATTAACTTTAATGTAATATTAAAACATATTATTAACTAAATGCTATAAAGCAAATTAATTTGATTAAACGAGTTAGAGAGTATAAAACATTTAGATAATATTATGCTATTCAATTAACAAAAAAGTAATTATTATCATAAAGAAGCAGAGAATAGTTACCTATATAATACTGATGCAAAACGTACACACTAGTGGCATTAGTGGCAATAAACAATTAAATCTAGACGCATCGTTTATTTAATAGAATATAGAAGTTACTGCCAATAACAATTTATAAACTATAAGACATGCAGGGAAGTGAGAATAGTATGGTTAGAAAATACAGATTTAATTGAATTTAGTTTTGATACTCTTTATAAATTATAAGATCAGCTATTTATTCCATTACAAAATAAAATAATGTTATTATAAAACTAATGGCTTTGTCAAAAAGTAAAAACCAATTTATCTTGCACTATCTCGCAGATCCTCAATTTAAAAAACTTGAAATGTTGAAATAATAATATATAATATATATTGTCTAAAATATTTGGAAAAAAATAACACAAAATGAATGGACTTGCATTTTGCTTAACACTTTGATAAATATCTTAAAATTTATTTGCACAGTTTGATTATTTTGATATGACGTATTTTCAATACTTATTGTTTGGTATATAAAACTTCCTCAAAAAAAAAAAAAAACTCCTGAGAAATTGCTATAATTATAATTTAGATAAGACGTATAGAAATATTTATGTATTCATTAAGTATCTTATAAATTACTAACTTGAATGATTATTCGGTAAAAATCATTAAAATTGAATGTCCATGAATAAGTTTTACATTTTATATGATTTGTTATAAATCATACTTTGTGTTTTTATATATATAAAAAAAAATAGCTTCATTAAGTTCAAAAAATTATTTTTAGTATCTTATAAATTTTGAATTGATTTGATGATATGTAACTTATTAATATAAACCATACCACAAAATTGACATAACCTATTAAAGTATTAACGTAGCATAACCCAATTATTCATAAAGTACACATTCTGAGAATATCAAATGTATACAAATTACAAATTTTCAATTTCATTGAAATAATAATAAAGTTTAGAATAGTCAAACGCATTCTCAGTAACTACGTTATATATAACATAAACATAAAATAATCAAAAAAAATCAATGCACATTAACTAATATTGCCAGTAAATTTAACTGTAATTAATACAATTGTATGTATAAAATTAATAATATGTTCATAAGTAATTTAAATAAAACTTCACAAATACCTTAAGTATTATAATTTATAAATTTGATTAAAACTATAAGTTTCAATCTAGGCTTTCGAATATAATAGTAGTATTATAAGTAGTATTAAATTTTTATACACATCTTAAAAGTTATTACCTATTCAATAAATGTTTAAGAATTCAAAGAATTAGTATAGTCCACATTATTTTCTAATTTATAACAAGAAAAGCTAATACAATATGCTATCAATAATACATTTTTGTATTTTAACGTTTAGCAAAAAATATGGAGCCTAAAGAAAAATCATTTGTTCTTATTTTTCAAAATATATAATCATTTTAAATTATATATTATTGTTGTTTAACTTTTATACCTAGTATGTACACCTAATTTTTAAAGTTTCTAGAAACTATTAACGATAGCTGACAAACACACATTTTTTTGTTTTATTTCTTGAAATTAAATGTCAACATTAATTATTTTTAATGTTCCTCGAATCTCAGATTATTTTTTAATTAGAATTCTATAATTCAAAATGTCTATAAAGCCATAGCAGTACATATATACTATGTACCAACAAATGGCAAACGTCAGCTATACTATTATATACCTATTTTTAAATTCGATGCTCTTCAATTTCACATTTACTGTTCAAGATAACGTTTTATTTATTGATGTACCCATAAGTTTTAAAGACAATCGATAGACAATAAGCGTATTGGTTTTACAGTGACGTTTTTTTATTGTGTTAACTTTTTTTCTGGTGGAAAATAAAAAACTTCAAAACTTTTAAGTAGTTACCTATAGCATCTTTATAGGTACGATTATATATTGATTAAAATAAATTGAATGCAGTTTGTTGATTATAAATAATTTAATTTTAATATTGATAATGTGCCGCTTAAAATGTTAAAGTAGCCAGTAGGTACGCAATATTTACATATTCTAATGTCTAAGCAATATTGCATACCTACCTTAATTAGAATATATAATATAGACCGCGTCTTCTTCAAATATGATTTGTTTGTGGTGTTCTCAGTCTTATATTATACTTATTATTATAAGTATATAATTGAACGGAAACTCTTGCACTATCGTGATATAAAAGTTCTCATCTCAATTTTATGAATTGCACTTACTTACTTACATTTTAACAATAAAAATAAATCTGTAACCAAATTATACATCAACTTTTAACATTAAATTGTACTATTTAACTTTAATTACAATTTGATCATATTATGTCCAATATGTTCATGTACCATGTACATATATGCCCTTAGCGTTATAGTAAGTACAGTGTTATAACTCGACATATTTTAAAACACAATTTTCTAGTACATTTTTAATTCCGTCTTTCAATTATCTTTTCTTTACAGTCGTATTATAGGATTCTTTAAGCTCTATAACTAAAAAAGAATAAAGATTGATTCAGTTTTTGTTCTGTATTCACCAAGATTAATCTCTCCTCTTCTGTAGTGATCTTCAAAATATCCAATCCTTAGTACATTAGTTTAAAATGTTTTTTTTTTCAAAACTCGTAATCCGTATTTTTTTTAACAATAATACATAAAATAAAGATCAATTCTTTTTTACTCAAGATTTGAGAATATTATAATTTTAGATATTTAAACATTTGAAGATTTTATGTTATACGCAATGTGTAAAATTATATATTTATATTAAAAATTTAAAATATGCTCACAACCTTGGAAAATATGCAATAATATTGTTTGTGATATAAATAATTTTCCTTTGCAATATATTAATATTTGCTTATAGATTTACTGTTATTATTTAATATTTACTTATTACATTTTATCTTATTACAACATTTATCTTATTCGTTTTAATAATCATATTTTAAGACTAATACTAAAACTAATAAATGAACTAATAATATACGGTAATTAAAGATAATATGATATTTTGTTATCTAAACTTCTTCTTTAGATTCAGATATGACTAAAGAAAATTAAGTGATCGAAAAGTGCTTTCCAAGGGTTATTTTTCTAGAAATTGTTGAAAAGAATATTCATATAATATAATAATAATATTATGGTATAATATATTGAAGTATAAATATATGTTATATTAATATATTATAAGTTAATAGAATACACTCACACAAAAAACAAACATTGAACTAGTTAGATTTGGAAGGCGATTTGAGCGCATCAATGCATCGGAATACTATTCCAGATGTTTGCATTTCTTAGAATATTTTAATTCTTTAAAGCTAACTATTTATTTAATTAATAAAGATTTTAGATTTAAATATGTATATGTCCATTCATATATTATTCAATTAACTCAATAAATTTAAATATATAATCATCATGTATTAATAAATTAAGTATTATTGTATTGTTACATATTATAATTAAATACAATTTATTTTTAACTAAATTAAACGAAGTGACTTTAGCCACATGGTTACAATTATATATTTTAATGTGACCCGACTAACCAAGTTCCAACGTTAAATTTAATTTTCTAAGTGGGCATTTTTTTTGTGTTCGAATATAATTTGATTACTAATTAGTATACATATTATATTTATTTAGAGACGAGTATTAATGATGACATTTATTATTCTGTACACCAATAATAATAATTTTAAGATTCTAAAGTGCAATAATAATTCCACTTAAAAAAAAAAAAAAAAAAACAATTAAAATAATGTAACAATCATTATTCAATCACAATATTATACTATTACATTTTCCGCTTATGGCTAATTGTTACCTATTACAAAATGTAGACGATTGATTGATTTAACTAATTTCTTTAAAAATATCAGTATACAATTAACATAAAATTACAATGAATTGTGAAGTGAAATAAGTTACTGTGTTTATTATCGACTCGTCGTTTATTTTACACTCAGTGGATTTGATTATGTTAACAGAACGACGAATACTATCAACGAGGGTAAATATCTATAGTATAGTCGTGTTTGCATTGTAAAGTAGATAAGTCATAGATAGCAGTCAATCCTAAATTTTAACTTATTATATTTTAAATCGACTTACTATATTTAAGGTACCTTATAGACAAATCATAATAAATTTCACTATCATATTATACTAATAAATTGAAGTTTACAACTCGTACTTCGCTAATCGTGTGATCTTAAATAAGAAACCCCTCTAAAAACCAGTGATTAGGTACTATTTTAGACATAGAATAAATTTATGTATACGTTGCTTCATCGTATTCGATTGTTTTAGGTTGACTAAAGGTCATTCGTAGGACATATAAATTATAACTTCCAATACGCAAAACTGCGATTTGTATGTTGAGAAATGAGAATTACGTAACTAATTATTCCTTAACTGGATTGGATTGGGCTTCCGTGATTCAAAAAATAAGGAAAGTATATTTCAATCGCTTAATACTTAAAATCACTTGTATTACAAACATTAAATATATACCTACCGTTTTTAGTTCTGTGAGTATCTGAATATTTTCTAATTGATTTAAAAGTGCCAAAATCTAAATAAATAAATAAGTATACTATAACATTTTAGGTCCAGAAACTTAACTATTTGGAATATATTTGTTCTCTTTATATAATATTTAATTTTAATTTTCTAATTTTAGTCCCCTAAACAGTTAAAAAATAGCCATGTTTTAAATAATTTTACAAATTTATTCATTTAGAACAATTGTGAAATAAAAACTGTTAAAAAAATATAAATTTAATTAATTATCCAAACATAAATTTGAATACAAATTTTAAATTTTAAAAATTATTTTAACAAAATGGGATGGTCGCCATAATCGTCATAAATTGTAAGTTATTTACCAAAACATATAGTCATTTAATGCTTCAAAATAAAGTCATAGTTTCCTCAGTTTATTTTTTACGTTTTTATTCTTCCAAAATCCAATATAAAATGTATATATACCTAGTATACATATAATACATATATATATATATATTTTAGCCTATTGTGTGTTATTATTTCGTGGGAAAAAGTCAAATAACGCACGAATTTTAGCAATAAAACCACGATAACATAATACAATACTGTTATTATTGATTAAAATCGATACTCACTAATTATAACTGTATGCATTATTTACACTGTCAGCATATACAATGGTATTAGTTTCATGACAAAAATCATCTGTATGAATATGCAGATATAATGCATTGATCTAAAATTTTATACATTGTTACAATAAAACTGAACTGATGATACCGTATATAAGTCTGTAAACCACAAGAATCAAACCTAAGACGTTTAAAATAATATTTTATTTTCAATACGTACTACACAGAGTAGGTAAGTACGATATTAGTTGTTTTAGCTGTAAGCCACAGTATGCGTATTAATGAAACAATGAAACGTATAGTGTGTAATATATGTAGCTACCCTTAAACCGCAATGTATACAATAGGTCCTCATAATGAAGACGCTTCGTGTGTAAGTGTATGGAAATTAAATTATTTTAACAAACATGCTCGCTACAAAAATGCGCTCTTTTAGCTCATGTATTGAGCGTTAATCCAAAAAATCTAAATATAATAAATATTAAATACCTACCAATAATAATAGTATAAAACTTGAGAAGACGTTTAATAATAAGAAGTTGAATAAAAATTGTCGAATCTTTAAATATTCCACTGTATACCTAATGTTAATGTTAAATTTAAATTCAATGATGAGTCATTGTAAAAAAAAAAAAAAATAGACGATAATTCATGTCAATTTCTAATTTTAAAGAAATCGTATAATTTATTTTATAACACAATACAATTTATATTACTATTAATATTATAATACGATAGGTTGAACTAATATGTTACAAACATATATCGTGTGTTTTATATAATACTACTGTTTGTTGTTAACGTATAAGTAAATTCAACATCTTATTACTGTGTAAGGTATGTGAATACTGAATAGAATTCGTGGTATGAATAGCTTAAAATCAATTTAAATATTTCGAAAATCGTGTATAATAAATAATAATATTTGTAATGGCAAAAATTTTTAAGTTCTACGAATAATATTTTTTGAATTACAATAAAATAACTAAAATTGGTTTTTTATGCATATAGGAAATAATAATTTAAATAGTAATGGAATGTTTCAAGTTTTTACAAAAATATCGTCTGAACAGAAATCATGAGTATACATGTGAATATCCATTTTTTTCATAATTTAAATTTCAAACGCTTAAAAAAACAGTCATTTTTTTTAAGTTAGGTATTGTATAAACAAATTTTGTGAAACCTTAAATTAAATTATCTAACTGTTTGACCGAGTATTTTAATCAAAGTTTATAGAATAACTACATTAAAGAAGCAGATAGTTTTAAATATTATCTATAAATAACTCTAAAAAGCCAATATATTTTAAAAACAACATTATGTTTAGAAAATCTGAACATATCAATTAAAGCATCCACAGACGTAGATATCCATTATTGAGCTAAAATTAAATTAAAAAATTCGATTTTGTCAAAAATTTGTATTTTGTAACAATATCAACCATTTTTTTTAGTAATTTATTTAAAGTTTTTCCTTATTATCTATAAACATACGGTGAATTATTTAATTTTGACCTTGAAGTACCAATTATCTCAAATTTTCTACCGATAATCTACTTTAAATGTATGTATTATTATGTATTTACTATTTAGCAAACAAACTAATAATAATAAAATTCACGTCCTTATAACTGAAAGTTATTTGGCTGCTATTTCGCTAGGTATACTTTGAGACAATAAAAAAAAAAAAAAAAAAAAAAAAAAAAATAGAAAATTACTTCATATTGTTAATGGTACATAAAATATGACTTGACAACATTCAAATATTCACACTCAATTTTAATAAATATATAGAACTTGGCTATTTGTGAATTTTCAATATTTTCGCGAACAATCATTATAATATTCCACGTGACAGATATAAATTATATTTTAAGATCAACAAACCGTTAATATATTGTTAAAAAAAACTGACAAAAATCGAAATACTTTTTTTGTTGATAACACTGTTTATGAATTATAAATGTGTTATTTCATTCGTTCAATACTATAGTAAAGAATGTTTTTCTAATTTAGTATTTGAAATAATACAATATATGATTAGATGTTATGGATTTATGTAGTATTTATGTATTGTCATTTCAAGTTCACAAAAATATAATAGTCTTACCTATATAAAATTAAGTTGTTATAGTTATTTTATAAATTTTAAACATCATTACATAAATGTATTGGTAATGAAATAATGTATGAGTAAAAATATTTTAGCTTTTTTTTAGTTTAAACATTGGATACACAGCTATCATAATTTACAAAAATGCAATTAAAACTTTAACCATAAATTAATTTATAAAATCGCACAATTTCAGTCTACAATTAATATTAAGTTAACAAAATCTAGATTTATGATTTTTTTCACGACTTAATATAAATTACATATTAATAATACGAACTGTTTGTAATGTAAATTACGAATCTAAAACATATTTTTATAACCCGGTCGATAATATTATTATTCCAGTCAAACATTTCTAATTAATTTTATTTAAACTATATAATATATCCAACACCCATATTAATATTTTTTGACTTAAAAATTTGAGTTAGCCAATTATTTATAAGTCTGGTTTTATTAAAAATTATACAAATTTTATATTTATTTTATAAATCTATATAATATACTTTGTGCAAGTTGTTTTTTAAAAATAATTTATATTTTATATGCGTTATATCACACATATTTATTTTTTTATTTTTAGACTTATAAATTGAATATAGATTTTTTTTAAAAATTCAATAAACAGGGTGATTGTATTGAAGGTAAACGGTATTGTAATTTGAAAAGTTTTGATGATTTTGGAAAATTAATTTGAGAAAATGAGTGTTAAACAATTATTAAAAAATCCTTTGTATTTAGTTGTTTATTTAAACTATAAATATACAACGCTATAGCAATAATTTTAATTATGCGAGTATAATTCGCATATAATTGAAACAATTTACCATGTTTTCCGGGAAGTATTTATTATTGTTCGTCACCTTCTTCCCCGTTTTTACAATATGCAATGTAAACAACATAAAGCGTACTGCAATTATAAGACTTCAGTTTTCTCAGCTGCACGGACTATAATATTATTATATATATACATACTTGCAGAACCATAACACATCTACGACATTAGCTGTCATTTTATACAATATTACACTTATACTTGCCAAATCCAAACAAACCCTTAGTTTTTGCCGTTAAACGTAATTCGAGTCTTATCCAGCCCGAAGGCAAAAACTGAAAATTTAAAACCGTAAAAGGCAGTCGAACGGACGACGGTGCGCGTGGGGTGAGGGTTGAACAGAGAAGATTCTTAGTTTGAGTTTTACTGCGTCACACAAAAACATATCATATACAAAATATTTGTATAAGTTTATAGGCCACAGCCCACGATCAGTAAAATATACAGTGCGTTTAATAATATTTGGTATGTGTATGCAATTCCAATTAAAATGTTGACGCTTCAACGCTATTCTGTTTATGTAGGTTATTTATATATATATAATAATTTATATGTTACAGTTAAAGTGTTGAATCAAATAGTTGTTTATGAAATAACTAGCACGTGTAGGTAATGCACTTAATTTATACTTCAATTAGTTATTTTATATAGTATCTGCCATCACTTCGTTAATGTGTCAAATTGTACAAAATACGATTATCACCGTTCACCGATAAAGCTGGGTCGTCCGAGCAAAGTTTCAACTTTTGTCTAAGTCCGGTCTATATTCGTATCAAATATAAATTGCTACTCGGCTCCAAATAGGCAATGTTCGTGTACCTATGTTTATTGTGTTATTATAAGATTATCGTTTAGTTGTTCACTGTGTTTGTAGAAAAAAAGAAAAATTGTGCAACTCTAAATGTTACAGTAGCCTCGCTTATGTAAATGAATAATTAATTCGAATTAGAATAAACAAAATACTATAATATATTATTTTAAACTTAAATGTATTCTAGACTTAATCGGAAATTAAATTAAAATTTTATAGAATAGCTTTGTAAATTATGATTTTCGTGTATTATTTTATTAATTAACATTCGTAGGTAATTCGTGAACAACCTAGCTGTTAACTCATTAAACAACGGAATTAAACATTTTAACGTTAATATATACATTAATAATATATGTATAATCGTAATGTGTGCAAAAATAACTCAAGAGTGTATAATTTGTTATAACGTGGTAGAAAATAAACAATAATATACATATGTAACTATTTTACTTTATTATATATTTTACTCGTCAATTGTTCAACTCAATTATTACTTACATGAGTTCATAAGTCATGCCATGGCTTTTAATATTTTACTATACTTAAGTATACATAATATATATTATACATTAATGTACGTCGCAAGTGTATAGGTAACATCTCTAATATTATAATTTGATACAATGACATGCAAGTGCAGTTACAGGTACCTATTTAAGTATTTAATGTACAAAACCGAGAAATAATGATTTTCATTCTTATTGGTAATGTATTTAATAAATATTCAGTAATAATATTAACACTAACAATGACACTATAATCAATAATATGGTATATTTCTTATTTAATACTATGTCTCGAGTACTTACAATAAAGGTTTCTTTGCACTGTTTTGTTGTTTGTGGAAAAACTACGATGTAACACGTCTAACGGGTAATATGATCACCATCATAATCCATAATCACTACCTACTCTTTTTTCGCTCAGTATTATTTCAATATTTCATATTGCATAGTATTACGATTTACCAATCATTCTAAATAAAAATACATTCATATAAAATATATTGTGTGATAGGTACTGTATTATGTGTAATATGTATATATATAGATTTTAGTAATAAAGAAAAATATCTTTAAAAATATTCATTGCACAATAAAATATTATGCTTATTGCTTACAACTTACAAATTACTTCTACTTCTATAGTTTTTATCTTATAAAATATAGATGACTACTTTACAATATTTTGAAACAGATTTATTTATTTGCATTTTGTAACATTATATTTAACATCATCATGAAAACCATAATTATTATATAGACATCTATTTTATCTATTAGGATTCACATCAATTTCAAGTTATCATATGTATGTTAAGCCAGACTTCAGCATAATGTTATATATAAAAAAAAATGTGTCTTTCACAAATTCACTATTTCGATAGTACATACATCAGAACATTTATAATAGAACTTTAGGTAGGTAATTCAATAACACTAGATTACGTTTCATGACGTTATTTATAATGATGTTTTGGTACCTATGTATTATATACCATATTTTGTTTTTTTTTTTTACTTTATTTTTTTAAAAAAAAGAACATAAAAAGTTCAAAAGGTTTTAAGTTAAAATATTTTATACATTAAAATAACTATATTGAACATAGAACTTTTTATTTTTTATTTTTTACTAAATAAAAAACATTTACGTGACGAAATTAAAAAGTAGGTAGTCATTTTACTTATCATTTGTAATTTTATTCAAATGTAAATTTCCGTTAAGTCTTCTTAAAGTTAAATATTATTCTGTATTTTAAATATTTTAAAAGTTAAATGTTAAACAATGTATTTTCTGAAAATGTCCAATAATTTTACTTTATTTTTAATATCTATATTTATAGAAATATAGAGTGCCTACAAATATAAAATAATTTAAATGTAAATAAAAATGATTTAATTTACAGTGAGTTGTCCATGCATTTAGTTATTTTACGTCACTGTTTTAAATTACCTATGTTACAACTTCAGACAGGTACATATATTTTGTTAAATACTAAAATTAATGATATTATAAAAATAGTTTTAAATGTTGTGGTTAGTTGATTTTTTTTTTCTTTTTAAATCTTATAATCTGTATAGTGTATTCTATATTCTTATGAAATACAATAATAATTATGAGTAATACAAAAAATTTGAATAATGTATAAAGGCTGATGACTGATGATATAATATGAAATAAGGTGTCCACGTCTGAAATTATTTACTTCGAAATATCACTCTGAAATGTTGATTAAATTGTTTTGAGAATATATGAGAATATTGTCAAAATAAATAATTACCTATTAAACAACTTTACGAAACATAAATTGATTGATAAATTAGTTTTATTAGGTATAATATATGTTTTTAGTTATTAAATACAAAATTACTAAAACGTGTTAAATTTTGAATTGGTTATAATATAATGGCGTATGCTATAAAAATGTAAATTTGTGTAGCGTTAGCCATTTATGGAAAAGGTGTCAAAGTAAAACTAAAAATAAAAAAAAATTGTGTACTAAATGTACATAGATATATAAACTATTTTCAACTTAGATATTACAGAACAATTTTTAAAAATATCTTATTTGAAAATCCTAATAGAACTGATAATTATATTGATAATATAAAATGACAATAATATATGTATATTATATATGGATGATTTTTATTTGTCATAGACCGTCGACAAAAGTAAATAAAGTAAAAAAGTTCATCTTCTTTAAAACTTTAATTATATTTTTGCAATTTAAATAATTAAAATTTAAAAGTTTTACTTTAAATTATAGTTTTAATAATATTATGTTATTTTAAATTTATACTGACATTAATCATCTTTAAAAAATCATTAGGTTTATTTGATTTTACCAAAATGCATAAATAGTATTATATTAAAATTGCCATTTTATAATTCTTAATGTACTACCTACAGTATAATATAATTATACGAGATGGGTGATCTACTAAATTTGTTCAAGAAGAGCAATATATTATTCTATAACATCTTATTATTAATTGCATTCGTAGTATGTTTAAGGAATCACCCTGACATGCTGTACCTAACTATATATCATGTTAATATATGTGTTATAGTATTATTATGTATATAATTATATTAATCGAAAAATGACGTACATAATAATATATTATTGTACTATGAAGTAAAATTTAATTTAATTTTCTATCATTTAATGTATTAAAGTGAAATATTTGGCTTTGTTAATTTAATATTATAAAATATTATTTAACGAATTTTTGAAAATCATCGAATATACCTACATTTAAAACTGTTATTTATAGATAATAATATTTTACTAAATGTTATTTATAAACTAGTCTTAAACGATAAAACGAAATTATGTCGATAGTATGTTTTTGTATGTTTGTATGAATGTAAATAGGTAACTAATTTTGGTAAATATAGGTAGGTAATTACCTATATTATATAATATAGTTTTTGTATAATATGTTATATTTATTAATATAGTAACCTATATTTATGTTTAAATATTAGATTTATCAAATACTAGAACGCAGGAAAAGAAAACAACTTACTAGGACAACCCTTTGAAATCCTAGGACCTTAAACAGAAATGTTAAACAGAGTAATAGTATTAATTAAAAATCATAATTATACAAACAAATTTAGTAATATTATATTTAAGAAACAAAATCATAACGCTAATAACTCTTGTTGTTGAAGTAAATAGATCAATAAATATATATATATTAGATTTAGATAGTATATAATTGTATACATCAATAGATATTTTTAAGGTGTTTTGTAACTTTCTAAGTGCTTCAAAACTTAAAATAATCAAATAAACCTACTCATAACCAAATTTTTATAGTTGGAAATTCAAAGAATTACCACAATTTTTATAAGAACAATAGGTACATTTTACTTCAATCAGACTATAAAAGAATAAAGAGCTATATATATATATTTATAGTTCATAGGTTTTTAAAAAAATCTTATTGTCTACGAATCTCAGAATTAATACAATAATTATTAATAAATAATAATGCATATTAAATGTAGTCGAAATATATCTCTTATTTTATACATTTATTTTTTACTTTTATATTTAATAAGCTTTACACTATGTGCCATTTTTTAAATTGAGAGTACATAAATAGGTACAATATAATACTTAATGGATCATTGCCTACAGTCACGGTTCAAATAAAATACAAATGCTCGTAAGCTGCTTAAAAAATGCAAATTGACACTTAGCGTACGAATTTAATGTACCTACAAATATTATCCTTTTGTACATCAATTTCAAAGTGGCGATGACTCCTTAAGACTCACTAAAATATAAAATCAATACTTCATTTCGGCGTATACCATTATACTTATACTATATTATAATATTATTATCGAGATATTTATTATTATTTATATAAAATAAGGTAGGTATACAGATTAAAACTTAAAGTCCAAGTTTTTTTTTAACACATTACGGAAAAAGTTACAAAGAAATATTTAATATTTACAAATATTTTACTATGATTCACTTTTTAAGTGTTACCATTCTAATCTTATTAATATTTAATAATAGAAACCATTTTTAGAATTTAATTTAATTTAAAAATGTTTAGTCGATCAAAGGAGGTTACCTTTATGTTTTATCCACGTTAATACTTTATCAAATAATTCAAGTTAAGTATACGAGTATAATAGTATATGCTACACTATAATGACATTATATCGAAAATTACGTTAGTCACTGGTTAGATATTTATTAACTATAAATGTGGTAGTAATTACCGTTATTTTTTAGGGAAAAACTTTAATAGTCTTTCTTATGGAATAAGAAATGTTGATAGCAAAATAGATGTCCAACGAGCAATGATTAGGCTAAAAATGATGTATATTTGAAGCCTTGTGAGTAAATTAATAAAACTTTGTCGAGTACAGATAAGGTAGGTCTATATGGCGGTGGCCCAATATTGGTTAAGTAATAAGTTACATTTTAAAATGTCATACCTAATGAAAAATTATATAGCTGATTATACTTAATATGTGTACAGCTGTCGCGTATGTACCGATTTAAAATGGTTATTGACACTGTTCGTACAACTTTTAACGAAAAATAAAATATATCCTTATGAACAGACAGGATGATAATAACTTTCTTTTATCTACTGAGGATTATACCTGGGGATCTTATTTGGACGAGTAAAAAATCAAAATTTGTTAAAAAACTGTCAGTGAAATGAAAACAATGAAGGACTATTGTGAAATACGAAAGTACGATGTTTTAATAATAAATGAAAAAGAACGTCTTATTATATCAGCTGGCAATAATATGCCGTATTATATTACGTTATAGAATTGACGAATTGTTTGATTTTCTTCGCGAAACATATTCTGTCATGGGCCATGGAAGAAATCGTAAAATGAATTTTTGAGTTAGCTACAAAATAAATATTGCAGTATAAATAATGAAACTGTTATGGCTTACTTAAAATTATGTGTTCAATGCCAGAAAAAAAACAGTGCATTCAACTCAATTCAAGAATAAGATTAATATCCTAGCCATTTTAGAGCCAACTTACAACTTACGGGCACAAATACAGTCCCAAAATTATAATGGCTATCTCTTTCATTATGAATTAACAGGACCACCTGACTAAATACGTAACATTGAAATCTTACACGCTGAAAAAATTACTTATAACCATATTGATATATATACATATACCTACGTTATTTGAGAGTAAAATGTAATATTACAATCCAATAAAGGAAGAAAATTCGTAAATTCGGTGATTAATGAACTAAACATTGTGAGGAATAAAGTCAAAATCGTTCACGGAAAACCAAGGCATAGTCAAAGTCAATAACCTGTTCAACTTGCTAATAGACTTCCAAGAAATGTTTGCTGCTTGGGTGGGCGATAATAACAGTTTCGATTGCGGTCATTCATAAAGTTTCATTCAATTCAATTCAATTAAAAAAAAATTGAGCTTTTCTCTCAGTAACTATTACCTTTTACTGTAATTTAAAGAACATATGTAATTCAGTATGCAACCCTGAGCAGAAGATTAAAAAAAAATTTTCGAGTGTACTTCGTCATTGTGTAGGTAATATTAAGAGGTTAAACTTTTATTGAATTATAACACGATTATGGCATAAGTTATATCATCATTTTTTTACTATATTATATCAATATAGGTATCATATAATATAATAATTAATTTATAATTTATAAGTTATAAATTAATATCGGAGTACCGTACAATAGTATTAATATAAGTGCATGGACTATTACGTTATAAACAACTTTTAAACTATTTTATATATTTTTAAAATTTATTATATTATATATAAAAATAATACACTTATGATTGTTGAAATGTTTCAAGTTTCAATCAATAATATTTCTTAAATTATTAAAAAAGTAACTAATATCGTCAGAAAGTTTAATAAACCAACTAATGATTCTAATAATTTCACTATAATATTTACTTATTTTAACTAAAATTATAAACATATTTCATTGACATAATTATTAATTATATTTAATATAGTTTAGCTTATAAATATAGATAAAATGAACTATATATATTATGATATTATAAAAAAAAACACATTACGAGTAGAAGTATACATGGTTCTTTAAACATTTTTTTTTTTTTTTTTATTATTATTAAAAACCATCGCAACTCATTCGAGTATATAACCGAATATGTCAGTTACACAGTGAAACCATCTGCAACATGCCTGTGATCAGTCTATTCTATTTGCCATAAAGTACTTTACCTATCAAGTTCAACTAAATATATCATTTTTATTAAAAATAATATTTTTCAATATATGTATAGTGTATTATATAATATAGCGCACAATAACTGTAGGTATGTTTTTTTAACCTATAGATAATAGTATAGTAACGGTTTATTGAAACTTTTTCTGATAGTACACATACAATATTTTTTAAATTTTTCTTAAAATTGTTGAAGTGTGTTGTCACTGAACTTCTCTTGAAACTTTTTCAACAAATCATAATATTATACGTCATGTTTGTTTCTCGTTCGTTATTTCATCACAATTTACAGTTTCCAGATACTGCATTATATATTTATGTAGATTGTAAATGCATATCTTTATAAAAAAGTTATTCACAATTTTTCAGAAAACTACTATAGTAATTTAAAAAAAAAATATCGGTCTAAATTATACCATCTGTGCTATACTTTTCAATCGACGAAAGATGTTATTTTGTACGAAACTTTTGAGAAATTTTGTCTTATAAGTATTTTCCGAGACAAACTTTCAGTAAAAACAAATCATTACCATTACACTCAGTATCAAAAAGTTTCACAGACCGAATAATAATAATTTTTATACTGTTATAGTCTTTTAATAGATATTTATGATGATTATTGTTTTGTACTACCGTTTGAGTGGTACCATACAATTGCAATATTAATGAAGGAATTAGGAAATAAATACTGAAAAACAGATTATATAATAATAGTAGTAACTATTAATTTATAACTGGTACATAATAATTACATAATTGTATTACAATTTAATTGAAAATTATTAATATTATCCTAAAATTATTACATTAGTGTAATATATAATATTATAATATAGTATTTATTGATAAGATTACAATAAAGAAAGTATAGTAAAATACTAAAAGCAATATCATAATGCAATACATTAATTGATTACCGCATATAATATATAATAATATATAACTATAATGTGATGACATTTTTAGAATACCGATAAAATCAAATACTAAAAGAAAAAGAAAAAAATACAAAATAATTAAATAGATAGAGAGAAAAAAACAAGTCAGAAAGTACTTTTCAAGTACTTTCCAAGTATTATGCCAATAAATTTTTTTGTACGGTTGTATTATATAATGTTTAGGTATAGTAGCAGTTAAAATTAAAGAGGATGTATGACTCTCTCCATTTGGTATCAAGTTAATATTAAGCTAAAGGAATTGCTCTATTCTTCAAAAGGGTTCTCAATAATTTGAGATAATTTATATTAACCAACTTTTGTTTTGTTATGATTTTTATATGACCAAGACACTACATGACTGTATATTTTAGTTTGTTAAATTATACGATTATAAAACATGACTGTTGACTAATAAAAAATATTTGAAAAACATCTAGAATACAAGTACATTATTTTTACACAATAATTATTGTAAGCTGGTGTATAATGTATATTGTATATAAAAAGTTTACTCAGTCTAATAGTATTTCATAATTTTAGTGCACTAATTGTTTTATAAAAAAAAAAAAAAAAATGATTACGTCTCATTTAAATAAACAATTTTTATAATAATACGCTATAATAACCACCCATTTTTTTTTTTTTTTAGTAAACACCAAAAATATAAAATCTCATCAAATAACTGTAAAACGTTTGATTTGGCTAATTATTGTATTTTTACTCTAATTGTATTTTATAAGCGTTTGATAATAAATTTATATAAACTATCGAGATAATAGGTAGTATGTTCATGCAACTAGTCATCTCATTGTTCTCGACAGTCCAATGTCAAAAATAAATTTAACTTATTTTTAGATCAAAAAATGTATATGATAATTTAACAATGTCAGTTAAATGTATCAGCAAAAAAATAATAATAATAATAAAATACGGTCAAGGTAGTGTCCCAAGCTGTGAGCTAATAAATAGGAATATATGCTACATATGATGCAAATGATTGTCAAAAAATAAATAAATATTATTGCTTATACACTTTTATACTGGTATTTTCAATTTAACTCGTTCGTTTTGTGTAAATCGTGAAATTGAATATAGAATATAGGGGTATATATCCGATATTCATTATATTCACTATCTTAGATTGTGCAGAACACTCAAGGAATGTGTTTTGAAAATGTGATTGATTTTATAGGTACATTGAAATATCGAACCATAAAACAACAAAATAATAAAAAAATATATATATAACCCTCTGAAATATAACAAGCATAAATCACATAAAATATGAATCGTACTTTTTATAGATAGGTAGGTACACATGATTGTAATATTATTTTTCAAGTTTTTTTTTTAAAAAAAGTAAAATATGAAAAATATAGAAATAAATAGTAAATTACCCATTTTTATTTTCTAATTAAAAAATTAAGGTTCAATACGGTACGATTGTGTACTTTCCTTTTTCAACTTGGTAAAATTTTAATAATATGATTGGGCATCAAATTATAATATAATAGTGTAATATTATATTGATATAAGATACAAAATTACATACACAGTGGGGCATCTAATGGGTGGAGACTACAGCCCCCCCAATTTTTTTTAAAATTAAATTATGCATTATTATAACATATTGTCATAAATACATAATATAGTATTACAATGATAATTGTTTTTTTTTCCAAATTTTATTGTAATGTTAGATATAAATTATTAATAACACGTGATAAATTTTATGGAAATCACCGGACACCGATCGCTTTTTTCGTTAAAAACTATTTTTAGATTTTAGATAAAAAGTTACTTGCGATTACATTGGATCGACTTTGATTGGTTACTGCGATAATAATAACAATATTACTACTCTCTGTGGCATAAAAATCTCGTATGGACAATTTAGTCCGTTTAATTTTGCCGTTGAGACAGTATTGTGTTGATACGTATCTACGTGTAACAAATAAATAATAAAATGAGTCGAAAACGAAGCAAAGCTGCTGGTACCGGTAATATTTTACTTATTCTATATCGGTAGTATTTTACTTAACTCTGTATCGGTATTAAACTGAAAATTTTAATAAGTATTTATTCGTGTGTAAGGAAAGTAGGAAAATGTTAAAGCACCCTCCCCCCCAGACAAAATCCTGGGCGCGCGCTTACATAGTGCATATTATACATTATAATAATATTATATACATAGATAAAATTTAGATATGCATTAAGATATATTATTTACATTTTACAAGTTTCGAAATTGGTCGTATTCATAATATATTTTTTATAAAAAATTCCACTGAACAACTAATTATTAATTCACAATTTATCCTTTTTCCAATTATAAGTTTAAACCTATCTTATAGTGACTAAATATGCAAGTTTTTGGTTTCACTAAAAATCAAATGTTTAGATTTAATATTTTTTAATTATATTTATTTATCTTATATAATATTAAATAAGTATTACAATTTACTATATAAAATTAATACTAATATATATTTTAATTTCAAAAAAATATCATGTTAGCAAAAAAATTTTAATTAACTTATAATTTTCATTGAATTTACATATGACCTAAGTCTATATTTTAGAATTAGAATAGCAAATTAGTGGTTAGTTATTAAGTGGATATTGTATTGAAAATATTATGAATACAACTAAATTATTATATTGATATACATATACCATACTACCATATTATGCTCATGTATATAACATAGTACATAATAATATTGTACCTATATATTTTGATTCAAAATCGTGTTATGAATATGATTTATGATTTTATCAGGTAAAAATGGATCAGTATTCGGTGTTTATTTATATGTTAATAATTTGATGCACACGGTTGTGGAAGTCATGCAATGATTTTTAAGCCCAAAAGGATAAAATACCTACCTAATAAATTGTAATTCATCAAAAATTGATTATAGATTCAAATTGAATGGTATAATTTAAACATTAGTAATGTTACTAGAAAAATATTTGAATTTATTACTTCTCTCTGTCTCTGTTATGTTGATTAACACTGTGTTATTTTTAGTGATTTAATTTAATTTTAACATCCAAATCAATGACTAATATTTTTTATTAACATTACTGATATTTTCATATAGTTTTATAATAGGTAGCATAATTATACCACATAAAACTGTATTACTTGAAAAGCTTGAATACAAACGAAAGTAGTATTTTAAATTTTCACCTAAAAACTAGATTCAAAAATTCATCAATAATTGAATTTTATCAATTATTTACATAAATTATTTTTTCTTTTAATAAAAGAAAAAAATCAAACTTTGTATCTATCTTTAATAACAGTCTCACAGAAAAGACACTTTAAAATTAAATTGAATTCATACAATATGAATATCAATTATTGCTACAATAGTGTCTATTATATGGTTTCTTAAAAGAAAAAATATTTGATAATTAATAAAATTAATTGTCTGAAAAGTATCTATAACAAAACATAGTTTTGATACTTTGCAGAGTACGTGATAAATACTAATAATAAATTTAATTTATTGTACCTACATACCTACGTATCTACATCACAAATCAATCATATTTTTATAGTAATTATTTTCTAATAAAATTATTTTTTATAATATATCTATACATAATATCGATTTGTTTCAACAATATTATATCATAATAGCTCAGAGGAAGACAACTTTTTCTGAATTCGAATTTTACTTTTATTTCGATTTCAGAACACTTTCCCATAGTATACATTTCCTATTTCCTGTTGGATTAAATATTTGGCTATTATACTTAAATGTCAAACTATGTCTAACAATAGGAATACAATAGAATATCTTTCTAAGAATTTCAATATCTAAACAAAAAAAAATCGGGGAACTCCCTTTGCTGTATTGTATGCATCGATAACTATATGTATCATAAACTCGAATCAAAGCAAAATTTTGACAATATGGTATTATATGGTAACATTGGTAACTAGTTTCATAGTTGGTGGAAGGGTGAACCGTGGCTCTTTTATCGAATGTATTTTCTCTGAATACGATAATGTAAAAATAGAGATATTGATTACCGCTTTTATAAAAAATCTTCTAGGAAAATAAAAGTTTTAGATTGTACTTGTACACAATAATAATATAATATTATAAGTGTGTACTTTATAAGGGTATGTAAGTTTTTTGTAATAAATTAATTTAAATAAAAATGTTATTTATTTTATTTCAGTTTAATTTTATTTAGTATTATACATATCTGGTCATATAATAAGTAGGTACAAAAGTTATCTCTTGTGCAAACAATACAAATTTTATTTTCATAATTTTTTTTTTATTAGCCTTCCCCTTTTCGTTATTCCGACCACGTTATTGTTATGATATACCAACGCCTATTTAGTCTTAACTCTTATTATTTAATAATATATATTAAGATATTTAAGTATGTATTTGTTCATGTTATTTGTGAATTTACGATAAATAATACGAAGTATGAACATATGACATAATGTTTATTCATCGATGTACGTATGTATATAGGTACTCAAATATTTTTTAAATACACAACTTTAATATACATACAGTTTGCATTATGCATGCATCTGATTATATAAACTATTGATGTATTAAACCTATTAAAACTGTACATAGGTATACACATAATAACATCCTGCAACTATTTAAATATTGATTGTATATAGCTGTAGAAGTATATATTGATGTGTATATACAATATATACCTTTAGGCTATAGTCACTAATTCATACGACACACTGTGTACCTACGCGTTAATATTTGCTTATTTCAACGTGTTGAATAATATTTAAACGTACGCTGTTTTGCTCAATAACGAATAACATGCATAATATAATTAATCCGATTGGCTAGGCATATCAGGGACGATCTAAAAAAATTACGGGGAAAAGCGGTGTGATCTTTAAAATTGCCAACTATGTAGGAAGCTTTTGCAGAAATGACCGATTTTTAATTTTAAAACTAATTTACCGAGTGCCGATTTTCGACTGAAATTATAAAATATCGCTACCGAGTGAGAGGAGGTTTTTCTCCACTCCAACCAATCCCTTTCAGTTTAGGGTCGTTAAATTGCGTTCACAAAAAAGGTCAGTCATATACGTATATTTATCGTGGCCCAGCTCGTATTTTTGAAAGTACGTAAATTGCCTTCCAGGATATTCTGTTTATTTCCAGTCAACAAAACAACTTAGTAATAATCTACGATGTAGATAATGTGTTTACTAAGATAATATAACTATAGCAGCCAGTGTGCATTTGATCGTGATTCGTGTGCAGTTTACAGTTTACTAATACTAATATTGAAACTTTAACTTTTCAAAACGTAAAATTAATTATAAGAAATTTATACAATGCTCGAACTTCTGTTCAACCAAAATTACCAGCTGCTTTTATGGAATTACCGTATTACACGACATGTTTAACGATACGAAGTTTAAAATAAATAAAAATGAAAATTGTTTGTTAGTTAATATTAAATTGTGAACGGGTATATTTATTATTATTTAGTATATATACAAAATATAGCTATGGCGCTGACCTTATTGATATTACATAATATAATATTTAATAGGTATACACTTGTGTTATCTTACATTTATTTTATATAGTCAAACATGAGGTCTACCACATTCAATTCTCTTAGATTTGGTATTTACTAATTTTGATTTAGTACACAATTTCAGGCTGCTAGTGAAATGTTTGTCGAACAAATCTCGTTTCATCGCTATATAGCTCCATCTATTTCTCTTCGTTAAATTCAAATATATTAAGGTTACATTTTATGTACGTTAAATTTTTTTCAGTGTATCTTAAACAATTTGTCAAATTTGACTTCGAAATCCTTTTGTATTCCGTTTGGAATTTTTATGTCTGGTAGGAATCTAGATCAATAAATATCCAAATTTTAAAATTTTAAAAAAGACAAACATTTATAAACGTCAATACATACAAATATGTGAATTACAATTTAAGTTAATACATAATATTATGTAAAACAAATCAATGATGTAAATTAGTAGACTAGGTACACTAGCTGTTTTCTAAAAATTTAGGGAAACGTTTTTATAGTTAATAAAAAATGTATTTTATATTTATAAAAAAATTCAATGACGTAAATTATTTTTTTTTTTTTTTAATAAGCAATAGCATTTAAAAAGATTTTTCTATTCCCTACTTCCGTCATTTTATTCCTTACAGAGATGTTTTAATTAATCTTTTATTTTATTTTTTATCTGTGATGACCTAGTATAGTATCCAGTTCATGCTGTGTGACTTAAGTAATTAATGTCTTAATTGTGAATGATTGTGATTCACCTAAATCAATATTACCTAAACAAATGTTATCAAGCTATGGAATTTTAATAATAGTAAATTTTTATTAAGTTTGAAAACTAATTATGCCTTTCCTCACATACATTTTTAGTTCGATCTCTATTATTTGATGTTATATTCGTATATCTCTTAAACCCTAAACAAATGATGGAATAATAGGAGATATTTTTTGCAATTTGTTAAGTGTCTACGATTGCCCGTTTTTTACTCTATTATACGAATTTATGTATTATGTGCGTTTAAAATACTAGATTAGATCTTTAGCTTACTTAGGCATGATACTTTTTAAATAAGCTAAACCTTTAACAAATCAAATATATATATATATATTATACCTATAAACGTTATAAACACAATTATAATATCACGACTTTCTATACATGATATAACCATTTCAAAATATTTATTTTTTATAGACGTTTGAAGTTTTTAAATTTAAATTTTTTTATCACTAAAAAAACACCATATGGGTCAAAATGTTTGAAAATTTAATTCAAGATTTTTCATATGGTTTTTACATCTAATAGTAGTTTAAAAAATTGAATTTATGTTGTTAAACATTAAATTTATAAAATGTTTAATATTTTATTTTTAGCTAAGGATTGAAAATGTAAAACAAGGTTTCTTTATAAGTGTTTCATACTATAACAAACAAATCTAAAAATATATAAATACCGTTTTTTAAATTCAATTTTGAAAGATATAATGTTTTCAACAAAATTAATTCAACCTACTGTGTTATTATGCCAGCAAAATAAATTACTTTAGCAATAATATCACAAATTATATTAAAATGTACATTAGAGTGGTATCTATTTTACCATCGCTTTAATTAATAAATGTATAATTTAATAATTGAAAGTATATTTAACTACTAAACCACCAGTATTAAAATCATTTATTGGTAAGAATGTTAGGTTATCATCTAACATGTCACAAAATTGGCAAAACTCTGAATTTGAACTATGGAATTTTTCAAGACTGCATAACTTTTAGATTTTTCCAATGATAAAAGCATCTCTGAATTTTTACATCTTTTTCAATAACTGTTTTAATAGCATCGATTATTGCTTTTTTAAAGTCCTCATTAATTATTTGTAGGTCCGGAAAAATGAATGACAGTTATTGGAATATTAGTGGTAAAATGTTCATCCATATACCAGATACAAGCTTTAGATAAATATTTTAAACCATTATTTGTTGCAAAAACAATTATTCGTTATGTGGCGTCAATTCTGTTAAGTGCCGTGCAACAAAAATCATGTTATTTTATCATCAAAATAAAACTGATCATCCTCAATAACTAATTCACTAAAATAATAATTAGGGTTGTTCTTCGATTTCTATCTTTTTACAATAATTATTTTACAGTTTATTCAGCTGACATTATAGCTTTTATATTACAGTGCACTTTTGATACTATTTAAGCAAATATTCGTTCTGACCACTTTTTGTTAGCATTTATAAGTTGGAAGCATTTCGTTCAGACATTTTATGATATTGATCTCATCTATGTTATAACTTATAAGTATATAATAATATATTGATAAAATAATTTTTAATTACCTACGCGTGATTCATAATAGCTTAATGCAGTTTCTAATATTCTTGGAAATTTTAGTAAATTTTACTTAACACAGCACCATGAAATTGTTTTAATACCTAAATATATTTTACAGAATATATATGACGTGTTCATTAAATACGATTTTTTATCCACTTTCTTATGATTTCGTTACTTCCATATTAACTATTTAACTCAACTTTTAATAATTCTTTAAATTACACTTCACGTTAATAAGAAAATCGAACGACGTTGTCTAAGATGAAGATATTAATGATAACGATGTAACCTAACTAAACATAATAAGTACAGTCACAGCTTATAGGTACAATATAGCAAAATCTAATAAATAATAATCAAATAAAATCGTTAAAGTCATTCACACTTGTTGATTATGTAACAATAATATACGTACCTATTTATATATTTTAATGGCGTGTTTTCTCGTTAATTTTCTAGTTGGAAATAAAATTATTATTATATATTATTATTAGTGTTATATACTTACCAGCGTAATTGAATTATTTAACATTTTAACGTAACTTAAATTTTATTTATTTTTTTTTTTTGGAGATTCAGCCCTCGAGAAAAAAGTTTATTCTAGTTGTAATAAAATAATAAAAAGTCAGATAATTTATTAGGCAATATATTCAAAATACATCTTCTAGATACAATTCTTCTCTGTTTTTGTTGTGTATTTTAATTTTTTTTTCTTATTTTAACGATTCGAGGACACACAAAATAGGTGACTAATTGCTTTTCGACAGTTCACTTACAATGATTCATCATTTCACGTTTATATTAATTTAGACCTTTTAACAAGGTCGTTGTTAGAACTTAGATAGTACCTTCCACGTATAGTAAAAGCCACCATTTGATTTCTGAACTCTCACTTCCAGATAACTATATTATCCCCTGATCATGTCATCACGGTCGTCACGGTCCTTTCACCTTTACATATTTCATTATTTCGAGTGCGTTTGAATTCATTACTTGTTTTATGGTGGCTTTTGACGTAGACGACGACGAAATAAATTATACCCATACAATATGGTAAAACACAAAAGACAATTGTCTTTTTAATATAGTTAAGTGTGTCTAGTATCCGTGATTTTCATTTTATCGTCTGTGTCTCACTTCATAGTTTGATTCTTCCGTCAAATTCATGTTTTCTATTACTTTTTTCCGGATCTTGACTATGATTTAATAAAACTATCCATATATTATACATACAAAGGTGATTCTAGAAACCATATACTCACTCCTCCCTTTTATTGTTTTGCAATGCATTTATTAAAATTCCGATTTTTGTAAATTGTTTATATGTGTATTATAAAATAACTTATATATAAGACATGAGTTGCACAATGCATCGATGTTATTTTTCACCCATTGTGAATGCATCATATTATGCATTGAACATTTGAAACGTATTTATTATTCATGTCGTATATAAAACACCAGTATTAGGAGAGACTGAATGCGATTGCCACACGGGACCAACAACGTAATACATGTAATGGCTACATTTGTAGTCTATATAAATATTTAAAATAAAATAGGTCAGCAAATACAGTTGTCCTAGGTACTATGTGGTTAATTATTAACTATGATATTATCATCATGTTTTCAGATTGAGGATTAAAAAATTAAAAAATCAAGTATTAATATTTTTGATTATAAATAATATACTAATTAATTATTTTACTTTTTTACTCCCATATAGTATTACCTATTTTATTGTTATGCATACCTATGTTCACAGAAAAAAATTTTGTCTACTTTAAGCAACCTACTGAATATATTCCGTATGTTTAATTTTTTATGAAATATTGTTTAGGAACAATTAACAAATGTCACAACTTACAATATACAGTAATATATAATATACATATAATATTTATTATAATAAATAGTAAAACTTTATTATCAATTTGACTGCAAACTCATAAACTTTTTTTAAAAATAATTTTTAAGTATTTTAATGAATATGAACAATAAATATATCATATTCTAGTTGAAAGTTAGTGATTCACAGAACTATAGGTACAATGTATAGAATGTATGTATGTATGTATAAATTTATAGGTGGCATGCTATAATATAATGAATTGAAAAATTTAGTATAATTCTTTTGAAAAAATGTGGTGAAGTGGGTACAGTTGTACAGTATTACTGTACGGCAGGTGTTGAACAGGTCATTGTAATGAATGTAATGGATATGTTCAATTTGAATTCAATGACATATATTTGTGTGTAAAAAACGGTTCTCAGCGGAGACAGTTCATCAGCCTATATTTATGTTATATTTGTTGATATCACTATTAGGTAAATTAATTTGTTTAACTATTATTAACACAGTAAATTTGAAATGATTTTTCCCAAAGACATTGCATTTGAAAAAATCTTTATGTGCATAAAATATATTATTATTATACATAAAAGTTTTATGTCTCAGTGGATATTATTTTAACTATAATAAAATAATGAGTACCTATCGTTATTCATAGATCAGAATATTATGTTTAATTTCGTAAAAATTCAAACTTAAAATGTCTATACTCTATAAGAATAAATTATGTTCACATCACATATTTTTTAAATTTCATGATTTCTATATGAAATATTTATGAAGAACGTTATATTAAACTGTTGATCCTAAACTATAAAAATTTCACATATTTAACTACAAAAAGGTTTTCAAATTATGGTGATTTTAAGGAATTTTTTCAAAACTTCAACAAAAATCACAATTTATTAGACAGCTGTGTAACCATATATAGTTTAATAGTTTTAAAGTATATGTTCAATAAAAGTTATGTTCATGTAAAAGTATGAAACGAGTTTCGTGTTCCTCCCTATTGGTTAAATATAGGTAATATTTGTACTTTAAAGAGGTCACTTTTCTACTATTCTGTGCTAAAATAAGTAAAACAAGTGTTGTGATACAACGCAAATAATGTAGTTATAAACAGTCAGCTGGGTTGTATCTACCTAGTTGCCATATCAAAATGTATTTTTCACCTTATTAAGAAGATAAATTGTTTATATAAATTACATTTATTGCTAAATTAAACGTTCACTTAAATTCTAATGAATAAATTGATTTTACAGAGTTATTTATGTGTATAAACGATAAGAAGATAAAAAATACTTCGTTCTTGAACTTTGAGAATGGTTTCAATAGTAACTTAAGTCAAAAGTTTGTAATAGCAAAAGTTTGTACTTCGACAACATCAATTATATTTTTTTTATGTAACCCAAAAACAAATAACCGTATAAGAATATACGACTTACAAAAAATGGTCACTGGGTCAAATATCTTCATATCTTGTTAATTTAACTTTTAAACATTTCAAAAATACATAGTCACAATAGTTATTACTTATAAGTGTTATAACTTATAAAGTTTAAATTTAACATTTTTACAAAATTATAAATATCTCGAAAATTTGTAAATTAATTTGTAGTTTATGTAATTCATAAATATTTTCTTTTCAAATTTTAAAATTTAAAATTTAATACAAAATTTCTCATAAGTTTTTCTACCAATTATATATAAAAAAAAGTTTACCAAAAAGTCACATTACCTAATATATTTTGTGCAGTTGAAGTTAATATTTTTACAGCGATGGATAATCCTCCGTAAAATAACTATGTTTTTTCGATCAATTTTTGATATCATGTTAAAATTAAAAAAAAAAATAACTGTAGGTATTTGAAATGTTGAGCATATTTTTATTTTATCATTTTCCACATAATATATTATAATCCCAATATTGCTAAATATTTTGACCCTTTGTTGAGCTATAAAAAGATATTTTATATAGTTAGTTATTCTTAGTTCTTTTTTTTCTATTAATATCGATAAATATTGTTTCGCTTGGTCATACACTCATACATCTTGGATATTTAATACAAGATTCCTCATAAGTTATGACAATTTAAAATGATTAAAGATACATATAGACATAGTTTTTATTTATAAGTATTTGAAGTTTATATATTTATAAAATTCTTGAAATTTTGCAAATAATTTTTTTAATTTTTGTAGCTAAAGATTAAAAATGTAACACAAGATTTCTTTTAAGTATTCATACTATAATCAATAAAATTCAAAGATATTAACAGATATTATTTTTTTATAAATTTTAAGTTGAAATTTGAATGAATTTATTATGTATTTTCAACTACAGATAACGATATTCTTTATATTAAAAAAATAATAATCGTGGAGGTATATACGACTCAATAGAATATTATTATGTTTTATACACACAATGCCATTTTCAAATACAATGCTTTTAGCAAAAATGAATTCAACCTAATGTAGCACTGATAGAAATAAATTATTTAGATACATCATAAAATATATTTACTAATATAGGTTAATAAACCGTCTTTACTCACAACTTTTTTTCGTATGCGATGATTTATCATTGAAATTAAATTTAATACATGCATAATGAGGTCGCTCGACATCTACTGTACAAATAAAACAGTTACCTACTTTTCCCTTTTTGTTTGAACTCATAATTGGAATTTAAAATTTTGTAATGTTTATTATTTAAATATAATATATTTCATAACTACATATTTTATAATATATATACTTACAATATTATGTATTATAATTATTATTGTATATAGTAATAAGCATAACGTATCATCAGTACCTATAGTGTCTACTGTCTACATACATATTATTGTTACTTAGTAAATGTAAATATATAATGTTACAAAATATAACGTCTTGACGTAGATGCTTAATATCAATAGCGGTGAAAAATGTTGTGTTGATACCACGGCAATCCTTGAATATAATACATCCGGAAGGAAGTTAAAAACTATAATATCGCGTTCAAGAATAAATTGGAATTTGTAGCAGGCAGCAACATTATGTAACTCGGAATAAAAATACTGGAATTTAAAATAAAATTTGTAAGCTATAAAAAAAATTGTGTGTAATATTTTCTTTTAAAACTTGAGAATTTGCACGCATCGCGTATTACTGTATTGTTTAATAAAAAAAAAAATACCAACTATAGAATAAACAAAAAAATGTTTTATACTAGTAATATACTTAAATATATATATTAAGCTACAATACTTTTTTACCAAAACATTTGAGCAATTGAGAATAACCCACATTACTATAATGTTTAGATAACAACAATGTTTTTTTTTTCTAACAATTCGTAGTTATTGTGAGTTGTGACAATGTTTGAATTGTTATACAAATAAACTATACTAAAAAGCTCTTAAAATTTACAAGTGAAATATTTTTTTTAGATTTGGATCAATCCAAAAAACTAATAATTTTACGATATAGAGTATTTTTTCCAAATACTATTTTTTAGAAAAATAAAATGTTTCTTTAAAGTTTCACATATTTGTTCTATCGATAACAATAACTACTCTAATATAATAATATAAACTATATAGATCTCTAAATACATTTGTTTTGCAGGATAATCTCAGAAACTACTGGACCGATTTCAATAAAATTTATATCAATAGATTTTTTAAAATTCAGAGCATGTTTTAAACTTATTTTTCAACTTATATACCTAAATTGATGTACACAAAATGGTACGCACGAATTTCTTTTCGGTACATGAACGTCGAAACATTTTTTGCTTATATATGGGTATGCAATTACTTATAGAAAATAAAATAAGTATTATGTGATTTAACATAATTTTTTTTTTCATTGATCTCATTATGATTTATGAATATAGTTGACGAAAATTTATTTGGAAAAACCTTGATTTTTTTATGATCAATATTATATGTCACCGGTTCTAGGACAAGCACACCATTCAGGTACTTATACATTCTACTAACAACATAACAAATTAAATATTTTTGAATACATGACTTTGGAAAATTGACTCTTTTGTAATAATTTTTATTATTTAGTTTACGTATCATAAATGCAAAGTATTCAAATTATATACGCTGTGATATTTTAACGTATACGATTAAAAAAATGTATTATTCTATAAAACACGCTCAGCGATATACATGATACGTGTCTGTATGTCAATTTATCTGAAAAAGGCTTTAAAACGAATGAACCTTTTTGGACGAGGTTTCCACAGATATCATATTGTATAACAAAAAAGTGGAAAGCAATAGATAGATAAACCTTAACCCGGTCTGGGTCAGGTAGTCAAATATTAGATAAATATAATCAGAATAAAATCTATAGTAGTTATTTTAATACTATTAAAATATAGCCACTAGTATGACTAATCTACTATATATGAATCTACTACGAATTTGTATTCGTCATAAGTTTAAATCTTAATTATAAATAATACTTAAATAAATATTTTTTGAACTTTGATAAAACCTCTAATTCAACAGTAGGTACCTATAATAAAAAAAAAAAAATTAAATGCTTACAAAAAAAAAAAGAAAAATATTTAATAAGTTTACAATAAGCCACTACAATTATTGTTGAATCAGATATTACGCACCTATCGCCTATAATTCATTTTATTTCGAAATTGGATGTACCTATTGTAAAAAATATTTTGCGAAAATGCTTTATGATTGCCGAGTTATAAAACTCCATAATTTATTTGAATATTTATATTAAAAACTCATAGAAAAATGTACAAAGCATTTTCTCATACGGAATATTTTATAACGATGAAAATGTGACGTTAAAAATTTTAAATAAATAATAAATGTAAATAATACGAAGAACACTTTAATCATATAAATCATAAAATATATAGGTAGTCTAAACATAAAAGCTTGTTTGTTTTGTAGAGTGTAGGAGTACTATAATATAATTATGTAATACTATAAAACCTGAACTTTCGCACATTGGCATATATATATATATATAAGTGTAAAGCAGAAAAAAATGACATATTTTTATATTTTACTGAAAATTCTTAGAAAATATAGTCTTTATACACATATTTTGTTTTATCAGATTTATATTTACATTATATACATAATACTTTATTTATGGCAATACGTATATTGTTTAATTTGATTGTTATGGTTATAAATTATAATAATATGATACTTATGTGTTATCCCACACACACACATATTGATTTATTTAAGGATTTTTATTTATAAAATACTTATAATTGGAAGTGTTTTTTAATAACTATACACAGATACTTTAATAAAAATTTCACTTTTTATTATATTTTAATGTTCATGACACGTCTGATTTCAAAGAAATGTTGGTATGTAGTGGATTTATAAAAAAAAAAAATAATAATAAATAAAATACATAATAATATAAGGTTAATTAATTTTTAGTTTACTCAGTAAAGTCTGCCACACCTCTTATAAAAATAGGAGGAAGGATATCAGTGCATCGTTCTAACTGTTATTCGCAGAATCTCGGTTCATTGTATTTTCAAGGGGGTTTTCGTTTTGAATTAGGAATTCAAAACGGTTTGGGGATTTAAATAATCTTTTATCATATTTTTTTTTTCATAAACTAAGTTTATGACGGAGACTCGAAAGTTGGAGTTATTAACGAACTTGACAGATTTATTTTATTTAAGAGCAATGCATTTGAATTACTATTCTTAAACAAATTTCCAGTATAGAGTAAGTGACGTGATAAGTTACATTTTTATTTATTGTATTTGATTGCTTAAGAATGGTCATATCAATGGCTTATTCTAATAAATATTCTGATTGCTTTTAATGTTGTTTACTGACATAGGAACGTGCATAGTATATTAGTATTTTATATTAGGAGACACAATAACAAAAATAATTTAGGTAGGTAACAGTTACATACATACACCTGAATTACTAAATGACAATTATTCTAAACAGTATTTTATTTATAACATAGACGTACTCTCAGTATTTAATAAATAATGAAGTATAATATTAATTTAGATATTAACTTTAAAATTAAACCAAAAAAAAACAAAAATTAATAAGAATGAAAATGAAAAGAAAAAAGAAAAAGAAAAAAAAATAGTATAATAAAGAGAACTAAAATCAAAATAATTTTTTTGTTACGGCTGTCAGCGTCGGAAATTAAATTTTCGACGCCGCCAGTTGAAAGTTGGAAAATGATCTTTTCTGTTCAACAGACAGTAAATGTTTTTATCCGACTACCTACTGTCCTAGTGGTAAAGTGAAAATCTTTTTAAAAAGTGTGTGGAAAAGTGAAATCCTCCGTTACAAAACGGTCGAAAAAGTTCCAAATCAGATGAATATACATGAACGTATGTATAGATATGTTTCATTTAATACATAAAATCCTTACTGATGGGTGGGTTACTCCCAGGATGCTGATAAAACAGAATGGCAAATATAGATACCATGAACGTCAAATGCAATTCATTATGGATTACCCCATATTATATCTAATAATGATAAAGGTGTTTTGGAAGGTAGCTGGAATCGTGACAAAAAATAGTAGGTACCTATCTATAAGTAGCTCATGCAAGAAGGCAATTTCACTTACCCCAATTACACCTCACGCCCTTACCACACAATACACTATTAACTATATTATATTTCTATTCAATCTAATCTATTCTATCTGTTGGCTATTCATTACATTAAGTTTGAACTAAAATTAAATTAAATTAAATTAAATTTTTTTAAATAGATTTTTCAGGCGACATTGTATTTTAATATAGGTAATATTTTAAAATATTACACTCTCACAACACAGTTAATACTATTTTTATACTCAACTTCATAATATCATACTTTTTGATATGTGTAAAAAATATATTAAAATTAGCTAGACTTTGATAACACCATTTTCATTAAACGATTGATAAACATGATGAAACATTGAAAGCATTCGATACATTCAGTTTTATATTTTTTGAATCGTTCAAAATATCAAATCCAACGACTTTTCATATAAAATTCTCTTTATAACACGTTTTATATAAACATTTTTGTACAATAAATAGTCCAAAACATTAAAAATACTCTACGGTGTTTAACTTATTTTATATAATATAACATATTATATTATATAGGTATTAATTAGTATATTGTTCTTACTGTACAGTGTACGACAAATAAAGCTTAAATTATAATTATTATGTGTACTACTATTGTAGTATAACTTAATTGAGTTAATAGATAATTATGTAATTTCTATAAGATACCTGATTCTGTCTTTGTCTCTGATATTCATTAAAATATTAACAAACCATTTTTATACTACCAGTATTATACATTACAGACGGTTCAGACGATATAATTTGAAAAATGTAGTTTTATTTAATTTTTTAATAAATATTTTCCTTTGAAGTAAAACAAAAATACCTAGCTGAGAATAAATGTTACAATCAATATAAATATGTAAATACTAGAAAATAGAAATTATACATGACTATACTCTATTCTTTTTTTAATCATAAAATGGTGATAGGGAATATCGAAAAACAAAAAAAAATGTATATGAAAATATTGTCGAAAAGTTGAATAATACAAACAATACAGCTAAGAAAAATGTAAGAAAAATAAAATAGATATTGCAAATATTTACATACGTATAAAATGGTAGATATAAACAATACACTATCAATATACCAATTATTTGAGATTTAAAGCACTGTTTCATTTCTCCAAACGAAAATACAATTATTTTGAATACGTTTTCTTTGATCCTTCGTTGTGTAAATTAAATTTCTTCTCGAAGAAGGACTACTAATAAAAATATATTAGGAATAACTTGTAAATTAGAATTAAATTAAATTTATTTATAACACATTTTTATTTCTATTGTATTATTCTAGTGAACAACGGAATACGCATACATTGTCTGACGTGTGTTTAGTATTATATAATGCCCTATGGCAAATATTAGATCTAAATTAAAAATGCTAACGATGAAAAAAAGGAAACTTGGAAAATAAATAATAATATAAACTTTAGTATAAATATTGTCATCTTACTTTTTTTCACGTATAACAAGGAGGCCAATTATTGGGAAATCTGAGAAATTACAGTGCTTCTAATAAGTAATATATTCTTATATGTATCTTTTTTTTTGTTAGTACTTATTGCATTTATTTCCGTTTTTATGATGACTACGATCTTATTTATCGCCAATAAAACAAAAATATATCTCTTTTTATTTTACTTCATTTAGTTCAAACGAAACACATACTCACGACATCATTAATTTTAGATTCTGAGCAAAGCGATGAATGCGTATAATATGTGTTTTTTGTGTCTGTACAGTATTTTAATAATCAGAAAAAACTAAAAACAATTAAGGAAAATTAGAAATACTTACGTAACACTATTTATTATTGTTATTTTTTTATATGTAGTTCAAAAACATATAATCTTAGGTACATTGACATTTTTAATTTTTATTTCAACTTACGATAACATATTTTTTGTTTTTAAGTAAAAAAGCTTGAAAAATATAAAATGTTAGATGTCAATAAATAGTACTTAAAAATAAAAGATATTTTGAAAATTAAATCAACTTTAGAAAATAATGATTTTAGTTATTTTTTTGTTTTTCCAAAAATATTATTCGTAGGAACTACCTACGGACATTATTAATAATTAAAAAAAAATATTAACAACATAAAAAATTAAAGTTTTTGTGTATAGCCAATATTTTTTGAAATATATATAATAACATTTAAAACAAATTTCGACTCTTTTAAATAAGCTCAAACAAAAAACCCGAAAATGTAATATGTTTTATATATCTCGCACATAATTATTCTTTTATGACAAGTTCTTTGTAAAATGTCCAAAAAATAACCCGGAATTATTGTATTGCAATCTATTAGCTATGGTTTTATAATTTATTCATTTAATATCTATTTATTATACGTATATTTTATAATCTAAATAAAAGATTTTAACTTATATTAAAATCAATATTCCCCCTGCAATCTCCGGGTAAATAAATTCATACGAATAGATTTGGTTCAATTAATGTTAAAATGTATTAACCGTATAATATATTATGATATATGAGAAATTAAAAAGCACTTTTAAAACTTAGAATTAATAATCTAGATTTGTCTATTTTTTAAAGGTATAATATATTATTTATACAGTGTAAATACCCACATACTATTAAATATTTACATTCAGAAATAACTAGACTATATAATTTAGTTTACCAATCAAGAATGAAACCACTAAAAAGCATAGTACGTGGGACATCAATTCTTTGTAGCATAAAAGTTCAAAATGTATTTAAATATTTAATATTAAATATTTTAGTTTTTAACAAAATCATAATTAAATATTATAATATCGAAAAAATACAGTTTTTTTTTTTAGAAAACACACCTTTGACAATTCACATTAAAATATTATTCTCCGAGATGAATCGATAATACGTATCACTATTTCAGATAATTTAATAGAAAATGTGTAATGGTAGAGGGAGGGGGGAGCGTGAGACAAAAGGTTCCTGAATAATTCTGTATAAAAGTTTATTGTTAATTCATTATAATTTAAAATCTTTATTACAGCTGTCAATGCCCGAAGTCGATAGAGTAAAGACATAATAATCGTGAAACTTTCCTACGAATCTAGAGAACTTTATAAACAATTTCAAATTAAGTGCCAAGATCATAGACTATACTCAAAGATATTATTCCAAGTAAAGCAATTTAAAAGTAATAACTGTATATGAGTCGTGTATTATTCATTTTGAACTAATCAAAGAAATCGATTGATTCCGACGAAAAACATGTTTACGAATTGGGTGCGAAGAATATAATAATACGAACGCCATGTATGACCCATGTATAGTTTTATGCTTTATAGTGAATAGCGAAATTTAATACAAATGTCTATAACTTTATGGCACAATTATATCGTAAATCGTTGTTATTTTATCTCGACTATCGTATGGTTTTTCAGCAAGAGGAAAATAATAATGCCGAGCCAACAACAAGAACGCATCAGGCTGTCCTCGATGGGCGGGGAATCGACTTGCAGCAACAGTAGCAGCGGAGGTAGTGGCAGCGGCAGTACGACAATGAAAATTCGGAGACGAGTGGTCATGATGGGTGCAGCTAGGGTTGGAAAAACGTCCATCATTAAGCAGTTCCTGTATGATCAATTCCCTGACCGGTACAAGGAGACTATCGAGGAATTACACAGAGGTGAGTGAATTAATTTTTGTATACAAAAACTTGTCATTTTTTATACTTAACAATAATTTGAATTTATTTAAAGTGATACATTGTAATTGTGTGGACTGTTGGTATAATTATATCAAATAACATAATCATTAAATTTTTTTCTACGAAAATAATAAATCATCTTAATTATACTAAACGTAAAAACGTTGATACCTAAGCTGTGAAGATACCCAACCCACCTTAAAATGGTTTTTAAAATTAATGTCACGTTTTTAAATTTATAATCATAAAAAAAATACTATATAATAGTGTATTGCGTCATACTCTTAGCTAAATGAGATATGAGAATAATAAGCCCTATATCCGTTCACTGTATCCTATCCATTTTTTTTTCAAACTTGTTTGTTTTTTAATTATTTTTTTATTAACTATCTCGTTAAATGTATGCTTTATTTTACTTCTAACAACAAATTATCTATTTATAAATTAATAACCCATTTGAAATAATTCATTTACTAATACTATCTATATCCTTTGATCGCTAAGAGAATTCAATATAATACTATTTTTTCAGAAAATATCATCAAAATGTTTTTCAGACTTTATAAGATAAAACTGTATATCTATACCAAAAAATTATATAGTAGTAGATATTTAAATAGAAAACTATGTTGATTGTAGATATTATGGTATTGATTATACATATAAATATATACATGTATAATATAATGTATGTATATTTTATACATATATCATATATGTATGTAATATGTATGTATAATCAATAAATATATATATGTGTGTGTGTGTATGTGGGTATGTTACGCCTTATATGTGAAATTTTCTAATACATCAAATGATAATTTTTTTGCACAATTTATAAACTAAACGTGATCATAAATTTTAAGGTAATAATGTTTTAAATATTTTGTTAAAAATAAATTTTAAAACAAATATTAAAAAAGACAAAATTAAAAAATTAAATAAATTAAATTTTAATCGTGGTTATCATGTTGTGACACGCCGAATCGTAACAACAATACTTTTGTCGGGTCATTCCAGAACAAGCTAAATAATTAAATTAGAAATATTTATTTATTTTATTATGTTTTATAATTTATTGTACATTCTGTACATGAGCATTTTTAGTATATTCTTGTTCTGTTCTCATCTACGTAATTTTTACTTATGTAAACTATGTTTTTCATTTGGTATTTCTTCAATTATCAATCCTTAAAAATCGGTTTTTTTCAAATGCATTTTCATGTGAAAATGTTTCAATTTTATCTTAATTTCATAAGTTTATCTTGTCTATCAATATTATTACTCCGATAATATCTACCCTTCCACAATCAAAATGAGACACAGATATATTTACACAATCATCAACTAAAATTACTTAATCTTTTTCATTTGTACCTACGTGTAATCATTCACATTGCTTGTTTTCTAATATTTTCCGATGCTATTTTTTCTAATTTGTACTGCTGGATTTTTTTCATATTCTTAATTTTCTTTACTTGTTTCATTACCGTTCTGTGTTTCTTTACTTGTATTATTATCGTTTTATATGTTTCTTTACTTGTATCATTATTGCTCTATGTTACTTTGCTTGTCTCATTATTACTCTGTATTCAATTATTTATGTCGCCTCCAATACGCCTATTTTTATTTTCTAAATTACCAACACTCAACAGCCATCACATTTTTCTTCAATTCCATTTTTTATTTAGTAAGAATTTTCGGAGAAGATATGTTCCTAATCCTATTTTTAGTTTTATTCCAATTAGGGCTTTATATGGTTCCGTTTTTATTGACCTGTGAAAAATATATTTTTGTACCATTGTACAAGACCTAATCCATTTCTCCAATTTGTTATATTATTTGCTCGTATTCACGTAATCAATAAATCCTTAATGGTAGCATTACTTCTTTAAATCGAACCTGGCGAACCTTGACTTTGTGGTTTACATTGCCTACCATTTATCAATATAAGATTTGGCCACAATGAAACCAATTCTTTTATTATGTTTGCAGGAAATTCTCTACCGTTATCTGATTGTAAAACATGTGGTGTGCCAAAGTATTAAGAAATATATTATCTAATAATATTGATGAAACTTCTCTTTTTTTTCTTTTTTCTCTAGTTTTCTCATTAATGACCTAAATATACTAAATTTTGTAAAGTGTTTCTGATAGCTTAAAATATATTTGTTATATATTATTTAATAACCATCTAAATAACTTTGAAACACTACCAAATCTACTTTATCATTTAGCTCTTTGAGTGCAATAGATTGTATTATAACAAAAATATCAGTTTATTTTTTTTCATTTTTCAGTGCACCGTTAACAATTTTCCCTACAAATTGCAGCCATCTTGGATAATAACGAAGTGTTTATTTATTTTTTATGTCCTTTTCCCCCTGTGTGGTCAGTTTCCTCATGAATGTCATGAATAATATTTTTTATATTATCGTCAGTTTGAGTAGCAAAAATTGTATTTTATGTTTATTACTAACCTCAGTAATTCCAACAATAGCAGTAATCTCGTATTTTTCTTTTATACTGTAATAACTTCCTGGTATTTTTACACCTTTTCGGTCATCTCTTAAAGCTTCAATAACTGACATCTCGTAATCCTTAGTCTATAATTATGCTGTAAATCTTTTCATCAAAATTCATGATAAAATAACTTTAAGCGAGAACGAAAAGTTTATACCCAATTCGAAACACTGCAATACATAATATCGAACGACTATTAAAAAGTAACCGAAGTCTTTTTCCGATTGCAAAACAATATTATACCAAAGCTTGTATCAATAGGTAAATAAAATAATATAATACTATAATAGATAGTATTCAATATTATATACTATAATATATAATACTATTTAGTATTTATATACACTCACGATAAATGCGATAAATCCCCCTTTACGATAATCGTCGGAATATTACCAGTTTATTATATATATTTGTTGTCCAATCAAAAAAAAAAAAAAAAAAAAATGGGTAATTTTTTAGTACCATGTCCAGTTTATAAATTGTGCAAATAAGAATACAATTAATATTTCCAATTCATGAAATACCGCATTAATAGTCCATTTCATGAACAAAGCAAAAAATTGCCCATTTTATGCATCGGACAATTTCACAACTAGGGAGTAACATATAGTCAACTGTTAAATATTGATTATTAATATCTTTTTAAAATAATAACGAAAATTAAATGAAAAACTCTGGTTTTTTTTTTTTTTTTGTTCATACGCTTTCATTTTCACAATCATTAATACATATAAAACTGTATAGTGAACTTATTTTATTCACTTAATTTATTTATCATAATTGTTTATCAATATTTTCAAATATATTATAATCAAGAAGTTAAAAATTAAACAATCATTAATTTTAGTGACATTATGTTGCTATAATCATTTTTAAAAATATTATCATATTATTTAAAGAATGGCGTGTTCAAAATGTTGACAAACTAGGTTATACTTTTGAAGTCATAATATGCTTTTAAGTCTTTAAGTCTCTAGAATTACCAGTAACTATCTTAAAATGTTTTACTTTGTAATGCAAATCTAAATTATGTCATGGTAACTCTCTGGTTTATTTTAGTAAAATACGTGTGAAATGTTAAAAAACTAATATAAGTTACACCTAATCTAAGCACAAAGCTCTAATTATGTGACTATATTACCTAGATAGGTACTATAATTTAATTTTCGATAACCATTCGACTAAATATTTTCAACGTGTGACACTGCATGTCTACTTAGTAACACTAAATTTTGTGCTGCGAGTCGGTTTACCGACAATTATGTAAGTATATGGGGCATTGGGCTCAATTTACCAAACTTGCATTTATTAAAGCCATGGATTTAAACCATACCAAAATTACTTAGTCTTTAATAATTTAAAATGATTAATGAAACTCATGTATTACATTCTTATACTTATAATGTCCCTAAATATATTGTGTATACACAATGTAACATTATATTTCAGGAAACTGGTGCTACACTACTCACAAACTACCTTATGCTATATAATAATTAATAGGTCATAACATAAAAATTATTCTCAAAGTTTGAAACCATAATGGTTAAAAAATTAAAACTTTTGGATTAGTATACTCGTACATACGGATACAAATCACATTCGCTTTGTCCGTAGGTACTTATTACTTTTCATCCCAACACCGTTTAAATTATTCATCCGTCTCTGCTTTTAATATAAATATTAAATTACACCCAACTGTAATTTTAGTTAAAGGTACACGCATAGAAAATTCTAATGTTAATTTAAATCTTAACAATATTATGGACAGTGTAGTTGTTAAATTATACAAATTTTGTATTGAATTAACATAAATAGGAGTATATTCAATTTAAAGAAGTGGTTTATGGTTTGAAAACCATATTTCAACTATATATAGTTGATAATAACTAAATCATGGATTCAGAACCAAAACGTTCTAAATAGATTTTTTTAATTTAAGAATTAAAAATTTTAAACCAAATTGACACAATTTACACAAAATTTATTTTTCAACAGTCTTAATATAATCTTTCATTTTAAACTATATTGTGTTAAAATAAAAATATTTTATAAATAATTTAAAATTAATTAATAAAAACTAGTGCTTCCTGCTTCTATTTCATATTCATTGTATTAACCATAAAATAATCAAAAGATAATACAATATTATTAATTATTAACCTACCTACATACAAAATATTCAGCAAAATTAATAATTTTGTAAACAATAGTACCATCATATTATTTTAGTTTAACATCGCGGCACGTTTTCTTTTATATAGACTAAATTTGTTTTATGGAAAACATACTTTTTAGAAAAATTCAAAACAAAAGAATTTTAAATTGACAAAAAAAAATATAGGTACTATAAATTGTATGACTTTTGGTAGTTAGTACTTATATAAAATTATTAACAGTATTAATTATCGTTTATTTTTAACGTTAAGTTTTGCTAATTGTTTTAAAACAAAAATAAATTCATTAAATATCGTTCATTACAAATGAATTTAATACGGTTGAAAGTTTAAAATTGAACTCTAGAACTATTCGATATTTTGAAATAGCGCCTTTTGATTTTGATCTTATGAAATAGCCATAATATAAATATGTTATTTATTAGTGACACGTGAGCTTTATCGTATTATAGGGTAATAAAAAGCGTAGTTTGGGAGGTCATATGGAACATCGATTATTCTGGCTTTCAGTTTAATATTATCAGCTAAGATACTCTGAAGGTGAAATTAATAATTCGAATAATAATTGTTGTTGACTTTTTTTTATGCTTTAGTACTTTACATGATTATTTTAAATGTTATTATAATCGTTCTCAGGAGAATATGAATTACCTGATGGAGCACGGTTGACATTAGATATTTTGGACACATCAGGAGCTTATCAGTTTCCAGCTATGCGAGAGTTATCTATATCAACTGCTGATGCATTTCTTTTAGTCTTTTGTGTGGACAGAGAAGACACCTGGGATCAAATTAAACACTTTAAAGAACAAGTAAATTTAAAAACAGATTTTTGAAACCATGACATAATTTAGTAGGGTTTTAATCAATTTTGTAAATTATTTTCATTAGATAATTGAAAGGAGAGGACCAAAAATTCCAATAGTCATCGTTGGTAACAAGTGTGAACTGCCTAATCGATTTTTACCAATGGAAATCACCGAAGCGATATCTAAATACGATTGGGAATGTGGCTATATGGAATGCTCAGCCAAAGAAAATAGAAACATAGTACAGGTGTTCAAGGAACTCCTAGCTCAGGCAAAGGTAAATAAAAAAATAAGTTAAGACTTACGTTTTTATTGTAAATGTTGAAAACTAATTTCGTTTTGAATACAAATTTTAATTGCCCTTTTTATTATTTTAAGTAAGTATTCTTAACGACCCTATATCACTTTTACGGTATATACTTGACAGTTCAGAAGTTGGTATTATTTAAATGTATACCTAATTATTATAAACTGTCGACTTTAATGTAAAGCTATCTAGTACCTATTATACAAAAGTTCTAGTAATATAATGAAACTTGTGTTCGTGTCACATAATATAATATTTGAAAAATAAAAATCATCATTTTAATTACACCCAGACATAAAATAAACTAATATACATTTATGTCTACCACGTTAAAATTTAGGTCAGTGACCCAAGTATCAGATTTAGATAAAAAAAAAAAAGTCAGAAAATCAAAAAAAATAATATTTATAGTAATTTTCATACTCATTGACAATGTATAAATAAAAAAAGATATACTAAAATAGTATAAAACTATATAATTACAGAAATTACACAGTGCACATGAAAAGTGAAAACATTGAAAAAAATTAGAAAATTTTCAATTGTTAAATAAAGTAAATCAACAATACACAGGTATAGGTTAAAGATTTTAAAATACACCTATCAGAAAATATTACAATTTAAAAAATGTAATTAAAATGTTCATTATATAGGAATTATTTAGTAAATAATAAATGGTTGTAAATTAAATTTTGATTAAATTTACTTATTTTATATATTAAATAATATTGTGTAGCTACCTCTAAAATACCTTTTCAAAATTAATTGTTATTACTTACGCGTTTATGAATATATCTTAAAAACATACAACAGTTAGTAATACATTATGTATTTATAGTACCTATATACAATATATATATATAATGCTTGGATTGTTCACATTACCGATAATATACAGAAAATTAAATAATAATTTTAAGTTGAATAATTTTCCATATTAAGTTATGAGTATATAACCATCTGTTTTATGATTATATAAATAACTACATCGTAAGCAAAACGTCTCAAATAAATTGTGGTATAGGACTATATACTACAACGATATCACTTTGCTAGTTACAAATTTTTTGATTAATAAATACCATACTATTATTTAAAATAAAAAAATAAAATATTTTTATCTCTTTAAAAATATTTTTCAATTTTTTAATGTTATAATAATAATCAATGACTTAAAAGAAATACCTATCATGAATTTATTCTTGTAATTATTGAATCAAATTATAGAAAACACAAATTAGAATAAAATAACACACGTATGATGCATGGTAAAACTAGATAAATTATTCACCTTGCAGTTGATTAAAATTGAACCTTTGATGTTTTTTTAGGTTCAGTATAATTTGAGTCCAGCTGTAAGGCGCAGACGTATGTCCCTGCCAAATTACGTGGATAACCGTTCAGGATCGACCAAAGGACGTTACATGCTCAAAAGAAATTCCTGCACAGTGGCCTAATACAGAAGACCTATGATAATATTAAATTAAAAAATAATAATAATAATCTTATTTTGATTATTTTAGACGCTTATATGAACAAGAATTAATAAGTAAAATAATTTATTTTGTTCTTGTAAATGATTTGCATGATATCAAATGAACACTCAAGATCTAAATAATGTTTTGAGGCGTAAAATCAGCTTTAAGAAATTCTAGCTTTACAATATAACTGATTTTTATACAATGGTTACATGATTGGTTATAATAGTTATTAATACCTACTATTTTAAGACACACAATTTTAATAAATTGAAATATATTATATTCAGACAACTTAAAAATAATATATAATATATACTTTTTTTTTTTTTTTGCTTAAAATGAACAACGCTAAATTTTAACAGTGTATAATATATTTATTATTAATTAATATAACTATTAAAATAAAATAAAACGAAGTTTATAATATTATGAAACAAGTCAGCACAATGCCAATCTATACCAAGAAACAGTATTAGTAAACGCATACAATCAATGCATTTCATAGGGAAGAAATTTGAAATAGATACATTATGAGACCGTGTTTAAATCCTGAAAACTTTTACAATACATGTGTAAAGTATTTCAAATAAATAACGTAAAACAGAGTGAACAATAATTATAATATAAAATCGTATAGGAAATCGTATTAAGTATTAAACTATTAACCAATACTACACATAATATCGTTAAGACATACTACCTATATGTATAAATATTCAAAAACTAAATAATTGATCTAATTACTTTTTAATATTTATATATTGAAATCTGTGTTGTCAGGCGATTATTTGTGGATTATTATTACTGTCAGATATCGCTATATTTACAATGTTCGACCAATTGTGATATGAATACCTACTTAAAAATTCATTTTTTTTTTCGTTTAGTTTTTAATCGTGTCTTATGAATTTATTGTATGTGCAATGTTTCTTTAGATATTATTTATTTTTCAACCTGATTATGATAGCTATAAATATTTATGATATAATATAATATATAATTATATATAAATAATTAGATAATAATTTTCTTATTGAAACTAAAGTCTAATAATTAATAAATATTCATATAATAATATAACAAAATAAATTAGATGGTTATAAAATAAATTTTATTTAACTTCAATGTTAGATGAATTCATATTATTGTCATTGCTATTAATTAATAATAACATTTTTAAACTTAACTAGTTGCCTATACATGCATAGCTAGACGCCTAATCGATAGTCAACCATTACTATTTATCAGTAGGACTGGAGTTCATGTGAATTGGTAAATTATTTTTACGTCTATTTATCAATTTGGCCCAAAATGACTTGATTACTTGTATGGTACTTAAGATCTTAAAATATTCTCTTGTGCATTTTAAATAAGCTATAAAAAAAATTTTAAATTATCATTTAAAATAAACAAAATTACGAAAAAAATTAATATATTTTGATAAGGAACAAAATGTATTACTTTGTCATCTACATCGTAGTACCTATACACATTAAGGATATGTTACTCGATAAGTAATCTCTTGAGTTCTGACTAATTATGACAAACAATGGAAGTTTATTTCCACATACATTGCGTGCAATTTATTAATGTGGCTCAAACGTATGGTGTTAACAGTTGTTTTATCATTTCGACTAGGATACGACACGCAATAGTACAATTATTATTATGTTTAATCTTTGTACCGAACATTTTCTGAGTGTATTTTTATTTGTCCAACTAATCCAAACTTATTTGACATTAATAATATTACTATACTCGGTAGGTACTAGGTACTGAGAAATTGAAAATTATGATCTTAATTATTTTAATAAACAACCTACTCAAAGTACGTATATGCTTAAAATTTACATTCGCTAAAGAATATTTTGAAAATAATTGGTAATTAAATGTAATTTCGTCATATATTTTATCATATTTGTATTGCTTATCTATTAACACATTTTTATAAAATTAAATAGGTTCTTGGTACTTACATACTTAATTATTTTATTTTGAATATAGATCATAGCCTATACGTACCAATAATAATATTAATAATTATTTAAAATATTCCTCGTTAGACGTTAACACTATTATATGGTTAAGTTAGTTAAACATTATAAACTTAAATATTTAAAATTTAAATACACGTTCGACCAAAATTATTATTTTTAAAGTCCTATTAAAAATCCAAAATACATTTTTTATTTAATATAATAAGTTGATACATTTATAAACTTTATAGAATGAATATAATTTTTATGTGTAGGTTTATTTATATTACATATATATTATATATGTATACCAATGCGTGTAGATTTCAAATTGTAGGTATGAAATAATAACTAATAAGTACCTAATAATGATATTTTAGGTACAAAATTAAGTATAATATATGTTAAGTTTCATTATGTATTAATTTGTTTGATACCTGTTATAATTTTAATTAAATTTATATTAATTATATAAATAAAATGTACTCTTTTTATAGTTACATATTTTAAATATATTTATACATTTTCCAACTTAAATTTTATGTGTCTCCATCAGACAATATTTTATATGAATAATTTAGAACATTTGTTCTAACTGATAAAGTTCTCATAAAAGTTTTATACACATACCTATTATATGACCATATTATATATTGTATACTGTTTAAGTCGTTTAAGATAAGAGTATTATTATTATATTTTAAGAGTATATATTATATTAATAAATAAGAATATTTTGATATCATGCGTGAATTGTTTGAACATTTAAATGTTAACTACCTATAATAACAATGTCACACAATGTATTATTGAGATTTAATTACATTTTTTACGATTGAATTAAGACTATATATTAGAAAAAAATTGTATTTTATTAAGAAAATTATATGAACTCAGAATAGTTACAATGACTATTATCAATAGTCATACCAACTTTTTACCCGTTATCTGAACAATTAAATATCAAAAAAATTTTACAAATAAATAACAAATATTATATTAATCATCATAATTCATAATCATACATTTTGTTATAATTAAACATTTTATACGGATAAAATTCTACTGGTGAAAAGAAAAAGGGTTTCATTTTGATATGGTGTATATTATTATGGGTTGACTGACTTGGTCAACATGTCAATCGTTAAAGTTTTTTTAACTACAAGTGTTAGAGTTCCTCTGGCCATTTAATAATTAAATATTTTAATTTTCAGTACAATAATGATATATTTTACTTACTAATAGAAATTGTTAAATTTAAAAAATAGTAAAACTACCCTTTTTGCTTTTTACCAATCAAATGATCATATAATATAGTATAATATACCTATAAGTAATAAGTTCTAACAATATTACTTAAAATGTCTGTATACCTAATATTATATTATTATTATATTCAATGGTCTATTATAAATTAATGATATTTTATAAATCTACCATGTTGAAAACAAATTTTTATTACGATAATTTGTTTTCAGTATTTTTAAAGGCCTATAATTTTTATAGTATTGATTTACCATCTTCAACCTACCTATATATAGTATTTAGTTTTAGTTTACCAATATAAAATATAATATTATTGTTACCAACCAAAATATTGTAAACGATCTGTCAGTTAAATAAGAATATAACCATTTTATAAATTATATAATATAACAATACATACGTATTATGAAAAATAATAATATTGTTTTTTTTTTTTACACGATGTAAAATATGGGAAATGTGGATACCGGATACACTTAATTATATGTAGATATAGAAGATCTACATTATACAACATGATATGTTCGACAATATTATAAAATTTAACTGGCTATGAAAATATTTCACAAGGCTATAGTTTGGCAGTGGTGGTTACAAAACGCCAACGAATAATTTCTAGGGCATCTGCCTCAAGGACTGGTGGCCTGCACAAAGGACATGCCATTGATTATAATTTATAAATACTATGATAACATATTCAAATAGAAACGACTATTTACTATTTAGTTATTATCCTAAAATTTGACAATGTAATATCATATGACCCCAAATATTATAAAATCATAAAAATCACAGTACCTATACAATTTTTAGAGGTTTTTTTTTTAGAATTGAGCCGAAATTGTCTATTGTCCCGTTTTATATACCTAAATATAATCAACCTATGTCTTAGAACATCAATAACGTTACTACGTGAGTACGTATACATTTCAGGAAATTTTCTCGTCCCGCAAGACTCGTATGTTACTGTTGTTTGCCCAGCACAGAAAACTACCTTCGCACGTTGTAGCTATTCATGTACTCGGTGTAATGTGCTTTCAAGTATCCGCTATCTTCACCAAAAATCAACGCGAATCGGGATCACGAATAGGAGTTTACTTGCACACCACTGACACGATATTGACAACGTATGGTATATGATCATAAAGATCTAGATTTGGTTAGGTTACGCCACATGCTTAACCGTATTATAATATAGTCATTAAATTATTATTACTATTTACTATGTATTAGGCTACGCGTCACGTAAGTACTTACTGAATAATTTGATCGTCAAAAAGTTCTGATCACACCCTGTACCGAAAACCGTCAAACATTTTTCTTTTTTTTTTTTTGTCAAAATGTGAGAAAGCGTCACCACAGACACGCCAGTGGACGTTTAGTTGATTAAATTCTCTTGTCTATGTGCTCAAATTATATATTTTTCATTTTCATATGTCATATTATCACAAACTAATACAAATTACAATGATAATAGTATAATATTATTTTCAAGTTGTTATTGACAATATTATAGGTGTGGGTACCAATGCAGATACATACCGATAATATGTAGGTATATTATATAACTATTATTATTAAAATACAATTTAAAAAATGTACATTGCGGTCACAGTGAAACTCCGATAGGTATCGCAACGTGTCGTGTTGTTATTAAACAATTTTTATGACTACCTATTATAATAATAGTTATTTTACAATTATTCAAATATTTAAGTAAGGCTACTTAACAGATGCACTGATACACACTTAAACCACTTAAAATATTGAACAGATAGGTAAACGGGTTGATAAAACTAATTTAACCAGTACAAGTATAATATAATATAGTATTATTAAACGTATTAAATCTATTTAAAATATCTATTAATTTAATTTTAATAATTGACAACCCAACTAATTTAAAAATTGCATTAACTTTCCTAGCCTTGAAAAATACTATATCACAAAATGCTAAACAATATACAAAATATGTGTACGCATGTGTAACTCATGTGATCCGCGAATGACTCGGTCATTACTTACTAATGACTAATTTGTCTCCCTCTCAGGCCCATACGGACAACAATACTACCGTCAATTTACAATAAATATTATTTCAGTATTATAATAAATAAATCGCTTAGAATATGCAATATCTTTAATGAATGATGATAAATATTGTTTAGTAGGTACCTGCGTAGTAATATTTAAGCTTAATTAATATAGTGATCTTAGACATTTCGGAGTGGCCATGACTGTTTCAACAAAAACTAATTTTAACGTTCACTACATAAAAATATGCAAATTAAAATCAATATTTACCCAAGTTCTTATACATTTATAAAATATGTAAATCATACGAAATTGATTACACGGTTAAGAAAATCGTAGAAGAATGCCGAAAATATATGAAAATATGAGAATCAAACATCATAAAATCACGTACGACGTCAGTTAGATTAGAAAATCGAAACATTACAACCAAACCTGTGACACCAAAATAAATACCCATAAACATCATCAAATTCTTAAAAGAAACGTAATCATACAACTCAATTTAATTGAAGCATATAAATTTAATGTAAATAATAGAATACAACTTATTGCAGTGCAAATGTAAGATTTTTAATTCACTGCGTATCTTACTCATTTCTTATCCTCGTCCTGCACATTAAGTTGCCTACTCTCCGTCTCCGTCTAAGAACATTGAGTCGCCTTGCCTAGTATGTACATTGTATACTGTACAGGCGCAGTTTTCTTACCTAGTCGTCTATCAATCTTTTATTTGTCCTTCGGATTAAGTTTCTATGCTATTTTTTTCAGTATTAACAATTAACGTATTATTGTGATATAATGTGATCTACTAACAAATTGTACTTATCAAAAAGATAAATTTTCCATCCATAAAGTGAAATTTGATTTTAGATGGTAAATCGTATTTTTTATCAATTCAAATATGGAATTTTACACTTTAATAATATTACATAAACTTGTTTTGTGTAGATGTTCTTTGATTCAACAAACATGTTGACCCCTATTTTTATCTTTATTTTTTTTTTATTCAAGACAACATAGCAGTACCCTCAAAATGTAATGTAATAATTAATTATGATTTTTAGACATTTTAAGTATACTAATAATCTTATTTAATGTTTTATTTTAACATTATTAAGAATTTCCTACGGTGATACCAAATGAGAAGTAGGTACCCTTATTGATGTATTCATATAACAATTCGAACGAGTAGAGTTTTTAACGTCGTGTAAGTACCTATTAAGGATAATGAGTTCGAGGTCAATAATTGTTTAAAAATCAGTTATCAGTTATATTGTAAAAATTGTATCTACGAGTATAAATACTGGATCTAATATTACATCTATTTTTTAGGTACTTCATCAAACCTATTTTTAATTTATTGTATTTTTAATATTATGCGTCACACAATTGTTTCAAGTACACTGTACGAGCGCTTACTCGTCTACCAATCACCATAGACACGACCGATTCGAACTCTTTCTCAATGTCCGTTAACGACACAAGACGGGACGGGGGATCACGTCACGACGTCGCGTACAATGTATTGTAATCGGATGCAAAGGCCAAAGGCCACTCTCTTTCGTTCAATCGTGCTACGAACACTTTTTTTGTTTGTTGTTGTATTTTTTGTAAGCGCGATTTTGTGCCACGACTGAAAGCCATCACACCATCCGTTATTCACAAATCAGTATAAATACCTAATGGAAGATAACCATTAATCATTCAATCAAGAGAAAAACGCGTGTCCATCTTCTACACCGCCCGAAAGTTTTTATTTCAACAAAAATCTACTAAATAATTCATTGTAAAATATGTCGAATCTCATCATTTGAAAAAAAAAAATTTGTATTTGTATCTCTTTCGGTCACTCCTTAGACGGTCTAAAACACATACCCAAGTATGAAGTAGGTATTTTAAAATACAGTCCTTATGAGTGTATAGGTACATACTACATACAAATCCCCCAAAAACATAAGTTTAACAAAATTTGCATGTTTTAAAGAAACAATAGAAGTGAGAGTATATTAGGTGAATCACTCTGTATAAGGGACATTAACAATTATTCGAGATTAAAAATGCTGCTTAGAATATTATATTTTATAGAAAGGGTTTAAATATTTTAAAAACTGTAGACGAATCGAGACTGAAATATTTGTTACGCTCGTGGATATTATTTCGGAGAGGATCAACAAACAATATCATATCAACATTGTACATTATAATAATATCTTACGTAACGTTATAAACATATTTTTTTTATTAATAATTATTATTTTGGTCTCTCGGAAAGCGGTAGAGCCACCTGTGGACGACCGTGCGTGAGATTGCTATGCCAAGTATGCCCCTTTCTATTCCATGCCGGTCGTTCGCGTTATCAATCGGTCAAAACGAAAACACAACGTTATTCGTATATTATAATATGTATAATAATAATATTATTACCGTTTGGTATTTTACAGATTTTTTTGTCTTATCGTGGCGAGTAGAGGTGGAGATAAGCAGCATTTGAACGGTCAATTATAATCCTTTTTTTTTTTATTTACTGTGCATTGTTGTCTGCAGTCGGGTCGTGCCGAGTATACCAGCTACCCACAATATTATAGACCAGCAGACAGTAGAGCCGTAGCGCCGCAATACGAGTTTTTATCAATGTATAGTTTCCTCCTATGAAGGTTAGTAGTCGTATTTTCGCGTCAACATTTTTAGTAGTGGTGGAACCCGACAAACTCGTATACGTTCGTTTCATCGGTTTTCAGTTTTCGTAACAGCTGAAATATCGTAGACCGTTAGTCTCTCTGCTCTCAACTCGTTAGTGTGTTGTGGGTCACCGTCACCACCACCTCTGTAGAGTGTAATGTACATATTAGCCGTCCGCACAACCATCTCCAATCTCCCTCGTCCGTAATTATTGTTGTTATAGACGAATTACGTATGTGCCTGTTCAGTACAGTGAGTACCAACCACCGACTGGTAGCTTTCACGCAGTTTAAAATAATATATTATAGTTATTTTTTTTTTTTTGAAAAACTACTTATTTAATTATTTGTCTTTTTTGGTTACCAAATACCATTATTAATTGAACATTTATTGTTTTTTTTTTTTTTTTATGGCGTATTCAAGAATATCCTAATTTAACTCTTTTTGTGTGAACCATGGCTCCGGTTTTGAGCAAATACGTGACTCAAAAAAATGCAGTTATCGGTGGTGCCGTTGCTGGAGTGCCGCTGTTAGTTTATCTGGTAAAGAAATATGCTCTCCAGAGCAAGAAGACTGTTAAAAGGTAAATATTCTAGTTAATTTCTATAACATCAATGTACCTAGAAGTGTTTTGAAACTAAACATTTATATTTTTTTAATAGGAGAGCTCCGGAAAATGACATACAATACCTCATAGTTGATGTGAGTTCAAATATTATTTATAATAACAATAGTTATTGTATAAATTGCAGTAGTTTGAAAGCCAAATTTATTTATGACTAGGTCTATTTAGATTATTTTCAAACTTCACTAAATAATTTATAATGACAGTTTCTTATATATTTTACTTTTTCATAAATAATATTAATACTGACATGCATTTATAATAATATATATAATACATTTGAAATATTTAAAACGTTTAATTTTCAAAATAACTGAATAGGTAATATAGCTAAAAAAAAGTTTTTAAATAGTATAATTTTTTTTTTTTTTAACTCATACATATCAATTTTATGGAATTAACATAATCTATCCTAGAAACAGAACAGTAATAATAACAAGCTTAAAATATTAATGTTAAAGTGTTATTTCAAATGTTAATTTATTCACATTTCAATGAATTGACTAATATATTGAATTCATTAGAAAGAAAACATTGAGGTCATTGTATAGCATTTTAAACTTAGATGAAGCGGCATTTAACATGGGTAACCCTCGTCACTATGTAATATGTTCCTCTTATTATAAATTTAAAATGATAATTATTAACAAAGAATTATTTATTCAAATTTAATATTCATACTTCTTTTTTTTTTTGAAAAGGCATTCTGCTTTTGATTGTCTAATTAAAATATATGTTGCCATTTACAAATCAAAAGCTTAATACAGTTTCATAAGCAAACATTAAAATGAAAAATACAAGATCAATCTAAATCCACCTGTAGATATGTCTTTTTAAAAAATGTCAAATGTTCTCGGATATTTGGTATAAAGTATTACTATTATATGTTCAAATTTTTCATCTAAATCAAAACTTGACCAATTTCACTTTATGTACCAAATGTGTAATATAAAAAATCTCAAAAATTTAAAAATTTGGTTCTTTGAGAATTCCAAAAATCAGATTTTAAATAACTGTATTATTGATTGAAAAAAGAGGACACATACTTGATAAATCACCCTATAAATTAAATTAAATTTAGACTTGTTAAACAACCTCAATTTGCTACTAGGTATTCCATATTAATATTAACATTAAAATATCAACTATCTATACAAATAGTTAATAATATATTACGAATTAAGAATATTATATACTTTTAGACAATATATACATAAACTAATTAAGTAAATTCACACATTGTTAAATTAAAATTAAGGTTAAAGTGAACATTTAGTCAATTAGTTAAATTATTATTATTATATAATTTCTTTACTTAATTAATACCTAGCCTCATTAATTGTGTTCTTGCTGTCTGTTGAAAGTTTTCATGAATATAGGATGCTAGACAAGTTGAACTTCAATATTGATCCAATTTCAACTTGTTTTGTCATAAATATAATGCTTACCTAACTTTTCATCTTAAATTATTTTTGGATATTGCTAGGATGCTAGATTAGTTTAATTTCAATATTGATACAATTTCAACTTATTTTATCATAAATATAATGCTTATCTTTTCATCTTAAATTAGTTTTGGGTATTCACATGCCCAATAAAAATTAAAAACTTGAAAAATTTGAAAAGCTTATTTGTTAAATATTTACTTTATCAACAATATTACTTGGCCATTTTACTTTATTTTGAGATTCTGTTTTTATACATACATATATCTATTTATCAAACAACCATGAAGATAATACCATGTATTTGTATTATGTATGTGTTAACAATTCTGTAACAGGCTTAACCTGTTTTTAAATGTATTTAAAAATATCGAAAAAAGCATAAAATAAAATATACTGATATACATTTTATAATTTTTTACCTTACCTATATTAAGCTATAATTTAACCTTGGATAATTTTAGTTATGCATGTGTTTTTTTGTTTTTAATAAATAGACTTACAATTAGGTGTTCATTAAAAAAAAACATGTTTTTAATTTGCACTTATTTAAACTAAAATATGCACACAATAAATAATTAAAATTTGATTTAATTTTTTGTGCACTTAAAAAATCTATATTATAATATATAATATATAATATAATTTAATTTAATAACCAAGTAGATGTTTTATTTTTCTAAGCCACAAAGTTAGCAGTTCCATCCTCCAAAAATTCTGTTTAAAAATAAGAAATAAAGAGTAAATATTAATTTATTATATATTTATATTGCATTATTGCAGCAAATAAAAATAATGTTTGCAAGTTATGTTATTACAATAAACTTACATAATGCATTATCTGTATGTACATACAATAAAGTTAATGTATAATAATGATTTATTATATAAGTCCTAGATTTAAATTGATCATAAATTATAATATTATGAAGTATGATTTTTATAGTATTGAACTCTTGCAATTTTAATATTTTATAACACTTTTAACCCTCTCAAATGTTCTCCCTTGTTAGGTGGAGAAATGCATTATCTACTAACATTAATTTTAAATGACAACTTAAATTATTTGATTATCTGAAGCAGAATATTTGAAACAATTAGCTATTTAAAATAATAATAGAATTTAAACAACAATTGACAAGGAAAACTTTGCAAAACATGTGTTATAAATTATAATTTTTACAATTGTATAAAATAATATTGCACTGAACTAAAAATTATTCTTTCCTACACAGACTCTAACTTGATTATTATTATTATTTGTGCAGAAATCGGCAGAAAAAAAAAATGCAAATAAAGCACACGTTAATGCTCGCTTTATTAAACAACTCTTTCTTATTTTAAAAATCATTATTCCTGGATTTACATCTCCAGAATTCGGATTACTCTTACTTGTTGCTGCATCACTAACAGCTAGATCTTATAGTGACATATGGATGATACAGACTGGAACGGTTGTTGAAACCGCAATTATAAGTATGAACAAAGAATTATTTAAGAATCAACTATTATACTTTTTTGCTGGAATGCCAATTGTAAGTAGAATTATTTATCTATAATTGTTTCAGTAAATTTATTTGAAAGTAATTAATAATTAATATTAATCATTTTTCAGATTTCTTTGGTCAATAATGTGTTAAAAGTAAGTTTACAATTACCAACTGGAGTGGTATAATATAGTATTAATTCATATTTTTACAATTTACAGTGGAGTATTGGAGAATTGAAGCTTAGACTTAGAACTAGATTGTCACGTCACTTATATGATGACTATTTAAGGTAGTTGTTTTGTAAAAACATTTTATAAACAGACAAAAAGTTATAACTATCATTTTTAGAGGATATACTTACTACAAGATAAATAATTTGGACAACCGAATATCAAATCCTGATCAATTATTAACAGCTGATGTCGATAAGTTCTGTGATATGTTCACTGATTTATATTCCAATATCTGTAAACCATTTTTAGATATTATAATATATGTTTACAAATTAACATCTACATTAGGATTTGAAGTAAATGTTAAAAATATGTCCCAAGTTAAATTTGAAAATATATGGAATAACAAATTTTTTTCAGACTCCTTCTGTCATGCTGGGTTATTTGATGGTATCTGGATTTATTCTAACTTATCTCCGTAGACCAACTGGTAGAATGACTGTAATAGAACAAAAATTAGAAGGTGAATACCGATATATTAACTCCAGGTTGATCACTAATTCTGAAGAAATAGCCTTTTACAATGGAAACAACAGAGAAAAACTTACTGTGTTAGCCTCGTTTAATAAATTAGTAAGTATTATACTTGATTTGTAATTAAGTTTAAAAATTATTTTTTTATTATTTTTTATTACAACTTTTTTATTGTATGTATAATTTAATTTTTGTTCTCATTAGAATTACTTACTTTTAACATAGTTCCTATTCAAATATACATTATTTAATATTCACAACTTTTTTATTATAAAATAAGTTATTTTTCAAATAATTTTTGCAAAAAAAAGCTCATATTTCCTTGTATATACAGGATGTAACTCATCTATTTGACAAATGCAATAATGTCAAATAGACTATAAAAAAAATAGTTAAACTCTGTATATGTATGTGTTATAATATTAAATCCTTAATATATATTATATCATACATTTGACTTTGATAGTATCTATAATTTACTAAAACTAATAAAATCCTATCATTGCTTTAACACTAATTTTCAATATTATTGTATTTATTATCGGATAAATGTGTAATTGTAAATTAAGTTTTAAGAATTAAAAAAAAAAATGTATAGTTTAATAATTTAAATTTAAAATTCTGTTTAATTAATTTTTTAAATTATTTCTAGACAAATCACTTAAGAAAATTCCTTGAATTCAGAGTGTACATGGGCTTTGTTGATAATATTATTGGAAAATGTAAGTTAAAATTATTCATGATATAACAATTACAAAATGAATAAAAATTGCATTTCAAAATGTTTTATAATTTTTAGATATTGCTACAGTTGTTGGATTTTATGCTGTTAGTATACCTTTTATGAATAATAAATCATATTTATCTAACGTTTCACAAAATGAACGTTTTCGAGTAAGTACAACATAAAGTCATTAATATTTTCTAGTATAAAACTGATATATTTCAATTAAAAAATGTCATTAATATTTTGAAAATTTTATTTTATTAAAATAAATGATTTAAGCATTAAGCATGCTGCTCTAAAAAATGTCATTGTTTATTTTATATTTTATAAAGATCAATAATTATGCATATTATTTAAAAACTATTTTTGATGAGGAAATAGATACTCATTTCTCTATTTTTTATTAATATGTTAATATTTCAATTGCAGAATTACTATACAATGGGTCGTATGTTGGTGAAATTAGCTGAAGCTATTGGTCGCTTAGTGTTAGCTGGCCGTGATATGACCCGTTTAGCTGGATTCACTGCCAGAGTCACAGAAATCATGACTGTTCTAACTGATCTTAATAAAGGACATTATGTACGGACTATGTTGACTGATAATAATTCATCACTGAATGAAAAGAAACTTGTACCAAACTCTGGTCGTATTATAACTAAAGATAATATCATTAAGTTTGATAAGGTGCCTCTTGTAACACCTAATGGTGATATCCTAGTTGAGGAATTATCATTTGAAGTTACATCAGGCATGAATGTGCTAGTATGTGGGCCAAATGGTTGTGGTAAATCATCTTTATTCAGAATACTTGGTGAATTGTGGCCTCTCTTTGGTGGAACCTTAACAAAACCTCCAAAGGGCAAACTCTTTTATATTCCACAGAAACCATATATGACATTAGGTACACTGAGGGATCAAGTCACATATCCTCATACAAAGTATGTGTAAATTAAGTGCTCTTTTATGATACTATAGTATCATATTATATTTTTATATATGGGTCAGCGTCAATCATAATTTGTAATTTGTAATTTTAATAAAAAACCTTATTATTTAGGGAGGAAATGCAGCGTCGTAGAAAAACTGATGCAGACATTGCTAACCATTTAGAACGTGTACAATTATCATATTTATTGCAAAGAGATCAAGGTTGGGATACTGTTGCTGATTGGATGGATGTATTGTCTGGAGGAGAAAAACAACGTATTGCCATGGCTAGATTGTTCTATCATCAACCACAATTTGCAATATTAGATGAATGTACTAGTGCAGTTAGTGTTGATGTTGAAGGTTCTATGTATCAATATTGTCGTGATGCTGGTATTTCACTTTTCACAGTCAGCCATCGCAAATCTTTATGGAAACATCACGATGTAAGTATTAATATTAAATTTTTTGTAATACCGTATTACGTACCTACTTTAGAATATTCAGTAGGTATGATATTAATTTATGCACTGCATTGGTACTCTGGTGACATGTGAACTAAAAGATACTTAGTATAACTTATTATATTTAAATCATAAAAATACTGGTATAAATTAATCAATAACATAGAACTCAAATAATAATTATAAATTTCCAAGTAATTTTGGATTTACCAATATATTTCATTGACTAAATATGTAACTTATATGATTTTTCACTTTTGTCTATTTTTATAAATATTTATTAGTTTTAATACTTACATAGTCAATAGTAATTAATTTATACTAGAAAAATTAAAAAAATCATCTGAATAAATTTTACTTTCTACCCATTAATAATTGTTGGCATGCACTGTGATGTATGCTGTAGTCTCGATAATCCAAATTTTTTTTGGGGAATGAAAGTAGTTCTAACTTTTATAAAGTTATCAAGTTATATATTGTTTTGAGTGTATATGCATTAATTACCATGCGACAAAACATTACGTTATTGAGACTTGACTGTAATAACTAATTTTCTTTCAAAAAACTTTCATTATTAATATTGAATTAAATAATTTGCTATTTAGACATTTTTCCTAAGCATATTTCAATGTGTACATACGTATTTAATAAAATTAATTATGTACTGAAGTTCATAATATTCAGACAATAATATAAATGATAACTTTATTTTATGTTAATAATAAAATAATAAACCATCAATTTATTGATTAATTTGCTAGATTTAATAAAAAAAAAAAAAATGTACATTACAATTTAAAATAATATACAAACTCAATATTTATTAACTCATTCAACTATTTATACCTCTGTGCTATTTAATATAATATTATGCATTGTATAACATGTGTTATCTATGTACTTAAATAATTAATTGTTAAAAAACTGAGAAATCTATGATATATTTGTTTGATCTTTACAATGATAATCAAATCATTGTTATTACTTTTCAGTATTATTTACAAATGGATGGAAGAGGATTATTCCAATTTAACAAGATTGATTCAGACACTGAGGAATTTGGTTCATAAATCCGTGGGTGATATTATTATAGCTTTAAAAATAATTATGTATATACATATTATAATATGTATATGTAATAATTTGGTTCAATCTTGCCTAATTCTTAAACTTGTGCCTATTTGTTTATGGTGTTAATAGATCAAATTTTTATTTATAATGTATTTAATAATTAAAATATTATTGTCAAGGTTAGCTATTAAGTTTTTGTAATGCTGATTTTTATTTTTTACCAATAGATCGGTTTTAGATTTATTTATTGTACTATTGTACAAAATATATAATTTTTATATTTGTGTTATAACTAAATATTTTATTTTATTATACATTTATATAGTATTCATTTTGTTAAGCATCACTTCAGTTTATGACTGACAAATCTTTTTCTATCAAAAAAATTGTTTTATCATAACTAAATCTACAATGGAAAATTATGTGTGACCCCAGCAGTTGTCTTGGCTTTTCAAGAACTTGCGAAATATTTGATTATACAAATAAGTGGTGAACTAAATCATTCATAAGATTGTACAAAGCTTAAAGTTTATTCATTGCTTAAGTGTATCAAATAATTGAATATTTTAATATGTTAACTGACCTAACGTTTTAGACAATGTTTCATCAAGAACTCTTAAAAAATATAACTTCTGAAACATTAGCAATAGATTAGAATGATAATTTACTAGGTAATTAGTAATTAGTAATCACTAATATTATGTACGGATAAAAAAAAATGTACAACAATTTATTAAGTATGACATTTTTATTAAGTACATACCTACACTAATAGATACATACATACATGATAGAATGATACACACATACATTGTATAAAATATTTTATATCTAAATACATCATAGGATATCATAGAAAAAAATTCGAATGGAAAACCTTTACTTATAAAATCAAAAGATAAATTATAGAGGATTTGTTATCATTAATGTAATAGACGCTTGTCTCGTATTGGTCGGGAGTTCGGGATAAGTCACATAAGCGACTGTACATCGGATTGTTGAAGATAATAGCGTCAGGATCATAATAAGGTCGAAAATAGGCCGCATACGCACATACAATAAATTTTACGTGATAAAAATAAAATAAAATCATAAAATAATAATATTAATAATAATAGGTTTTAACTTTTAAGGATCACAGTGTTACTTATGCGCTTGAACACGGTACTCGCGCCTACCGCTTGTTCCTCGCGCCCTTCGTGGTAAAACGTCTCCAAAAGCTTGGCTTCCGTATCGACGGTTCGTCATCATCCAATTCTCTGGTCGGCGACCCGTGTCCAGAATCGCTTTCGTCCGCGTTGTAACGACGGCCAGTCATTGTCGAGTCGTTGCCGCCACGTAAAAAGTCCAGGAAATTCGATTCGGATTTCATTTTACCTGAACATATCAATTATAAATTTGATTTAAAAAAAAATAACAATAATGTATCAGGTAATATCTAACTTGTAAATAATTGTAATGATTTTGCAAATAAATATTTTGTATATACATAATAACATGTGGCCCGTGTAGATACCACAGTCTCAAGAGGTTATTGATAGAACATTTTAACTAGGTACCTCTTACCTCAACAAGAGATATTATAGTATTATAAATTTACAAGAATGTAATCTTTGAAGTAGCCAGTCGGTATTTAACTAATTTTTCTAATTAATATGTATGCATTTATAGAAGCATTAATAATTAATATAAAAAATTATAATTTTAATATGCATATTCAACAACAGTTCAGTAACAGAAAATTTAACTATGAGTATAATAAGTACCTATCAAAAAATAAGAATTTTACTTAAAAAGACTACAATATGGTACGTATAGGACCATAGAGGGATAAACTCGAAAACAAAGGTAGGTATATTAATAAATTCTATACATCGCTTACTTATATATATATATATATATATACCATGTTATAATTATTGTTTACTCTCTTACATAATATAATAACACTTTGATTATTTCTCGAGAATATATTTTTTAAAGATTTTTCTCGAGTTTCTAGTGTCTAACATGAAAATTTGAATAATACCACATGGGAAACGAAATCCGTTTACGCATCATACAAAATAAATGTAAAATTTGGACCAAATGGATAAATTGTATGTACTATTGTACACTGAAAAACATCCTCGTGCGATAAACATAATATTACAAGAGAGATATAAGTATATACCTTTTTTCTTGCCAGGCATGCCAAAGCTTAGACTCCTGGAATTTAGCTCAGCCTTTAGCTGTTCTGGCGGTATGTCTTCCACCTTGAACTCGTCCGGATCCTCGACGAACGCCTGTTGCAAGTCTCGCATGATTTTCTTCCTGATGGTTTTCTTCATTGACAGGTGCCGTTCCAGGTGCTTCACGTCATCCTCGAACGTAGCCGCGCACTTGGTCTGTCGACTACCACCGCCCTTGTGCCGTTTTTTCTTGGACCCTTTGACCGGCAACAAGTCCTCCTCGCTAGCCGAACCCACCGATATGGCGCTGTCAGTGCCACCCGCGCTAACGCCACCCAACGAGTTTCGGTCGTCGCCCTTCACGTCCAACCGCCGCAACTCGTTCGGCAGACCATCGTCGTCACCGACGCCGCCGAATATGTCCCTCAAGTGTGGTATGTTCCGCTCGCTCGTCATTTACTGCGAAAAAAAACAAAATTTATTGTTATAAATGACACAAGTCAATAGCCAATGTACCGAAGGAATAATGTAGTAAGATGTATTTATTTTGCCGTGTTTCGTGTTTTAATGTCATTTTCAAATATAACATTATATATTTGCACATTTTAACCTCTATAGGTACGTATAAATGGTATAATGTTTGTTATAATTATAAATAATACTTAATATGATATTATAATAGTTGACGAAGAGTTTACAGTCTAAAAAATTATAATGTGAAAAAAAACCTTTGATTGCGTAAAATGTAAATCATAAATTATTACTAATACAACTAGAACGCTCCAGTTAATAATAATCTGTTGAAATCTTTTTAAGCGATATAATTCATAGAGTTAAACTTTATGGACATTGGACACTATAGTGAACCTCGAGAAATATCTTGTGGAATGCCACATGGTATAGTATTAAGTCCCTTGTTATTTATAATTTTTATCCATGACCTATTGAATGCATAACCAATTAAAACACAGACATTTTGAGCTTTGCTTATGATACTGTCATTTTATTACCGGCGAAAACTATGGATACATCTATACTTTGTATTATGTAGTAAATACAACTTTAAGGAATATTTATACTAAATTTAGTAAGAACAAATTAAAATATATTTATTTTAATACATATGAGTTTAATATTTTAAACGAAAACTGTTTAAAAGTTCATTCTCTAAAATGTACCTACCTAATTCAATTTCAACTTTTTTAGTTGTGCATATGAGCCACAAATCACAATGTGTTGAATTTGAAAATGTGAAGGAATTAAATACTTTGGTCAATGGGATAGTCATATCAATTATAATAATTATATCAACAATATTATGCGTAAATTCTTCTCTGTGTATAAAATATGTCATAAACATTAGAGTTATTACCTAATCTATCTTTATTACTATTATTCTATTCTCATGGTATTTCAACATGGAAAGGAACTTTTAATAATCTTTTATCTAGATTAATGAATACTATAAAATGCATTGTTAAATATTTTATTGAATTTATCTATGCAAACCAACAATGCTTTAATATATAAGTAGCTTAGGGTTAATGGTTTTAAAAGTATTTACTCTACAATTGAACTTAATAAATATAAATATTAAATTCCCTTAATTGACCATGAACAATGAACAAAACATGAGATTCAAACATAATACCTATTAATAAACGATTGCCACATTGGACAAAAAGTTTTTGGCGAAAAAGGGGTTTTATTTAAAGGTTTGAGATTATCTAACATTTAATATAATGTAATATAAACAAGTATTCTAATTTGAGATCTTTCAAAAGCTTTATTGGGCGTTTTGGTTTATCCATTTTTTAATTCATTATTTTAAGTATTAAAGTATTAAGTGTATTATACATTTTAATACCTACTATATTTCTATTTTTATCATTATTTTACACACTTATCATATTAAAATATTGTTTTAAATTTAATTTTAAATAAATACTAAAATTATATACTATACACAAAATAAATTGTTGTATGTGTACCGCTTTCTTGGTATTAACTTAGCTTGATAGTGAATGCTGGAATATACTTCAATTTTTTTTTTTTATTTATTATATAAATAGTTGTATGTATTTTTTGGTAAAAAAAATGTATTATAGGTAATATCAAAACAATTTAATACATATCAAATTCATTTTACAGACGAATACAATAGTTATCTATTAAAGAGATAAAAATAATAAATAATATTAATATTAATACCGTATATATAATTATTTATGTAACGGGAATTTCAATTTTTTTTTTTAAATCTTAAGATTCATATATCAACTTCAACTGAATACGGTACTTAATATTTAAATATGACCAAAACATGGGCGAGGAAATCTTAGCAACATATGCTAGTCTTAACCATAATGCTAAATACGAATAATACCGCGATACCAGCTATTATGTTTAATTATATACATATTTTAAAATAATAATATGCATCGAATATAAGTAGCATGTTACACTATAATATGTTAATTTTTTTGTTTTATTATTATCACTAACATTACGTCATAAAGATAATTAAAAATTTAAATAACATTTATTATAAAAATATTGATGATTTAATTTTCGAGGTAAATAGTAGATACGTTATTATACATCTCAATAAATGATTGATCGATTAAAATTATATACATTCATAGGTCCATAATAAAATCAAACAAAAAAAATCTTATTCTTTACAAATTACAAAACAAGGCAACAAGCACATTAAGAAAAGAAATTTATGCCTAAGTCAAAATAATAATGAAATGTCTATTTATAAACAATAATAAAAGTTAAAACTTTAAAAATTACATTTGAAGCTCGGGGGAGGAGGAACATTCACTGATTTACCTTCTGTCTTGTTCGACTCCCTGATATATATTATGTATAATTTATTATACTTAAAATACAAATAAATATATCTTGATAATAATAATTTAGACGGTTTAGTTGATAAGAAAGTATAAAGGAAACGCGTAATTAAACGAATAAAACCCCTAAAGCTATATTGCTATATAATATATGCAATTACAAAGAATAGTATAGGATAAAACCAAAAAATAAAACCTACATTCGCCGGTGTACTGAGGATAAAATTGGTATTCGTATTACTATAATCAAAAACTGATAATGACGACTATAACTCACCAAATAATACTTTAAACGTTTCAATTATACAAAGTAGTACCTATAATTTATCCTACTATACAGCGATACCTAAATTATACTAATCAGAAACAAAAATTATTTTCTATAATTGTTGCTATTAAACTATTAGGTAATTATGTTTTTGTGAATTTTTACTATATTTTAATTAAAAGTGAAATACGTGCCAACAGTTATTTTTTAGAACAATTTAATTTCGGTAATAATTCTCGGGTCACATCATATTTATACTCGTATATGATTTCGAAGCTTTTACCCCGCGGCTTTACATTTTCATTCACTTGTTAAGTACCTATTTACAAATACTTATACGCAGACAATTTTCAAAATATTGGTTATCGAAAAAAGATTGTGCATTTTATACAAAGATTTTTTTTTGATGACTATAGAATTTCTAAAAGAATATCAACTATTATATAGTATTATAATTGCGCGCGTTTTATCAAAAACAATTATCTGCAACCGTTATTTTGACGAGTGATGAACTTTACGAAAATAACGTACAAATTACTCAGGTAATTTACGATATAAACGTATATATAAGTTATTAAAAATAACATTTTTACTTTATCCAATAGGTATAATGTACATGGATAGTGTTCATAATATTATCCGGATAATGCGTTAATGCGTGTACATAATTATTCGTCTTTCGTCGCGCACACGAACGCGTTGGCGTTTTTATAAGTTTCAATGACTTCTTAAACTGCGGACGGCAACAGTTTTCTTTTTTAAATATTTACTTTTTGTAGAGGGAGTTCGGTATAACGACCGTGGTCTATTTATTTATTTTTTTAAACACTTGTTGTCCCTTAAAAACCGATCGATTCGGTAGGTATATGTGTATTGTTTTATTTACATAAACTAGAGACTTATAAATACTATTACACTCGTACGTCGTGAAAAAAAGTATTATGTAATCGAGGAGAATCAACAGTTTAGTAACTGTAAATCTTCGTTTCCAGTTCGATCGTTGAAATGACGCGAACCGTATAAAAACCCATTACATAATATATAACACTAATAATCGACTGCAGTAGTACGTGCCAACTTATCTTTTGCACTGCGAATATATTGAAAATTTTGCTCAACTAACCAGTAACTACTATATGGTAAGTTTCGATAACGCGTTAAATAAAAAATATTTGAAAACACTACGAGCATTGTTATTAGCTATTAATTATTATACATTGTTTAATATAATATTATAATTCATTTCTATCATCGATTTTAAGCTTTAACACTACCCATACTGATTGGCTATCAGAAAATATTATTTCGTTTTTAGGTTTATATACAGTTGTTTTTATCACAGGACATTAATTTTCTCTGTGTTTTTGGAAAAAAAATCACAATGTGTTGTATAAGGTGATCAAAAACACGCGTTTACCGAGAAAACCTGCACTGTTTCGCGATGAAATAATTCGTAAAAACGTAAGTCGCGTATAATATTATACTTGATGGTTAATACTTACACGTTATACTGTATAAAATATTATGATTGTTTCAAATTTTCAGAAAAAAAAGAAAAAAAAACGATGTCAACAATCGTCCGACAGCGTTGTCAGAAACGTACCTACCTACCTATATATCATAGACATAATATATCATAATATGTCTATGCTATATATACATTGACATCGATTTGATAAATCGAACAACGTCATCATAATATACTATACGTTTAGCGGGTAGTATCATCGACTATCGATTACGCGCATGGATGTACAGTTATATAGTTATCGGTATGAAAAAGGAATGATGATGATGATGAAAAAAAAAACGTAAGAATATTGCGCGTCGATTTTTCGTGAGTTACTCAGACAAAAACAAAAAAAAACAACGGTAATGATCACGGTCGGAAACGTAAAAAGTGTCATACGTTTTTTTTTTTACGGACCAAAGCACAACGATCCGCCATAATATAAATGTTGCACACTCAATGGTAAATATATATATGTCGTGTACGATACGGTTGCGTGCGTAAATTCTTTATGTTTTTCACTCGTTGCCCGCTGCTCGCGGGGCAGTCGAAGAGACAAAAAAGTCATTACAGCGTATACTGCAGATGGGCAGGTAGGTATAGATACTATATTATTATAATACAGCAGCGGTGTATAAGCTATAATAGAGGACGTCTAAAGACTTATGCCTACGAACGATTGTTGTAGTCGAATTCGTAATATCGAGTTGATTTTAATTTTTTTTTTGTTTTTTGTTTTATAATTTAAGATTTAAAAAAAACAAAACAAACAAATATTGGTGCGCGGCGAGCAGCTGAATAATAGAAGAAAATAAAATAAAGATATTATATATATAATTGACAATTTAAATTAGGAAGCCGCGTCCTTGGTGCACATAAAAGACGTATTATATTATTGTATAGAGACGAGATCTCTGCAGGGCATATTATCGTGAATTTATAATACCTATATACCGTGTTATACTGCTGCATATATGTTAATATGTTTAATAGATAATAATTTCGTTAATGAATCGCTGCTGCGGTGGAATCCGCCGGTGAGAAATTTCCAGAAGGAAAATAATATTATGAAACAATGGCTTCATCTCTATATTACAATATATTATATATATAGTTCTGTAACCGCGTTACACGTCATCCGGTGTGCACATACTATATAGATGAGGTATTTGGGTTGTAAAAATGAAATATAACATTGTACTACATAGTTTTATAATGTATGCATATTTATATATAGTGTTATAAGTTGGACGAACGACTGTTGCGGAAAATCTCGATGTCGTAATACTTTAATAATAATATAGAATATTATACGTATGTGCTTGTATTGCATGTGTGTGTGTTATAGAACGAAACAGTTACACGATGGATCTCACGGAAGTCGAGGGGCGTACCTGCCTAAAGTAAATTGCAGAACCAAAATTCTTATTATATTATTATCATTGTTATTTTGATTTCTCGTTAGTTTTTTTTTTCAGCAAAATTTAATTTTTGTATTTTGACACGGAATAATATAATTATTTTCCATTTAAAGTAAACACCACTGAAGTGTCAACAATGGGTCTTTACTCTTTAATCAAATCGTTCACGCCTATACATTCATTGATAAAATATTCGTATACCTAGACATTGAAAAAAAAAAGTATTTGAGAATTAACGTTTTTATATACTTAATACTATTATACTATTATACTCATATAAGTGCTCGACAACTCTGCACATCTGCAGCTGTTATTGGTTAGGTTATGTAGTTACTCGATAGCGACTGCAGTGTTGTAAAAAATAATTTATTCAAATTCGTCAAATGCGCAAATCTGCAAATGTGTAGGTACATTAAAATCTAGTTAATTGTGAGTTTGCCCACACAAGGTATTATATTTTTGATACGGTGAATAAAGAAAAAAAAGAAGAGGCGTCTTATAACGACTATATACAGTTAAGTGGGAAGAGAAAAAAAATATATAAATTTGAATGCAAATAATACCAATTATAAACGTTAAGTTGAATTTACGATGAGAACAAAATCGAAAATTTACAAAGCAATATTTGAGTTGGTATATGAAAAATTTCAATTGTTATCAAACACAACAATTTTAAGTAAAAATCGATAAATTAAATACCAAATCACTATACATTATAGTTATGTATTCAAAAATAAAATCTTATATATTATAACTAATTTACTTATGGACTATGGTATACCTATATATTTATATGCATATAGATAAATATATATTACCAATATTAGGTAAGTACAATATATCTGGTATACATTGCAATCTCTATGAAAAAATATAAATTAGTACAATTATAATAAACCAACACAATTTTGAATAAGTGACATACCTGACACTTGCTGTATAAATAATGTTTAACTTGCCTTACTATTTTCTGAATAAATTCAAAATATTATTGACACTTGATAAAGTGTGAATATATAAGAATTAAGTTCTATTAGGTACAACGTACAACCAATACCTTAAATCAGGGGTGGCCAACTTTAATACTCTTAAGAATTTTTTTTATTTGAAATATTATTAATAAAATTAATAACACTTTTTATAATTTCCATAGTTTTATACAACACGTATTTTAGTATATTAATTGATTACAAATTATCACTTTTAACTTATTAATTATTATTTTTTTTATTTGAAAAAATTCAAGAAAATACCAAAGATAGTCGTGATCGAATTGAACTTAATATGTAGCTATCGACCTATTGACACCTCTATCTTGTGTAGTGCTTATCAATATACTGATAATAATTAATTGAAACTTACTATATCTATTATTAATATAATATAGGTACCTACTTATATATTTCTTAGTTTGGACTTTGTCACAATGCTTTATTTGAATTAATGATTTACTACATACATTTTCTAGGTATTTTAATAATATTAATTATTAATTATTATACAATATTTATGTTTTATTCCATAGTTAAAATTGAAAAATCTTGGAAATCTAACACGCAAAGAACATGTTTTTCATAATTCACTTAATTTATTTTGTTGAAATCACCATTTATCAATACCACAGATACAATTAATTGGTTAAGCCATATCAATCATTAAATAAAAATATTGTTTCTCTATAATGCTATAAAAAAATACGGAGGCGTTTCTATTTAATGGGTGACTTCCTCAATTACCTATGTTATTCGTTGTTATATTATTATTCAAATTATATAATGTGCTAAATAAATCTACTGTGCACAAACTACACTCTACGGATTATATAAATAAAAATGTAAATAAATGTGATGTACTAGCTGATTTATATGTAGATTATAAAATAGTTTGATAAACATTTTTATTATTTTATATTTACTTATTAAATACCCGTGAACCTCATAAATAATGGTATTTATTTTACACTTTGAATCTCTCGAAATCAGGTGGGATCTTCACTATAGTATGTAAGTACTCTGTAGGTAGTTAGTTTTAAAAACACATTGATTATGTAAAGAAACTAAGAAAAAAAATTGTGAAAATATACTATATATTATATTATATTATGTATGTACATGTATTAATAATTTCCAACTAAAAAAGTAGTGAGTATTTTATTTTTAGTTATAAAATATATTGTAATATGTAAATCTTTATAAAGTGTATATATAAAAATACTTAAATGATAAAAATTATTAAATTTATTATTATTTTTCTGAACAATATATTTATAAAAAAAATGTCCGATGAAGTACACTAATATAAATACTATAATTAATATTAATTAAATTAATATATATTATTATAAATATATATAGGTTGTGATGTTTGCTGTCGTGTTATTATTACATTTGAAAAATAGCACAATGTGGAACAGTTGTCTATTTCTTGTATAGTGCGGTACCTACTACCTACCTATAATAATTCAGTAGGACAGTTATTAATGTCACTTAGATCTCGCTTATTATAGGTGTCTACTTGATATTTTTTAGAAATATGTCTCGTCCTCCATTACCCACCAACATAGATTAAAATCCAATATATTGTAATACGTTTCACCGGTGAAAGGTAAAATATTAAATATATTATTATATTTATGATATTATTGTATTAACGATTTATATCATATACAGACATATAAGAACCTTAAGTCGTATATAACACTACAGTAAATACGTTAATCCTTTGATGATGTACACTTAAGTACTATAGGTACTACTTGTACAGTATAATTTACGCAAAATGTAATTATATGAATTAATGTATTCAATTAAGAAACTATTGTTACTATTGTTGGACATAAAAAAGTACCTATAATATATGCAAACAAAATAATACTATGCAATATTGTTCCGAGAACTCAGAGTGATAGTTATCTCCTAGATACTTGCATTTGAAAGTTTAAGTCAATTTTAACTTTTAAGTATTTATTTAGTTCTATATCAATTTCGTGGCTTTCCAAGTAACCTGAACTATATTGTTGAGATAAAGTGCACGAAGACATTATGGCCTCATTTTAAACAACCTTGAGTCATACAATAAAAGAGTTTATAAATCATTAAAAACATAAAAAGAAATCCTTGGAATAAAATACAAATCTAAAATCTTAACGTTCAAAGTGTAAAACTTCGACAAAAAATATCTGGTTATGGTGTGTATTCCAGAAATAAGTATAATATCATCATTACTAATTACGATCATAACATAATATTGTTTTCTACAAGGCTCCGCGCGAGGACGAAATGTATTTAATTTCGAATTTTTACATGTAAAAAAAAAGTTTTACTCGATTTAAATCAATATTTATGATTTGATTTTCATGTGTTTTCAGGTATTCTTAAAAAAAAAAAATCAGCAAATCCCATTCAACCGTACACGAATTAGTTCTGCAGTGATGTTTTGAGATTCCACCTACTACCATATACCTACCTATCAAATGCGTTTATCTTCATTCCGACGAAAAAAAAATACGGATTCACTTATATAGTGTTGTCCTTCAAAAATTATATCAGATGGAAACTACTATACAAAGAATTATGCTAAAATATGTAGGTAATGAATACTATACGAATATTTTATAATGTTTATGCGAATAATAATTACAAAACCCGCGTGTACTAACCCAACACGAGCAGCATTGTAATTTTTTTTTTTTTTGAGTTATTTCGTTATTTGTGTAAATAAAATAAATTATTATTATTATTGCGGTTTGCGTTGAGCAAAATAAAATATAGGTGAAAGGTTATTAATTTTTTTAGTCTTATATACGTGTCTTGTTATAATATTATATCGAATAGGTCAGCAAGGGAAAAGTAACTTTGGTTTAAAATGTACACAATATATTCTTAGAGGTTGTTATATAATGTATTATAGTTTATAAATATTTTGTATTCTCATTATAACTGGCAATGAAACTGCAACTGTATCACATTTTGAGCCAATATAATATCAACAAGCACGGGTAATAATTGTTTGTCACGAAAAAAGGTAAAAACCTGATATATATTATTGATTATTAAAAATCATTTTAAACGACATTTAAATATATTTGCAGTATTTCGGAGATAATTTAGATAATAAGAATACCTAATTGTACACCGAGGTACCTATAGTCAAATAAAAAACAAGTTTTGACGTTAAAAAATAATTATAATATGAAGACATTATTTTTTTTTTTTTTACACAGATAGACAATTGTTTACGAAAAGTATAAGTATACGACCGTTAGGTCAGAAACTCCCAACAGACCTATCCGTGGCCAACTATTAAAATCAAATCAACAATGCTGATGCGTATTTATTATAAACAGACAGAGTAAATATTAGTATAATGAAATCGTATTAAACACTTCAAACAACAATTCAAACTTGAACATTTTGTTTCCGAGAAAGTAATGATTATTGTTTGTATTATGGCCATTGATATAATAGGTGATTATACTGGGAACTATTTGTTCTAAAACTATCTGTTTCACGATTTCTATGAATTCTTTAATTTTTGAATTCAAATCAGGCCATTAGAAATTATTTTCACTAAATTGATGAGCGCCTGAACTAGTTAACAATACACAAAATACTTTTGTTTTGAAAAACCACAGACATTAACAGCATCGTTTTACGATCGAGTCTGCAGATAAGTGAAAAAATAACATTTCTATAAATCTGAACAGCAAACTTTTCTTCCACTTTTACGACCAATAAAAAAATATTCTTTCTTCTTAATGTATTTTGAAGTTTTTTATTGAGTGTCCATACATAAAAATATAGAGCTTGACACAGTAATATTATATAGTTCCCGATAAAATATATGTTTCACGTCTCAATTCTCAGAAGTATTAAAAAAACCTATCATAACCGCTTTAGAGCTACATAAAATCTGTATGCTAAACTATGCTTTGAATTAGTTGTTTGTGAATAAATTAATTTTATTACGAAGAATAAATCGTATTAAAAAAAAAAAAAAATCATAAATTAAATTTCACTTTTATGTGATTGTTAATAATATAAATACTATTGTGACGCTTGCAGTGTTCTTTTGAGTGTAAAACAATAGATAATAATTATACAGCTGAATATTACATCGAATGCGTTCTTATAAATATCTATTTAAATATAACAAATATGTAATATTGTTTATTGTTTATTCAAATTTGAATAACATTTTGAATTTCATCGGCCCGTAGATTTCGATTTCATAAATACGAAACTTTCAACTATACGTTGAATAGTAGGTAGATACTCGTACATAGTAGGTACCCATAAGGCCATAAAGTCGTAACTTATAAAGTACAACTACGCGGAGATTAATAATCGTCATAACGTAATTTATTTTACGATATTTTCTATTTAATTGCACAATTTAATATTATTATATAAGACATGAATGTATCGTAAGTTTTCCGTATTCTTATTTCAAAAAAAAAAAACGATACGAAACTGTGAGAACGGATTCAGTGATCTTTGTCTACATCTCGTGATGGAATACCTGCGATACTCATAATATTAATGGATCATTTATGGATAACAATAATGAGGACGTGGGCATGAAAAATAAGTACCTATATAGTATATACATTATATATTATACATTAAACTCATACAGGCGTCGGGCAATCAGGTCTCAGACGTTGTGTATATATATTTTTTTTTAGATTTTATAGTCCAGCAGATATAGGTACACAGGTTGCCCGCCGAGCGCACGCTTTACATATTAAATTTCGTATGCCAGCTATAGAACACAACGATGAATGATCGTAAGCAATAAAAATATACTTTTTAATAATATTTTTTTACCTTACCTCCCGTCCCTCCCTTCGCGTGCTTTCACTCCACATATAAAAACTATTTATAGTGCACATAATATAACACTATGTATATTATAATAGTCGTATATATACCTGCACCAGACCGCAGTGGTTTTTGTACATAACGCGTATATTAAAATATATATATTTATAGATAGTACCTAAACGAAACACTACAAACACGTTGCGGAGAGGAGGAAAAACCGATCAAGTCTGTTCAGACTTTTTGAACCCTATATACGAAAAATACTCGCGCGAGGAATTTTTCGCCCACCCACAAAACCGCCGTCGACGTTTCAGCAGGACTATACGATTGACGAGGATCGAGGACAATACGAGGAGCGTCGATTTCATTTTACCGGCTTCCGTTGAAGTCACTGAGTATGGGACGATAATAATAAAGATCGCGGGCTCATATAGTTGTAGCACTGCAGTGCTGCTGCCGTGTAGTCAGTACCTATACACAATATAAGTATTAGCTCTCGACAGTCCGACCTACAATTTCTACAATTTATATCGACGGCGTGTGAGTGTGTGTCGCACCAAGACAGTCGTTATAAATATGTATGTGTGAGTATACCATATTACTAGATACGCTATACGTATATACCGGTAAAGAACTCTGTAGGCACATGCACATAGTTCTAATACTTATATACCTACTATGATATATACACTGCCATTACTATACAGATTTCTACGAAAAACACATTTGCCCGTGAGTATCGCTTTGATCCCGGCCGGGGGTTAAACGGATAAACCAGTAGGTATATTGTAGGAAATATATATATATATGAGTGTATTGTAAATGTATAACGCGGATATAAAACGGTATTGTTTCTGGGTCGACGAAGTGACGATTAAGTTCGTAGCCGTTTAACCTAATTGACACTTCGATCTCGCTCGTACGTCTCGCGTGTTTCTCTGCTCGTACATTATGATTTTCGTATTATATTATATAGATATATACGTCATATACAAAACGCGGATAATATGTTATATTATTTTACATATCATTATACTATTTTAATTACCATATAATATATATGGTATGCAACCTACAGTGTTGTACTATAGATGAGGCGATAATGCCATAATTATTTAAAATAAGGATGCACCTCTTTATTAAAAGTTTTTTTTTTTTTTAATATACCGACACACGGAGTATAGAGACAAATAATCTATTTTCGCAATGCTAGATAATAATTTAATATGTATAATTATATAGGTATATTATTATAAGGTATTATTAGGTGTATGACGTATATATTTATTATAATTTGACGCTATTATACATTAATATAATATAATTAGATACTTGTTTGATATTTTTAACAAGTGACTGACACTTGTTTCAATATTACGAGTCGTTATTCAGACGTTACTCATCATATCCACAAGAAAACACTCTATTTCGCGTGATCTAATATTTAAAATAAGCCCATATAGTCATACAGACGACAAATAACACGCAAATAATTTTTCGTTTTATTCAAGAAAATATTTTAAAATAATTATTATGTCCTTATATTAAAATATAATTGGCTTAAACCTCAGAAATAATTGGTTTTTGTATTTAGGAGTTAATTTTTAATACTTATTATTTTATTACACGTATACATTTATAACTCCGCCACATCATCTATTATTACTATTATTGCTTATTATTATTATTATTATTATTATTAATCATTATATTATATTTTTTTAGTTTTACCAATTGTATATAAATGTGAAGGTGTACCTCATGTACGGTGTACAAATAATAGATACTTTTGTCCTGGAATATGTTTTACATTTTTATTTATACCATGATGGTTGACTGCAAAGCTATTAGGGTCTAGGACAAACGTCTCATTTTATTTATACGAAAACGAAGATCACTACTCATTCATCTTCTAATGACAAAAAATGTAAACGTTAATTATTTGACTATAATATAAATTGCATCTTATATAAAAAAGAGGCAATGAATAATTAGTCAACGTATCGAAATCTTATAGCTGGTATACTTTATAGTTTATAATCTATATTTATAAAAAAATATAAAAAACACAACAACTAGAGTAAGTACCTACTATGTTAATAAATTAAAATATATAAAATAGTTTAATATTTAAAAAAATGTAAGTTCATGATATATTTTGTTATTATTCAGATACATCACATTATGGTTGTCACTATTTTACTAAACATATTCTACAATTCTATAGAAAATTCGATCATAATAATATATTACTTAATTTAATACAATTCCAGATTTAGATGTGCACGATAAATACTGAAAGATTTGTCTCTTTTATTTCCTAAGCGACTGATGAATACAAAAAACTAAAAAGAATAATAAACCTATTCTTGAAAACAGTTTTCATAATCTATCAAATCGAATAAATAGAATATTGACGAAAACCATTTCAAATCTGAATACTTTCAGTTTAGTCATAGTTTAAGAGCTTGTTTTTGTATTTAAGATACCGTTATTGTTATTTGTACACAAGACAGGTGATATAATATTAAATACAGCTTATTCAAGTGACAATACTAATACAGACAACAAGGACTAAATAAGTCTAGTAAATCAGGAAGCCAAAATTACAGTTAATATAATTTTGCATGTACTATTTAATTTATTATATTTTAATATCGCGTTTTCTAAACATCTATTTAGCTTATAAAACACTTGGAACTATATATCTATCACTTTGACTTCAACAGAACGTACATTTTCTGAGGTACATTACTTGGTTTTTAACAATAAATCCTTTAGATAATATATAATATATAGTACCTAGGTATGAATGTTTATCTATTATTTTAAAACGAGGTTAAGACTAAAATTTTAAGATACACTATAGTTTATATTGATCAAAAAATAATGATGAATTTAATGCCATTTAATTGTGATAAAGATAAAAATTAAATAATAATGTAGTTGATACGTTTGCATTATCTTCTCAGTTTTTAAAAGATAATTTGATGAAATAAAATAGAAAGTTTTTTACTCTGTTAAAATTAGTTATTGTTTTTATTAATCAAGCAAAATATTTAATTTACCTATATATTTTATAAAATAAAGATATACATACAACTTGAGTTAGGAGTCAACTATATTATTATTTATATTTTACATTAACTAATATAGATACTATATTGTCTCAGGTGGAATCAGAATTCCCATTCGTTTTTTCTTAATAATTTTTTTTTTCTTTTTTAGAAAGTTATGGTATTTACGGAGTCTCTTAATAAATATGCTTCTATAAGGGTGGATAGAGTAAGATTATTAATTTTATCCCACGTAGAAAAATATTTCTGCACGTCACTTTTTTATTGTCTTTTAAAACATCAGCTTTGCGTCTCTGCTTGATGTGAACATATTTCATTGTTTATGAATTTTAAGGATTAAACATGCATTATTAAAATTTATAGATTCCTATTCACGTTTTTATCTATGGAGTTCTGCCGGTTCCATTTTCATTAATAATTTCACAAACAAAAGTGTGCAGTTGGAAAAAAAATCATTTGGTTAAAAAAAAATTATTAAACTGGTAGTTTAATTTTTTGAGTCCCTTCAGTTTTCATATATGTTAGACCATAATAATTTATAATAAGTGGTAACAAAGCGACAGCAGACAAGCCACGAGCGTCGGTTCCGACTTACGGATATCTCGTAGTCCACCCCCACCTATCATTTCGAATGATCGTAAGGAGGGGGCGCCTGTGATCTTTTATAATGGTGACGGAGACGAGTGACCATACATATTTTTTCTAGAATCGTCTTTTGTCCCCCACTACAGTTTACTATACGTCAGCTATGAAGTCATCGCCGCGACGGTGATAGCAAACGATAAAAGTTATAATTTAATATACATTTTATAGAAGTGAAAAAACCAAAAAAAAAAAAAAAAAACTGGTTGATACTAAAGAAAAGTTTATTTTGCCGATTTAAAATTTAGTACTTAATATTAATTGTGCCTGATTAAGGTGTTATTATTTTAATATAAGACTGTAAGTTATTACTTTGTTATCATTTTCATTTATTATTAGGTTATAGAGGACCATATTCCTACCATACTCAAAACTCAAAAGAAAACTGTTTGCTACACTAATTCCGGAGCAGTTTAATCAAGACCCAAAAGTTCATCTGAGCGCATTACACGTTATTAGTTACTTGCCATGTTTACTTAGTTATTACTTATTAGTTATAATAAAATAATATGTTTAATCGATTAATCGTCAGTTTGGGTAACTAAATAACTGTATAGATATATTATAGGTATTCCCTATACGCTGCAATAGCAAGTGGTGTATTATAATTCGTAATTATTTTAAAACATCCGTTATCTGTTGTATATTTTTTGAATAGATGGGTATTGCCCTTGGGGGTTTTTGGCTACATATACATATATGCAAACTCTATAAAGCGCTCAAACGATATTTATAAAATGAAAAACTATTTGAACGAGCTGCCCAAGGTGATCGAAGGCTTCCATTATACAACCAACATAATATATACATAATAAAATCTAGTATATATTATATATATGTATATATATACATTATATTATACCGGTATATGTATAATAATATATGCGTCTCCCGTATACTATGTATATGCGTATATAGATCGTATACTAAAGAGTAAAAAGCATAAAAGGAACCATCGTCATGAGTCATCGTGTATATGTATATAACCTTTATATATATAACAATATAAAAAATAAAAAGAATCGACCAAAATAATTTTTCACTCATTTTGTTCTGGTAGGTACCTATGCTCGTCTAGGTACGTTTAATGAGCTGCTCGCTATAAGCATTTACAATGAACGTGACAGCGGTAACTCGACTGCAGTTATTATTTATTACCTTTATCTCCTTCTTTACAACCGTACAGTTGGGTACGCGAGTAGGCCTCGGTTATCCTCGTTAGCCGCACTGAAAATGCGTCCTGTCCATACAAATGTATACAATGGTATTATAACTAATATAACTACATAGCGCATAGGTGCCCGGTATAATATTATTATATATATATATTAAATTAACGTACGAGTGTTATATAAGAGACGATAGTGTGTGTGCATACCGTGTGAAGCTGTTTCTTATCGACGGAAACGACTTAAGGTGTTAATACACAATACTGTCACTGTTATTCCTCAATAAATAGGTAGTATATTGTTATCGTTATCAGCCTTATACATTTTTATTACTCCGTGTGACATAACACCGCCTATGATGTTTTCACTGTCAATCGATCGTTGTATGAACTCAGAGCTTAAAGTGGTTCAAAACAACAAAGCGGTAGGTACGCATTCTATCATATGTTTCCAACACAAACGTAAATAATTCTTAACGATTAAAATGTTTGATGTTATTACCTTGTTGCGACCAATGGTGCGTGAGAGGATCCTTGTGTTAGTCATTATACCTTCTACTTACAATATTTAAATAAGCTTCCCATATCATTAATTTAATTTATAATATTTACTTGTAAATGTCTCGTTTTATCTACAAATTATTTCCATCTTAACTCTAACATCACCACTTCATTTGAAGTTTAAATCGTGTAACGTTTATACTCGTTAAAAAAAATAGTATGGTTTGAAATTAAACATTATCACCTATTATAGAAACATTATTATTGTACATCATTTTTTTTTTTTTTTTTGGTATTTACACTAAATACTTACTAAAATTAGTTTTCAAAACAACTACAATCTACTCCTAAAATAATTTAAAATAAAATAAAATATATTATATATGTACCTATAATATGTTTTAAGCATATTACCTACCTACATTAAATAAAACAAAAAGTAATAATCAAATACATGGAATAGTGTAGCGATAAAATAAATTGAACTATAATAAGTGCTATACAATTTATAGTATATTACCTATATAATATACATAGTGGCGTATAATAATATTTTTAACAAATTAAACAATATTTAATACAATAACTTTATAAAATTAAAACTAACGTTTCGAAAATAAATAGTAATTACCTACTTATTATTAACGAAGAATATTATTTGATTCAAATAATAATAATATTGTTATATTTTTAGAAGACAATTTTAAAGAAGACGCAGAAAAATTCAGAACTCGCAGTCAGAAAAATGGTGACTGATTTCTACACTTTAACCCCTTAATTAGGTATTTATGTATACACATTTATCTCTCTATTATATAAAAAAGTATTAAAATATTTATTTTTCAGTTTGTATGTACTACTTTCATGGTAAACAAATGAAAATAAATTCAGTCTGAAACAAATGATAGTAAAAAACTTAAAGGTGAACTTAAAGGTAAGGTCGCATACTTCCTAGTGACACCTTCATCCCTGGAAAAACTATACTATACTATAATTTAACAAATATTATCATGATAATTGATATTATAATCCAATAACTTAGACATCATAAAATAAATTGTTTAACTACATTAGGATATAAACAGCTATTCTGTATTAAGATATAAAAATTACAGCATTTCAAATTTAACCTAGTATGTAGTGAATTTTGGGGTGAACTAATCGTCAGGGGTCTAATTTTTGAACAGAACATTTTCCAATTAAACTAAGATTAAATTTAATTCAAAACTGACTTTTTATTAATTAAGCTAAATTTTTATTAAATAAAAAATAAAATTAATTCATAACCAAGTTTAAAAGTTTAAGCCATAAGCTTATTAAATAACTTATTACAGTCTTGGTAATATTTCAAAGTACCCAATAACCTTACCGTGATAACTATATTAAAAAAAAAAGTAAAAACAATCTCACCAAACTTTTCTTTAATATTATTTAGATATTAAACTAACACATCGAGGGTAATGTCCTTACTCCTTAGCTCGTATATTATCTCAGTCTTTGTATCTACGGCATAGTAATTTCTTTATTCGTTGACCATTGTTGACGCATTGTCATAGAAAATTATGTTAAAAGAATAACTGTCTAGGATCGAAGGTTTGTTTATCTTTTATTTTTTTGTTTTGAAAATTCTTTAACATTATTGTACTTTTTGCTCTCCTCATAATAATAACGTCATGTATGTTTGCCAAACATTGTTATTATTATCAGCGTTATTACTATAATTTATTTATTTATATATATATATATATATACATACTGTAGTTCGCAAAGAATAAAATCGTCAAACATACTACGTAACTTTATAAATAGGTATATAATATATTATATTATTATATTATGCGCGCAAGGTGAATCAGAGTTATGCATAGTCGTACGTATTACCCACACCATATTATGATATTATCGTTTTATTTTTATTACACCCTGTACGCAATCTGAATCGCCAAATTTATTGAATTACGATGTATAGCGATAAATAAGACGAATTTGGTTTCACGGCTAATTTAATCGACATTACGGATGTAGTTCAATGTATGTTACCGAACACTATTATGATTTTGGCATTTACCAACATCGGGAAAATTATAAATAATCTTCATATGTAAGTGGTGAGTGGTGAAAGCGAATCACGATTGTTACATAGTAGGCATATGTATCTGCATGACTGCATATGTACACACCATTTGTAGGTACATTTTCATCGCTACTCGCTAGAGTAGTTTACCTACCTTAGCTACTTATCTATATGTTTCAAACTAAAATGTTATCATGCTTGTATTTTAATTCTTTACTGCAGTATTCTAATTTATTAGATTTTTTATTATTCTCGTAACGACCCTTGCATAACACCACGTAGACTGACGTGATTTGGGGTATTTTAATAAATATTTATAAGAAGGTTAATTATATATTGTTACATGTTTTTATGATAATAATTAGTAATTACCAATTGCAGATAGGTACCGTACGTTCTTACCAGTGTAAATATTGTAAATAATTGGTCAAATAATATGCTTAAATGGTTAAGGACGCAGTTAAGTAGGTACATGATTGATTCGGTCAAATTTTAGGCCAGTGCAAATAAGAATGTACCAAATGATCGGTATCTGCCATTAATTATAATTTTATAAGCCTTTTTAAGTTATAAGTAGTATTATGTAAGACGTAAGCAGGATAAACCTAAACACAGGATTATGAAGATTATCTATCTGGTTATAATTACCTATATCGATTCAATATTAGCTGATAAATATAATTAATAATTTTATCTGACCGAAGAAATTATAATAAACAGGTCAATAAATGCAATGTTACGACTTACGACGAGTTAAGGTGGGTGTGTGTAAAGTAAATGGTAATTTGTTTTTGTAATACCACTAATACTCTCGCGAATCTATGTATATATATATACACGTACACACAAATCACGCAAATGTCAACCACTTTATGTAACGTTGTTTCGTGCATTATTTTATCGTTTATTATACGAACGTATTAGATTATATATTATTGGTTCTTACACATACAATGGTTGTACTGGTCGAAGTAGTATATTGTACCGACTATATTGTAATTAAGTGAACAATGATAAATATAAAAAGGTAACTCATGTTGAAATTTCAACACTATGCGAAATACACTCGATACCTAATACACTCGATAATATTTCGAAAAAGTTTATCGTTCGATAACTTTCAAATGGTTTCTAGTCCGATATTATAAGTATACGTGTAATATAGAATATTAAACGTATAGTTTTATCAAACTTCTCTTTATTCATTGGTCGTTTCCTTGATTTTAACAGTGTACAATATTGCAGCTATCCAAATAAGTTTCTGCCAAACGCAGAAAAGTATATAGGTTCGTACTCTGTCTGGCGTGTCGTTAAAGTCTTCCAGCGTATAGTAGCTGTTCGGTATGTGTTGTTCAGACGTTTTACATAAAATATTAGATACATTCAATGTCACTATCATTGCCATCGAATGGGATTTAGGTCCATATTATTACTGTTGCCAAACTATCTCCCCCGTGTATATATAGTTTTCATCCAGGTCTTTGTTAGAGCAGTTAGACGCGTACGCGATCGCTTACACAGAGGTTGGATATAGGAGCAGAGCTCGAGGGGGTCGCGGCTGAATCACGACACAACCGGTTCCCAGAGACAAGCGACTGGTTTTTTTTTTTTCATCCATTATTTTTATTATTATTATTATATTATTTATTAAGTATTATTACTAGACAAACGTACGGTTAACGCGTGTATCGTAGATTTACTATTTTTAATATATACCTATATCACTAGTTGTATTATGTGTGTTAACGGGTACCTACGCAAGTACCTACTGTGGAAACCACCGCGGTCAAAGTTCATACATTCATACACCACCCCATTACATATTATTATTATCCCGTCGCAATAAAAAAAAAAAAAAAAAAAAATCATAGTGTTATTATAATTATATATAAGTATAACTTTTGATATTATTATATCATATAATATATATTTTTCTATAAGTAGTATAGGTACTCACCACTGATTTATAGTTTTTTCTCGTCTTTTTCTCTCCCTCTAGGTATGTATATAAATATATTGTTGTACAGGTACACGATGATTCGATCAGTTATCACTAAGTGAGATTTGTTAGTTGGTTGTAAATATTCCGGTACATTTTGTGCGTACACCAACACCGGGTTTTACGGGTAGAAGAAGCTATAGACGCATGAATAGAACGATATTATTTGTATGACGGTAACCATTAACAATATACGGCAGAGCGACACGGTCCTCCGCGAGGACTGATGAAAGGTATACTGTTGGTTAGTAAACTGAATAAACCGAGTGTGTGTGAGACTATGGGTAGGTAGGTACTACAGGTGAATGGGTTTGAACTGCAGCGACTGGTAGGAGAAAGCAGGAGTGGGAATAATTGGTCGCTGTAGCGGGTCTATTCGTGTGGTTTGATGCACAATAGCGTCATCTTGCTCTCGAGGCGTCAAAAAGTTCTTCTCATTTCATCTTTGTTATCTATTTAATGAAAAAATAACACGGACTATTAAATAAGTGGTTATGGTATATATATATAATATATATACACAATATATGATGATTCGTCAAACATCATGCTCACTCCCCTCCTTCCCTTTTTCTTTGATACTGTGTAGTTACTCAAAATATGATTTTTGGAATTTTCAAATCTATAACAAGTAAAACTGTAAAAGCCATATTTTTAAATACCTACCCGAGATATTTGTGATTTTTACAACACCATATTATTAGGTATTTAATTAGTGTCCTGTAACTATGATACAAACTATTTTTTTTTTAACTTTTAATTATTCAGCAGATAATTTATTATGTAAATCAAAATTCAAACAACTGGTAGTTAATACTTATTGATACAACGATATTTTAATGCATGATAAGTCTCGGGTAAAACTACTTAAAAAAGTGGTCTGGCCGTCTGGGTATGTTTTGAGTACATTGTACCAAGAAATGTTTGTTAAATGTTGTGAGACTCGTTTAAGCATCAACAGTTACCACTAATGACCACTAATGATTTAAAATACATACTGAGGTTTTGTCAATATTGATCATTATACCTATCTAATATTGATGTATTTATTTTCACTTAAATATTTTATTTAAGTTTTTAGATCAGAGATTTTCAATCTTTTAAGACAGTTGACTACATATTACTTTTTTTTTTTTTAAATCCCACAGGCCAAATCTATAACTAATAAAAACATTTAGTAAATTATTAAAAATGTATTAAGAAATACTTGTTATGGTTAAAATGTGTTGGCGGGTTGAAGAATCCTGTTTTAATACTATACCTGAAAAGTATGTGTTTATTTTTATCTCAATAATATATATAAAAATTGTATACTGTTCAATAAAAAAATAACACAATGTTAATTTTTACTCCCATAATCCGTTCAATTCTTTATTTATTTTGTATCTAATAAATGTCGTAGAGTGTAGACCAGAGATTCCCAACTGAGGTGCCGGGAAATTATTTGAAATGTATTTTTTATTACATTATTTACGCAATAATAATTAAAAATAAAAATATATAGTTAACTTTCAATGTAATAATTTGTTTTATAATATATAATATGTGTGTATAGTATATTATATCTACATCTTACTACTTTTGTTTATGCACTGATAATTAATAAAACCAAAGTTGTCAATAAGGTGCCTCCGAATTTTTGGATAATAACTAAGGGTACCGTGAGTCAAAAAAGGTTGGAAACCTCTGGTGTAGACATACATAATATAATATATAAATAATAATTGATCTGTCATTTGTCGTCGTCGTCGGTCCGAATCATCGGTCGACGCACGCCGATAACGTACACAAAATAATATAACAAAAAAAAAAAAAAAAATAGATTGAATTGTAAAAATATTAAAAATAGATTGTACACCATGTCGCCGTGGTCTACACGACGCACGGCGATAACACAGAATATTATACAATATAATAATAATGTTAAAAATCACTATAATGTCAAATTCTTATTAGCAACGTTTCCATTTTTCTGTTCATAAACTGATACAATCCAACCACAAAAATGAGTTGTTATAAAAAAATTTTTTATGATCGAACCAGTGTTTGTGAAGTGGTTGATCAAATTTTTTTAATAAAATATCGAATGATACTAGTGGTAAGTATAAACTAAAATCTTTGCTCCTATTACGTTAAACATACAGCTTGCCTCGACACTGGGTTAAATTTACGATTGATGTTTGGATAAACATTTATAAATGTAATGTGTAAGGCGTAACTGGATAACAATTCAATTTATAATTTAAAATTAATATATTATTCTTACGTGCTATAGCACGATAGCAGCTACTACTTTACCTGTGAATCGGAAGATCTTTCACCCTCGCCAGTTATAACCGACGATACTGCAATCCAAAAACTATAATAATAGTTATAATCCATAATCTAACTCGCACACCCTGACGCCAAATTATATAATATCTTTGAAAATATTGTGCTCTGTGCTTGCATCGATGGATCGTGCATGAATGATGTAGGTATTGTGATGTGTTGTTGTCCTCAGACCTCGGTCCACACTCCATTTTTTCTGGCCAAAAGAATACCATCGACTTAAAGCAAGTAAATTTTTTTATAAATTATAATACTATACTATTATAATTAGTGCTTCATAGTTTTACTAAGTATTGCGTACGTACACATCTCGAAGTGCTTAAGCACTTATTAAGTTGTATAATATTATTTTAAATAATAAATCGTAGATACATAATAATTAAACCACGGAATTGCATGGATTTGCATTTATCATTTTTTTTTTTTTATACATATTTAAGATTTTTAACTCATATTTGGTTGGTTTTTAATGCATATGAATTGGCTCTCTAAATAATAATATTAGATGTTGCGCAATGCCACAATGCACACATTTTATTCACCATTTAAATTAGGTAGGGTTGACTTTTTATTTTTTTTTTATTATATAGAACATTTATAAAATTAATATTTAGAATTATTTAGTTAGAATTTTGACGTTTCATTCATAATCATGCGTCAATAATTAAAGAAGCTATTAATATTTGAATTTTGTATTTAATTTCTAAAATGAAACATAATAATATTGTGTATAATTTAATGATCAAATTAAATTATTATTTTTCTTTATTCAATGCTTGAATGAAATCTTCTAATTTTTCTTAGATTTGTTTAACTTTATCAAAGTATAAAAATAAATATTCTAAACTTTAAAATAGCTTAATGCACTTGCTAAGTTTTATGACTAGAGTTACTCGGTGACCAGTCAACCGTTTGCATTTGATCTCATCATTTTGGCTGTACTCATCCAAAATTTCCTTTAATTCCTTATGTAATATTACTTTGCCAGTAAAATCATTTCTCATAGTTAGAGAGGTCATTTCTTTTAGTAAGTCATCAGTTACCTATAGACAATTATCAAATTACATTGCTGTAAGGTATCAAAAATAATATTATTTACCATTAAATTATGTTCCAGAATACTAGTAAGGAATTGGGCTGCATAATCACAGTTATGTTTATTTTTTATACACCTGTCTTCTAAAGTTTTCAATTGTATCACTCCTAGAATTTCTAATGCCTGTAAAAAATATTTAAATTTTCTCATTCATCCTTTAAGCAGTCTCAAATTAACAATAATATTTTACCTTGTCTTCCCAAGAGTGTCTTGTTAATGTTTCATTAATAACAGCAGTTTTTAAAGTTTCTAAAATGACATCAAATGCAAGTTTTTGGTTTTGATTTTCTTCAAACATTGTTTTAAACATATTTTTCAACATTATCCAACCTATGTTAATTGATTTTTTAGGTAATTGCTCCTTTGCAAACTGTTTTAATTTAATATCAACCACTGTATTGAAACTTACTATACAACAACATAAAATAAAGTTTAACATTTTTTAGTTTTATTATTATCATTATTATTATTACTAGTACTATTGGTTTGATTCACTGAATAGCCTGCAGGCAAATAGACATTTTCAATTATATAATGAGAAATGCTGTTCCAAAGTTCAGCATTAAGTTTTTCTTCCCAATTCTTGACAGACACAGGACTATTTTTAAATTGTGCTACATGATATGGACCTTCACTTAAAGTAACTTTAACAAGTGCTCTGGGCATAATTTCACCAGCACCCCTTAAAATACAATAAAATAGTAATGTAAAATGTTTGTATAAAAATAATTATATGTATGTTTTATATTACCTAGGAAAAATCCTTGCTTGTGCTATCATTTTTAATACTGATGTTTTTCCAGAACTTTGATCACCAATTACAATAACTCTGGGCAAATGGTCTTGAGTTTGGTAATTTGAATCGTAATCATTCAATTCATCAAGTAGTTCAGAATACATATCAATTAATCATTTCTAAGTAAAAAAAAAAAAATTGTGTACATAATTGTTATAGATAAATATCAAAAATAATCAAAATTATTTTTGATAATTACTTTAACTTTTCTCATATTCATTTTATGATTTTTTGCAAGTAAAAGTGTTTTTATTTTTATTTTTTTATTTTATTTAATTCTTTATTTTCTTTTTCTAGTTTCTCCAATTTTTTTTGATACCTTATTTGCGTTTTTATAAGTTCTTTTGTGATACTTTTAATATAATAAATTTAATTAATTAAAACAATATAATATATTTGATAATAATCGAATAGGTACTTTATTTCATATGTAAAGACAATTAACAGGTATATTCTCACAGTTATTTATAATATATTTTTTTTTGAGAAAATTTATTGAAGCAGATCAAATCTTTTAAAAATAATTATTTCTATCGCACTTCAAATAATTTCAATATTAATTCCTTAGTTTGTCTGAAACAGAATTAAATATGATTTCTTATATTTATGTATTGTACTATTTGTATTTTGTACTTTTAATTATAGCACAGAATAAGAACATAATTAGTTAGTTGAAAATAAGAAATAACATTTTCTATTTACTATTAACTAGTAAAACTATTTTTCATTGATTACATTTTTCACAATGATTACAACTTAAGAGGTTACTAAATATCATTTAATATTCTTGTCTTCTTTTTGCTTTATTTTATTTTATAAACAAATAACTAATAACTTTATTTAAACTTATTTTAAATTGTCTATTTAGCAGGCAGCAGCTAGTATTTAATCTAAACATATTATATTTAAACTAAAAAGTAAACATTGTTAATAAAAATTTTGTTGTATGGTAATTAAAAAAAGGGTCTAATTTTTTTAAAAATTTTAAATAAATTCAATTGTAAAGCTAAAAACTAAATTGTTGAAAATTATTTAATTATATAAATTAATATAATGATTAATTACAATTTTTATTATGTTTTTAGATTAATTTAATAATGGAGATATTAGCTTGTCGACGACCTGTTCTATTGAGCATTTTAAAGAAACGAAAGCTCATTAAAAGACTTAATACATACAGCCATACTCAACAAAGAAGTTTAAGCAATATTATGCTACGTAGAATGGACAGGAATCCAATATTTAAAATAAATAATCCACAGTTATCAAGAAATTTTTCGATGATGCGTATTTTAAATTCAATTCTAAAATTACGATATTTAGTGATAGGCAGTGCTGTTGGTGGTGGTGTATCTGTTTCAAAGGTATTGAATACATAATTAAATTTAGAATTACTAATATTATCATTGTCGTTTATTCATTAATGGTATGGAGTGGCCGGTGCACATTGTCATATCTCTGTTGTCATGGGCAGGCATCTCTTCTTGGGAAAGTGTCTATCTCAAGGCACTGCCACCTTCTTCCTCAGAAGGCAACAGCAAACCATTGCATAATAAAAACCTTCCCTAGTATATGACAGTCCAAATATCCAATAGACTATTGTCAAACTAACATAGAATACCTAACCTTATTATGGTTGTTGCACCAAAAGAAAAAAAAATTATGAGATCTCTATAATTTATAAATTGTATGTAATATTATAGAAATACCAAGAATGGAAAGATTCATTACCTGATTTAAGTTGGCTGGATGATATTTTTGCCAACAATAACACAGCCAATACTATTCAAACATCATTGAAATCAATTATGGATACTATGCAGGATTTTGATTTTGGTAAGAACTTAAAACTGATGTTTTGTGGAAGAACTTACATTTGTTAAAATCTGAGATAATCTAATGTTTAGACTGTACAAACAATTCATATTGTATGTTATAGACTCTTCAAAATCTAATGAAAAATTGGGAAATTTAAAGGTCTGGCTTGATTCTAGTATTGATCAATTATTTAAGGCTACAGAAATAACTGAATCAGATGATCAATGTGAGTTTTTATCTGCGAGACAAAGACAAATTACCATCATAATTTTCAATATGACTAATAGCTTGTTAGCATTTGTGAAAAAAATGGGTTTTTTATTCCCCTGGCTTTATTTATTTATTTTTAAAAATTTTCTGTAAAAAAGTATGCACTTAATTGAATTTAAAATCAAGTAACTGCTTCTGATTAATACATTTATCAGTATGAAGTTAAGTTATTTATAATTGAATTTGAGAAAATGTGCATGTTCATTTGAGTTATATTAAATTCATATTATATTCCATTTTTGTGACTTATTTAAGTTCTTCCATATGCAGTAGTAGTTTCTCTTTGTTTCATTTATTGGAAATTTTTTTTTTTTTAATACTTTATTTGCTGCATCTCATATTTATTTCTTTTTAATATAATATATAATTTGTAATTTTATATACAACGCTGTCTTGATATGATATCAAATGTTTGCCAATATTAAATATTTTATGTAATATATAACAATCCCAATTAATGTTAGATTACATTTAGTTTATTTTTTTTTTTATTTAAAACAAAAACAGGAAACATTTTTAAACATACCATTTTTTACTTATTTTATTTAGCTAAAATTGTTGAAGATATATCTCCCATTATTACTAAAGCTGCAACAACAGACTCTAAAGATTACAAACAGAAATTGGGTTAGTATATGTTGTTAAAAACACTTATGATTTGTCCAAATTACACATTATATTGTTTTGATTAATAAATTTATTATATTAGAAATGTCACAACAAGAACTTATAGAAGTACAGTTAAAGTATCAAAAAGAACTGGAAAAACTAGAAAAGGAAAATAAAGAATTGCGAAAAATACTTTTACTTGCAAAAAATCATAAAATGAATTTGAGAAAAGTTAAAGTAATTATCAAAAACAATTCCAATTAGTTTTGGTGTTCATCTATAACAATCAAATAAAAAATTATATTTTTTGTAATTTAGAAATCATTAATAGATATGTATTCTGAACTACTTGATGAATTGAATGATTACGATTCAAATTACCAAACTCAGGACCATTTGCCCAGAGTTATTGTAATTGGTGATCAAAGTTCTGGAAAAACATCAGTATTAGAAATGATAGCACAAGCAAGGATTTTTCCTAGGTAATATAAAACATACATATAATTATTTTTTTACAAACATTTTACATTGTTATTTTATTGTATTTTTAGGGGTGCTGGAGAAATGATGACCAGAGCACCTGTTAAAGTTACTTTAAGTGAAGGCCCATATCATGTAGCAAAATTTAAAGACAGTGCTAAAGAATTTGATTTAACTAAAGAATCTGAGTTAGCTGAACTCAGAAAAGAAGTAAGAAGTTTTGGTATAATTTATTATATCATACTACTTATTAATTTTCAGCTAATGCAATCCTAAACTTTTTAAAAAGGTAGAAGTAAGAATGAAAAAAACTGTAAGCCGTGGAAATTCTGTGAGTAATGAAGTTATTTCTATGACTGTCCGTGGTCCTGGTCTCCAACGAATGGTACTTGTTGATCTACCTGGCATCATTAGTGTAAGTTACAATTGTCTATATTTAATGATCAGTTATTCATTTATTATGGGTTATATTTATTAGAGTGTGACTCAAGGCATGGCACCTGATACACGAGAATGTATTCGTCAGATGACTACAGCACACATGTCTAATCCAAATGCAATCATTCTCTGTGTTCAAGACGGGTCTGTAGATGCAGAGAGAAGTAATGTTACAGATTTGGTATCTCAAATTGATCCACAAGGTCGACGTACTATTTTAGTTTTAACTAAAGTTGATTTGGCTGAAAAAAATATGGCCAACGCAGACCGTGTATGTAAAAAGATTCTTGTTATCTCAATTTAAATATATTTTCAGTGTTCTTATTAAAATTTGTTTTTTTTTTTTAAAAATTTTATAGGTTAATAAAATTCTTAGTGGTAGTCTATTTCCTATGAAAGCATTGGGATACTTTGCTGTTATAACCGGCAAAGGCAGTCAAAATGATAGTATTGATAGTATAAAAGAATATGAAGAGAAGTTTTTTAGGAATTCAAAGCTATTCAGGTAGAACTTATAATACTTTTAAAGAATTTATTGTTACTGGTTTTTGTTTTTGTCTTATAGAGATTCCATTGGCATTTCATCACAATTGACAACACGTAACTTGAGTATAGCTGTTTCTGATTGTTTTTGGAAAATGGTTCGTGAAACAGTAGAGCAACAAGCAGATTCTTTTAAAGCAACTAGATACAATTTGGAGACAGAATGGAAAAATAATTTTCCAAGGTTACCTATTGATAAAAATATTGTAACTCTCATAAGTCAAAACTAAATATATGAATTTTTTACATTGACTTCACTTTAGGTATTTAGAACTTGACAGGGACGATTTGTTTGAAAAGGCTCGGGGTGAAGTCTTAAATGAAGTAGTAAATCTTAGTCTTGTGTCTGTTAAGGATTGGGAAGAAAAACTTAATGCTGAACTTTGGAACAGCATTTCTCATTATATAATTGAAAATGTCTATTTGCCTGCAGGCTATTCAGTGAATCAAACCAATAGTACTGGTAATAATATTAATAATAATGATAATAAAACTAACAAATGTTAAACTTTATTTTATGTTGTTGTACAGCAAGTTTCAATACAGTGGTTGATATTAAATTGAAACAGTTTGCAGAGGAGCAATTACCTAGAAAATCAATTAACATAGGTTGGATTGTGTTGAAAGATATGTTTAAAACAATGTTTGAAAAAAACCAAAACCAAAAACTTCAAGCATCCGATGAAATTTTAGAAAATTTAAAAACTGCTGTCATTGATGAAGCATTAACAAGACACTCTTGGGAAGACAAGGTAAAATATTATTGTTAATTTGTAATTGCTTAAAGGATGAATGAGAAAATTTAAATATTTTTTATAGGCATTAGAAATGCTACGAGTAATACAATTGAACACTTTAGAAGACAGGTGTATAAAAGATAAATATAACTGGGATCAAGCAGCCCAATTCCTTACTAGTACTCTGGAACATAATTTAAAAGTAAATAATATTATTTTTGATACCTTACAGCAATATAATTTGATAATTGTCTATAGGTAACTGATGACTTACTAAAAGAAATGACTGGACCTTCTAACTATGAGAAATGGTTTTACTGGCAAAGTTGTACAGCTGAGCAAACTAAAAGAAGTAATATAAAATACGAACTGGAAAATTTATTGCACTCGGATCCTGTAATTAAATTATTTTTATATTGTATTTGTAACTAAATGTTTATACTTATGCCATATTATTATGCTTAGAACCATAGTAATTTATTAAGTAAAGATGAACAGATAACCATAAGCAACAATTTGAAACAGAAAACTGGAACACCTTATGAACTTGATGAAATATGGCAAACGTGGTATTTAGTATATAGGCGTCATTATTTTAAAACGGCTTTAGAAAATGCACACAACATTAAAAAACAATTTTACCATTATCAAGAAACAAATGAACTACAGGTATACATTTAAAAATGTAATATTATTTATGTGTGTGAGAGTGTTATTAAAAGAAAAAATAAATTAATGAATTAAAATGTTCCTAATAAAGTGAATATTTATATAAAAATTTTATAAATTGTCACACTCTACCCGAAATGAGATTGTACCCTGTTCGTGATCAGTTTTTGTCAGCAGCGATCAAAAAATGCTCATCCATTGCCCTTATTGAATCTACCACCTGTATGTCTGTTATATTGTGAAGCCCGTGTGTATAAGTTGACCACTGTGGTATAATCTCATTTTAGATATATATTATATTTTAGAGTATATTCTATTAAATAATCAAAAGTATTGAAAACTTAGATTAAAACAATATAACAATTGACCACATTGCATAAAAATATTTCTTACTTGCTGTGCAGATATGTAAAGAGTGATGTTCCCTAAGATATGTGACACGTATATAAAATGTAATTTTATAATACAAAAAAATGTTTTGTGTACAATATGTTTAGAATGAATATTATGATATTGAAATGTTTTGGAGAATAATACGTATGATCAAAGTAACGGCCAACGTCTTAAGACAACAAATTACAAATAGAGAATGTATATTTTAACTTTTAGTTTACTTAATACAAAAAAATTAAATTATTAATATAAATTTTATTTCTTTTTTACATTAGTGAGACGTTTACATAAGGAATTGAAGGAAGTTTTGGATGAGTACAGCCAAAATAATGAGATCAAATGCAAACTGTTGACCGGTCGTCGAGTAACTCTAGTCGAAGAACTCAGTGAGTGTATTAAGGTATTTTAAAGTTTGGAATATTTATTTTTATAAGCTTTTTTATTCTTTAGATAAAGTTAAACAAATCCAAGAAAAACTAGAAGATTTCATTGAAGCATTGAATAAAGAAAAATAATAACTTAATGTTGACTTAGTATAATTCTGTTTTAAATTTGTGTTGTATATTGTTTATTTTCTAATTAGTTAGTAACATTTAAATTTATTGTTGAAAATTATGTGTTATTATATTATAATTTGTATAAAACTGGTTATTATTTCATAAATATATACATATATATTATATATTATTTATTCAATAATCGATTTATGTACTGATAACACTATAAAACATTTATTGCATGCTGTTTTTGTATGTATTTGTAAGTTTGTAATACAAGCAAAAATGTCTTTTTAATAATTTTATGTTAACAGTATCATTATGAAAACATTTAGGCTATACCTAATTCATATTAGTGTCAGTAGATAATAAAGAATTATTTATTGTAAAGAATTTTTTTTTCAAGCAATCTCATACATATTTATTATAATTATGTATGATTAATATCAAATATAATATAATAGGTTATAACTTATAATAATCTTATAATTTTTATTTGAATTGTAGACATCAAACTTTTAGTGCTTTCCTTATAATGTCTTAAAGCGTTGACAGACTAAGAAAAAAATGGCTTTTAACTGATATATTATGATGGAAAATCTTAGTACCAATATTATCCTGATGAGATTTAAAAGAAAACCATATCCATATGTACCTACTGTCTCAGATTTTCATACATACAACATAACAAATTTGCGTTCAGTAAAATTAGATTTATGTTATTGGCTTTAATATTAGAGCAATCTCAATTATCAAAAATAATATAATGTTATTATCTAAGCTTTAAGTTCTAAGGGCCAGGTCACTCCATACATTTTTATTAGTTTAATAATTTTAAAGTTACAATATAACAAAATATTACAACTACCTATAAATATTTATAACTCACAACTCACTTTTAAGTTATTAAATTAATAAAAGCATATGAGATGATTGGGGTCACCCGCGGCCGAGTGGTCAGAACTAATGTTTTGGATTTAATTTTGAGGTAGCCACAGGGCATTTTAATATTAATATTGAGAACTTTGACACAGTGATACATACAATTAATTATTGACGTAGAAGACAAGTGATCGATATTCGATATAGAATATATCTCAAAATGGTATAAATTATTTCATGTCGTATAATCAGATAAGGAAACATTTATAATATTTCATAATATTATTATTTATTAATATAGTAACAAATATAAAGGTAATTACTTACTTATATGATTAGTAAGCCTTCTTTAGCAAAAAAAAAATATTTAAGAGGCAATGAAGGTGAACAATAAAATATACAAAAGTCAGTATGGTACTATGATCATAGGACGTGTGCACAGACTCTAAAGTATGTAGTGCCCTTATTTATCATCGGTCATTTAGTCAGCCGTTTTATAAATATTTACAAATCTATTTGAAATTTGAATGTTCCACAGGTAGTTTAAATGTTATTTTGATATCATTATCGGGAATCACGCGTGTGGTGTTGGTGTACCTATAAGTAACAATACAATATTATAATTTATAATGATCGGCGAGAAAAACACTAACACTACTTTTAAAATATTTATATCCGGTCCAGGAAAAAATTAAAAAACTTACTCCTTTATTTAAATAAAAAAATAATTGTCAAATATGCACTTGTAAAATGAAAAATGGTCAAATTTGCACAAGTACAATACATGCAAGTATGCAACTATACATTTTAAATATAAACTTGTATTGCTATGAAACAAATTTCTATATTAGGTACAGTGAAGTGAGTTATCCCTTTTTAAAGTAATAACTAGGGCTTGGATCTTTTTTATACATGAGATAGAAATCTAATTTTTATACATAAATTCGTTTCACGTCATTCTAAAAAACCAGAAAAACCAATTTATTTTTGGGTTTTTTTACTTTTTTTTTATGTAAATGTTTTTTTTGGTTTTTTTCAATATTATTACAGCTGTGAATTTTTTATACGTTTATTATGCTATTGTAATGAAATAAAAATAATTAATAACAAATGTAAAAACCCAGAATGCGGTTATTGCATTATTATTGTTTTCGTTATCGACTTGTTTGTTAAATATATAAATGTACCTATAGATTATCGATCTACATAATATTATAGCTTGCAGTACGAATACGGTCAGTATGTCTATAAAATCGATATCGATTATCGATCATTTCAAAATTTAAGATTAAGTGTTGTAATTTTAAAGCTCTTGTATGAAGTATGCACCGATCAATTTAGTGGATGTAGAGAGTTCGTTTTCTATATATAAAAATATTCTGTTGGACAATAGAGTCAGTTTAATTAGGTATTGTAAACCTTGGGAAATACATGGTATGTAGTAGATCCATTTGTTTTTTTTTTAAATATTAATATTAATAATTTTGTTAATTTTGAAAATAAACGGATTTAAAATGAATAAATAGAAAAAAATAAGTCAGTAGGTAGTACGAACCAAATCGTACATTTCCCCTGATAAATACTTGTGGTCAATTCTGTAATTAATAATGTGATGTTTTTAGGTATTTAAAACGATAATATTATGATCTTTCTCTTTGTTCATTAGCAAAAAACCTTGAAAGTTTAATACAAGGTTCCTTATAAGTTATTTTTAACACAAAATTAAAATATCAACAATACGTCATATTATTATTATGCGATTACAATTTTTACAATTGTTAAAAGATACAATTTTTTTTAACAAAATTATATTGGAAATGAATAAAAAACGTTTGGCCTAGTACCACATATATATTTTATGAGTGATTTTATTTTGACAATATTAAGATATTTAAATATAATATACTAATGGTTATATTGTTATTGTTTTTGAAATCAGAAAATGCTGATCTCAGAAACTTGAAACAGTCAAAACTTTAAACTATATTACTTAATTTAAGTATCATATATTTTATAAACTAAATTAAGTTTTCAAAACATTTAAAACATTGTTACCTATGTTATTTATATACATTTGAGATCTCTTTAACATTTTTTTTTTATTTATGTTCTAAAAAATGGTTTTCTCGATTAAAACACTTATAAATGTCTTATATAGGTTTTATTAAGTACCTACATGTTCATTTCAAGATATTAAGTAAATTAATTAGGAATCAATAAACTAAATAAACTTTCGAATTTTCGAAAATCAATCTCCAACAAAATATAGCATATATATAATATAAGGAGATTAATGAATTCATATAAAAAAAAAATTAAGTCTAGATGTACAATATGTTTATTTTTCGTCAGTTTATTGATGTTCATCGTCACGCATACATAATAGGTACCTATGCGTGTTACACTTTTTTTTATTTCTTTTTTTTCGAATAGTAATAAGTTATAACAACGCTTAGTTTCACACAACACGTATTTTAATGTATTAAACTAAAGATTATTAATTTTAACTTATTTTTGGAAAAAAATTCAAGAAAAAGCCGAGAGAGAATCGCGATGATCGTCTCGAAATCGTACACTCACCGACCTGTTGGCACGCTCTTGCTGTTGAACACATTGAACTGCACACACAAAAGATTAGAAATTGCCTATATTTTGCTCCTTCTAAGAGCTGCTTTAAATAAAAATACCATCGGGGTGTTGTCGGCGTCACGTCCTCTCAAACGGTCACACTGCGCGGACGGGCGATCACGTTATCAGGCGTCCTGTTATCTCAGAACGTGTGACCAATGGTAGGACCGTAAACACAAGTTGATAGCTACTCGATAAATAATTTTTCTTGTGCCATTGCCGAGTGTATTATAAGTAGGCAATAGGTGTAGCGCGAACGTTATCTTTTTTTATTTTGTATTTTCGTTCACCTTAACGCCCAACGCTGCCCAAATCGATTTCCGATTTTCGTCTTTCACTCCGACGGCGATCCGGCGTCAACCGAACATGAGCTGTCTGATCACCACGATCGCCCTGGCCACCGCCGTTTTGGCGTCCGGTGAGTACGATTTTCCTTTCGCCGGACACGCCCCGTCAGGTGTCCTTCCTCGCCAAAACACTTTTGTCGAGTTGTTTTCCATCCCCAGCGAACCTCCCTAGTCAACCGTTTTAGTGCCACTTTGTATTTATTTCTGTGTTCTCATTTTTCTAGCAAGTGCCCAAAGCCACCAACTCTATGTCCTCAACAGCCCATCGAATGTCAAGATCGGTCAGTCGTCAGTGCCATTGCGTGCCACCGAGTTGGCCGACGTTGTATCGTCGACATTCGGTTTCTCCGTTCCACATGGAGTAAGTGCATGGTTTTTACAGTTTACAATGTCATAACAGTTGGTCGACTTGTACTTGTCATACTTTCCAATTAATATATATACTTTGTCAAAACCACTCAGTGGCTGAATAACAGTCATGATATTACCTATGTAATTTATTGTTTGTTAAAACATAAGCATTTTTTGTTATAATTTACTTATAATTTACTTATAAATACAAATGTTTTATCACATACAAAGTAAACTACATTAACTAGTTACGTATTTATAAAATACTTAACTAATAACCATGGGTTAATTCTGAAGTAAATAGAGTTTTTATCATAACTTTAAAATAAAGACCCACACTTATGAAAAATTCAATAATTACAATTTATAACTATAATAAGAAAGTGTATACAATGGGGTCACTTGATATTAATCATGACTATTATTTTAAAATGTATTTTACTAGGAAAAAACTTGGAGCAATATAATGATGGCAGACCCATTTTCATTACCTGAAGCTGTAGTTGTCCTTGAAATACCCGGATCAAAGAATCCCGGTTTTGACCTAAATAAAGTTGACCATCGTGATTTAGTTTTGGATGAACCTTTAAATGAAGTGTTTGCTACTGTGGAACATAGAATGAAAGAGAGACTTGCCAATAAGGAATATAGCATTATGCACGGTTCCTTAACCAATGTTGAATTTGTAAGATATATTTAATTTATAACTATTACTATTGTTTAATAAATCACAAAAATTTTTAGCTTAAAAATCAAGTATTCCATCCAAATTTTAAGCTTAATCCTAGTATTAAACCTCAACTCATTGATTCATATGATGAAAAGTATGCTGTATTTTTCAATGAAGTTTACCATTTACATCAATTGGGGCAAGGTGTAAGTACAATTTTTGATATTTATATAAAATTACATAATAAGTCAAAACAAAATAAATAATTTAATAGAGCCACTTAATTATGTTTGTAAGATATTATCTTACTATTGATTAGGTATAAATTGTTTAGTAACTGTTCATGCAACTTGGTATTAAATTTTCATAACATTTTTGTGTCTTACTTAAATAAATTATCATTGCAGGTCAAAGAGAGTGGGTTAAAAAATAATGTACCAGATTTTCATTGGTTTCAATTGCAAGGCATAAAGGCTTTGACTGCTGTCAATGGAGAAAATTCAGAAGAAACTATTGATGGTCAAAAGGTTTTAAATGAAGCTATATCTACTTTGGTTCAATCATACAATGAAATTTACAATAATGAGGTATTTATTTAATTGGTGTCATTACATATTTATTTATCAGATTTTACTTCTTATAACATATTATTTTAAAACCTTTTTAAATATCATTTAGGTGTTAATTATTGCTATTACCAACAATGCAAAAGAATCACATAGAAACAAACGTGAACTTAGTGGAGTAGAAATGGTAATAGTTTTAGAAACAACTTCTCTTGATGTTAATTTCATAAGAATGTATAATATGTATATTTATTTGTTATTAGGATCTCAATGTTGCTGAACCAATATCTAATGATTTTCCAGTTATTTTCAATCTAATACTGTGGTTTGTTGTAATATTCGTCTTTTCTCTTTTAGCCATAGCATGTGAGTATTTATTTTGATTTTATTTTTAATATAAGTGAATAATATATTTTTTAATATTAACACTAGAATTGAAATTATTTTTAATAAACATTATATTTTCATAATTGTATATTTATAAGGTTTCTAAAATAACAATAATTATATGTAGTCTCTCAGTTACTTAAAAAAATGTATTATTATATTATTCTAAAACTATTAAAAGGAATATTTCATTGAGTCTCAGTGGTGCCAAACTAATTTTTAGTAGGTAATGCAAATACACATTTTAATCACCTACCTATCCCTACCTAGATACTATCAAAAATATCAATTTCATTTAACCATTAATGATCAACATAATATTATATTCTTATTAAATAAATACCTATTTCTAAAGTTCCAAGTGCAAGTTATATTGTATAATGAATTTAAGTGTTACTAGACCTAAATTTTAGAGAGTACTAAAATGGTATAAAACTATAAACCTTACAAATCCAAACAAATTCATAACTGAAAAATACTATAATCTTTATTCAAACCCATTTTAGAATTATTGTATACGAAAAACCCATTTTGTGAGCAAACATGATCTATAATAATGATTTATTTTAACATTTTGGCTGCATATTGACTCTAATTGGCATCATATAGATCATGCCAATATATATTTAAAGTTAATGGCTTATAATTCCTTACTCTATGTTATTTTATTATTAGCTAGCGTGGTAAAATGCGTGTTTTAAAATATGTTTTTATATGCTATTTGAATGTATGTACGGCCAATGGCCATGGAGTAGCTTTTTTATGTTATATTAAAAAAGGTGACATACACTGGGTGAAAACTGCAAAAATACATACGCTTTTGACATGTTAACTTAATCATTTAAATTATTGCTTTAAACATGTTATATTTTGCAGGGCTTAGTAGTTAAAGTACAGAATGTAACTTTTATTAGTTTTATTTAATCAGAGTATCTGGTTGTAAGTAACAATTAAGTTAATGAGTTACAGTTTAAAAACAAATAATTATTTATGGATATAACAAATCAGTATTACTCAAAATCAATAATCAATCTATAAAACATTATTGACTATTTGTATTATGCATTGTAATATTTTACAGAATTTAATACCTATCAAGCATAATCTATTTTACCAATAATAATAAACATGTTTGTGTACATATAATTTAAAATAGCTAATACTTAAGATATAAGATAGTATTTATTGCATTCATAATAATAATGAATATTTGTATCATTGTATTATTAATGTGAAAAAAAATATTCTATTTTTTGTTATACCTTACAAGTTATTAATCGCATAAATTATATAGCACTTAAAACCTATTTCACGATATTGGTGCTTTGACAATTTAATCATAAATTATAGAACAAAAATTAAAACAAATGCCAATTTCAATTACATTTTTATTGTTTATTTAGTTAAAAAACAGAAAAAAAAATTGTCAAATAATGAATGTAATATATAATATATATTATATAATTTAATAAGTTTTTAAATATATTAATTATTTGATTTAATAATTTTAAAATTTATATCATTCAATTATCTAATTCTACTTTTTTTTTTTTAGTGAGTATTGCCCAAATGGATCCTGGTCGTGATTCTATTATTTACCGAATGACCAGCAATAGAATGAAGAAAGAAAACTAAATGTTCATATTGTTCATAAAATGATTTATAGGTGAACAAATCAGAGTATGCATGTAATAATCATGAATCGATTAAAAAGCAACAACAACAACAACAACAATAAAACTTAAATTTGGCTTAGAATCCATTCCATTTTGTATATAAGTGTTCACATACTACACAATTATTATGATTATTATACTAAGTTTTTGTTTTATTTAATTTAGTTTATTGTTTTAAAACAAAGGTGTTTAGTATCTTAGTATTTCTTTATTTAATTTATGTAAATTAAAAAGTTATCAATTTGTTTTAAAATTCTTATGTTATCTAATTACTAATTACCTTTGATAAGTAAGTAAAAGTAATAAGTATGTACTGTAATAAGTCCTTGCTAATTATTGTTTATTAATTATGGCAAATTGTTATAACTTATAAATGAGTTTTCCAATAGGAAAATGAGAGATTCTATTGTGTGCAACTTTTTTAGGTAAATATAAGTATTTATATTAGAATATAAAAAAAAGTTAAAACATTCAAATATATATTAATTAAACATTTTTCTTAGAAATGTAGTTACTTGAAAACATTGATTTAATTGGTACTAGTTTTTCACAGAAAGTTTAGTGTTTTACAATTTTAATATTAATTTTTTTATTCAGAAATCGTATGCATAAAAATAGTTTTATTGATAACAAGGAATTAACTTTAAAAACTTGCAACAAGAAAGACAAAATGATCAGCTAAAACTGCAAAAAGTTGCAAAGACTAAAGTAAAATAACTGAACTATACTCTTTTAACCACTGCCAAATATAAAATGTATTATTGTACTGTACGTGAATGTGATTATTTTACTTCATTGACAAATGTTTATTTTTGTTAGAAAAATTAAATCAAATGCACATGATAATATCTTCATTGCTTGATATCCATTATATACTTCTTCATTAACAAGGATTTGTGAATACAAGTATTTGTTTATCATGGTGTAACTATGTAAGTTTGAGTTTTTCAACGAAAATATTCGGTTTTTTCTATATTATTTATTTGTGTGCTTTGATTTCAATTTAAAATTGTTTATTTTTTTCAGCATAGAACTTTTATAGATGTTAATAATTTAATATGTCTAGTTACTCTACGTATTTACTACAGTAATATAACCAAAATATTTTTTTACTAGAAATACGGACAAATTGTGTATGGAGCTTAGAAAACCTCAATAATACAGAATTGTACAATGGCTATATTATATTTGGGGAATAAATGGCATTCTTAATTGGTTTGATTAAAATAATTTATCGGAAACACAAGTAACAACAAAAGATTTTACATATTTAATATACGATTATACCTATATTATTAACTTAAACTTTAATTCTAAAATACCTACTTATATATTGACATATTTTTACCAATCAAACTTATAAAAACAACTATTGCAAAAACATTCCTGAAATAAAATAAATCCATTATGATGTGTGTACAATGTTATAATATAGCAGTAGGTATATTAAAAATTATATGGGATACCGAAAAAATGAATCCACAACTATGGTGTACCTAAATAGCCTATACATAACGCCGTGTGTTTATTATAATGAATAAGAGAATGGATTTTTATGCACTAAAATGTATCGAAATAATATGCTATATTATTTACAGTAAAAATCAAAAAAACATGCAAGAAAACTTTTTTTGTTTAACTAAAATTTATAAATTAAACAACATATAATAATAAATTATTTTAATAAACTAAGTATACAAAAAATTTTCATTTTAATATGCTATATATTTCGAATTTTGTAAAAATATATAGAAATAAATAAATAAAATTATACAATTAGATTCAAATTGATGTGATTCATGAAGATAACTGACGAAAAGCAAAAAGCAAAAAAGTATACAATTGCATAGAAATCCGCGTTCAATTCATGAGTCATCGCATTAGATCATATAGGTATATGAAATTGTGTATACTTACTCCTTCACTGCGTATTGTAAATGTTGTGATTTTTTCAAAAAAAAGTATTTTGTGTCCTTTCATATTAAATTCGGAGATATTCCATATAATTATTGTTTTAAAAGGTACTGCGACGTTAATTTAATGTGTAGAATACGTTTGTAAAATGATGGCATTTTATTTACACTGTTAAAAATACGTAAAATCAGTTTTTTTTATAATAAACTGACAACAAGTGGCTGTGGGCCCAATAAGAAATATAAATTTGACATTTTTACGTTTTTTTGCATGTAGATTAATTAGAGTCATTGAATTAGATCATTTATGTGAAGTTTTGAATTTGAAAACTTATTCTTTTACCAAGTATTGCACATAATGTGATTTTTTCGAAAAAACGGTATTTCGTGACCTTTCATATTAAGTTCGGAGATATTCTATATTATTATTGTTCGAAAGGTATTGCGACATTAACTTAATGTGTAGAATGCGTTTGTAAAATGATGGCTGTTTATTTACACTGTCAAAAATACGTAAAACTAGTTTTTTTAGAATAATCTGACAAGTGACCGTGGGCCCAATAAGATATATAAATTTGAAATTGTTTATGTTTTTATGCATGTACATTCATGATTTATATTATTTTTGATATAATAATAATGTAATCTGTTGTGTTTCAAATAATAATATTATGTCCTGTTACGTATATTATCTTAATCTATATGTTGTTTGTTACAATGTGGTATTATTATACCACAAAAATAGACAACGAGTGTAATGATCTTACAATAGAGTGTCATATTATGTTGACGATTTTATAATACTGGTTAGAGGTTTGCTATCTTTAATTTAAGTATCTTTACTTTTTAAATGATTATTTTAATAAATATCTTTATCGTTTGAAAAATTTATTATTGAACATATTTTAATTAATTAATTATAATATCGTTCCTGCTATTGTCAATAAAAGAATGTGCTTATTTGTCGATCAAAATTAAATTCGCCTATTAATAAATTAGATTAAACGTTATAATAGACGTTTAAAATTTAAATAACTATGTTAAAAATGTTTTTAATAAAACCACTTGTTTAAAATACTTTTTAACTCTAAAAGCAGTCAATATGAACCAGTGACTGATGACGACAAGTCTAGTGGCCACCGAAATAGTCTTACATAGCGATTGGTTCAAATAGTTTATACAACAAACTGCGCAAATGCTGATGGACTGGACGTCCGACTTTGTGTATGACCGTTTCCCCGATTAGGTAACGGTTGAAAGTCGGTCAATTAGTTTCAATTCGCTATCGTTTACCAGAAACCTAGCTCGAATTTGGCGATGTGAGTATATTTTTTTTATTAAAAAGTGTGTTTACAGATACAAAAGTAAATATAAATATAAAAGTTTTTTGAATAAATTTAATAAGTACAGTTAATAGTGAAATATTAATTGCATCACGAATTATTATATAAAAAATTAATAATATAATAAAAAGTAATTGTGATTTTTTTTTTAAATTAACTCAATCTAGATAATATTTTATTTTATATAATTGCCATATCGTGGAAAAATCTAAATAAATGATAAAATATTTAAATATCCTTGGATTAAAATTTTTAATAAATCCATTTCGGTGTGTAATGTCAAGGTACACTCGCGGACACTTGTACACTTAATACCTACTAAAAGGTAAGTACACTTTTAAAAACTGAATTTTTAACTATAAAGTGTTTTCGGATTAAATAATAGAATAGAATGAGTTTCCACGTTTATTACATCATAATTTTATAATTAAAATTTTTTTGTTTCTTAAATTGGCCCGTAGATTTTTCTGTTTTTTGTTTTACTGGCTGGCCCCCTTATAAGCTCTATCCACTTTCTTGTTTATACTATTAAACTATTTCATCGAGTTTTATACTTACCTACTCTGTTAATTACAAAGTCATAACTCTATTTTTTTTTTATATTTATTTAATTCAAAATTTATATCATAAAAAAACCTTCTATTTTCTAGTTATTTTCGACAAACATTTTTTTTCTATAGATAATTGGTTTAAACGTGTGTAGTTGTTTTGACTTAAAGGGTTGTATTGTATTTGCATGTATATATAATAACAAATTGATTTGAAAAAAAATATATTTATTTATTTATAAAAGTATAGCATATGTTATAATAATAGATAATTATACAATATTATTGTTATGGTCGCGATTTATATATATACATCATAAATGTGTAATAATTATTTATGATATACATATTTACATAATAATATTCACCACGACACCAATTTGATTACGTTTTTTTTTTGTGTTTTTCGCATGACATTTTGTTCCACACAACTGAATGCATTGCATGTGTTTACAAACACTATACATTTATAAATATAAATAATATTATTATTATAATGGTTTAGACTTATAGTTCTCTTAAAACACAATATTATATTATTATATTGATACATAAATATATTATACTCGCGTGTTGTAATACAATGTATTATGAATTATTATCACGGTAATAATAATGATAATAATTATAATAATTTAAAGCTGGTATATTGTTGTGTACATAATATATATTGTTTTAAACGCTATAAAATAATATATATATATAAATATAATATATCTTTAAGACTAATGTTATACATAAATATAATATTTACAAAGACAAGAAAAAAAAATAATATACATGATATAATTTGATGATAATAATATGTATAATATTATAATACGTTATATATTATAATATTATTGTCGTGTTAGAAATAAAATATGTTATTTCGGCGACTCGCGTCGGCTTTACGATCGTCGTCATGTATATGATAATAATAATAATATTTAATAATATTCCATACTCTTGTAATAATAATATAGTTTATGAATATAAATCCTTAATATTATTATATAGTCGAACCGGGCACGTTGTTATTTCGCCGAGCCGCCGTCGCCATATCGTTCGTAAAAAAAAAAATTTGAAAACAATTCATTCATAATATACAATTATATAATATTAATACGGTTATATATCATCTAATTCGAGCATTGCTCGTACGTCATTCGTCATACTGCTTACTACAGTAGATGTGCTTAAAAATAAATAAAATAATTTAAACAGACCTGTCGTGTCGTCGCATTACTGTTATGCGTATCGACACGTCTGGCCTGCGCGGAATAGTATATTATTGCGCCGTAATCTGCGCATCGGATGTGAATATATGTATATAAGTACACGTATTTTTTTTTTTAAATGTCGAATGTGAAAGGGTAAAAATCGTAAAAATTTATAGTGATAATGCATTCGCACGTGGAAATGACAATTATAATAATATGATTGGCGATTAGTAGTTTGTCATTTGCGCACAGGCGGTGTGCATAAAAAAAAAAAGTCGGAATCGTCGTAGAAGTGTACTCTCTTCCGTATTCGAGGGGTGTTTGTGAAAAGGGGGGGGTTGTTGTCGGAAAACGGTATATTATAAATAATGATAAAAAAAAAAAAAAAATAGTTATTTCAAAAACTGGGGACGGCGCTCTACGAACTGGCCATCTTGACGAACTCGGCGGCTTCGAACGCGGGTCCGTGCATGTACGGGCCCTGCGCGGTCGGCGGCGGTCCGCAAGCCATCGCTTTGGCGCTGTTCATGGACCGGACTCGCAAGAACAGGAACGTGACCACCAGACAGGCGACCACCAACACGGACAGGAGCATGGCCAGACCGGCGACGAACGACGGGACGCTGATGCACACGCTGTCGGCGGACAGACCGGACCGGCTGGACACGACGACGGTGTCGCCGCCGTTGCCGCCGTTATTGCCGCCGTTCGTGTTGTTGCCGTTGGGCACGTTCAACGCGAAGTTGACGTCTCCGGGGGCCACCACCTGTATGACGCGGCTGGTGTTCACGTCCAGCTCGGGGTCGCCGGTGGACCGACGGTGGTGTCGGTGCGGTTTGTTGGCGCCGCCGTCCATGTCGACGGATCTGGGACGGCCGCCCAGCGACACCAGGTTCATGTGCTGTTGCTGTTGTTGGTCGTCACCGCCGACGGTGCCCTGTCGCTTGACGGTGGCGTACGACGATCCGTGACCGGGCAACGGTGGCGGCGGCAGGTTCAGACCGTCGTCGTCGTTGTTGATTGAGTCCCGTCGGTCTTCTCCGCCGACCGCCGAGGGCGCGTCCGAGTCCTTTTGCTGCGGTTTCGGGCTGCTGGCCGAAGGCGGTGCGGCGTTCGGCAACACTATTTCCGGTTTGAGTTCCGAGTACGCGCCGGCCGGTCCGGAGGGATGTCTGGGATCCGGATACGCGGGATAGTCGGCCAAAAGCGGTGGCGGGGGTGGTCCGTACTGCTGTTCGTTGGGGTGCACCGAGTTGAGGCCGGCGTAGTCGCCGCCGCTGGGTTCGGCCGCGTGCGGTGGAAGAGCGTAGTCGCCGGGGCACTTGGGTTCGGGGCAGTGGTAACGGCACACCTGGATGACGCACTGGAAGTGCACGTTCATCGAGTCGGGGAACTTGAACGCCTGGAAGTACGTGAACGACACGACGGACGCGGACGGTCCGAAGTTCTTGATCTTCTGGAACTTGTACATGATCTTCGGTCGGATGACGCAACCGTTGTGGTCGACCAACTGTATGGGCGTCCGTTTGCCATCGTGCGCCACGCAGTTGCGCACCAACATGTCGAATTTGTTCTCCTCGTCCTTGATGGCCAACACCATGGTCATGGTCTGCCCGATTTTCACTATTCCAGACACTTCGGACGCCCACGGTCCCTTGCCCACTTGGATCTGCATCCAGCACTGTAGGTTGTCGCCAAGGAAGTTGGCCGTGACAGCGTGCAACATGTCAACTTGGAACGGCTGGAACGTGACCGCCTTCTCGTAGAAATCGTACCACGTGCACCTCAACTTGCGAGCCTGGTCCCAGACCTCCTGCACGTAAGGATCGTACTGGATGATGATGGTGTTCTCCACGTAACTTCCGCTGGGCGTCTGTCCGTATCCGGACACGGCGCCTCCGCCCACGCCTCCAGCACCGCCCGACGACGTCATGCCGCAGCTGTTCAACAGGATCTCGAACGTGGCGCTCAGGTGACCGGTACCGGGTTTCACGTGCACGCAGTGTGGATCGCTGTAGTAACCTGTGAAAATTACGTTTGGTTAGTGAATTATTTAACTGGTAAGTGGAATATTATTATTATTATTATTAAGGTCATTAATTGACATCGTAACCGAACGTATAATATTCTATGCCCGAGATGTGTGAAGCTGTGGACGTATCAAAAGCGTTGTCTACTTAAGATGATGCGTAGTCTTTGCCGGTATTCGGTATTTATAACGAACGACTACGAATTCTCGTTGTAATATATAGCATAACCATATTATTTTCCTCGGTTTTTAATTTTGGGGTCTGCTACGTGGGTACACTATTATTTATTGTGTATATCAACACAGATATATGTGTATTACGTATGGTACGTATACGTGATCGTGTGAGACGCGGAGTAAACGATTTCTTTTTAGTCAAAACATAGCTGGCGCACCGCGGGAAGTCTCTCATCGCCGTGTAGTTACCATATTAATAAGCCGTATAAAACCACTTTGGAAAAGCATATTATTCACATATTATAATAATAATATAATAATACGGTTTATACATACACGGACCGATAATTACGATTTACAAGCTGCGGCAGTCAATTAGAGTAAAAACAACAACGAAAAAAAAATACCAACAATAACAGCAGTGCGACTTTCAGTGACTATACACATAGCTATATCGTATAGTTGTACGCGCGTATATGCGATAGAGAGTGGCTCCGCGAGAAGTTTCATAAATATTAATTAAAAATACACATACGCGGGCATTTAGTGGGTCAGCGGTGTGCTTAGATGTATATATATAGGGGCTCTAAATACGGGTCAAGCGAGAGATGACGTGTACGGCGGCGTTCGCGTAACGAAAATATGAAAAACTATTATTATTATTGTAGTGTACCATTTTATTTTATTTGTTTTTTCGTTTAGCGTTTAACGGCTATTATTCTAATATAATATAAATATTAAAATATATTATACTATCGTGTGATTGTGGTTATTGTGTTCAATTGTAGGGTCGCCGCGCCTCGCCCAACGCGGCTAAATATTATTTCTGTGGGCCGCGCGTAATACCATCCGTCCGTCACGGAATATTATAATAGCGTTTCCACCCAATAACGGATTTTTTACCATATTTCATTTTTATGAAATATGATTATGGGAAATTATTAGAGAATCATAATAGTTTTTTTTTTTGCTTACTCAAACTTGAAATAAATAAAAAAAAAATTATTATTGTTTTCGTGTATTTTAATACAAGATAGATACAACTATAGAGTTGATTTATTTTTATATTTTAAAAATTGAATTTCTATAATATTTTCAATAAGCGTTCTAAATATGACTGAGTACAATTAACGAAAAACGTCTATTTATTCAATGACGATTATTAATCATGTAATCATACTACTGACAGAATTATGAACATTTTATGTATGTTTGTTTGTGAAAATGAAAGCGTATACTTCAGCCCCATCTTCCGTCGGTACATTAAAAGTCATTGCATCAAGTCTCATTAACCCACATAAACGGTTTAGTTATAGTGTTATACCCATACGTATACGCAATATTAGACTATTTATGGAAAATGTCACAAATATTTCGGGGGGTGGAAACGTCGCCGTTTGACATAATAATATTTCGATGACGTCCGTCGTATTATATACTTCGTAAAGTCCTTTTCCATGAATTTTTTACGTCCAACACACTCCTTCCCCCCACTCACACATATAGGACACACTATTCACTCTGAAATTCGAGTGAACCAGTGCTCATATACAATAATAGACATATGTAGAAAATACGCACCTTTAGAGAATATGACACCGTAGAACGGCCTGTCGAATTCAATGTTCACTCGCATGTGCGTCTTCTCGCACTGCACCTGTAGGTGTTTGATTTTCACAGCGTCCGGCACGGCTTGTAGAGGCCACGTGTCGTCGTGGGGTCCTTGCAGTGGACCACCGGACGACAGCGGAAGTCCGACATCGTAACCGCCACCGGATCTGTGTTCGAGCGGTAGCGCCGCCGCGTTGTTGTTCTCCGGTCCCAGGTTACCGTCTCCACTTGTGCTCTGCAGTACAAACGATTATCGATTAATCATCAATTGTTGTTGTCATTATATAATATTATATTGATATAGAGACTCTTTTATAATAATTGGCCGCAATAGAGCGGCGACAATTTTTTTCGGTTTTAAAACACTATTTTAATATCGTAATGTATTTGCGCACACTAAATCGCGCTGTAGATGATAAATTACTCGACTCTGCCTTTAAAACTAGGCTGTACGCAAGCCTACGAGATTTAATTATTATACTTTGTTTCAATTACTAACCACTGCGCGTAGTTCAACTGTTATATATTATTTTATACGTATTTGTGTGTGTATTATTTAAGCATATTATGAATGTAAGTACCATTATTAAATAAGATAATGGTGATGATGTTTCGTGTTTCACGGTAAAACGGTAATTATTATATTATTAGTAAAGGTGTGCCGACCGATTGACGTTGATTTGAATACGGAAATGCATATTATTATATAGGTAAGTATAATAATTAATAATGCTTAGCGTGATCTCGTGAATTGATTTTACGGAAAAGCATAAGATTATTCACTTAATGCGTATTACTATATAATTGTAATACATTTTTTTCTTTTAATATCATATTATTATGAAATATAAAAATGTAAAAGCGAGTTTGAAGTTTTTTTTTAGCGAACAGCTTAACGCGAATAAGAAAAAAATGTGTCGGTATGTAAATTTAAAATTACTCCGTCTAATAATTTGTTATATTATATAACATGCAAAAAAAAACGTATTATAGTTTTTTTCTCAATACAGTTAATTTATACGGAGTAACGCCGGTGCAACGTTATGAACACTCTACATTCTATTAGAGAAAAAAAAATGAAATATTAAAAGTGAAATAATTTATTGCGCGCAAATCGAGCGCACGAAATATGTTTGATTTTAAATTAATATATTATACCTAGTATTAATGTAAATTACTATTTAATATTTTGCACATCGTGAAAACATTCAAAACGATAATAAAGTGTTATTATTGCAGGTGAAACACACGGAGGTCGATGAAAATACCTTCGAATAACACTATATAATAATATGTCGGCAAATTCGAGGAACTATAAAATACGCATAAAAAAGCAAATCGATATATAGTATAATGTTTTTTATACTCACGTGTAAAAACATCAGAGCTCCGCAGAACACGACGTACATTGTGTGCCTCAGGCATCTCTTCATAGTGAACCCGGCGGTATGATCTGTAAACAAACGAATGATATTATTATAAAAATTATGAATATTATTATATTACAATTAAGTTTATGACGGCCAAACGGGGCCGCTCTTTCCGATCGACCGGGCCCCGCTTGCGTAGGTATATACAACATAAACGCGCGATTATCATATTATACCAGTGGTAGGTACCTATACGATATTATTTGTATGATTTATAATATTCGGAGAGACCGGATCTCGGACATTTTCGGGGTGAAGGTCGTCTGCGCGCGGCATCCGGAACGATCGGAATCGGACGCGCCGGAGGCGGGGCAAAACGGTGTTTGGAAAACGTAAATATAATATGTATCTGGAACACGCGGGCCGCTAGAGGCGCTCGAGTCGACCGAGCCCGCGAAAGTAAGGCGCTTTCACTGTCTTCGGGATGTGGGTGGACGGGCGGGCGGGTGGGCAGGCATCTATATGTACATATAATATTATATATATATACCTATATCGCTGTATAATATGTGTATACGGCGTATAGTTGTGCGTCCGTTGCAATTGCACTTTCAAATATTTTACGTCTTCGGAACGCTAATTAGAGAGAGAGAGAGACCGTTTGTATATAATAATAAAAATGTGCGTTGGAACTGTATACAGTCTTCCCTTATAATATTATTATATAGATAGTCGTCATTATTATTACGGTCCTTTCTACAAATAATATTGTTTTCGTTTATTTCGAGGTTAGCTGCTGTAATACTCTGCTGTTGCCGATAATATCACTGATGCAAACGACAGCTCTGCTAAAATCCACCAACCCTTTTCCCCTCCACCGACGAATAAAGCGAACGATATCGAGCTTTGCACGACGATTGATGAGAAAACTGTAAGCCCGTAAACTAACCGAGGATTTCACATGATGATGGGTAAAAAGACAGTTAGTTTAGGTATAGATGACGTTTGACAACGGTACTATGTTTCTAGGAGACTTCGATGATCCGCCGCATCCACATGCGAACACGGCCGGAGCGGCGATATTTCCAGGAAGTGCAACTCCGCCCCCTCTTTAATTGGGCCCGCGAATAATGAATTACAAAATAAACGTACTGCATCATTGGCGCGGATGCGTGGATAATAAGGTACGTCGTAAAAAAAAAACTGCAATATTTAATATGAGTATATCTTCCGAGTAACGTGATATTATTATATGTGCGGGAATAATAAAAAAAAAAAAAAAACAATTTTTTGCAATCCGTTAAATTTGTTAATGGACGTGCGTATACACAAAATCGTGACCGAAACGTACGGTGTCTGCAGAGGTTCTTCCGAGTCTTCTTCGTCCCGGAGGCTTTCCTCCCGACCATCAATTAGGCATATTAGAATGATTGTTGTCAAGTTGGGCGGGTCAACGATGATAACGATTCGAATAATATATAATATTAACAATAATTGGCGAACGCTCAGAATATTCGTTGCCACACATCGTTTATAGGTATTATTATAGTAGTCTTGTAAAATTAATATAATAATATTATAACGTTAATAACGAAAAATAAAATATAGAAACAATGGTCCATGGGAGAGAGAAAATTCACGTCATGTTGAAAATAGAAAGAAACACCGATCCGAAGGTTTCGATTAGAACCGGTTTAAATCAGATATATATAGGATGAGTGTGTGTGTGTGTGTGTGTAAATATATGTATCGAATTACTTTCAATGTTCGTGTAAAAAGGACCTGTTCTCCAAGATCAAGATCAATGAACCGCGCCGTGCACGCCTATAAATATGGGTCAGTAGGATGTAAATATTTATTCCGCCGCACCCTTCGCAAGGTCAAAACCGTTTCGTCGATCCCTCACACGACGACGGTGTTCGTATTATATGTACTTAAATAATAATAATAATATTTAATATTGCTATTAAATTGTCGCCGCTAATATATACGTCGTAATGGCACACTGTGCAACAGTCACTCGCCAACAGAACATTAAATAACACGCGACTTACAAAAGCGATTAATATACGACCAAATACTATGTTCTCATATATTATACACATTATTTTAGTAGGAAGCTGTGTAGTGTTATGTGATGTATTGTCTTATTTTTTTTTACACCTTTGTGACGGAAAATAATACGTTTTGTATGGTTTTAATCGATTATATTTTTCATAACCATATATGAATAAGTAATATAAACAATAACGATTCATTCGTTCTATGGTCACTAATAATATAATATGAGGCGCGACAGTGCAGTAATACTGTTAATACAAACAAGACGAAAGATAGCTATTTTGTGAACTATATCTACTATATAGTATACCGTTGAAGTAAAACAAGAGGTTGTATAATAATGTGTGAACGTACGTAATATTTTATTATTTATTGCTTGGGGGCGAAGACAACGGATTAAAATCGTGGAAAATCTATATAATTTAAGTTTAGTTTGGACACGAGAGTACGAGACGTAGTGAGGTTATATATTGTGCAGGTACTGCAGGTCACTGTAATGATTGACGTCGTGTCGATATGTAATCCAAACGATTTGGACGACGACAACGAGTTATCTTCTCGAAACGTCGCCAAAATAGAAAATAAACAGTATTTCCTCATATTCGGACGATGTGCATAGTACAGGAAACACGGTTTTATAATAAATACTGTCATAATTAATTATTCGTAATATTACATTTACCGATCACCGATGGCGAACGTCCGACACACGTTCGACCACTAATTATTTAGCAAACGACCCGCTAATCGTCGCTAGGAAAAGATTAATGACAAACGCCAACATATGACTATATTAATGGCGTTAAAAAGGGCCCAGTCCGTTACAAAAATGAAATAAAACAAAACGAATACCGCGCGTGTATATCCGCTATAATATTTTATGTGCAGGCACTTCGGCCGCGGGTTTAGCCGACAGCCATCCGACGACATTATGTCGATCGGTGAGACCGTCCGACGAAGTCGTATGTGCCATCGACCGACAAATACTTTCTGCCCGACGCGCTTGGTCGTACATATATATATTATAATTTATAAGTACCTCTGTAGTCCTTTCCCATAGCCCATAGGTATAGAAGATTCAGCCCAAACGTATACGCTTTCACGGACTCGATATAATATACGCGTTCGGTGTGAACATTGCAGCAGTTTCGGCAAAACGGAAACGGATGAGATTAATACACATACACACACACACATACACACTATTGCCGACGCGTTTAAGTATGTTTGAACGTATGTGTATGTGTGCTTGCATGTGAATGTGTGTGTGTGTGTGCGAAAAGATGCGCGTCCGTGTTTACTTTCTAATTCTTAACCGTATGGACGTGACTGGACGGACGGGAGATTAAACTCGGCTCGTTAATTTTCAATTACACGCACGTTATTAAATTTGGCTCGAGTAATATTCGGGGAGGAGACGAACACTATTATTATTGTGATACGACGATATCCCGAAAACGAATAATTTTCGGCGCTAGGGATGAAGCCCGTTTCTGCGGTATATATTTGCAAATCGCAACGGACATCTCATCCCGGCTCGAAAATTTCTAAACCGTAAGAACTAATAATATCAAATGTATGTATTATATTCTTAAGGCGTTAATCCATAGTGACACATACATAGTTTATAAATAATGAGTGATGTAGGTGTAATCAAAGAACGTATTTCGAGTTATTATTTATTTTATTTATTGTCTGATATACAATAGCTTATACTTGAAGTGTGTTTAGCACGCACCGATTTGATTTTAATGTAACGTTTTTGAAATACGATATCGACAAACTATATATTATATACAAATATATAAAATCATTAAAGTATACGTTTGGAGCGAAAATACAGACGTAACGTATCCGCGCGACTTTCGACTTTCTGATTATAATATCGTATTGTTTTCCTACGACTACGCGATGACGTGCATACATTATTAACTTTAATACAATGTACACATCACGAGCACGTATAATAGCGGTAATGTTGGGCACATAATGCAACACATCCGGATCGCTGGTGCCGTTCAAGAAAACCGCGGGTGGACGTCAACAGACCACAGTTTCATAACACGCGACATTGTTGAATAAAAAAATCACACTTTCTCTTTCGAGGGTTTTTTTTTATTTCGTCGTTCTATCGTCATTTGAAATATTAATTTGGCGATAATAATTGCGGCGACGACGGTGCCGATGACGACGCCGTGTGCATGCACAATGAGTGCGCCCGGCGGACACAATGGAAGGACGTCCGTCGCAACGAAATCCGTTCGAAACGTCTCGGTCGTATTATTCTCCGCAGCGACGAGCAGAGATTATTGTTATATATTATTATATACGTCATGATATGCCGACTGATGACGGCTAATTTTTCCGGCGTGCAAATTACTCAATTATTTTTCTTCTTTTACTTTTATTATTTCAAAATCGGTCTTGAACGATAACAATCGTTATTTTTTCTGTCCACACACGTGCAATTTAGTAACGTCATTATATAAAATTATATTTAATTTGCAAGTGCAGTATGCCATACAATATAGTTTATACCACTATGTACGTATGCATGCACGTAGACGATTGTGTGAAGCTCCTGTGGGCACATAACCCATCTGTATATTTATTCGGGCATTATTGAATTATGTTGCGTTTGGAACGTTGGTGTTGGGTTGCACAAAATGGCCCGAAGCCCGCAAACGGATATGGTACCTACGACGAGAGATCGGGTTTCGGATCGAACGAAACCCGTTAGGAGTTAGGTTCGCAAACTAAAAAAGAAACGAAAAATGCCGCCGTCCCGTGACCGGCCGCGGTGATTGTATATTTGTGTTGCGTTATGCGTCTAGCGGAAAAAAAGAAAACTGCAGTACCTATGTAAGGCCGTAATTAAATGTCAGATATCACTTGTCAAGAGAAGAAATAAAGCACACTCGTAATTATCGTGACTCTCGACGATAACGAGACCGACTGCTGTGTGCACAGCCTGTGTATGTCTAACGAAAGGACCAGTTTTCACGTGAAATATGCGACCGGTGACAAATTCATCTCTGAACGTGTATATATAAAACATACCTGTGCATTATAGTCAATCAAAAACGTCGGAATAAGAAGGAATATGTAAATCGCAATCACTTTCTCTGTTATAATACGGCGTAAACGTCGTGTAAATCTAACTGTCAAATATGTTCACTGTATGTAAATAATGTATAGTATATATCGAGTAAGTGTATGTTTTTGCTCGATTTCTTAAAAAAATATCAATATCATGAAAAAATATTGTTAGTCATTTTGAAATTTCTCCGATTTCAGTCAATATTATTATGTTTATTTTACATCGATGACGTTACAAGTTATAAGTGTTTCATACAATTATACCTAAATATATAACATTATATAGGTAGGTACCTATTGGTAAACGCCATAGTTATTATAGTTAGGTACATATAGAACATATCATACTCACAACAAAGTCTTTATATAGTCATAAAAACAAATATACCACTGATGTATCCTAAAATTTCCATAAACATATAAGTTGCTAACTTACAAAATACAATTTTTATAACATACATTATTATATTATTATTGCAGGTAAGTCGTGTTCAGATATCAACCCACACCGGTAATATGGTGCAGAAGTGAAATTCAGTACAAGTCAAAAAACAACATTTACTCAACCGAGAATCCGGATTCGGATACACCACGTTCGCCTAAAGCAATACACGACCGTATTCACGATCAAGTCGCACTTTACAGCGGCCGCAGAAAAGCGCTAAATTACGTTTTTAATTTTTTTTTTTTTGTAGATTTTTCGTCATTTAAATTTTTAGTTTAGGGCTATTGTTGTACACGAACACAAACTGCAGCATTAGTGTATATAGAAAGTATTAGCCGTGCCATTTTGCCAGTCGTATTTTTATTACAGAAGCATATAACACACACGTGGTATGTGTGTCAGCAATGGATACAGAGAAAGTGCCGACGTTGTTTGAATGAATAGTTGTGCATGTACCTGTGTATGCGTATGTGTATGCGAGCGTGTACGTGTGTGCATATGTGCATGTGTGCGAGCGCGAGTTTAACAGACATTCCGTAATGGATCGAGTCAATCTTCTTCCCTATTATTCCGATGAAAAAAATCGCTTTGGGATACCGGTTCGCCATAATGGGATGCGCGTGAATTCGACACGAGACAATATCGTCAATAGCATTATAATGGGACAGAAATTGGATCTAAGAGCAATTTTCCTCGACGACCTTGAACGGCATTAAGAGCGAAAGTAGTATTTTCCAAAAACCTAATCGTTTTATTGTTGCCCGATAATTGTTAAAGAAAGTATGATATCCTTGCTCAGAGAATATCATATCGATTGTATTATCTGGAAAATATAACAGTGCCCAATAGCTATACCTCGTTATTTAAGTCTGCGCACGAAACGTGCTCAAGTTTAATAAATAAAAAATACGCTACTATTAATATTCTTCTAGTGTGTACGGTACAATCGAAAGACATCGTCTAAGAACATTGGTCGAAACGATTGATTAATACGTCGCTACCTATAGATATTTTTAATCGAATCGTGATTCGGCGCGTGTTCGGTGGATAATTTTATATTTATAAGTAGGTAAGTGCATTTATTTATTGTGTTTTTCGTTACCGTCAGTTTTCATTTTTATTCGTATAATTCTCGATTTGATTGACGTACTTTTTATTATAATATAATAAATTATATAACATTGTAACTTGTAAGCAATAAGTAGTTTTAAATTTTAATAGTAATGTGCTAATTAACATATTATAGGAATATTGCAAATTAATTTTAAATCAAATGTCCATTGTTTCATAGATTTTTTTTTACTTTTTTTAAAGTATGTGACGAGTCTTCAAAAAGAAAAAATCTGATTAAGACACCTCCTACAATTAAAACAGAAACAAAAACAAAGTCTCAAACACCACGCAGATTTTGAAACGATGCCAATATTATGTTAATTCGAATTCGTAATGAACGCATAATTTGCGTACATATTATACAGGTATTTATGTATATATGATATTATTATATATTATATACCTACAATAGCATAGTCGGTAATTTTTATCACTCGTTCGCGGATGGTCCGCCCGTTGTTGCTTTCTATATGATATTATTATAAAGTATACGACGTGGGCTCGTTCACCGGCCACCAATTATAATGATTCTACCAGATTCCGATATACATATAATACACACACAATAATAATACGAACACGTTTACATGTGTATAGTATACGTCGAATAGGTGCGGTAAATGTGTGCCAAATTTCACACCTTTGCGACTCTTGTCTCGTGCGCGTCTGCTCGTGGCAGACGTATAGGTACACCTCATCGTCTATAATATTATATCGTATATACCTATTACTTATTATTATTAGTAATTATTATTACGACTGCCATCACCACCGCGGATGTTGGCGAATGGCGACGACGCGGACTCGTATTAACCTAATTTTTTTTTATTTTAGACGCTTATACGACATAAGGGGAAACTGGTCGCGTATATATATATATACCTACGCCGGGGAACTGGTTTGCGCGCGCGGGCCCCTAATCTCGCGTTTGCGTATTATATATTATTGCGGCTGTGTGCGTTGGGTCTGACCGTGACCCACTCGCCGGACGAAAGTTGCACCCGCCGGCCGGCACTCGGTGTGTGGTGCGTGTCCGCAAACGTGTGCGGTGTTCGCGTGAACAACGATCTGTGGGGGGGTGCAGGTGCATCTTGGGCGGGATGACTATACGCGACCTTGCGGCGTGGACCAAAGGATAAACACGCGTTTACACTACGCGCTCGTATAATATTATTAATGTATCTGCTTAGATTTTCTCGAGAGGAGGTAAATGAAAAAAATTACTGTTGAAAAACCAATTGTAGAGTATTTTTATATTTATTTTTAACGAACTACGATATAATACTATTTTTATCGGTTAAACCTGTTTCGAAACGTCTTCAAATAAGACTTGGTTGGGGGTAGCAAACCTTGTTTGTAAATATGGCAATGGGCAAATACACGCGTATATAGGAAGACCGTAGCTCTCCCGACGAAAGGGGTTGAGCAAGACGCTCGTTATTTTAAAATGTCTTTGATGAAGCAATGTCCACGAATTTATTAATACTGTTATTACAGTTTTTGCGATAAATTTAGTAAAATAAATTGTGAACTTAAAGTTCACTACTGCCAACAATTTGAAAGTTTTAAACTTCAATTGCAGTCAATTAGACAAATGATTTATCTAAAAATATTTCATATTTACTTATTTTATCCGAGTTTTATAATGGTTATAAAAAAACTATTATTTTATTCTTTTAAATTCTTATAATTGAACTATTATACGAGTCTCATTATATAATATTTATTCGAATAAAAGTTTAAATACCTTTTTTGATTAGAAGAAGTCGATTTATAGATATTTTAAAAACTTACTTAAAAGTCTCATTAAATCTAATATTATTGTAACACAGCGGACATTACATATTTTGCGTAGTATATGAACATGTATTAGTTGGTAATTAATAATGTAAATAATATATTAAAACGATAATCACTTAGCCTATGTAGAAGATTTAAACACATTATTAATTAATTACTAATTAGCAATCACTGAAAACATTAAATTAATATACATTCATTACTCCCGTTTAGCTTATGTTTTAAGATATAAATGTAATTATAATATTAATTATTCTTTGAGTTTTTAGAAATAACTTATTATTTTTTAAACCGGTTACAATTTAGTGGGTATATTACGCAGTTTTACATAATTCGTTTTTAATTCAATTGACCGCGACCGTAGTCATTGAAAACTCGCTTGGCCTACAGACACGATTTTTCTATACCTACGTAGGTAGTGCATATTATTATTATACTTATTTTTGCGCTATACTCCACTAGTTACAAGATGTCACAGAAAGAAAAAACCACCAAGGTCGTTTGAATGTATTTTTGGCCACTGTTTACCGCGGTTCAGTGACTCTGAAAGTAAATGTCTTTTAAACCTGCAAATCTACACTGTACCTGCATATTATGTACAATGGTTAAAATTGTAGTATTTATACTATTCAATCGAAAAGGATTATTCAAATCTGGCGATGGGATCGTCGCGGTATGTGTGTGGTCGTGGCTCTCGACGGGCGAGACTTTGTTCTAAACCAACTATAACGGGCGAAAAGAAATAAAAATGGAGAAGATATTATTGTATAGGCGTGTATCATAGAGTACGATTGTTTTAGGTGCATATATTAAAATTAAATGCGTAATAGTCGATTTAAACGCATTTCTAAACGCTTGACCTTGGGCGGCAGTCCTTTCTCCGAGGAATGTTCGTTTATTATTCCGACGAAGAAAGTACCTACCCATATTTTATGTGCCTATAATACCCATAATTATTATACTACGCGAACACGCGCCGGCCGGATGATCTCCGTCACGGGCCGATACTTCACGACGCAGTAACCGGAGGGGTGAATAAATTTTGGACTTTCTTGGCGTTTATCTCGCGCACAAAAGCCTTTTGTTCCGTTAATTCCCATTGTACGCGTCTGCCCACGATTTGTTTGCGGGCTCGTAGTTTTACTTTCGATTGAAGGACGGCGAAAAGAAAAGAATGGCATAATAACGATTTAAAAAAAAAACGGTTTTACTGCACGTCGTCTATACCACCTGTCGTTGGTGTTTAATATTGACGTTTAATAAGCCGAAGGCGAACGTTTGCGTGTATATACTATAGACAATAGATACCCCGTAGAGGTAAAGGAACCTAACTTATTGCAGTTATACGAGGAGGGAAGTTAAAAAGGTAGATACTAATTATCAACGGTATTATTAATAATATGACGTTGTTATGCAATATCGAGCCGTTAGAATTATAACTATTGTATCACACACTAATGTTATTCTCTATTATTTTGTTTAGTACTTATATTATAGCCGATAGATCGAAGATAGCACGAGATATTCAATATTATGATATACCACGGCGTTAAGAAAGTAAGTCTGTCTTTAAATACGTATAACTATAGTCTATAATAATATATAATTTTTTAATTACTCACCAAATTTTACGACCATGTATGTAAAACTGTATCCAGCTGGACTGTCACTATACGAAAAACCGGAATCGCGTTTTTTGGACGTTTATAATTCGTAAAAAATAATTTTTTTTTTTCAAAAATTTTTTTATGTGTAAAGTATGTTTATTATACTTTTGCACCGCGTGTACACTGTCGCGAACGAGTGTAAAATTGTTACTGTCCGATGTTCGCGCTGAAGACACTACTATAATACTGACCCAGTGTCAATCGGCCGGCGCGATACAAGTCTAGCCGTCGACGACCGACTTTCTCTTCGGTCCCGCTTCCGTTCTCCCGTCCTCCCTCTCTTCCGGTCCGATGATCGTCCTCTACGAAGTCCGAAGTCCCCACCGCCGCCCGAAACTCTACCACCACCACCACTCGTGGTGTAGTGCATATATTAGTAATAATAATAATATTAATACGCACCTGGAGTAGCAGCTGCTGTCATGAAACTTTCTACCGTCACCTTGAAAGGGAGAACCGGCGGTGTCGTGTCGTGGGCGGTGCAGACCCGGTGCAGTGCGAGCTGGGCGGATGTACGCGCGCTCGATCGCATCACGTAACACACACGCACCACGTGGATCGGGTGGTGGCGAAGGACATTGCCGTGGTAGAGGAGATGCTCTGTCCGGGTTCTTTGTACTCTTGCGCGTTCCTGCTATCGTCATGGGTAACCGCGTGGTTGCGCAACCCGGCCTGGTAGTCCCGGAATTCGTTTACGCGAGACCGACGACGGGGTTCGAACAACACCGGTCATTATTTTGTCATAATATTATTATGCTTTACTATATTTCATTTCACAGGATGATTCACCGAACACGCACACCCCAATTTTTTCGTCTTACGATGAATTGATTCGAATTTATTTCAAATTTTTTAGAATTTTGAAATATACTCGTATTCAAAAATCATGTTTTTAAATTCTTAAGATTTTCTGTACTACTGAACGAATGTCATCTCGTGATAAACTTAAACACGTTGAATAAGTAAAGTGAGATAACATAAAATTTATGTAATGTTGAATCTAGTATAATTTCTATACTTGGTTCATGTGTATGGAAATCATAATATTGATTTTTAGATTAGTTATTCGTATAAATTACTGACATTTTAGTACCAAACCTAATATTACGTACCCATTGGCCATTATCCTTACAGCTCACAAATTTAAATAATTCAAAAACTACTTGTTTAAATTAGGATTACAATAAGCCAACATTTTGTAAAAAAAATTATCTGCTAATCAGTTTACTATAAAAAGGGCGAGGTTCCCATTTGAAAAATAAAAAATTGTATCTTTACGGGACATCATTCGTTAAGTAGTACAGAAAATCTCAAGAATTTGAAAATACGAGTATTATCTGTAAGTTAAATAATTTTAAAAAATCAAATTTTGAATAACTGCCTTTTTGAATATGGGGATGAGCATGTTATCCCAATCTCCCTGTATAAAATATTGCCATATTGGTATAATCATTTTAAATCTTTTTTATTATTATGTACCCTTTATGTGTGCTTATGGCATGCAGTTATGGCCAACGACCCGCGAAATCCGCGTTCAGGATGTGTAAGACACTTAGGTATGACTCACTATATTATAAAATATACGATATTGTCATCATATCGCTGCAGGAGTTATTATATATTATATGATGCAGCGATCGATTCGTCACGTGATATCGCGGTTGTACTTATATCATTATGATATATACGCATTTTCTCGTCAATCGTTATATCATATGATATTATATAATCACTTTATTTTAGATATACTGCAACCTATGTGCGTCATCAACAGAATACACAAGCATAATCAAACTTCACTCTTTACCTAACCAAAAAGGTTTGAACTGTTTTTAATCCGATTATTCCATAAAACTTAAAAAAAAACTTAATTTTAATTTATATTATAGCGCGTGACGATCGATTTAGTACCTAATATATAAATAAATGTGCAATGTGAGGAGAACCTCATTATGGAATAATCGAAACGAGTGCAATGCGATTATTAAATTTTTCTGTCCCATACTATTCGACATAAAAAAGTTAATTTTTAGTTTTTACCATCCCTAATTTCACTAACCCAATTGGGCCTTGGTACAAATTAGCTATTATATAATTTATCCGACATTTTTTAACTTAAAACTTAAAAATTCTATTATCGTGTTGATCAAAATGTAAATTACAAAATATGTTTTTATAATACCGGAATTGTGAATATGATAGTGATTTTTGGAATAGTGTATATAAGTAGTAAGTTAGTAAGTTTCTATATATATTACATTATGATGAATATGATTGCATTTGATAAGCAACTTAAGTTTATTAGTTGAACTGAATGTAATAAACTGATTTGTATTAGGTAGTAAGGCACTAAGACGTTTTAGATTTTGAATGCAATGAAAAATGTATTGATTTTACAATTATCTATATTATTTATATAACGCTGTTAACACATTCATACAGAAACACTAATTACCTATACAATTGGGTAATAAAAGTTTACTAATTATGTGTAACCATTATAATAAAAAAGTTATCAAAAAAATTCAGGAATTAATGATAATTTACTTAATAAAACTACAGCTAACATAAATTATTGTCATCAATAAATTGTATTGTGGTCTATAGATTTCAACTATTTTTCTCAATGTTTTGATAGTGTTTCTCTATGTTAAGTGATATACTAAGAAAATCAAAAATTGACCTCTTTTTAAAATCAACTATACTTTATTTATAAAATATATATAATATGTATAAAAAATTGATCTAATGGAGAACTTATAAAAAAAATTAATGATATAGGTACAATAAGAAAAATCAAATCATTGTAACATCAATACATTAGTAGTTGCTTCGCTTAAAATGCAATAGTAATATTTTACTAGAATATTTTTTAATGGCATCATTTTATTGTATTAAAATAATACAATACACCTGCCTAGTTTTATATATTATAAACGAATCAATTAAAAGAACATCGTTGCTCTTTAGTGCCTACTTTAATTTTAATGATATTCTATACCGTTTCAAATTAGCAGGTCTAAATGTTTATTAAAAAAAATATATATTTTTTTTAAACCGTTAAATGCATTAATATAACAATGTAAGTCAATATAATTATGTAACGTATACAAATATAATGAAATATGTATTTAGGGTATTTAGTCTTATGACTATGACTGATCTTTGGCACGTTAAACTTCAACTATTAATTAACTGTACTATACGGTCTTACCCAAAAAACTTATATATTATTATATAAAACATTTTATGCAAATTGATTAAAAGATTACATTACGTATATGATACTATGAAATAAACATCTCTCCGACATATTTTCGATATGCTATGAAATTTCAAATTCGTATTTTTATATTTTTGCTCTTTTTTATTTTCACTAATTATCCAATGATCCTAAAGGTCACAGTCAAAAGTATTAACTATCAATTAATTTTTATAATTTTTTTAAATAATTTACTTTTTAATGAATGTAAAAATGTATAATATGTTGTACTTATAACGTAATTATACATATATCATAACATATGTACGTATTTTGTACAAAATTTAAAATATATAAACTCTATTAAATATTATTGTCGGTTAATTTGAATAAATTTTATATATTTAAAATTTCATAAGGAAATAAGTAGGTATAAAACGAATTAATATATAAAATAACATTATAATATATAATTTAGATTGCATGTATTATTTTTTTATTATTATATATATATATTAGTACTAGATCGTGGTGCATATTATTAAATTAATAATGTACATTTAGAAATGAATAACAATTTCGCGGTATAATCATGTCAAAATCTTGTTGACGCAAAAATTATAATAATACACATCAAGGCCGAAGAGTTTCATTCATGTTCGGGAAATAATAATTTTACAAGGTAGGTACACGTTTTACTGTGATATATATTATATTCTGTCAACAATATACTTATAATGTGGCGTAATGACGTTTTTTACACGACAATAGCGAAAACTGAGTATAAAGTTAATTATATATTATAATCTATAAATTTAGTACAACGAACGTTTTTCAATACGATGTTCGTTAAGTAAATTCATTTAAAAAATTCGCTATCTTCTCGTCGTCCCATTTACTAATTTAACAATTTCTTCTCACGGTATTTGTAACATTTATAGAACAATAGTTTTCCGTTAAAAACTTAATATAATAGTATTTATGACTGTTTTTTGAGGAATAATTCCGATGAACAAATAAATCGCAAAACAATGTTATGAAATACTAGTAATATGAATAAATGTAGGTACAATGTCTATGCTATTTTTATATTATATCAAAAATACTGTCTTCTTTTTGAATCCAATTTTAGAGAATATCTTATTAAAAATTTTTAGTTAATACATCACTTTACAATAACCAATACTCTATTGTATATTAGTAATCGAACCCTTTAATGGCATCCCTGATTAATCATCTAAGCTCTACAAGTAGTTCCTAAAAAGCTACGTCATTATTCAAATCCTCTCTTGTAAAATTTATCTTCTCTAGACTTAACCGATACAACCAAGTAACTAAAAAAGAAAAAAGATTATTTTAACATTGAATTATATTTTATTAAAAAAAAAAAAAATAAGTATCTATACGACTATACAACTTACTACTCGTACAATGTTATTATTACAATATAATATACCATCAAATAGTAGTTTAAATCTGCAAGATATAGCTCACTTGTGTGATACAAAATTCAAATAAATTATATCTATGAAATATGCATAATATATTAATATATACAACTGTTCACACTAATACCTACTACCCATATATCATCTGAATATTCGCAATCCAATCGTACAGATATTATTATAACGGTTTATTCAAATAAATTCAACTATATAATCATTATTAAATGTAAATGGATTATAACGCCTAGTTTTATTCTTGATTTTTTTTTTTTGCCATACCTACGCATATTGTTTAAATCCGTCTAGTGCTTTCGAGAAGAGACGTGCCCTTTCGCATATTCACAAATACCTTCTACATTCGATTCGAAGACAACGAAGATGATTCGACCTAATCAGTATTTTCCATTTTAACACGTGTACCGCCCGGCGCCTATGACTAATATAAAATTATATAATTATATGACCAATAATCAATGAACAGCTATCGTCAGAAGTTTTTAAAAGCTATATTCTGAAAGGGACCTGTAAGTACCACAGCTATCATACATAATTAATAAATAATAATAATAATTTATAATTAATTAATTCCTCTATTTAATAAATCGATCAATTTTTTTATAGTATTTTTATTATTTTAAAACACTTAAACGGGTTGCATTACATTTTTATTTTGTATTATAGGTACCTATAATTATATATTATAATGCAAACTTAATTGTATAATATTATGAAATTCAATATTGTATATATATATAATTCATCATGCATAATATATTGAATATATGCATATGCATATGTTGAGCTGTGTGTTTGGTTATAGTTTAGCATACTTTTAATATCCACTGTCCGTATATTTTTCAAACCAGACAAAAATTATTGTTATTATATTACATTTGATTAAATTAATGGCTTATTTAAACTATAAAAATACATTGAAAATATACGAAATTCTGAAGCACATAAAAATATGGAAAATATATATGTGTAAACAGGATTATTAGGCCATAAAATACATTTTAGAATATTATAAACTAGTTATTTTTTTGACCAAACCATAAATAGATAGAAATTTATATAAATATCTAAATTATTGATTAAATGAGTAATTTAGATTAATTATATTATATAATTTTAACTATAGAAATGAGATGTTGAAAGTGAAGTGGAATTCAATACTTGTTTAACTAATGAGGTAAACCGTCTTTAATATTCAGTTATTCTTCTATAATTATTAATTAATAATTATTATTTACGAGTATTTATAATAAATAAATTTGTATAGGTAATATTTACATCATTTAAAACTTTTTTTTTGATAAAATAAATATTCATTATATTTGTTGGTGTGTTACAAAACTCAAACTAGTTAGTTTAATAACTGTGTAATTTATTAATTTATTTAGATGAAGTTACTGATAATTGATGAATTCAAAGCTTTATACTTCCAAATACTTAGGTATATTAATCGTTATTATAATACATTAATTTAGGAAAATTACATTTTAGAATTTTTGAGATCTCCATACCTATTAATATAAGAGCACACTCTTCGACTGAAGTCTAACTCTGCTATTATGGTCATGTATCAATTGGTACCTAGTTTTTATTTTCTTGTAACTAATAATTGTTGTTAAAATAAAATCAAAATAATAAATACCTTTAAGGTTTATCAAATAATATTAATAATATAAGTCGATAGATGGAACCTATTTAGTAAAATTTAAGAAAACTTAAATACATAAAATTATTTAAATGTAATTTGTATTATTCTAATAGATTTTAATTAACTGTACTAAATATAAATAGTTTTATTTAATTTACAAATAAAATAAAAATTGTATTAAAAACAAAAAAAAATCAACAATAATCAACCGTATATATGAATAAACGAGCTCTAAGATACACATTAAATACTAAATAGGTAGTGTAATAAAATTCAAATTAAACTTATATTGGTGTTGCAATGTAGCTCAAATCAACGTTTATTATTTTTCTATTTAGTAAATGTCATTAAAATAATCACAATAATCAGTTGTTTTTAGTATGAGAGAAACAGAAACGTCTTTACATACTAATAAAATACATTCATCTAAAAGTTGCATGTGATCATGTCGTATACTTCACTTGGAATCGTTGATCAGGTTTTAACACATATACAAACGTATTGATACACGTTAACAAGAGCCACGATTTCTTAATAACTGTGTCAAAAGAAAAGAAAATGTCGGTTTCTAATTTTTTTTAATTCATCTTACAACATTATATTTTGTATTCATATTATTTACGCGCTGATTCCTCGTATATCCTCGGAATTACTTAATCTTAATAAGTCTCGGAGCAATTACTTTGGAAAATGGAAGCTAAATATAATTAATTTACCTTATTGGAATTTATATTTAATTTTCTTCATAAAACTATGTACTAAAAAAATATGTTTTAAGCACTCACGCTTTATTCGCATGTATATGCTTACATTGTGATATAGACGCGAGATTCTCAAAAGTATATTTAAAATTAAAATAGCGCTAAAAAATATATCAACTCACAAAGGAGTTTGAAAAGATAGTTATATCACGGTAAATTCGTTGTTCAACATCAGTCACCTAACTTTGGTCACTGTATAGAGTTTAATTAAGCATATACTGATGAAATTTTTTTTTTATGTTGTTGGTATAGGATTTTTTATTCATTTTTTAAAAATGAAAAAATAGAAAATTATAAAATGTATCAACTAGATTCCTTTAACATTAAATAAAAATTACAACAAAATAATGATAAAAAACAATATTCTAAAATCAATATGTATACCTACGTATTTCTCAATTTGCTCAGAATCTATTCTAAAGCATAATTCTTGTTTATAAGTTTATTATATATTTAAAAATGAATCAAGTACATTATATCGAAAAATCTATAGATTTAGGTTGTTCATTGAGCTTGGTGTAAAAAATTATTTGTATTTAAAATGTAGTGCAATCATATATTGGATATTGATACTTTGGTGTGTACTTTTCTCTTAGTCTATATAAGTATGTAAATATAGAAGGCATCGTGCATGTGTATTAATATCATTCAATAGAATATTATTAATATTTTAGTTTTAACAGAACATAATGTTACTTATCAATATAACTGATTCAGTATAGGTGTATAAATAAAATTAGGAGTAAGAAATTTAAATACAGCGATGACTTTCACGTAGGGCTGCTTGAAATCATGTCAATCGTTGTACAATCTCTAAAGGTATACACATCTAATAATATACACAAAACCCACCAAAATCCGAGAACAGAACGCGTTGACGATCACTTGTATTTTTATTCGTGATCATAAAAAATACCAATAAGTATTATATTCTGGTAACAGAACATGTTTAAAACACTTAATTATTATAGTCTATAAAATATTATAAATACGTTTATACTCACTCGCGAGCGTAAACCTTGGAATGTAAAAATTAAAATAAAAAATAAAAGGAGCTACAATACATATAATAGATATTTTTAATAACACCTATTATAGAAACAAACTATTTATATAATATATTTGAATATCTTATATTTCGATTTTTTGAGAATGAGAAAAAAAATTGCTATTGCAGTGTTAGTGAAAAAAATATGCTTATAAAATAATGTTTTTGCATTGAGAATAATATTCATCACACGAATCAATTGAAAAAATAAAATAAAATTCTTAGATTGTTTTATTTTAATAATAGAAGTTTGTTTATCCACAGGACACTATATTCTTATAAGTAGTACAAAAATACACAGGAATTTGAAAATTGTGGACTTAAAGTATATTTAGAAATTTTAAGAATCAAATTTTTTAATAACTATACATTGTGGAGGAAAAATTCGAAATATTTTAAACGCTTTAGAGTATTAGGTATATATTATAATATATTTACAGTGGAATAACTCGAACCTCTATAAATCGAATTTTTGATAACTCGATTTTTTTTTTACTTCCAGTCGATTTGAGTTATCGAGGTTCCACTGTATTATCATTTAGGGCTGTTTTTACAATGTCTGGCTTAGAGTGGGTTAAAACTAACCGGTAACATTCTATCGGTTAACTCGTGATAAATTCTTCCGGTTAGCGTTATCAGGCACTAACCGAACATTATAAGAACGGCCCTAGTGACTTAGTGTAATAGTATTTGCAGTGTTGTTAAGACGATGTCGGCTTGAAAATCCTATGGTTTCTTACTACAGTGAAATATCGATAGCTGAAATCGGTTGGGGGTGAAAAAAATTCTAGCTAACGAAAATTCAACTAACAGAAAATATATATTGCAAGGCAAGAACCAAGGCATTCCTTCGAGTTATCGAAAATTCGACTTATATAGGTTCGAGTTATCGAGGTTCCACTGTATATTGTGTGCGCATGTGTTTGTTTAAATTTCACTTTTTTTACGAACATTTTTACCTATGTGTTACAGGTACCTATAGAAGAATAAGTGCGGGCGTACACGTATTTATTTTATCTAGCTATATAATATAGGTAAGGATAGAGTGTACAAATACTAATAATAATATTACGCTCAGCTGTAAACAGTAGCATTAATAATTTATGATTATTATTATGTGTCGATATAATGCTATTATAATATGCGATATACGTAATATATAGTTTATAAACATCGTGTGTAGTGTATTTGAAACTTTATTGGCAATACATATAATGTTCATATATTATAACATTGTTTATAATATAAGAAGCATAATATTTTTGTGGTTCGTCTCGCACGTACACCGCGAGTGACAGCACGGGTAAAGAGAAAAACGCAATATCATGACGTAAAACCGTTCGATATAATAATTTTCAATGTAATAAAGTGCACGCGGTCGTCGTAACTATAATAGTATAAGGAATTATTATAATATATATAAAAAAATAATTTTTAATCGCATAACGTGTAAACGTTATGAATAACAATAATAATTAGGTATGATAATAATATATTTTATTAAATTTACGTTAAAGTGATATAATGCGCCAGTCATTATAATATAGTCTTGCTCGTGTTTATTATTATTATATTTTAATACGACAACAATGGTTTTTGTGGTTTGGAAACAGTTTGATAAAAATTAACATATTATTATATCAGCTGTAATAACTTCGCGGTTTTTTTGTCGTTGACGTGCACACACGTACACACATAATACACGCATTATTATACTAACATTATATCAATCACATCTATATGTTGCTTGTTACTTAAATAATGTATTTTATTGGTTATAATCAATTTCTTTTCTACATACTCACACATATGATAATATCCTTGTTCGACTCTCGTCGCGGTCAAAATATGTAAAAAAATATATATATTGTATAAGTAAATATACAAATTAATGTATAATTAATGATGAAGCGTGTAGATTGGAAATTGTATTGAATTAATTAGCATAGATTTTTTTTACTCATATGCCTTGTTACTTTGCGAGTGTTCATATCTTTGCTTTTTTAACCTTTGCGATGTATGTAAGGTGGCTCAAACACGAATTCGCTTTGGCTAACGAAAATTGAATATTTTTTTATGAATAATATAATTTAGAAGGTAGCTATTGAAAATTGGATAATTTTATAGATACCTGCAGACAAGTTAAGTCGTTAAGAGTGTAACTATTGAACAAGTTAAAAAATAAACCAAGTTGTATGTATACGATGTAGGTACCCTGCAATCTAACACGTACGGATTGCCTATCTCAGTTGAATTATTTGACAAAGCGAGTTGCACCGAACATATTTTACCTGTGGGTAAGATTTAAAACCAAGATACTCTGATATAGCATATTTTATATTTATTCATTTTTTTTCCAGGTGAAGTCGGTTTATATACAGACAGTATATCTGTATAAAAAAAATATCTAAACTGCCCAACGCAAGAGGTGTTTTATACTCATTAACTTTACAATATTTATACAATTATAATCCCTCTCTTATTCCCTCAATTACAGACGATAACCTTTGTAATCAAAGCCTTTTCTTTTTAAAATAATAATTTTAAAAAATATCTGTTTAAATATAACGTAGAGAAATATTACGAATATTATTATTGGTTTATGCTCGCGTTATGAATACTCACGGAAACAGTATTATTACGAAAAAATCACATGTCAAAATTTAATACGTACATTAAGCAACGCACGATATCCTGGTCAGTGTTGTACTGTTGTGTATTTATTATGTACATCACCGGGATTTCCGACAGGCTCAGCGGTGTTATGCAATGGGTACCTACGCCGTATATCTGTATGCTTTCGTACGTATTAGGTTACGTTTTTACGTGTCAGCATTTTACGTGCCAAGAATATTTTTATTCGGTAAATAGTATCAAAACAACAAAATATACCATATTTTATACTCAAATACATGCATTAATTTAATTTACAGGACTGATGAACGATGGTCGACTGCGCGCTGATGCTTGATTTGGAATTAAAGTATTTATGTTAATCTTTAGTTACATATTATAGTTTTAAATCATATCACTTACATTTATGATTTCGTTATATATTTCATTGCATTTCTGTGGAATTTAAATTCATAATAAACATCGAATTTGAGTAGTTAAATATTTACTATAAGTTCAATAAGATATCAACCATATATTATAGTCAGAAAATTCAATTTTTATGCATTGAAATCATCAGAAAAATATTCTTTGATAGAATATTAAATTAAACATAAGTAAAAAAAAAATGACGTTTGAAAAAATTAAAATGTAAAATATGTATGTATAATAATGTTTTTTGAAAATGTTGTTTTGTAATGATGAGTATATAGTGGCTGTTATAAAATATCTCAAAAAATATTTCTAAAACCGTCAAGAATACTTTTCGAGAGAATTAACGTTCATTCGTATAACTCGCTGTGGGCATTATATTGTTGTAGGTACATAGATCATATTATTATTATCGCGTTTGAACTGCAACCCTTTAGCTTGAAATGATCGTACGGCGAATGACGTCAATGGCTGCTGTGACCAGCGATCTCCTGACACTTTCACCACTGCCGCCCGCCCACAATGGCCATGACGCAACATGTAATAAAAAAAATGTATATATACACATATATAACACAAATATATTATAATATATATAACGCATATTATGCCGGCCATATTATAATGTATAATATATTACTGTAGTAGTATAGTGTGCACGACGAACATCGCACAGCCCCTACATCCGGAACGGGTCAACGCCGTCACTTTCACTATTCGAGGGTCACGGCAACCGCGTGTACGGCAATAATATACCTACAACAGTCATACAGTCATCCGTGCTATAAAAATTACAAATTGAATTTCGTGTACTATTGTGCGTAGGCACTTCGTACACAGCACACACCACAGCACAAGTTCCGCTTGTCGTGATCGCATTGCAGGGCACTGCAAATTCGATAAAAGTATCACTGCAGGTATACATTGCTGCAGTTATTTCCGGTGAGTTAACGACGGTTGCAATCGTTTTGCAAATTGACGTAAAACAATGTAATGAGTTGCAATAAGTCGCACGCATGTGCCTATATATGCGCTCAACACAATACACCAACAGAAATTTTTAGACTAATATTAGGTAATAAAGAAACTTTATTATTATTTATGTCAGGCTAGACACAGCTCTATAGATAGTACATCTATTCATCTCGACGATTATGGTAAATTATATGGGAATTTATTGACTTACTTTATAAATCGTTGATATAATACCTATTATTAAGACTATTAAGACTCGATATATTTTAGTATTCATATAGTACGTATTTTTTTTTCATTTTTAAAACGACAACTACTATATTATTTTTAATTGGAATATTTTTCTCGTACATTTTATTAAAAATATATGACTCATAATATTATTATGGTTATGTTACCCTTATAGTAATAGTAAGTCAGGCATCGGATATTCATCAAATTTTAACTTCACCACTCCAATCGTTTAATTTTAAACATTTTTAATATAAATCAAACTAATTATTTGTAAAAAATACCACTTTTTTCAAAAATGACAGAAAATATTTTTGTTTTTGGAGAAGTCTATAATTTAATAATAAGACAAGGTCTCAAGAGTATTTCGAACGATTTGAAAAAAAAAAAAATAGTCAGAGAAAATTAGATGCCATGACGCCATACTGCGCATTATTATTTATTGAATTATATCGTATAAATACAAGAGATTGTTATTATAGGTACCTAACACATATTCAGTACCAACGACCGGTCCCCTAGGATAGCTGGTAGGTATATAATAATAAATAATGATAACATTTACATATCATTAAACTGTATTATAATAATATCCTTGTTGGTGCGCAGTGATGGTGGTTTTGTTGTTGTTATATAGCAAGTATTATAGTTGTTGGCCGGTTGTCACAGTTCCGACAGGATTAACGTGTCGTGGACGAGTTTTATGTTATATTTGTTTGTGCCTGTATAATGTGTATGAGAATTTTTTGTTTCTCTCGATAGTAAATACAAACACGCTCAGTGTAACTGCAGCTATATAAATAGCTGGTGGTATATATAGATAAGCGTTTTCGATCTCACCGACAAAACCAAAATTAAAAAGAAAAAAACGTTTGTTTTTTTTTATCCGTGGTTCAATGGTTGTACGCCAAACAGTAGTCTCATACCAATTCGATAATATGTATATACACACAACTTTCTATGGAAATATTTAAAAGGAAATAAAAACAAAACTTTAATCGAATACGGGAAATTCTACGATGGTCTGTGGATTTTTAACTTTTCCGCAACTATCTATTTTATCTCAATTTTATTTCTCAAAGTTATACCAATTATTATACCTACCTAGTAGTTATGTTAAATCCAACGATATATTAGATTTTATTATTGTGCCTGTCGTGTAGGTACGTTTGAAAGTATTGAATGAGTACAATGAATAAATCAAAGGAAATAATAAGACTATACAATTCCGGTTTTTGAACTAAACAAATATCAATTAAAGTATAATAATTTGTCATTGCTTCGAATTTGTATTTATATATACAAATATGATGAATACAAATTGGCTCTAAATTAAAAAAAAAAAACACTTCGCTTTCTTAAATATATAATACATTTCTAATACTAAAGACTGGAAATAACATTTTTATTTAAATATAATTAAAAACGAAACGCAATATTTATGTACATAATATACCTTATATATATATATTCATGAGACATTTCATATGAATTTGCTGTTATTATTTCATTTTTCACAACATCATAAAATTTATGTGTTATCGTATACAGTATGATGTATAGTGCGATAGCCGATGGGTAAGGCCAGCGCAATTAAGGCGTGTCGCCCTGTACCTGTAACCTAAAATTTCGTTTTCAAATAACAAGAGTCAATATAATTTATATTATAAATTTCGTACTGGTAGCAAATACATCTAGTTTTAAATCCTCTATATGGAAAAATGATTAACTACTGTCAAAATGCGTACCATATTATTTATTGCTTATACTATACTATAAGCACTATCGGCTACCTACTTAACAGTAAAATTTATAATTTACTATGTGCTCATAGTATAATGTTTTTACGTTTGGTGAATTATTTCGTTAATGCCGGTTAGTTCTACCAAAGTATAATATATTATAATTACTAGTTATGTATAATATGCATTTCTTACTTCCAATACGGGATAATTGTACTACTTGTTTTTCTGCAGTAGCTCGAAATAGTTTCAACTGTTTTAAATAATAATTAATTACAATAATATAGTGACGCATTCGAAATACGAAGCAATTATTCATAATATTTGACAAGAAATATGTGATACAAACTTTTAATGCGAAGTTATAATCTGATCGCAAATACTTAATAACTTTATGAGCCAATTGTACGTATATATTGTAATTGTTTTTGAAGATATACCAATTAGTTAATTTTTAAATTTTAATAATTGATTACAGATTACTCGGAAACAATACTGACTCTTAGTTTCACACCTTAAAATGGAGGCTTGTCTATACCCACGTTATACACATCGATGATCAATGTTGGGCTTGGTTTTAACGCTTTCATGCTTATAAGACAACACAGTGTAATCGTGTCACACATAATTATTAAACAGAACGCGTATAGAGGTATTTAGAGATTAAAATTATTATTATCGATTAGTTTTTTTTTTTTTTTATGTTTTGATTAATAATAATAAAAGTATAATATAATCTAACCACTTTTTGTGTGACGATTAATCACATCATCATAGGTACTTTTTTGTTTAAACACTTATATAGGTAATACGTTTTATATACAAACGATATGTGTCGACTTGAACGGACATTCATCGCATCTGCACACACCTCAGGCATTGATTTTGCTGAGAGATTTTATTTTATTTTTCGAAATTTTTTACTACATTAAGATAAACGTCTTTATTTGCATACTAAAATTTATTAAGCACAATACAGTTATCATTTAACGAAAATAATAAAAATATTAATATACTCGTTTACTATATTATACACTATCTATATGGTGTGTCCTAATTACAAATCAGCACATAATCAATACAAATACTATTATATATGTAAGTCGCAATAAAAATAAAAATATACCTATAATCCTATTAATGACTCTTATGGTAGGTAATAGGTATGTACCATGTATATTAATTGTAAATTACGTCAATTTTAAAATTTCTCTTCTTAAAACTCTATCTGTTGACTGTTTCACATACTAATAATGCACAAATTTGAGTTAAATTAAAAATCGATTAAATCAATTAATTTCATCATTGTTCTAATAGATATTAAATTGTAAGGAAAGTAAAACAATTATATTTATTTTACGATACATGTAATAGTATTCATCATTATTCACTATTGTAATATTTTGAGGGAAATTTCAAACATTATACTTAATATTATATATCTATGCATTAGTGATTTGTTTAAAAATATTGATTATGTAATAATTTTAATATATCATTATGAAATACACATAATGTATGGAGTTACATTGTAAAATATACATTTTTTAAGTACTAATTGGTACTTAAAAGGGTTTCTAATGTTATCGAATATTTAATATAATATATCTATAAAGTGACTACTGACTATAGCTCATAATAAATAGTAAATATTTTTTGGGTTACAAATAAAAATTTAATTCTTTTATAATTAAAATTTCATACATTATTCAATTTTTATATAGTAACTTTGAATGTTAGTTTAAATAGACTATGGATTTTAACTATCCTAATAGAAGATCACTATTATTCTATAATAATCGAGCATTTAATTAGGTATTTTTAATAAAAATTATTTTAATTATTCATAAATAAATTCCATTTTTTAGTTTATATTTAAATACAAATTATAATAAAAGTGAAAACGTTTTATTTTGCATAATTTATAAACTTTTTGTTTCTTCGAACAATAACATAACATGACTTATATACCTATTTACTTATTATATTATTATTAAAATTCCATAGTGTTTGTTTTTACTTTATCTTTCAGTGTCTATCTGTTGGTATTTAAATGCTTATCTTGAATCAGCACAGCTTTTACTTGTGTTACTTTTACTTTGCATTTTTGCTGACTAATGAGCTTTATATACTCATAAATTTAATATTCTAATATTGTTTACAGTGGAGAGAAAAGAAAAGAAGTTGCATGCACTAATTTTTTAAATATTAGCAATTAATTTTAAACTGTTTAAAAATTTATAATTCATCCTAACCCAACCTATACGAATATACCTATTAAATTCAAAATAATTTTAATAAGAACTATTGTTCTCTTTTTTAATTAATTTAATTCACCGAGATATTATTAATGTTGAATACGTCACAATATTATGAATATGTTTGAAATAACAATTTATTTTAGTAAATTGTTTGTTTCATCATTGCTGTCATTATTATCATCATAGGTAATGATTTACTCAATGTCTATAACATCCCAATTTTTTTTAGTAAAAATTACATGTACGAAAATGATGAAAAATAAACATACATTAATTATAAATAGTTCTTGATGCGCTCAAAAATTGAAGTTAAATATTTATTTAAGAACTTCCGCGTGAATGAAAACGAATAATTATTTTATTGTATTAATGACGTCAGAAGTCCACCCGGATATGGTTGCACGGGGACCTAATCCGGATTTCATTAACTATTACAAAATATCAAACTTTCTATAGTAAAACAATTTTTTTTTAATAAATAGCATAGAGTCATGTGATTGACGTGAGTAGATTATAGTAGTTAAGCGCGTAATATTGTAGGTCATTAACATATGGTAAAATAAGTAAAAATCACAAGTACACACGGCGTAATTAGTAAAAAGTGTAACACTTCATTCATATGTATATCAGTGCAGTGCATAATTTATTATCAGTATATATTTATTACAACGTGTTTATATCTTTTAGATCGATTATTTTGTTTATCATGATTACAGTAACGCATTACAATTTCAATAATAATGACTATATACTTAAAAATCAATATGATAATAAAACCTCTGCTTAAATAATACATTTTTTATTCATTTAAAAATATTAAAATCGAATAAACATCTGTGTAGAAAATTGAAGTTTTTAAAACCGCATAAAACTTTAATTTATTAAAACGAACTACCTATATACAGTACATAATAATATTATTATGTTCTACAGAACTGTTGTTGTAAAATCTACCAATGAAATTAAAACTATATTGTAGGCAGTAAATAAGTGGGAACTCTTTATAATTACTAATTAAAAATAAAAATAATAAGCTGTCATTACTTTTCAAAAAGAAAAATAATTTAAAATGTTATGTATGGAATGCAACTGCTTGAACTACCTATCTTCACTTAATCATCTAAATTAATGATGTGGGTAAAATATTCTTGGAAACGGAGCGAAACGACTTTGACGTACATTAACGACATATTAAAAATATTAGGTATCTTAATCAAACACCCCGAAAAAAAAATATATCCTAATTTTTTATTGGAAACTGAAATGTAAAATTATATGACCTTCGGGTTTCCATAAAGTTAATTATTTAATACGTACCTACCATTTAAGATTAGTAACTATAAAAAAGTTTATCACATATATCTACAATTTAATCAAAATAATATGAAATGGCTATTATATATTTATATTTATGATTAGTGGCTAATGGTTTAATGAAAAAAATGTAAATATGTTAAATATCTATATAAAAAAAGAAAGACTTTTCCTACGTATATATATCTAGTTATAGTATTAATATGTAATAAGTAATCACTCGTTGCAATTGCAGTATACAAATGAAAAAATTAAAAATGCAATTTACAATAATTACAAATTACAATATTATTAATGTACCTATACACAAATCTTAATATTATATAGTGTCTTATAAAAAATAGGTCTCAATTATAAGTGATGCATGTAATCTTCCGTGAGAACTCGTAGATGTTTTTTTCGGGGCCGTGGAGGAAAGTAAACTTGTTTTTAAGCGAATTGTAGCACAGTAAAACAGAAATCATTTAACTTTTAATACTAATTTATAGCGTTGAAAGTGGTGTGAGGTAGTTGGAAAGGGACCACAAAAAAATCTTAATTGTGACCGAAAAACAAACGTATAACAAAGTGATACATATATAAGAGAAATGAATGTATAAGAATATCGATTTATTAAAACATAATTGCTCATATCCTTTCAATTTATTTAAAATTGTTTTCAACTATTTAGTAAATAGTACAATTGTTTTATCAGTTAAATATAAAAAGCTTAAATTTCATATATTAATGGTATTATAATAATATAATGGTGAACTATAAAAATAAATACGAGTGTTATTAGTACAAGATATTTTTATATTAATCAAAAATCAAAATAGCTCTTAAATTGTTAATTTTATTTCTAAATAATTTATTTTTATTTTTATTTTTAAAAATATCGGTAATTTACTGCAAATGTTAATAATAGGCGTGTCATCGTTTTTAAATCTTTTAGTTATTTCAAATAACTTGTTATAATACTTAATAACGCGTACTACGAACTATATTCATAATGCGTTGAGATGTATTTAAATGTTTTCCCTAGAAACTCAACAATTCTTTAATGACTTTTTTTTAATGGCTAAAAAATGGCTTATTTGTTTCATGTTTTGGACGTAATTCCTTTAATTTAAAACTACAGGCAGCAAAAGAAAGGACTAAAATAAATTTCACCTACAATTGTCACTTATTAATTTATATAATAATACGCATTATCATAAGCAAATTAATAATAGGAAGTTATAATATTATTCAAAATTAATATCTAAGTATAGTAAATACCGTTAGGGTAAAACATAATTCATGTACAATAATAGCAATTATACTTTAATGACTAAACTATGCATTAAACATAATTAACATTCATAAAAAACATGGTGCATTGTTTTAATATTTGTGTATTCTGTATTATGCTGATGAATGTTAACTGATGCTAATGAACGATACAAACATAACATTTAAGACAATAATCGTAGTTTGAACGTGAAATTTTTTTTCTTTTTTGAAATAATTTTTTTTTAAGTTTAACATAATATTACGAAATTAGAATTTACGAATTTAGAGAAAAATAATCTTGTCATGGTATCCGGAAATATAATATTGGAAAACATAATGCAATTTTAATGCATATTTTTCTATATCTATATTATTTTATAACACTTAGTTACTTTTAATATTACCTGAGATGTTTCCTGGTTCACAATGAATGAATCATTTTGTGTTTAATATTTATTAATATGTATAATACATTAATACGTATTAGAAATGTTACGTTTATGTTTAATATAGTTACTTCGTAATGTTTATACCTAACTTATAAAGAATTTAAAACATTTTTAGGACGACAATAAGTTTCTAGCTCAATTTTGATGTCTAAGAAAGACGATTCAATTGATTATTTAGAATGTATGAAAGCCGTTTTGACACTGGAAAACTGTTTAGTGATACATCACAGTTGTGGGTCAAAATTAAACTAAACTAGACGTCTCTAGATTCAGAACTGATGATCGATTACTCGAGATTTTAATCAAAATTTCGTGTCTTTCTGTGATTTGAGAAGTATGAGTCTTAAGTTAATTACACTAGGCTTATAAGGAGGTTTTGTAAAAAAAAATTGCTAGCATCTAAAATTGTATATAATATAAATGATGATTAATAGCTAGTGTGCGTGTGCATAATATTTACGAGATAGATGTGGGAAAACATTTTTTATGGAAAGTTAACCCCCTCACGCTAACAAAGTTATATTCTGATATGCATAATTATAATATGATATTAATGATATTATTTATGATACGTATTTATTCTGTATATATGTTATTTATGTTCGGTCCGTTAGAAACTGAATTCAAAGAAGTTCAAGAAATTACCAAGAGACAAAAGTTCTAATTATCAAAATTCAAAGGTTTGAATTTATATCTAAATTTGATTATAATATTGTATAATGTCTAGTTACAATAAATTTACAAGATATTTGTAAATTATGAAAGATATATTTTATTCATCTGTAATTTTTTATTCGAAACCGGAAATTATTTGTATTATAAAGAGATTGTGCCAAAAATAATGTCAGTGATTTTTTGAAACCTAATAACAATTATAAACAATTTTATTATACTGCTTTAAAATTTAGGAAATGATTATTAATATTTAATGCGTGTATATATATTAATAAATTTGATCGGTAACAGTGTTGTTTGCAAAAAGATTTGTAGAAAAACCAGTTTAGTTAAATTCTTATTATAAATACCTATTGTAAGGTGTCATTACTGCTACACCTAACGTGTGAAAGTTTTGCACTGGTTTAGATTATGAATATCATACACATAAATTTATTCTTGTCCCGAGTCAAACAGAAACAAGTTAATGGCATCGTAAAAACATAGAAAAAATTGATGTTTATTTATTTTATCCAGGTATAATAACGTAATAAACATTTTTACTATTATTTTGGCCGAAAGGATAAGTGTGTGCCGTGCACAAAGTAAATTATATGAACTGATGAATTATTTCAACTATTGGTGTACGATTATATTATCAAATGTTTAACGTAAATATGTCTTGTCAGTACCTACGCCCGAGTGAATAATATAATATGCAAATATGTACCTATGCTTACTTTATAAATTGCATATTAATCGCATTAGAAGAAATGATTTGTTATTATATGTTTTTCTTAGAAGTGGCACAAACAGGCGCAACTGTAAACTGTAAGTCAATTATTATCTCCATTTTATACAAATTACAGATGCACTTACTAATAAAAAAATTGTATTTGTATATAGCTACAAATGAATACATCCTTATAATTATCAGATTACCTACTTGACACTAAATACAATTTTTTTACTGCAAAGTTAATATTTAACAAATGCACTCTTCAAAACTTTTTTTATTAGATCTAAATTGTTATTAAATACATTTTTTAATATAAAAATAAAAATATTGCCATATTATGTAAAACATATAAATAGGAATTTTAGAAAATGAGTACTATATACGTAACAATATACTATGTACATTGCACATTATATATTATATTATATTCATAATATATTTATTTAATTTATTAAAATATTATTTATGTTTTATGTTGTCGCTTGTCAACGTTCACAATATTTTGTCTGGAACACAACATAAATATTATGGCTTTATCAGACGATAATCGATCGTTTTCGAGGTATCGAAAGCAAACAACGATTTTACTTTGAAAAATTTGGCTGGAAATTCACGTTCAATTTCAGCCATTCACGTTTCCACATAAATATTTCATTCACATAATTCCACACAAAATTAATTAACAACATTACCAAGAAATTTTATTATAATTTATAATTTATGTGAGAATTCCAGTCATAAACCAAAATCAAAATCAAATAGATTTCATCATAATACTATGATCAAAAAATATTGAATGCAACACAAAAATAATCTATGGACGTATGCATAGAATTATAGGCATTGGTGAGCATATTACAATAAGTATAAATTAATTCAAATTAATATTACATTAGGAAAAACTAATTTTAATTTTAACTCGTTTTAATTAATTTTTAATTTTTGATAAAATTGATTTTAAAAATAAATGTTTATTATTTTCATTTTTTATAAAATATACGATAATAATAATTGTTGTCGTACAATTAATATAGGTTCGTTATAGGTAAATCACGATGAAACGGTCAAGTTTAACGTTTATACCTTTCACTATCCAGCTATTAGTGTGCACTTTTCGGCCGCCGCTACTAATAATTAATACGGTAAATTTAAAACAATACAATATATAGCTTACAAATTACTCGTTGTTATTGATTTCTGAATAACCGTATGATATGTTACTCTCGAATCTCGTGTGGTCAACGGTCATGAATGCATTCATGACTTCATCGCACGGATCGTGCCCACCACACAATTCTATATATGTAACTACCCACAGATTATGTTTCTCTCATCCGAACAATTATCTAGTTTAACGTTATATATAGTACACCACACTACAATGCACAGCGTATAATAAACCATGGCCGTTGTATCTGTTTTCTATATCATCATCGTCGTGATCATCGAAAAGCGCGGGGCAGTCCTATATTTTGGTCAACTATTTCGATTTTCGTTTTTTTTTTTTTTTTGTATTGTATATGGTACAGATACTTTCCAACCGTATATTACCTATCAAACTCATCTTTATAATATATACTGGCCTAACCGAACTCCTATAATTTGAATTTGAATTTGAGTTTTTTTTTTTTTGTTTGTTTGTTTTATTAGTTTTTCATTTGAATTTATATGCTTTCAGGTATAATATTATAATAATAATATCATGCATATTATTATATGAATACCTGCAGTGTACACATCGTATTTTATTCACTCGCCCATTCCTCCTGCAGGCGCCCAAAATGACGCATATCTGGTACCTATCATATATAGGTACGTACCTATATTTAATATTAATTGTATGGGTGAGTTATATTATATATACGCTTATCATTATAATGCAATTATTGTTGTTGTTGTTGTTATAGTAAAACGCATTGTCAAATACTCCGATAATATGCCCTGAAAGTTAATTACGATTGCACGTGGTCGGTGAACATTATTATATAGTATACACAGAGAGCATATATATTTTTTTATTCTGCGTTTGTCCTTGGTAATTGATGATATTTATAAGACAATCTTGTACTCCGGGCGGCAACCCGTTGTTGACCTCTGGGCTCTGACGAATACTTTCACTGCACCAACCCATTCGGTTCTTCACCTACATTTTTTCACGCTCCGCGGTAACGCAAAATTCGAGTACGTAGATGCCATCCTTAATTTATGTGTACCTATAACTATAACTACACTGTTGTGTTACGTTCAAGTAAATAAATAATACGGCCAATTTATTGACAATAATACGCGTTTTACTATGAGAGGATTTTAATACTGTTTGTATATTATTATTATATACCGATCACGTATCACGCGATATCTATATACACGGGATATGGTCGTTTAATTCCGTACGTATAATATGTTATATAGTAAACGTTTCACGTTTCCAGACTTAAAACGCTTTTAAGACGATTCGAATACTTGTCCGGTGATTTATTAAATGTCAATGATTAGTTCGGTAATAAAATTTCGGTGATAAAAGCGAAAAAAAACCATAAAACAGCGTCGCAGTCTTTCCATTTCTCTCGGTGTCAACACGCCGTCTGGGCTCACGACTGTTAAAAACATATACCGGAAATGTGCAAATAACGAAGTTCGTGCGTCGTCGAGACATAAAAGGAAACATAAGTACCACTTATAATTTTGTTGGACATTAAAATTTGATCGCTTATCGCGATTCTCGGGCGAATCGCTGAAAAGCGTGAGGAGTTTTCCGGGTCCGTTTCAGTTCCAAGTATTATATATAGCTATAATGTCGAGCCCAAGTCATATCGTTTTGGCGAAACGTTGCGGACACTAATTTACACCTGCAGCGATATATCGATATAAGTGTACATAAAATAGTATTGTTATACAAACGCAAGTATATACGTTGTAAAGGTAGGTTCTGTATTATATATACACATATCTATCGCCGTCACGTATCATTAACCGCAGTGTATATATAATACGATTTCGTAAAATTGTGCAGTGCTCTATGAGTCATCGCAGTCGACTTTCGTTTTCTCTGGGGGCGATGTGTCTGTAGGTCCCGCTCCGCACAGGTGTGGATTTGCTGTTGTAGAGCGGCGGTACGCAACAATGTCGGTATACTTACTTACGCCTACAGGGTGATTCACCGAGCACGCTCACCCCCATTTTTTCGTCAAATAACATTACCTATATATTATTCTAATTTTTAGAGTTTTTAAATAATGTTTCTAAAGTTCTTGACATTTTTTGTGTTTCATACTTTAAGAGTGTCTTGTGGTGATACGATAACTTCTTTGTTTATTTTTTTCAAACAAAAATTCCTCTTTTTTTATACATTTCAAAAGATTAATTTATGGGTTACTAACATTTTTTTAATATTTTAATATTTTATATTCCAACCTATTATCGTGAACCTATATTATTGTCCATTAGTATATAATGTTAAATTATTCAAAATCTGTTCGTTTGGATTTTTATTTTTATACAGCATCAACATTAATGATAACATCAAAAAGCATCAGCATTTTCAAAAAAAAAATGTCTACTAATTATAACTAACAGTAGAATAAAAGAGGGTTTTATTTAAAAAATAGAATTTTATGTCTCCACAGGACACTCTCTCACTTAAAATTTAAGCGATACAAAAAATATTTAAAAGTTCCGAAAATCAGATTTTAAATGATAACATTATTAAAGAAAAAAACGAGTTGTAAGCATACTTAGTGAATCACTCTGTACTACGACTACTACGCCGCGGTCAAAGTGGGCAAAACGCTGACGATATTATAATATTCGTACCTACCTGTATTATAATATATAAAACGTATTATTATATTATTTTGCCGATCTTAAAAAATAATAAATGAAAAAAAAATCGTAATAACACGATAATGGCGAAAAACAACAACAAAACCGGATCCATCATCGAACCATACGCCATGTATATATAGGTACCTACGCGATGTATATAATAATATTTCATTTTTTTTTTAACGAGGAGAAATTGCCACGGATTGTCTACGCATACCGCCCATGATACCATTATTATTATTATTATCATTTTTATTATTATTGTTATGCCATTTCCAACCGACCGCACACACGCTCGCCCGCCGCCATACAAGTATGACGTTGTCACTTTATCCTTTATTTTTTTTCACCGCTGATGCAGCAGCAAAATATTGAATCCGTTATTACCTATATTATCGGTTGAATACACGCGGCTTATAAGTACAAGACGAATTAAGTAATTTTGTTTTTACGCTAGACGATCGACTCCCCGATGCATGTTTGTGTATTTGAATGAAAACATTTTTAATGTCTCGTGTACATGGTGATTTTCTCATGGAGCAATACTAATTATTTAAAAATCTATTAACGTTTTTGAAAGTAAAACAACATTTTTTTTTTACTTCTTCGAATGAAAACATAGATAGGTATTTGTAAATTCATATTCTGAAGCCGAATATTTCTTGGTGTATTTTTGTACCTATTTAAGAATTTAAATTTGGGCGTTAAGTATATGAGTTGTAATTAGGGCTCGGGTTTAATATGCTTTTTTTTTGTTGTGTATGAGATAGAAATCTAAATTTTATACATAAATTTGTTTCACGTCATTCTGATTACAAATAAAACAATTTATTTTTGCTTTTTTCGGCTTTTATTTTATGTAAATGCTTTTTTTTGCTTTTTCAGTTATTCTAGCTGTAGAATTTTTTTATATATTGTTTATTATGTTATAAGTAAAAATAAAAAATTAAATTAGACGTAAAAACCCAGAATACGGAATAAATGTTTTTATATTTTATTATTATTGTTTTCGTTATCGGCTTGTTAATTAAATGTATTAAACTTATAGATTATCGATCTACATTATATTATATTATAACCTGCAGTATCCATCAGGTCAACAAGCCTACAACATCGATATCGACCATTTCAAAATTTAAGATTTAGTGTTGTACTTTGAAACTTTTTGTATGAAGTATGCACCGATCAATTCAATGGATATAGAGAGTCGTTTTCTATGTATAAAAATATTCTGTCTGACAATATAGAATCAGTTTCACTACTGCAAATCTAGATAAATACATGGTAATTAATTCTTTTTTTAATTTAAATTAATTTTTCAATTTTTATTTTCTGTTTTATAACGAATTCTAATTAATTTTTGATCGTGATTTTTTTTTTTAAAAACAAATATGTTTTTTACTTTTTTAAAACAATCGTGTGCTTTTTTGTTATTATTTATGCTTTCAAATTCGAGCCTTTATTATAACTATTACAAGTTTAGGTTAGCAATGTGAAGTGATACAGCGAGTTAACCACGGAAAATGAGGTTCTACTACTTCGCTCACCTAAACTTTAAATACTTAAGCTCATAAACTGCTTATCTGAATTTAAATTTTAGTGTATACTCCTCTGTTTAAGTATAAAACTATAAAAATGTATGTTTTCGTTCGAAAAAGTAAAAAACTTAAAAAATGACTACAGTATATATGGACTAAAGTTTAGATGTATATATGCCTTACGACTACTTCACTTCTACAATCTTTAAATGTTAAAATAACTCTTATTAATAAACAATGTTTACTTAGGTAGTTAGTATATTCTAGGTTTCAGATAATGTCATAAAAAAATCAAAAAACTTACAATTTAATTATAATATTTTTATTAATTTAATAAAACAAGTACAAGTTGCAAAAATGTGATAGTATCTTTTACATTTTATGGTTGTACGTATAATATTGATATTAGTTTTTTAAATTAAAAAAATATATATACAAATTACTTATAAAGTTATAACATTTATAATATATAGTAATACATACAAATACAGTATGCTAATTTCAGTTTCACATATACTAGTACATTTAAACAATTTAACGAAATATGATTTCAAATGAACACGTGAGAAATCGATAAATGTATAATCATTCCAGATGAAATCATTATAACCTAATCATGTACGTAGTATTTTCCACGATACAAATTATTATATATTACCTATGTATATACTCATATCATAAAAAGGTCGAAACTAAAGACTTGTGAACAGGCCATATACCCATCCCAATATTTTATAACTAGGTATTTTGTTGAGCGACAAATAATAATATTCTGTTATATTATAATTAAAGATAGTGCCTCATACTAATAAAAAAAAAAAATAATAATAATAATAATAATAATACAATGTACCTACTTACAATCTACCTAATAGTAATAATAACATAATATTTCATGATACAGATAAAGATATACAGTTTAGTACCAATAAATAATTTTCTATAATTTTTCAAGTTAAATGATTATCCATGATATTTTATTGTATTATTATTTTTTATATGAAACAATCATTTACAATAATATTAGAAAACTAATTCTCAAATTCGCTCTCTATCCCTTTAAATAGTATGATTTTCAACTAATAGTTTTTTCAATAAATATAATATAATGATAATAATGTAGATACCAATTTAATAATTAAATGAGAAATTTGTACAATAGATCTATCAAGTCACTATTAGATTTTACTAGGTATTTAAGGTATATCTAATACAGTCTTATAAGTAAATTAATTTTATTTTAATAATAGGTATAATCGTAACATAAAACAAATATTTTTAATCTGGAATCTTTTTCTATAACCATATTTTAAATTCTACGCAAAGCAATAAGTTAATTGGTTTTATAATCAAGTATTTGAGATTATTTTTGTATCTAAAATCGGGTTTCTAGTAAAAAATTATATTATCATCAACTTAAAGGGTGATTTCCAAAATCAAATTTAATCTACGAGTAGTTAGTTCTTTGGTGGATCAATAATTGACATTTCTCAGAAATAATTGTTTGGTACCTAGTCTTGTTTATATTTTTTTCAATATAATTGTAGTTATGATAATATCATGTATATTATTATTATACAACAATTGATATAAAATTAATTTTTATAAATTACAATTCCCATATAAATCATTAAGTACCAATGTGTTTACTAATATTATTTATATACATTAAATGTGTTATAATTTTGAAAGATACAAATATTTAACGTTAAGACGTATTATCGTTATAAATATATATTCAATTAATCTGACAATTGTGCCTGTAAATAAGAAAAAGTTGAGGTGTAAAAAAAATACACAGCTTATCATTATCGTATTAAGTGAATATAATACTATACAGATTGTGAGTTAAAATCCATTTTTGATGAGAATGATAATAGAAATCATTTGTTTGGCAATCGTCTCTGCAGTTACGCTTGCCGGCATTTATTCGATATCAATATATGTATAAGTACTTACTCAGGAAATAAAAAACCCCTTGATGCTGTTACTATGCTGAATAACTACAACGAAAACGTTACACTGTTAACATATTACACCGACAAGTGTCATTTGAATAATAGGTATTTGATTCAAAATATTAATGCTACACGTATAGTACATTTAATATTCTATAAAATCTACAATAGACGCACACGCACTTAACTCTAAATGAATACTATAAGTATGTCGTCTGTAAACGGTATGATGGTTGTAAATATGATATTAATGAAATTATATTTTCTTTGGCAGCCGCTAAACCATAGGTATAAAACGTTTTAGTCAATACAAAAAAAAAAAAAAAAATAAAATAAAATAAAATAAAAATACGTGCCATTGTTAATCTCTGCGAGCTCTTCGTCAATCGTTTTTATTACAGTATATACATTAAAAAAAAGAATTACACTATAAAGATTGGTTCATTATTAATTTTATGTTAATTGTTTAAACACAATATACCTAAGTGTCTTTTAAAGATTTGAGATATTTTTTTAATATCATTTTATTATTTACTCTCAGTATGGTACCTTTTTTTTAAATTGCTTACAAATAAAACAATTAAGCATATTTATGTATACAAATTCAACGGGTATTTTTTTAAACAAATTTTTAAAGTATCAAATAATAAAACTGATGATAAAATTATATTATTAATAATATTAATAGCTACACGTTTTTAATAATAGGTAATTTTATTTTTACTAATAATGCCAATAATGTGATTTAAATTGTAATGTATAGGCACAATATAACAATAAAACTTTTATGTTACAATTTTCGTTTTTATTATACTAAAGTAAAGTGTAATTTTCAATATACTTAGATGTCAATTGATAATTACAAACTAGACGGTATATTGTCCTAAATATATCCTATTTGACACATCTTTACATCAAACCACCAAGAACCATCTAATTAGGTATTGATTTTATTAAAAAAAATTTTTTTGTATTTTATATAAGAACAAATCATGTTTTCGTATAAATATCATAAAATATTAGACTGAAATCTTGTAACATACAGGTATGATAGTTATAAACTAAAATATAGAAAAACTTTCTGTTACGGACCACAGTCCACAGTTTCCATCGTAATTATTACATACTATTGTAACAAAAACCTCGTTTTATCAGACCGAAAACCAACGAAACGGATATTTTCTATGTTAGTTATAATAAATTACGGATAGGTTCTCACATTTATATTAATATTAACAAAAATTAATTAATTAGTCATTAAAAGTGAAAAATAATTTTAAACATAAAATAACACAAAAATCTGTTAAAGTGCACATTATTATCATTTTTCTGTATTTTTACTTAATAGTTTATACCATCTGAAATCACAAACTTTATAAATTATCAATGTTTAAATGTCGTCATATAAATGAATAATCAAGTTCAAATATGTATTAACATTTTAAACTAAACCTAAATTCTGAAAATATTCTATATAATATAATAGGACTAGAAAATAGTTAAACTAATTTTGTTTATCAATAATTATTATGTAAATATGTTTTTAAACTAGTAGCCCAATCGGATATGGAAGTTCCTATAAACACTGTTCAGAAAAAAAAGGAATTTATTAAGAAGTTCATATAACCGTTGTCTGTAATATCTTCCTGGGTGAGTAGTTTATATTATGTATAATTAAACATTTGGTGAGACGATGTTTTCTTTGAACTTTATGTTTTTGTCGTAGTCGCTGAAGAATATCTAAACATATAATAATAAGTAATAACACTACAAAGTGATCATTAAAATGAATATAATTTATATATATATATATTAAGGTCACATTAACCTATTATTATATGTATCTTCCAACCATCCATCATATCTGAACAATGCATGGCGCATGAACGTGTCGTAAACATTTGCGATACGTTAGTTTAATATGTGCGTATAGATAATATTTATGATATAGTCTAAAATTATTTTCTATTATATGTATTATTATTAATAATTTATAATATTTTTTAAAACTATTATTATATTGTAGTAAAAACACTTACGTATTTGTTTTTTCACATTCAATACCTAAAAGTTAATATACTATGCCACATAAATTAAGTTATTATTATAAATATGATTAATAAAGCTTTTAAATGAATTTACAAGGTGCATCTATAATATATTATAATTTTAAAAAATATTCATTTTTGTTTACCATTTCTATAAGCTATAGCCATGAAATAATAATTATTATTTAGTAATTATATTTTTCGTTCTAATTACATTTTTAAATTCACAGTTTTCGTTTTTTGTACCATATAATATAATATGAATGTTCAATGTTTTAATAATAACTATTAACAATATTATTTTAATCGGTTAAATATATCTACATTATCCGTCATATACAATGAATAACTTCATATCCTTTACCTAATTCTCCAATAATTTAAGATTAATAAAAATTTTAGTTACCTAGTAAGAAAGTTAAATATATAACCAGATATTTACATAGTACAGTCTTGTCCTAAACTAAAATACAAATTCATTTTTCTAATTAAAAATTGTAAATAGATAGATTGTTATTAAAAACCGTGTTAGAATTGAGCACGCATTCAAAAAGCACAACTAATAACATTATTTAAAATATACATTACACGCGTACCATGACAAAATAAAATTTTCAATAGTAAAATGCAATACATATATTGATATATTCTATGTTAGAATGAATTTTCACAGCAGATTTCTCTTTGAAAATCACATCATTAAACAATTTTCAATTGCCAATCTCAGAAAAGATTTCCATTTCCTTTTATATGCTATATATATGAACTTATTATAATGCAAATTGTATTATAACTGCATTAATGATGTTCATTCAAAATATGAATACAAACCGGATTATATTCTAATTATAATATGGCGGAGATGGTAATTTGTATCCAGTGTTCCAAAACTTTTTATTCAATCGTCAACATTCATTTTTATTTTTATCAATGAAATTAATAAGCTGATAAATTGAATTATAATCCTATTCATATGTTTTGTGTAACACAAGTATTGATTATTGAATCTATATTATTGAAATAAAGTGTACCTATTCTTAATTTTTTAGGAAACAGAAAAACAAGTCGAGTGAAATGAAATATTATGAAGTTTTAAAACACTTATACGCTATAGACATGGTAATGATATGTTTTAATTACTGAAAGTAAAAATAAGTAAAAATTAACATAATTTTGCAGAGGTACCTAATTATTTTAAACACGATATTGAATAATTGTATTTAGTCGTCCAATTATTATAGTACACTTGTAAACGAAAATTAATACATTTTATAATAGTGTGACTTTTATCTAATTATTATTTAAATTCATTTGCATATTTGTACTAAAATGTTATCGTTTTCACTTGTCTTATCACATTATTATTTTTTAAAAGTTATAAATAGGTACATTTAATGAAGGCAGTGAAGGCACAATCTTAATCTTCAATCGGTATGCACTTTCATTAAATTAATTTTCTTATTAAAAGCAATTCATTAAAAATATAATAATATGTATTGTGTAATATGTATAATAATATATTGTGATAAACGTTATTTTTTGTTAAAAAAAAAAAAAATTAAAAAAAGATCACAATCAAATGCCTTCAACACAACCTTATATAATAATGAAAAAGTTGCACCCTATAATTAATTTTACATGATGAAGTATAATTTTTGATTTTAGTCCAGATTTTTGTCAAGAGATACACAAAACGTGAGTTGAACGGTTTTTGAATAGTTTTGAGAGTTGAGATCCGATTCGACGATCGCTGCTGTTGTATCAGTTTTCTATCTTTGCGATACAATATTAAATTAAACAGAGTCTATACAGGTATGATAGGACCATATAATATTATACACTATATACCTACTTTAGTATTGTATACTTATGAGTTATGACGGTTTTACGAAAAAGTAGTTTTAACGCTTTCAAACTGCGTATTTTGCAACACTACCTATATACACAATAAGCACTATTGTGTGTTTAAATTTTTCAGGAGTTAAGGGTTTATGAGTAGTCCTCACTTACGGTTTTTGTAAGATATCATTATTAAAAATGACAGTATTGACACCATTTTCATAGTATAAAATTATACTTTTTTTTTTAATTATAATCGACTTGATCGATGTGGTGATAAAACAAATTAAAGCTCGAAATGCATAGGTATATATTTCTATATATTGTAGCGTGACTTGTTTTTATTTTTTATTTCTCCCGAATCGAATATAACATACCTATTATAGTAGTCGCTCGAAAACGCGTTGTATACGACAAACACCCGAAATATTTACAACTTTCTATCGTCGCATATACTCATAAGCAGCTTACCTATATATATAATAATATACAGTGCGTGTGTGTTTAGGACGTTTGAGTCACCCGTCGACTTTGTCCCCAATATCCTTTTCGGATGACATGCAAATCGATGCCCGCCCGATTTTAAATTTACAGATCAGCGGCAGCTTCGGGCTGCAGCAGATTCGCAACAGGACCACACCTCGACGGTTCGTGACAAATATACGTGTTAGCGATATGCGCACGCGCACGCGTGTACGTGTGTCCGTTTTATAGCTATAGTTGTTTGTAAGTGTTCCCATTAATATACATATAAAAATTATATATTAAATACTATATATAACCGTTGAAAATATGATATATATATTATATATATATATATTGTCTATCAGTAAGTAGATCTGAAGAAATACGACACATTTAAATGCAATATATATCTGTCGTGTCGTCTTCTGCATAATATATATCATACGAAATTGCGGACACGAGAGATGGGCTATCTGGGTTTAAACACTTCCCCTCCGTTTTTACTCCGTGTCTACTATTAATTTTTAAATAAACAGCCTTTATCGTTTATAAATTAATTTATACAAAAAAAAAAGAAAAGAAATACGCGTATGCTGTATAATCTTCTTTAAAAGTTTCCAAACAATAATTGAGACGAGTTTATTGCTTTTGAAATCTACGAAAATATTTTAATTACCATTTTATTATGATTATATTATTTCGCGTCTATAGTTATCCTAAGGTAAATTGTTCGATATATTTTACAGGTAATTTGACTTTACGTACATTGATTGAATGAAAGTTTTTACGTATGTAGGTATACGTATATAGTAAGTCATTCGTAGACAATAATAATTAATGAATATTCTTTCTCTATTTATTTAATAATTAATAAACTTACAGCGTAAAAGTAAAATAGGTAATAATAATAATGATCGTGGTAAATAAAGATATTAAATTTTCACCGATTCTTTGTTTAAATAATGTATATATATATTTATAAAAAAAATTCTAGACGTTCGTTAACTTAACTCAACTTTTAGTATTAAGTCTTAATGTCTACCTTTAATCTCAAGTTTGAGGTGGAGTCGGATCATACCTAACCATCTACCAGGGCGTCAAACCGTCTGGTAATAACCATAATAATAGAATTCCATCCCTGTGTAAATACGAGTTACCGAGCACATAATATTGTAAGTTATACGCATACATTTTACTCGATTTGTTTGTTTTACGGTAGTAAACATATACAACTATTAATGTATTATTTTTGTTTGTGGGACAACACTCTAAACACGAACCACTCACACAATTCTCGCGGATTAAATTTCACGCGATCCACCGACTTAATGGTCGACATTATAATATTGAGATGACATTCATCTGACCACCGCGCGCCTTTAAGTATATTATTATTTATTATCCTACACTAGATTCACACAATATCATACACACGGTTGTTTTTATCATAAGTTGTTTCTCGCCAACAGTTCTTCGTTTACATAAATACTGATTAACGACCGTTATTTTACTCAAAGTATAATATTATAATATATATATAATATTATACATTTGTAAGTTATTGCGAGAGAGTGCGTAGTGTATAACATACAAATACACTTAATATATAATATATTATAACTTATAATATTATAAGATGAATGTAAATTTTATATTATTATAATATTCACGGTCAAACATACACACGAGTGTAATAAAATAATTTTAAATTTTTTATATTTATCTAGTTACTTCCTATTTGATACTCTTTTGGAAATAAAACTCCGTCTGTAGTATAATTAAACGCATGATTTATAATTTATAAACCTCTACTCCTAAATAAACTAACTGTGAGTTAGCGTATTTAACCGCACGAAGTACTCGAGTATAGTCCACGTTTTTTTAAGGAGTGACGTGAGTATTGCACTATACTCATCCCCACCCATCGTAGTCATTCGAAAATTTCAACTTTTTCCGGGTCGATAATCGGCATGCGTAATTAACGTGCGTTGACATGGCCAAAACTCCATTTTTTTCGTGACAGTTTAGAAATTTTATCATAAAAAATCGTATCACGTGATATAAGTTTCGAGTTTATGAAATTTAAAAATAAACGCATCGTTGTGTATATAATATTGATTACGTCTTATTTAAACGTCTACATTATTGGATTGCATATTATTAGTTCACTGTATTTTACGATCTGATTTTAAATATAATATTCACATATTATTATACAAGTAAATAATATTATGCAGTACCTACATTTTGTGTATTTAATATTTATCTAGTAATTTGGATAAATTTGAATTAAATATAATATTTTCCTTTATACGAGTAACTATTAATTTAAGTACAAAAAAAAATCAAGATATATAGGTATGCTCGTTTATAAATTGTTATAATTAATAACGTTATTAATTGAATCATAATAATGTATTAATTTATCATACATTATTAATTACGTAATAGTATCATTATTCTTTTCAGCATTCAAATTGGATTCAAGATAATTTTGTGAAATAGCATACCTTTTGGTAATAAATCTCCAAAAAACAACTAGTGGATAAATTCACATCATAGATCTTATATCGTTTACTTGGAAATAACTGAGATGGTACTCGGAGAATTTTAATGATTTAACTTGATACTAATGTAAGCAAGGTTTTCACATATCAGTGTGTCGTAATCTACAATTATCAATTATACAAATAAATTTGAATTTTATTATATAGGTATTAGGTATAATGTATATTATATACTACTTGAGTAAAAAATTATCGACATTTAGTTACTAGCTCAACGCGATAGGGTGAATTATTTACTAACACTATGTCTATGATAGAGTGATGGAGATTTCAAAAATTAATTATTGTTTTTTTTTAAACAGGGCTTTAAAATTAAATCATTTATTTTGATGTCTGGTGTTCAAACATCGGAACAAAAAACTTAAAATAAGCATTTGGATTTAATATAATAGGTGACTATGGGTGTTAATAATAGTTCATTAAAAAACTATAAAGGTAAGTACAGGAACCAAATTTTTAAATAATAGGATATTTCTCAGAATAATTTCATAAGATATTATTGCGATATTATACACCTACTACTAAATATACGAAACGAAACATTATGTATAAATGTTAAAATGTATTGTTTTAATTTTAACAATGACACAGCGTGAGAAAATAAGTCAGCGCAATCCACGTAAATTGGTCTAACACGAGATGGTTTCCACGTGATAATATTATTGTTAACTAGGTATTTAAATACAATTTAAAAATGTTTTTTTATTTTTATTTTTTTTTTTACAAGACTATAGTTAGTTTTTTTACAAACATACATTACAATATCAATTTCCATAGTTTGTTTTGTTTCAGTTAAACACTGCCAATGTACGTGGAATATCATAGTCGTACGATAACACTACATGACATTATAATATTTGAGTTGTATTCTCGGGCGCCCGTTGGTCTTAGCACATTGCAATCATAAACGTATACGTATCTATCGTGACCTCGTCCATGTTTATTTTTCAATCGTCTTCTCCCATTTAATCTTTGATTGATTGGGATTTGCTTTGGGTATAGGTACTGCCGGGCGCTGGCTTTCACTCAGCCTACATATCTATCGGAATGGTACACGGACGAATGTTCTCCTCTGTAAATTCGTTATGTTAGAAAGTAAAAAAAAATAAAATAAAATAAACGTTTGCTGCAAGGTTGCCGCTGGAAGACGATTTACCATTGTCCGTTGGGCGCGATTAGCTTCCCATTATCACATCTTTCCGGCCGTTCGAGTATCATATTGTATACAATAATAATATAATATTGTGTTTGACTGTTTGGATTTCACTTTTTATTTTGGGTTATTTATTTATACATCATGTTCTTTATGATAACCACCGTTGTCTTGAAAAAGTGATATACAAACACACTCAGTGGGGCAGCGTGAGAGCTAGAGGGTTATTGTAAGGCGATTTTCACTCAGCCAAAATCTGGTGGTGATGTATTTATCTATACAATATTGATATAAAGTTTTTGTTTGTTTTGATTTGAATTTAGATAAGTATAGTAATAATTATTAGGTAACTAACGCAGATAAGGTAATTTTATTATTATAAATAATAATATCGATGTCGATGTAAAATATGCTCAATTGGTTGTAATCAAGACTCACTGTTAGATCCGTCCCCGAAAGACTGTAAAGTCATACGATTAAACAATTGCAGTACTGCAGTCTATTGTGATTGGTACTTAAACTCGTGTAATATAATAGGAATTATTCATTTTTTTACCTTGTTTTGATTATCAATGTGTTAGCATGATGTCTAAGAACATGGATAAGAAAATATATTTAAAAAAATTTTAGAAATGTAAATAAATGTAAAATTATGCTGCAGTAGATACCCGAGACTACAGTCTATTATGATTTTAAAACCTATATAATATATGTATGTAAATAATATGGACTTAAATTAATTAATGAATATTAATGAAATTATTCAAAGGTCAGTTAGGGTTAACTTGCAAAAGTATAAAATATTCAAAAAAATTGGCAAGAGGAACACGTCGTAACCGCAGTCAATCGCTTTTTAAAAAGTAAAACAAGAATTATTAACTATAAACGTAACTATGTTATAATGGAATTAGCAACTGCAACCTGTATACATTTAATTTTTTAAATTTATTTTATTCAACGCATAATCATCACATCATTTTTTTTTTATTTTATGTTAAAATTTAGTATTATAATAAATAATTTAGGAAATCAGTCTTCTGGTGCTTAACACACTTTTATCCATTCTCTTTTAGATTTTTAAAAAATCTTTTCTGCAATGAATTGCCTAGGTAATCATATTTGTGTAAAATTAAATAAAAATACTTTTAACACGTCCTATTTTTAATTTCACACATATTTGCAAACGGCTATTAAATTGGTTTAAAATTTTGCCTTTAGCATTAAAAATAGAGTATAATAAAACTATCGACATTTTTTACTAAATAAATAATAAAATAATAATAATACATTTTTTATGGATCCTATATTTAGATCATCAAAAAATTTTGCACTTGGCGGTGAATACGATAAATGTAAACTGTATTTGTTCTTTGGTTTCTATTTGTTGATGAAACATGTGATACATATAAAATTTATAATATAATTTGATAAAATTATATCAAATTATTGGAATAATAATATACATGACTGAATATTTTAACTATTTGATAGAATAAATTTGGGTAAATTTGGATATATTTAATATATTATAAGTTTAAATTGTATACAATAATATTCACTTCTCTACTTAAGTTTATGAAGCGCTTGTGTATATTAAAAAAATGCAATGAAATTTTAAAACTAAACAAATTCACAAATAATAACAACAAATACATAAATTCACTGTTGAGGAGCGCATCAGATAACAATATATTATAGAGATATTAAATTAATTTAAACTTAACCTATTCATACAAATAATAACATATTCATTTTTTAATATACATTATATGCATTATATTAATATAGAACCATTTAACTTTAGAATTTTATAAATTGCATTATTAAATCATCAATCACACAAACAGGTTCTAGGAATGCACCTTGACTCTCGTCTAAACTGAAAACATCACGTCCGCCAGAAGAAAATTCAGATCAAAGAAAAAATGTAAAAACTTAATTGGTTTGTTCGACCCCACTCCAAATTAACCGTCGAAAACAAAGTCTATACTGTATTATGTAGTTATTATAATAACGATTTTGATTTACAACATCTAACTGTAGGGTTGTACCAGTAACATAACATCGACGCAATTCAACTCTATCAAGACATCGCAATTCATCGTGATGTATTGCTGCCTACAATCTACATAATAGTAGACGAAATCCAAAGGTTTGCTCGCAAACACGTCGAGACGACGCTAGATCACCATGTTAATACATCAGTCATCTAATAATTAGATAACTCCAAAGATATCAGATCAGACGTCTTAAACGTCTAAAACTATAATATGTGTATCCATCAACGTGTAAAGTATGTATTTTAATTTATATCTATAATATGTAATATACATATATAATTGTTAAACATATTTATAAAGACGTTCGAGTCGTTTAAATAATTAAGCCCCAAGGTATTAAAAAA